>NC_080093.1:51753790-52353790 GCF_950005125.1 Chionomys nivalis
GGCTGCTCTTCCAGAGGACCCAGGTTCAATTCCCAGCACTCACATGGCAGCTTACAACTGTCTGTTACTCCTGCTCTAGGGGATCCAACACCCTCATACATGTAGGCAGAAACACTATTGTAGCTGGGCTGTGGTGGCACACGCCTTTAATCCCAGCACTCCTGGCAGAGGCAGGCGAATCTGTGAGTGCAAGGCCAGCCTGGGCTACAAGAGCTAGTTCCAGGACAGGCTCCAAAGCTATAGTAAAACCCTGTCTCGAAAAAACAAAACAAAAAAAAATTATTATTATTATTTTCTGGGATGGAGACAGAGCTCACAGGTTAAGAACACTTGGCACCTAATTTTGAGTCCCAGCACCTATTTGGTGGCTCACAAATACCTCCAGTTTTAAAGGATCTAACACCCTCTTCTGGCTTCCATGGCCACTCCATTGCAGGTCATGCACATATAAAATAAGTAAATTAAATAAAACATTTGTAGAAAGTTTAAAAAGAAAGCTAATAAATAAATTCCTTAATTTTTTTTTTTTTTTGAAAAGGAGCTAAAATGATTCTGTCAGTGTTACTCATTAAGAAATCATTTTGTGCTGGTCAGTGCTGGTGTATGCCTTTAATCCCAGCAGTTGGGAGGCGGACCTCTGTGAATTTGTGGACAGGCTGTTCTTACAAGAGTGAGTTCCAGGACAGCCAAGGGAGGATACACAAAGATACCCTGTCTCGACAAACAAAAAAACAAAACAAAAAAAAGGAAATAGTTTTGTAGGTTCAGTATGAAACTGCTTTAATTTTGTGTTAATGCCAAATTGACTTTGTAGACCAAACTGAACTGAAATTTGGTTTCTGGGAAATCAGTAAGTAAAGCTGAAATTTTATTAAATGCTCTCTGTTTTGTTTAGACCAGCATGTTTTGGAAATTTGATCTTCACTCATCATCCCATATAGACACACTTCTAGAGAGAGAAGATGTAACATTGAAGGAGCTAATGGATGAGGAGGACGTCTTACAGGAGTGTAAAGCACAGAACCGCAAGCTCATAGAGTTTCTGTTAAAAGCAGAATGTCTCGAAGACTTAGTCTCATTCATTATAGAAGAGCCACCTCAAGACATGGATGAGAAGATCAGATACAAGTAAGAAAATGGCATCTTTGCCTTAGGCTGGAGTAGAAAATGATTATTCTTGTTGTCTATGAATTCCCTAGAGCCACTATAGCCATTGAGAGGTTAAGATGGTCAAGACCTACAGGCTTAATGGGGGTACACAGTCCATTCTGGGGCTAGCTTCAGTGAATCACAGGCATTTCAATGTTAATCTCAGCCAGAAGTACGCCATGCTTTTTAAATGACAAGAAAACTTCTTATACTAGTAAGACATTCAAGTAAGTATCTTCACTTTGTAGATAACAAGCCAGGATTGCCTAGAGGCCTAGTCAGAGCTTGAGTTTGAAGAGTATTGCTCATATAGTAAGGCCAGCCTTCCATTGCTTGAGCATTAGGAGTGGGTTTTGGCAAACAGCAGTGAAGCTATATTCAAGCAGGGAATCTCATAATAAATAGAGTGGATTTATCTATTCGTGGCTGGTTAATTGAATCTGTTTACAAACAGCATGATACAGTAAATGAGAATCCTTTAATACTGCCACTTGTAATGCTTCTTTTTACACTTCTGGGAACACCAAGCACTTAATGGGCATGTTAATATTGAGCTTGCAGTTATTTTTTCATATCCAACATTGAAGAGCCAGCATCTCCCACAGTGAAATTAAGAATCCCTTCAAAAATAAACATCTATTGTGATTCATTAAAGACATCATATGGAAGGAACAGGATTTTAGACACTGGCTTTCCTGCCTCAGAATAACTTTCTTCAGATATCATTCTGTCAGAAAAAAAAAAAATACTTGATACCTTTAAAGTTATTGGTGATTTAGGTTCTCAAGGAGGCTCTTTTCTCTGCCAGCCTTTAAGATTGACACTCAGCCATCAATAGAGACCACAGCATTCAGTGAAGACCAGTCTCTTATAAAGGAAAATATGTATAGCATAAAAATACTAGTGTGTTTTTATTGCCCTACACACCTTGCTGCTTTGGAATTCCTGTCACAGTAAGCTGGCATGTACGTTAGATGGGTCTCATCCAGATCAAAGGTGGAAATGGTGTGGTAATATGTCCAGGATAATGGGCCTTCAATCAAGCAATCTTGGAGTGGTATGGCCCTCTCTTTATGGAAGCTGTGAGTAGACAAGTAGTTTCCTTTTTTAGGTTGACCCTCATATTTTTTCTGGGTTAAGTTGTTCTAATGCCATACCCTTTATGAATTGCTTACTTACTGAGAAGAAAGGCTCCATGCTGCCTTTGCTGCTTGGATCTGAAAGCTTGGCAGTGATGCTGCTTCTTTGTGCTGCTGTGTTACCTTTAAAACTGTTAGAGCAAGCGACCTCTCTCACACGGTCTCCTAGATGTGCTAGATGGTGTCATTTGGAGGATCAGGGGTTGAGTTGGGTGGAGCAGAACTCTGTCTACTATGCCTCTGGCCCAGCTCAAGCCAACATTGGTGTGAAATATACTTTGGGTGACCTGAACACCTGTATTAGCATAGAGAACCTTTTGGAAAGAATCTGAAGCATTTTGAGGATTAAGATTGATTGTTGTGATCAGGGCAATCCAGAGTAAGAAGTAAAACCATAGTTTGTCAGAGAAGCCCTCTGGAGAAGAAAGCAGGCTAGGACAGAACACCTGAAGTTGGTTGGTGGAAGGATTCTAGAGGAAGGAAGCTTCATTTTGAGCCATGTAGGAACTGAAGACGTTGTCTTTGCAAGTGCTTGACAAGGAACAGCCAGACCAAAAGTGTGGAAGCCCTAATGTGCATGAGTGTTTGTTATATCCTAAGAACAAGGCAGCCTCATGAATGGAGGTGAGGAGGAAGAAAGAAGGTCTGGGGTGAAATCAGAGCACCCTCCAAAACAAGCCACCCAAGGTTTTGAGCAGTGAGTGATGGATATTGCCTGACAGTTGTCCTTGTCTGCTAGTACTGCCCCACTTTGGGGCTCTAGGCACTGGGAGACCAGAGTAGAAAGGGAAGGTCAGTTAAGAAGCGGGTAGCAATCCGCAGAGAAAGATGTCAGTATCTTTTTGGGGGAGAAGGTTTTAGCATCTAGACATAAAATGAAGTTAGAACTGAAGAAGCTTCCTTGGTGTGAGGTCAGAAGAAGGAAGGATTAGGAAGGAAGGGATATTGAGTGTTTTACTCCAGGTAGATTAGAGTGGAATAGCTGTGAAGTTTGAGATGCCTGGTTGGTATGGAGTAGAGACAGGGACTCACAGCAGGTGGATGGGTACCATATGATGGCATGAAGCTGACAGAGGTTGCCCATGGAGCTGATGGGAGACAGGCTCAGAAACTGATGGAGGAGGCTGTTAAGGAATTGAGGAGTGGCCAGGACAAGAAGAAAACAGGTAGAGGTCACCACCCAAAAAGCTGCTAAAGACAGGCTTCAAGGACAAAAGAGGAACCCAGGATCAGAGGCTGCTGCTAAGGGATTTACAGTGTGGCCATATTAACCCTTTGATTCAGGTCCTGAGAGCCTGGCTGAAATGGCTCTGAAAAAGATCGGAAGACAAAGCAAGACATCTCCTTGAAGTTATTCTAGCAATGAGAGCACATGGTAGCTAAAGGAGTGCTTTATTTGTTTTCCTAAATAGAAGAAGTGGTGGTTTATGTGTACACTATCAGGAATGGTGCAGTAAGAGGAAGCCATGTCAGCAAAATTTCTGCAGTTTATCCTAGTACAGTGGTCCTCATCCTGTGGATCCTGACCCCTTTGGAGGTTAAACAGTGCTTTCATGGGGGTTTAAGACCATTAGAAAACACAGACATTTACATTATGATTCATAATAGTAGCAAAATTACAGTTATGAAGTAGCAACAAAAATAATGTTATGGTTGGGGGCTCACCACCACAGCATGAGGAACTGTATTAAAGGGTCGCAGTTTTAGGAAGGTTGAGAACCATTGTCCTAGAAAATAGAGAGTAACTCAAGTTACTATCACTCATTAGCCACCTTTGCAATGCCAGCCCTTCCTCATTATGTTTCAAAGCCTACAAACTAAGGGAAAGGGCCAGTACACCTTGGAAAGTGGATGAGGTAGGAAGTGAACCTAGTATGAATCCCATAGCTGCAGATACAGCCGCTGTGTGTTCCTGTTACTATGTGGTGGTTACAGTAGAGAAGTCTGCTGTGGCATTGATGAATGCCTGTGTTACAGTGTTGGGGAGACTAATGGAGCAGAACCTCCTAGAAGACATTGTTGGGAACTACAGTCTGCATGCCTTCACACCTGCAACTCTGCTTGCTTTTCTGTCTTCCTCCCGCATCACTTCCTTTGGGGACTCATGCTGTTTATCTCGTTTCATCCCAGATCCTTTCAGGTGCAATGGTCCCTTGCTTTCCTTGGATACCTCTACATGTGTCACACTCTCCAGACCACAGTCTTTCCCTCTGTCAGCTCTCATATAGTCACTCTGCTAGTTTGTCTCCTTGATTTGGTCAGCCTTTGAGCTTGCCATTCCTATGACTAGCTTGGGCTGTTGCTCCTGGCTGGTTGATGGAAGAATGTGTTAATGTATTAGAGCAGAGAAGGGAACTATGATCACATATAGTGTTGTCTGATGAGTCTCCTGTGACCATTGGAAAAGGTCATTCGAGCATGGGGAACATGGGTCTACTGCTTGGTTTTCAGAGTAATTGGTCTGACTGTTGGAGATAAACATGATTGAGGTTGCAAGTTTTTCTAAAATCATAAGGAAATAAATGCAGAGCAAAGGCCAGCTGCTTCCTGTGGGCCTGTGGCCTACCAAGTGAGATCATAGTGAAGAATGACAGTGGACTGGTTTCTTGCCTGTCCCTAGCTTCATAAGGTCCTGGAAGGCTCTTGTAGAAAGTGTAGGTTTGTATAACGCTCTTTTCTCATCCCCCAGTACCGCAGGCTGGTGTCCTGTTTGTCTAGTCAGTAAACCATGATAGGTGTTTTCCTTAGATGGGATGGAGACTGAAAATTTGATAACTTTTCAGAACTTTATCATACTCTTGTAACCCACCTGAGCTGAGCAGACCAGTGACCTGTTCAGGTACCTCCAGTCATCATCACATCTGTGTGTAATACAGTTTCCTGGAAACTGGCAGACCCTAACTTGTCTCTCAGAGCTTCTACTTCTCTGTCCACATGGGATATGATGGCTGTCAAGACACTGTACCTTCAGTGAGATATTTCTGATGTTACAGTGTGACATCTTGGTTCTTAAGTCCTGTGCATGCACCAAAGTTGTGATGCAACAAAAACATATCTTACTAAAACTTGGTTAAAGGCAAATTAGAAAATTCATTTTAACTTAAGAGGTTGAATGGAATGGTTTGAAGGTGCTTTTAATTCCTAGTAGATGATTTTGATGTTTTGACAGAATTTTAGGGGACCTTCCTGATATGTGCTGTGCTTGATGTGATGAACTGTTACCATTAGATGATAACACAATGTTCTATTCTTCTAGGTATCCAAATATATCGTGTGAGTTGCTCACTTCTGATGTTTCCCAGATGAATGATAGACTGGGGGAAGATGAGTCCTTGCTATTGAAATTGTATAGCTTCCTCCTAAATGAGTCCCCCCTGAACCCACTACTTGCCAGTTTCTTCAGCAAGGTGCTAAGTATTCTTATCAGCAGAAAACCAGAACAGGTAATTACTGTTTTCCAAAGGTAAGTATCTGGGCTGTGCATCCCTGACGTGAGGGATTTGCTGTAGTTTCTGCATTTGCCTGAGGTCCAGTTTCAATAAGAGAATGCCTTTTAGGTCTTTAGCAGTTTAAGCAGCCCTGGTTTACACATTAAGTAGTATTTTTCCTCTGTCATATGCATTGAAGGGCCTCAGCTGTAATCATGCTTTGATTTCTTTCCTGGACAAATAATCAGAAATATCATTGTGAGGGCAGCAGATTGAATCTGAGTACATAGCTAATGCCCCCCTTGGTTCAGCAGTTTCTTTGCTTTGTTGTTTCCTGAAAATCTGACCAGTGCTTTGCACACGGTAGTCATTCATTTCACTTAGATATCTGGATGCCTAGTCTGTAGCACTGGGTCAGGGTTCACACCTCCCTGTTTGTACACCTTGACCCTTCTGGTTTTTTTTTTTTTTTTTTTTTTCCAGTTTACATGTTGTATGTGTGGAAATGTCATTTCCCAAAGGAGTGGTTAGCCAAGTCTGGCTTTTGGGCCAGTGATGACAGCATCACCTGAGAACTTTTTTTTTTTTTAAGCAGTGTATATTCTTGATTCCTACCCCTAACCTATAGAATTAGATGGAATCTGACAGTGAGGACTTTTGGCACATCTTCCAGTTCACACTGATGTTTGCCGAAATTGGAGAACATTGCCATAGTGGAAGTTTCTGTAAAGGCCCAAGAGCTCACTTTCACGAAACAGCTAAAACAGCAGATGCTTAGTGCAAGCTGACAGATTATCAGTTGCAACAGGCAGAGATGAACATGGTCAATTCAGTCAAAGTTGGTGTTCTTCGTGGTAGACAACAGTTTCCAGTTACTTGGTCTTGCTATCAGCGTATGTGAAAGGACTGAAACTATTTTGGGCCTGCTGTTTTCTGTCCTCTGCTGAGGCTAGGTTCATATTTTATTTTAGAAGGGTGGTAGAATTTGTGTTCAAGTAAGGTTCTTATTTGATTAGGGCCACTTTCCCAAGTGTGTATGAGAAAGATCTTTTACCTTGAGTAACAACCCCCAAGTCATAGTCTAAGTAGTACAGATTGTCTTCCATTCTGCCCTTTCCACATGCATTGCAAGTCATCACATCATCCTGGCATAGTTAGGTCAGAGATGGCTACCTCCATTATTAAGACATGCTTTGTTATGTTTTTCTCCTCGTATCTGCTATTGGGACCCAGGTTGGTGAGTTATGTATGATTTTTGGTGTTTATAAGGTAAAACATTAAAATATGTGGAAGGCTTTCTGAGGCTTTGTGTATTGACACTGGGACTTAGTTCTGTTATTTGTCTGGCAGTGATGGTGTATGCCAGTAGAATCCCCAGGCGAAGAGTCCCTTCATCTGGTTGCTTCTTGTTTTTCCAGCTAGGATTCCTTGGATGATAACAGCATTGCTTGTGTAGTTGCCAAAAAGGTCACATTTGAGAATTGTGTTTCCTGTTGCTTGATAGTATTGAGACTTAGGCACTGCAAGGGTAGCAAAAGTCCAGATTCATGTGGCTTACCCAGAAAGAGACTATTTTAGCTTTTAGAGCAGAGTGTCCAATTGTTGGCCGTGTTGAATAGTTTAGCCTTCAACACCAGTGTCTAAAGTACAGGCCATGTGGTCCTTGCTATACTATTCATAGCATCAGCTAAGGTTTATACATGTAGGCTCCAGGACCACTGTTTCTGCCATGCATGGAATTGTGTAGTTTGGTAACTTCTGTTTTTCTCACCTTTCCTTTCAAAGACTTTTATAAGACTCAGCTGTGAGTGGCCAGTCCTTGAAGAGATGAGTATTTGGCATCATTGTCTAGACAAACAGTGCAATGACTCATTTTGAAATTACTTGGGGGGCTGGAGAGATGGCTCAGTGGTTAAGAGCATTGCCTGCTCTTCCAAAGGTCCTGAGTTCAATTCCCGGCAACCACATGGTGGCTCACAACCATCTGTAATGGGGTCTGGTGCCCTCTTCTGGCCTTCAGGCATACACGCAGAAAGAATATTGTACACATAATAAATAAATAAATATTAAAAAAAAAAAAGAAATTACTTGGGGTTGTAGTCCTACCTGTTCTGGCAGATAAGCTTCTTTGTGCATGTTTGTGGAAGGCCTGGGACTCTTGCAGCATGCAGATCTGAGTTTAAATTCCAGGGCAGACACCTTTTAGTTCTCGGAGATAATGTAGCAGGTCTGAGCCTAGGATTTTTCATCTAGAACAATGAGTTCCACCTTCCAGGATTTGGTGAAATTTTGTGACAAAAACTGCCAGTCTGTGAAGTGCCCTTAGCACATGTGGTAGGGTTCTAATGGCTACTGTGGAAACTGCGGATAGAATCATGTTTTTTATCCCTAATTCATCTCCCTTCAGCACAGCCCCTTCTCCCTAGTCTCCTGTTGTTAGTCATACATGTGTCAGTGCAGCCTAAATCACCTGTGGACCAGGCGAGCTAGCTACTTAGAAACAGAAATCTTTTGAATATTCTACATTTTAAATTTAAGTTTAATGGGATTGCTTTATGTATGTAAATTATAAAGTAGTATATATATTTTAAGTTTTATTTTATGTGTATGTTTGTTTTGTCTACATGTATGTGTACGTGTTTATGCCTGGTGCCCATAGAGGCCAAAAAAGGGTATTGGATCTTCTGGAACTAGAGTCACAGGTTATTGTGACTTCTGAAAGTGAAGCCAGTGCTCTTTACTGCTGAGCCATCTAGCCCCACATAGTATTTTTTTTTTTTTTTGACTGTAAGGTTGTGAGTTTTTAAAATGCCTCCTTCTTGGATAGTGAACAAGGAAAATAAAGAGAAGGCAAAGGTTCTGTTAGCTTTATTTGTAGTGGGGATGCATACTGATTTGGAAGATGACTTTATTTAAGGGCTTTGAATATTGTTATTATTAGCCAGGCTCCCCGTTTGACATCTGCTTGCTAACTCAATGCCTCCCTGTCCTTAAGCTAACTGGTAGGATTTGGGGGATGTTGGTCACTCTAGATTGTATGTCTCAAGTTATGCATCTTTCAGATTAATTTGTTTTCCTCTAGATTGTGGATTTCTTGAAAAAGAAGCGTGATTTTGTGGACCTCATTATAAAGCACATAGGAACTTCTGCTATCATGGATTTGTTGCTCAGGCTCTTGACATGTATTGAGCCTCCACAGCCCAGGCAAGATGTTCTGAATGTGAGTAGAGATCTGAACTGCTGGGGGTTGGGCTTGGGAATGCTGTTATTTGGGCCTCTGGGATCCTGTTTGCTAAGAAAATCCTACAGGATGAGAAGACCTGGGGATGAGGCAGGGAGGGAGTTGTCCCAACACAGAAAAGATACCGATTTTTATTTTATTGATTTGAGACTAGTATATGTTACCCTGGCTGTCCTGGAATTCATTATGTAGACCAGGCTAGTTTCAAACTCACAGAGATTAGCCAATCTCTGCTTCCCAAGTACTAGAATTAAAGGTATGTGCAACCTCAACAAGCTGAGATTCAGATTTTACTAGACCAGGCCTCGGGATGCATAGGCCCCTGGGTCTATCAGATGCAGTGTTATTTGCCCTTTGCCGGTTGGTTATGTGGATGATGAGTGTATTGAGGATTTATCATAAAGCTGGGTCTGGATGTAAGCAGGACAAGGCTTTCTAAGAGTGTGACAAACCTGCCTCCTACATGAGGGTCAAACAAGGAAATGGTGGTACGTGGAAAGGGCCCACTTTTAAGTTCAGAAAGGTGGTGATTTTAGGATTTGTGTATCTTGAGTAGATAGATGTCGTAGGTGAAACTGGACTTGAGGGAGGTTTGAATAATCTGAAATAAGGCTTCCCCTGGTCCCTCAGTTGTGTTCCTCTCCCCAGTTTTCCTTGCCTTCTAGCACTGTTCTCTCTGGATCCCAGTCTGATGTAGTTGCACGTCTATAATGTCAACACTCTGTATTATGAAGCAGGAGGATTTTAAGTTCTAGCCAGCCTGGGCCAAAAGAAATAAAAACTGTACCCCATTGAAAATGAATTTCTTTGGAAATTCTAGTTTTAAAGACCTAAGGAACCAAAAAGACTTGAGGGTCTGTGAAAGGAAGGTCTACCTGGGGTTGTCTACTACAGGGCACACACTGCCAAGATGTCCAGGTATGCTTGCTTTATTTGGTAGATCAGGGTTATATCTGCAAGGTGACCCAGGTCACCCAGCTAAGTTCTGCAAGCAGGTTCTCTGAAACTTGGAGGTCAAGGCTTCAAATGGAGGCACCTTGCTACTTTTGTGTGTTTCTGTAGAATCTTTTTTCAAAAGGGGTTCAAAATTCTGGGAAAGACTGTTAGAACAAGGAGGATAATGGTCACTTTTATATGAATTAGTTCAGGAGGAGGTTTATAAAGTGTGATTTGCTCTAGTGGCTCTATTCCTCTGGCTACTTCTAAGTTGAATTTTTTAGGGTCTGTTTCCAAAAAGTTAAGCTTTTGGGGAGAGCATGTGGTCAGTAAGAGGAGAACAGGTTATGGGGAAATTCCTTAAAATCCTGAAGATCCAGAAGTGGGCTTGGAATGTAGATACTTATAAATAGCTCTGCAGAAGATAGGTGGTGAAGACTGAACTTACATACACATACCTGTGATCAGGAGCATATATTTCAGGGTATTGCTGTCAGAGTGTGGCCTCAGGTAATACTGTGGGAAGTTTTTTTTATCTCATGCCTAGATCTTAAAGGCTATCAAAATGGCTCAGTGGGTAAAGCTGCTAAACCCGACAATTTGAGTTCTATCCCCAAAATCCACATGATTGAGGAAGAGAACGCATTCCCACAGAATGTCCTCTGACCTCCACACATGTGCTATATCACACACATACACACACAACAACTAACTATAATAAAACATAGCAATTGGGTGGCTTCATCCATAACCCTTCCCATTAGTACTTGTTTGCATTGCCCTTGGATATGTTCCCTATAAGGAGCTAGAGACAGCAGCAGGATTTTATCTCTGTACTTTTAGCAAATCATATTTGGTTTCTTGGCCTCAACTTCATTTTCTGTTGTCTTCAACTTTTGTAAGTCAAGTGACTTTTCAACCGCCTTATATTTTGTGGTGCTTCACTCCCTTAGAGCACTAATTTTAAGCCTGCCAGTTTATCCTTTATTTTCTTTTCTATCCTCTTATTCATTTATTTATAATCCATTCATTCATTCATTCATTCATTTAGTTAGTTAGTTATGAATCACTCTGATCCCTCTGTATCTCCGTTCACTGCATCCCATGTAGAGGTTACAAAGAGATTGTTATGGTTCCAGCAGTTCTACCTGTGAGACAGGCAGATGATCATCTCTCTACTTCTAGGATGCCCCAACCTGGCCCTAGTATTTCTTTTTTTTTTTTTAAATATTTATTTTATTATTTTTAATTTTTTTTTATTATGTATACAATATTCTGTGTGTAGCCTGCAGGCCAGAAGTGGGCACCAGACCCCATTACAGATGGTTGTGAGTCACCATGTGGTTGCTGGGAATTGAACTCAGGACCTTTGGAAGAGCAGGCAAATGCTCTTAACCTCTGAGCCATCTCTCCAGCCCTGGCCCTAGTATTTCTATAGTGGGTTTGCTTTGGGTATCAGAAAGCCCCCCTTCATCCTGGGTTCTTTGTAGTAAGCTTTCTTTTTGGATTATCTTTGGACTGCCAGTCTACAAATAATGACCCAGAGACTTATTAATTATGGGAAGCTTATCCTTAGCTTAGGCTTGTTTTTAATTAACTCTTATAGTTTAATTAACCTATATTTTTTTTAGTCTACGTTCTGCCATGTGACTCAGTAACCTCTTCTTAGTACGGTACATCCAATTTGCTCCTAGTCTGCTTGTGAAATGGCACGCCTAGATTCCTCCTCCCAGTTTCTCTCTCTTTGCCTGGAAATCCCACCTATTCTCTCCTGCCTAGCTATTGGCCATTTTAACTAGTAAACCAGCCAGAAAGCTCCTAAGGCAGAGACATATCTTTATCATGTAAACAAATACTCGGCAACAATTCTCTTAACCCAGAGGCTTGATACTAAGTGTTATTTTTCATTCATCTGACGTTCATAGCTGACACTCTCTTTGAGATAGTATGTAGCCCATCTGCCCAAGGCTCTTCGTAGCCAAAGTAAATGCTGTACATACTGAATATCCAGTCAGCACCACTATTAAGTATAGAGTCTAAGTGTATGACTGTTGAAACTTGGGATTGTGCTTGTGGTCACTCTTAAAATGATACATTCACTACATTTTCCTTGAGAGACTTTTTAATTTTCTGTAGTGTTCAAAGTCCAGAGAAACTTGCAAATTCTACTTGAAGTGTGATGGCTATTTCCAGTATGTTTATCTTCACTAGGGCTTGAGCAGGAGCTACTCGTTGCTATGATCACTTCTACCATGTGTTTTTCAGTGGCTAAATGAGGAGAGAATTATCCAGAGGCTTGTGGAAATAGTTCATCCATCGCAAGAAGAAGATGTAAGTTCTCTTATGACTTTATTTTTTCATTTAAAAACTGTTGATTGGCCACAGAACATACATGTGTGTCTGTGAATGGGAATGAGAGGTGATGGTGTTCCTGCATTGTGAGCAGCAGGAGAGCACTATCTCCTTCTAAGAGTTATGGTCATACTAAGCCTGCTTTGTGATAAATCTCCATCCACACTTATTTTTGTTTTATACCTACTTTTTATCTTAGGTGATGGGGCCACATCTGCATCTTGAAAGCTCTGGCTAAAGCTTTGCAAGCATCACAACAAGGTCTGGGTCACCACTGAGCCTAGCAGTGACTTTGTAGTCCTAGTCCTGACCTTGAAGCCTCAAATAGGTTCAACTTGAGTATAGAGGCTAGAGACAGATATACCGTGTGTCCTGCCTCCATCTCTTCACTTTCTCCCCTGGTGCTGGAGATTAGACACAAATATGGCAGTGATTCTGAAACTTGAGTTAGCTATTACACATTGAACCCTGTCCTGAGTGGTCAGGGTGTGTGTCCCTTAGGTCTGAATCATCACTCTTCAAGTATCACGCTAGGCTATGTGAGATTATCCAAAGTCAACCATTATCTACAGGCAGGACAGCTCTGTATGGCTTTACTTCATGTCTATGGAGGAGTTGGTTTTAGGGTGGTTCAGAGTGTGATTGAGGCTTTAGGTCCTCTTCACATGTTTCTAGATTGCTGGTTAGAATGGGGAATGAACAGCATGGATAAGCAGGACAGAGAAAGCTGGGCTTTTATCCAGAGGATATTTGTTACTCACAAATGGATTTTCTGTGGAGGTGGATTTACCCTCTTTTATAGTCTGCTTACAATTTTTTCATAGGTCTGGAGCAATGGCTCAGTAGTTAAGAGTACTTGTTGCTCTTGCAGAAGACCTGGCTTCAGTTCCCAACATCCACCTGCCAACTCATAACTAACTCAGCTCCATGGGATCCACTCCTTCTTCTGGTTTCTATAAGCACTGGGCACATACATGGTGCACTTAAATTAAAAATGAATCTAAAAAAGTTTTTTTATGCCTAGGGCATATCTAAGATACATTCTTAACTTCTCTGCCATCCCCCTTGGAATTGTGGAGTATATGCTCCATTGCAGTAGCTGCTGTTGTTACCAGAGTTGGTATTATTTATACATTCCAGGGCTTGTGTATACTGGATACTAAGGGAGGACTGTCTAGAAGGGTACTAATTTCTTCTCTGGTTAGGAGTTCAGTAGTTCCAGGAGCTCAGTCCCCATGTTCTAGCATCATGCCAGTGCCGGTTGACATAGGCAAAGTTGGCCACTTTGTAGGGGGTAGTTTCCCAAAATAGGCTGTGTTTCTTGAGCAGAATTTAGTTCTTACAGGGCTACATTTGTCTGTAGAGTCCAACAGCAACCGTGAAGGAGAAGCTCAGTTCTTTAAACTTTTTATTTAATTTTCTGTGTATGGGTGTTTTGCCTGCTTGTTTTATTTCTTTGGAAAGATAGCCCCATTGCTGCTCTTTTGTTAAGTACGTGTTTAGTTTTGTAGGAAACTATTCTTGGTTACTATACTCTGGTTCTGCCCCACTATGCTTAACCTGACACTTTTTTTTTTTTAAATGTTTTTAGATTTATTTCTTTTTGTGTTATCTTTGTGAATGTTTTTTTTTTAATTTTTAATCTTTGTGAATGTTTTACCTGCATGTATGTACGTATGTATGTATGTATGTATGTATGTATGTATGTATGTATACTACAGGCATGCCTGGTGCCTAAAGAGGGTGTCCCTTTGGAGTTATCAACAATTGTGAGCCTTGATGTGGGTGCTGGGAATTAAACCTGGGTCCTCTGAAGAGCAGTTAATGTTCTTAACTATTGAGCAATCTCTCCAGCCTACAACACATTTTTTTGAGAAGGATAAAGCATGATTAGCTTAGTGACTCCTGCTTAAAATCCCAGCAGATGGAAGGTTAAAGCAGGAAAGTTGCATAAGTTGGAGGCCAGCATAAGCTACATCTTGAAACCTTGTCTCAAAAAACAATACACATACGGGGTGGAAGGGGGTTGATACTCATTTTAAAATGTGTTTGGTTCTGATTCTAGTCTGTGGGTGTGGATTCCCGGTATGTATCATCTCTTCAGGAGGGTAGTGTTCTGGAATGTTACTGTTCCCACAGGACATGAATGCTAGGCTAGAGCTTCCCAGAAAGGTAGATGGACATTACACCTTCTATGATCTACAAAACTATATTAGGTTTTTTTTGTTTTGTTTGCTTTTAATATTTGAGGTAGTGTGTGTATCTGTCTGTGCTAATAAAGGTATTGTTTGTGGGATATCTTTTTTCAGGCACGTAGTTAAAGACATTTGTCTGTATGGTGATCTATACCGTGCAGTTGTGGAAGGGAAGATCATCAGCCAGGCAGTCAAATGCTTCGCCCTTTTCTTTGGGACTACATTGCTTATTAAAGCTTATGGATGATTTTAACTTGTGTTACCTCTCAAGAAATTTCTCCCTTCACTTTTTACTGTAAAGTTAAAACTTCTAACACGTTCTATAGCTAAAATTGTACCTTTTTCCTTTAGCGGCATTCAAATGCCTCACAATCACTTTGTGAAATTGTTCGCCTGAGCAGAGACCAGATGTTACAAGTTCAGAACAGTACAGAACCAGATCCCCTGCTTGCCACTCTAGAAAAGTATGTTTACCGTTTGGTTTTTACTTTCCTCATTGATGCTGTTTGATGTGTTACTTTGTGAGTGACTGGTAAGTGAGGTGCTCCTTTGTGGGCATCGTGTCATGGAAATCCTATGCAAAGCAGGAAAGCCTGCATTCCTTCTTCTACCGTGGGTGACACTGAGACGGAAAGAGTGAGAAGGGGACCAAGTGGCATGTATATGTGGACTTTCTTCTCTGTGCCCACAAAGCTGAGTTTACAGAGCCATCTTGACGTGAAACAGTCAAATTATAACTTGGAGGGATTTGTTTTTAAATAGAATCTTCTGTATGTCTGCATTTGACCCATTTAAGTTGTTGGTTTCTTCTGAAGATCTTAGACCATTGTGTCTTTGCAGCTGACTCAGGTTGCCTGAGTAGTTACCTTGTTTAAGCTCATGTTGAGGGGAAGGTCCCTCAGGTACTGGCTGCTGTTTTGATTTCCAGGATTCTCACATTTTCAGAAATAACGTTGGTTGTTACCATGGGTATATCTTTGACTAATGTCCACACTGTTAAAGTGGTGTTATGGAAAAGCAGGCTCGCCTTTGGGAGGAGTAGCTGAAAAGAGTGCACAGGTAGCATTAGATGCAGTGGTGGTCTCCTTTGGTCGATTGCTCTTGGCTTGTCTGTCTTGGTGTTATATGTCCCTTAGTAGTTCTCCAGTACAAAGAGGCTCTTCTGTCAAAGTGTCTGTAAGACAGGGGAGGGCCAAACCAGAGACAAAACAGCTTGCTGTAGTCTGTGAGAAAGCTGATTTTTATTTCCAGAATTGTTGCCAAGGGAAATGGTACATGCACAGTAATTCTTGGTGTTATGTCTTTTTATGTATGTACTCCTTTCAAACACAGAAGATCTTCTAACATCCAGATACTACTGGTTGTGGTGCTCAGTAAGCTGAGCTGTGTAAACTGCCATTGAATAGGTTCAAAATTCTGCAAAATTCAAGATGGCATTTTTTTCTGCTGTGTAGTACTCCATTGTATAAATGTACCACATTTTCCTGAAGAGAAAAAAAAAAAAACGACTTCTTGAATTTTGCAGACAAATGAATAGAGCTAGAAAACATTATTTTGAGTGAGGTAACCCAGACCCGGAAAGACAGTTATCACATGTACTCACTCATAAGTGGTTTTAAACATAAAGCAAAGAAAACCAGTTCACCAATCACAATCCCAGAGAACCTAGACAATAATGAGAACCCTAAGAGAGACATACATGGGAAGTAGAAAGAGATAAGATCTCCCGAGTAAATTGGGAGCATGGGGACCTTGGGGGAGGGCTGACGGAGAGGGGAGAGGCAGGGAGGGGAGCAGACAAAAATGTAGAGCTCAATAAAAATCTATTTTTAAAAAAAATTCTGAATGTTTGGCTGGGTGTGGCAGCCCTGAAACCCAGCACTCAGGAGGAAGAGGCAGGCCAATTTCTGAGCTCTAGGTCACAGGGCTACATAGTGAGACTGTGTCTCAAACAAACAAATAAAACGAAAATCTTTTCTTCTTTTGAATATCAGCAAAATTTCGTATGATTTACAAAGCTGCTGGTCCAATAGAAACACAGCAAAAGCAATATAATTTTAATGATTTTTAAATATGAAGTCTTGGGAGCTGGCATTTATAGTTAGAACATGTCAGAATCAGTAAGCTATCTTCTAACTGTTGGTTGGTGGCCACATGTAGTGGGTGATTAGTAGGTCTACCTGATGACCTGGTCAGCAGTGAGATCTAAGCTCTGTAGGGCCACCAGAGCCCGTGTATATGCTTGCTTCTAACTTTAAAGCTGGACTTTAGTTCTCTCGAGCTTCTGAAATCAAAAGAAGTATACAGTCAATATATTAAGAATATATATATTTATTTATATCAATACATGTTGGAGTGAATTCCCTCAGATACATGGACCAGGTGAGTTAGTTGCCTGTGGTATCACTCTATTCTTCTAAAACCTAATGTGCATTATGGTGGATTTTTTTCTCCTCTCTCCCTCTCTTTCCCACTTCCCTGTCTTAAGGAATGAAGAATTTAATTTGGCTCGCAGTTTGACAGTAAAGTCCATCATGGCTTTAGTATGAATGTATGAAGTATGAGACAGTTGGTTATTTTGCATACAGTCAGGAAGCAAAGGGAGATGAGATGAGTGCTGCCCCACCCCCTTTAGGATACCTTTTATTCTTTGGCAGTTTCTAGCTGCTGGCTCTTTTATTGTTTGTGGATTGAGAAAATACAGTAATAGAAGGCTGCTAGAGCTTAGAAAACCTCTATTAACTATAGTCCCCCGCTCCACATATTTGATTATACATTCAATAACAGTATATAAAAATATATTGTCTCAGCTAGTGCTCTATAGCAGTGAAGTGACACCATGAGCATGGCAATTATTATAAAAGAGAAATTAAATTAAATATAATTTATAATTAAAAAATTTAACTGGGGTTTACTTACAGTTTCAGAGGTTTAGTCTATTCTCCTCATGCCAGGGAACGTGGCGGCACACAGGCAGACATGGTAGCCGAGAGTTTTTCATCCAGATAGGCAGGCAGCAGGAAGAGAGAGTGAGCCTCTGGACCTGGCTTAGACAAGCTCAGAACCTAGCCCCAGTTAAATACTAACTCCAGCAAGGCCACACCTCTTAATCTTTTCAAATAGTGCCACTCGCTGTGAGCCTCTGGGGTTCATTTTCATTCAATCCACCACATTGTCTCTTTTTAATGATCGGATAGTTTAGTTACTATTATAGTGATATCAGAGAGCCAGTCTTTTGGTGAGACATATAAAGAAAATTGCCTGTATTAGATAGAATGCTGAGTAATCCAAATGTCTGGTACCACTGTGTATATATGTCATGAGTGAAAGGTACACAAGGATGCCTTTGAATGAACCTAAGTGGAAGAGTATTTGAGAGGAGTACCAAGAAAGAAATCTTGAGTTAGTGGACATGAAGTTTAAGAGGAAGTTTGGGCCTGAATTAAAAGCATTCTAGCTAGTATTATCTCTGGAAATTTTCAAATTCTTTAAAATAGTTCGATTTGGTCTAGACTATGTATCTTAATTATGGATAGTAATGAACTCAGACGTTTTAGTTTTTTTTTTTTGGTTTTTTTCGAGACAGGGTTTCTCTGCGGTTTTGGAGCCTGTCCTGGAACTAGTTCTTGTAGACCAGGCTGGTCTCGAACTCACAGAGATCCGCCTGCCTCTGCCTCCCGAGTGCTGGGATTAAAGGCGTGCGCCACCACTGCCCGGCTAGACGTTTTGTTAATTTGAGTCAGTTTTATAGATGTCTTTCTGTGGTCATCAATATGAAACACAAAACTCAGTGAGTACCAGCCTTTGTTCCAAAGATGTGGATGAATGATCTAGAAGGCTTCACACATCAGGAATTTTACTGATTCTTGGTATTACTACTGTGTTTGAATACAGGAACATGACTCTGTCAGAAAGCACCCCTAATCCAGAGGTTGAAAGACATCCCCTTATCCTGTGTGGCAAGTTCTGTCCTATGCCTGCTGCTGGTGTTTGAGTTATGGACAGTGTGTTTGGATATGGCACCAGTGCTGTGTTGTTAAATCATAAGTTTTTGCTGCTTATTTCATTGTTTTGTCCATCAGAATTCTCCTGATGTGACAGAATTCCCAGTTGATATAGCATGAGATGGTTGATGCCAATTTGCCATTGCCTTCGAGTAGATGTCAGTGGTTCTAAAAGTGTGGTGAGAGCCCTGCATTGTCTGAGCATGATAGACAGGCATCAGTGTTATTACAGCTGGAAAACCACCATTGAAGTTTCCAGCACCACAGCTCCAAACCTGTAGTCCAGTGACTCTCAACCTATGGGGCGCAACGCCCTTGGGGGCGGGGTCTAATTACCCTTTCACAGAGGTTGTAAATATTTAAATTACAATTCATAACAGTAGCAAAATTACAGTTATGAAGTAGCAGTGAAAATAAGTTTATGGTTGGGGAGTCAGCACAACATGAGGAACTACATTAAAGGATTTCAGTATTGGGAAGGTTGAGAACCACTGCTCTAGTCTGTCCTTAGGCTGCTGTGACTCCTCTAAGCAGTATTTCATACACTTTTAGTGCTGTTTCTACTGACTTATCATTTGAGAACTGTAGAGTAAAAGTCCATTTTACCTGTTCTGGATTTTTGGTAACCACACAGCAGCAATACCTGTGTGGCCAAACATGAGTGGGTTCTAATTTGCCATTTGGAAAACTTTTTCTTTTATGGATGTGTTGAGTTCTCTTACTGTTTTCATCACCATGAGCTGTCACCTCTGCCCCCCACCCTGCTTTGAGTATATTATACCTAGCCTTGAAATATTTGTTGCTTTTCAGCCAGGTTGGCAAAGGCAAACAGGTCCTCCCTTATCCTCTTACAAGGGGATAAACTTGATATGTAAGAGGAATTGATGTAGGAGTGACATTTGAAGTAGAAAGCAAACATGCCTGTGTGTAGATGAGTGCTTATAGGGATTGTGTTGCAAATTTTCAGTTGTTACTGTTAAATGACATTGCAATTAGTGCTTGACTATTGATTTCTTTCCCTAGGCAAGAAATTATAGAACAGCTTCTATCAAATATTTTTCACAAGGAGAAGAATGAATCAGCCATAGTCAGTGCAATCCAGATTTTACTGACATTACTTGAGACTCGACGACCAACGTAAGCTTGCCTTTTATCTCACTAAATCATCCATCCTGTTTTACTTTTAGATGTCTTAAAAACTAAGATTAATTCTTGCCAGGTGAGCTACAGTAGCATGCCTTTTGAAGTTCAGGTGCTGAATATTACTGCTGTAGAGACATTAATGTCATTCATGTGAATGCCACCTGTTCAGAGATTTAGTTCAACAGTATGGTTTGATCAGCATGTTTTTGGTACAGCTTTTGTTTGCTGTAGTTTATATGCCACCAAAATGAATGTGAAGTGAGCAAACCCCAAACATGGACAGTAGCCCAGATAGCTGTTGGCTGTGTGATTATGAAGATAGAGGAGGGGGTGTCCAATTGGCAGGTGCTAATAAAGGGAGGGACTCTTTCATTTCTGAATCCCCATTCTCATACTAACTTCTGTTGTTTTATGGGGGTAATTGTGAGGGTATTGCGCATCAGAGGTTAGATGAGCCGTCAGCATGAGGCTTTAAGGGAAAAGGTTCTGTGTCATATTCATGAATGTGGAATGTTTTTCAATAAGCCACTGGATTAAGTGCTGTAGGAATATGCAGAGATTGCATTGTTTTTCCTGTTGTTACTGGGCCCTTTCAGTGTAGCAGATAACATGGAGAGAAGAGTGGCATCCTCGGCTGGCAGGCAAAGCCTTCAGCCAGCCAGGACTTCTGTTTTTCTTCTTTGTGATGAAATATAGGTCTCTGGGGTGATAGTGAAGGCAGCCTTACTAGCCCCACTTTCTAAATGCCTGACTCCTGCCACTGACCTGTTTTATCTCAGTAGTAATGGAAGGCAGTTTGGCAACAATGCTTTTGAGTCTGTTATAATTTGGAGAATCTGTAATTTACCTTGCTCCTTCTTCCCCAGAAGTTCATATTTTAAATAATGTAAGCAGCTTAGTAAGGTATGCCCAGTTCTGCCCAGCTATCTTTCAGCTCATGCCTCAGGGCCTTCCTGCCTTCTCTATGGTTTAATGTCATACTGAGTAGTACTGTGAGGCTTATAGGACAACTCTGACTTGAAAAAGAAAGACCCGAGGAATAGTAGACATAACATTTTTAGCAAGTGTAAGAGGGAAAACACACAGTGCCATTTTAAAAGAGTAGTCCAGGATGCAGTAAAAGGAGAAGCAGACAAAGCTTCTATGAAGGAGCTTTCATCTTGAACATTGAGCAAGACCAAACTTTTAAAATATAGTTAGATCTTGGATCGTCACTTGATCTTAGTGAGATTTCTGAGACCCGGAGAAAAGAAGATTAAGTCTCAGAGGTGTCTTGCTAAGAAGACAGCGTTACCTGTGAAGAAGATCAGATTGCCAGGCAGTTCATCTGTGAAGGCAGGATCTGAGATGAAAGGCTTAATGGAGTGTGAGAGAAGAGGAAGAACTGTGCCCTCTACCTTGTGCTGTCCTTTCACCAAAGGCCAAGAAGTACAAGTAAAAATCCATGATGGGAAGCCTGCTGCTGTGTTATAGTCAAAAAAGGTAGTGATGTGAGAATTTACAGGCCAAAAACTGGAATAGATTCCAGGTTGTTTTACAGAGCTCAAAAAATAAGGTCTCAGTGCACCCTATAGCTCCTAACCTATGCATCTTAGCTGTATCCTCTCCTAGTTTTTTCATGTTGATGACACAGTAGTTTAATTATGTTTTTGTAACGTAAGTGTGTGTGTGTGTGTGTGTGTACACATGTGCATGCTTACGTGTAAATTTCCCCAAGGCCCAGGAGGAGCAGGCTTACAGGGACAATCTAAGCCATGCATACAGAATATGTAGAGAAATATTTGGCACACAAGCCCTAACCATTCAAGCAAAGTATTTAGAGACTGGAGCACTGAAGGCAAGCATAACAACAGAGCCTAAGCACTATCTCACTCAGCTGTTGACCAGATCAAGTCAAACTCAACATTAAAGGGCTAGGGTTTAAAGATGCACATCTACTCTGTAAATACCACACAAGATGTACCTATCTGCCAGGAATAGTAAGACACCAGGAATAAATATGAGGAAAGAACCACAATAACTTAGAAGGAAAAGAACAGTAACAGGAAGCAGCTCAAAAATGTTACACTGTCAGTAAAAGGGAATTTAGTATAAGTACCATTGTTGACTGAAGTTTCTCTCCTACCAGGTCCCACAGCTGTTTAGTCCCAAATAAACACACAGAGGTCTACATTAATCATAAACTGGTTGGCCTAGTAGCTCACGCTTCTTATTCACTCTTATAACTGCTATTAGCCCCTAATTCTTGTCTGTGTTAGCCACGTGGCTTGGTACCATTTTTGGCGAGGCAGTCACATCTTGCTTGCTCTATGTCTGGGTGAAGACTGCAGACTAAAACTTACCTCTTCCCAGACTTCTTGCCCCACCTCTACTTCCGGCCTGGCTACTGGCCAATCAGCGTTTATTTAAAATACAAGTGACAAGGTACAGACCATTGTCCCATAGCTCCCCCCCCCTTTTAAAACAAGAATTCTGAATCCAATCTCCGTTGTTTAGCTTTTCTACTGACCATTATCCATAACAACTTGGTAACCAACATTCTAAACAAATGCAAACATCCATAATCCATTTTTTGGGAATGTGAACATAGTTTTTCAGGCTACTTCTTGCTGATTGAGGGCACTGATAATCTTATGGGGACCTAAAAGAAATTAGAATTATGGGCCGGGCGGTGGTGCCGCACGCCTTTAATCCCAGCACTCGGGAGGCAGAGGCAGGCGGATCTCTGTGAGTTCGAGACCAGTCTGGTCTACAAGAGCTAGTTCCAGGACAGGCTCCAAAACCACAGAGAAACCCTGTCTCGAAAAACAAAAAAAAACAAAACAAAAAAAAGAATTATGATCAAGTTCTGACTGGAGTATCCTGTGAGGCTTGATTATCGTAGGCAGTGGTCTTTGAATTGTTCTGGGTGTAGAACTTAGACATTTGGGCTGTTCCTCCTATCAGAGATTTCTCAGGGGGTCTTCCTTGGTCAAACCTGAGTTTTCTTAAAGCAGAATGAATCTACAGTCCCTCATTTCCTGTGGAAACAAAAGCAAAACTTTGTAGTAAGAAGGGTCTCTTGTTGGTTCCCGGCCGCACGGCTAGCTTAGACCTGAAGTAATCACACAGAAACTATATTAGTTAAAACACTACTTGGCCCATTAGCTCTAACTTCTTACTGACTAACTCTTACATCTTAATTTAACCCATCTCCATTAATTTGTGTATCACCATGTGACAGTAGCTTACCAGGTAATGTTCCCAGTATCTATCTCAGGCTGAGGATCCATAGTGTCTCTGACTCCAACCTTTCTCCCAGCATACAGTCTAGCTTTTCCTGCCTACCTAGGTTCTGCCTTGTTATAAGTCCAAAGCAGTTTCTTTATTCATTAATGGTAATCATAGCACCCAGGGGGGACTCCCATATCATCTCCCCTTTTCTGTTTAAATAAAAAAGGTTTTTAACTTTAACATAGTAAAATTACATATAACAAAACATTTATCAAACAAGAATTATAGTTACAAAATTTATATCTACTTTATCTTTTATCATAACTAAAGAAAACTATAACTAAATTTTTCAACTCCATCAAAGACTCCAAAGGATATAATATTACCTAAGTAAACAGGAAGTGCATTGTAAGCAACTTCCAAAACTCTAGAATTGACAGAGACATCTCGCTGCCTGGACCCTAAGTTGTTCTATCTTCAGCCTACAGACCCATAGTATCCAGCAGACTTTTCCACGAAGCAGGAAATTTCAAAGACAGTTCCACCCATATTGGCAGTTTGCCACTCACTTTCTTTTGTATCCTGCAGAATGTCTAGTAGAGTCTTTTATGAAGCAGGAACCCCGAAAGACCATCTCACCTTTAGGCAAGTTCAGCAGTCATTTCTCTGTGGGTCCTACATGTTCAGTCAAGCAGTGTAGGCAAGAGCAGTTTCTTGCCTAATAGCAAACCAACTCCATACAAAGCCTCTTTGATGTCCATCATCCCATTGAATTAGCTTGGTGTGTCCAGGAGCAGATGTGTTTCACTGTCATGAAAAGTCATAAGTTCTTAAATATTTTAAATGCCATATTCCGAAGGTCTCTGAAAGATTTGAAGAATACCTATCTAACTGAAATATATCTCTATACATCTAAAAGATCTGACTAACATGATAACAAGCTTGACTATTATAGATGACTCTACCTATTTTTCTTAATTTTACATTACATTTTTAAATGAACTGCACAAACACAACACCTTAATCAAGAGCAGAAATGTATGTGTAACAAGATTGACCTTAAATTTATATCAATAAATCAAGGTCTATACCAGTGCAAATTATTCATATCTATATCATATCCCCCCTTTAAATTTAAACAAACATTTACAGACAATATTTGGGAATATGGGCATATTTTCTCTTTGGGGGGTGTTCAAAACAACCTTTTGGGGGATCTTGTTTCATTAAACCATATTGGTCTGGAAGCAATCCACAGGTTCTCATCTTCTGTGAAAACAAAAGAAGAATCTCTTTTCCAAACCAACATATCCTTAGACTCAAAGTTTGGAATCAAGATACCTTTATGTTGGTTTAACTTAGCAGTCCATAGAATGAAATCTCTCTGTACTTAGCTCCTTCATAGTCAAAAAATTCAAAGAAAACACAATAATATACATAATCCAGACTCTGTATGTAGTCCATCTTTATGTGGCTTATTTTTCTTTTAATCTATGGCTGTCTGTACTCTGTCTCTTTTAAGACTTTTTTTTTCAACAATTTACTTCTTTCCCAACTCTCTATATTCTTTCTCTTTCTCTTTTCAAAGCTTATGTACATTTAGCCAATACTGTGACCCATTTAGAGGTCTCTTATGTCTGAATCTGTCTTATTGTGTATCTGTAATTCTTTACTATCCAGGAGCACTTTTTTTTGTTTGTTTTTTGTTTTGTTTTTCGAGACAGGGTTTCTTTGTAGCTACGGAGCCTGTCCTGGAACTAGCTCTTATAGACCAGGCTGGGCTCGAACTCACAAAGATCCGCCTGTCTCTGCCTCCCGAGTGCTGGGATTAAAGGCGTGCGCCGCCACCGCCCGGCCCCAGGAGCACTTCTTAAAATACTAAGCGCTTCTTAAAAACTTAAGCTGCATCATTGCTAGGGGAAATATGGTAGGGCCTATTTGCTGTGCCCAGTCTAGCATTGCTGAGCTGTTTGTCACCTCTGAGAGACATGCATAGTGCCCCATCTCTAGGCACACAGCCTGTCCATGCCACTATTAAGCAAGCTGCATCAGTCTGCTCACAAATCCCACTCAAATGCTCTGTCTCCTGAAAGAGCCAGAGGTCACACTGGCATCAAGACCCAAAAAGCCTGCATTTCAAAATGGTGCAGCTTTTTTCCTTTTGCTACCACTGAATCAGGAAAACCTCTCTTAAAGGAGCTGTGGCATGCCACCAGGTGAAAAATAAATGCGGCTAACCTTTGTG
Organism: Chionomys nivalis; assembly: GCF_950005125.1. NCBI lineage: Eukaryota > Metazoa > Chordata > Mammalia > Rodentia > Cricetidae > Chionomys > Chionomys nivalis. Next base: position 51,778,836 of record NC_080093.1, read on the forward strand.
TGTGTGTGTCTAGAATTTCTTTTCAAGCCCTCTGAAGTTTTACATGGATTTAGTCCACCACATTTGTGCACCAATTGTAGTAAGAAGGGTCGCTTGATCATTCCTGGCCACCTGGCTAGCTTAGAACCAAAATAATCACACCGAAACTATATTAATTAATACACTGCTAGGCCCATTAGCTCTAGTTTCTTATTGACTTACTCTTTCACCTTAATTTAACCCATCTCCATTAAAACCTATTCTCCAAAGTAACATATCTTTTTACTTACATTTTAAAGTCAAAGCATTTTCAAAATATATGTGTTTGATTAATCCAACAGTATTTATAATCAGATGTCTTTTAGCAACTTTTCTTCCTTCCTGAGTCAGCAAACAATTTAAAGACAACATAGTAACATACAGTATACAGGCTCTCTGTGTATTTTTCATCTTTATGTGGCTTTATTTTAATCTCTATTTATTTTTATTTTTATTTTTGGCTTCTTGAGATGTGGTTTCTGTATGTATCTTTGGCTGTACTGTAATTCGTTCTGTAGACCAGGTTGTCCTTGAACTCACAGAGAAACACCTGCCTCTGCCTCCCAAGTGTTGGGATTAAAGGTGTGTGCCACCACACCTTGAACTCACAGAGATCTGTCTGCCTCTTCCTCCCAAGTGTTTATTAAAGGTGTTTACCACCACGCCTAACCACTCTCTTTTTCTCTTAAGGATTTTCTCCTTTTTTTCCCCCCAAGCCTACATATATTTTTAAATACACAGTAAACCGTTTAGAGGTTTTCTTCATCTTTGAATCTATCTTTATTGTATATATATCTTTTTCTGACCACATGAGTCTTTAATTTGCTAAATGATATGGCTAGGAGTAAAGCCATGGCTTTGACGGCTGTATCCAGCCCATTCCTTAGCTTTTTTCCGATAGTCTAGCCTCATGGCAGAGGTACTGGCTTGAGCCGTGTTGATTGCTACATCTCTATGGCGTTTCAAGGTCCCTGCCACCACCAAAAAGTATACCGTCAGCTTTTCATCAACACCATTTTAGTGTTTCATGGCAGGACCTCTTAAAAGAGCTGCAACACTTCGTAGCTAAAGCTGAGTCAGGAAGCCTCTCTTAAATGAGAATGCTTGCCTCTAGCAAGCAGAGCCCACCCAAGAAAGTGCTGCTATCAAGAAACTGTGCTTAAGGCTGTTATTTTGTGTCTAGAATTACTTCCCAAGCTCTCTTAGGTTTTCTGTGGATGCAGTTGTCTACACATTGTGCACCATTCAGCAGAGACATTGTAGGAGGCCGCTTGTTTGTTTCCCGGCCTCCCAGACTCGTGAAATAATCACACAGAAACTGTATTAATTAAATCACTGCTTGGCCCATTAGCTCTAACTTCTTATTGGCTAATTCTTACATCTTAATTTAACCCATTTCTATTAATTTGTGTATTACCATGAGGCTGTGGCTTTCCAGGTAAAGTTCCTGCGTCTGTCTCTAGCAGGGCTACACAGCTTCTCAACGCTGCCTTATTTTTCCCTGCATTCAATTTAGTTTCCCCCTCCTAGCTCCACTCTGCTAAGCTATTTGCCAAAAGCAGCTTTTTTTTTTTCATTAACTAATAAAAGCAACACACATACAAAAGTACTTTCTACACCAACCATTATCATGTTAGAGCAATGGAAAAGTGGGCAGTATACAAACAGAAAAGATGGAAAGTATCACTAAAGGGATGGGAGATTGTGCAAGAGATAAAATGGGAAATGAAGAACCCTCAACATTTACCAAAGCCTCCACATTTGAGAGAATCTCACAAAACAACAGAAAGGACCATGATGAAGTGGGAAGAGTTAACTACAAACATCTCCTATTGACTAAGAACCTAACAGTATTGACAGGCCACCAAGAGCAAATTTGAGTGCCTACGTCTTGTTTTCTGACCCTGTTTTCCAATAAAAAGAACCAAGGCACCCTTGTAGAAATTACTGTGCAGTCAATATACAGTAACTTAAAGTACCATAAAGCAAGGAAATGCTGAGAAAGTAATGGGGGAAGTGTGGTTCCCACTGGCACACTCCCTCATGGGCACACACATGTGTTTGGTTCCACAGTGTACATGTGTGGAGGTCAGGAGACAACTGCAGGAGTTCCTTCTCTTCTACCATTGAGCCTTCTCTCCAGTATTGAAGCCTTTTTAAAATTAAACCTGTGTAGAAAAGAAATAATAAAACTAAAGAATAGAAATCAGTAGTATCAAGAAGAAGAAAAAATATAGAAAACCAGTGAAGCTAAAAGCTTATTATTTGAAATGACCAGTAAAATAGATAAACCATTATGTGGATTGTGGAAATGAAAAGTAGAAAAAAGTGAAAAGTAGAACAAAAGCGGAGGGGAGGGGGGTGAAAAAGAAACTAGTATTGTTTTTTTTTTGTGAACATTAAAGGAATGTAGAAATTTCCACAGATTACTCACTAAAATTATTCAAGCGTTAACAGAATTTAACTTCCTAAAGGGAAAAACCTACGAAAGTTTACTTAAGAAGAAATAGCTTCATTTTACAACCTTTGAAGAAACCCAAGTTTGTGTTAAACAGTTCAGAAAGAGCATTCCTGATATGTAGAGTTAGGTGTAACCGATGAATTCTGAGTAGAGTTCTATCAATGTACAGAAGGAATACACTGCAAGTCCTGGTTTAAAAGCCAGCATTATCTTGAAACTAACTGACATAGATGAGAATAACCTGTTATATATAGCAAGAGTACATAAGAGCTATGTGAAAATGCCTTAAGAAAATAGTAACTGACCAAATACATCAGTTAGACCTGGAGACAGCTTAGCAAGTATCCTGTACCCCCAGTGCTAGGATGCACAGAAGAGACAAGAGGCTCACTGAGGTTTCTTGCTGGTTCCCAGCATGGCTCCAGGTCCAATGAAGGAATGTGAAGAGTGATAGAGCAGGACACCAGATACCCTCTGTTCTCCATGCTCATTCAGAGGCACCCAACCACACATGTTTGTTTGCTCCCCCTAAAACAAAATATGCAGCAATCAAATAATATGCTAAAAGCATAATATGATACAACAAAGTAACTACAAGACTCATTTGTCTCTCAAAAATGACCACATAGAGCCGGGCGGTGGTGGCGCACGCCTTTAATCCCAGCACTCGGGAGGCAGAGGCAGGCGGATCTCTGTGAGTTTGAGACCAGCCTGGTCTACAAGAGCTTGTTCCAGGACAGGCTCCAAAACCACAGAGAAACCCTGTCTCGAAAAACCAAAAAAAAAAAAAAAATCACCACATAAACAAAGAAAACCCTACTGTCGTTTCTTTAAATTCTTTCATGTACATTAGCAAATCTTTTGCGAGGATTATGGCCTGTATATTAAGGCAGAAGAAGAAAATGGCATCTAGATAGGAAAGAATAATATAAAATTGCCTGGCCATAGATCACAGGATTGTCTTTGAGCAAATCTTAAATAATATGTCAGGTGCTGGGCATAGCAAGCCAAATCTATGTGGAGAGACCTTGTTTTTGTTTTGTTTTTTAAGGCAAAAAGAAATCTTGTAACTAATAAGCAAATGCAGCAGGAGTCCAGGATATAAAGTCAATACAGTACTTAAAATTTGGTTGCATACTGGTAATGAACAATTAGAATTTTGAATAAAAATATATTCATTATATAGAAAAGAAATTGTTTAATCTAGCAAAATATAAGGTATTCTGACCTAAATCAATGTGAATACTTCAGTATTGTCAGTGCTTTATAAAATGACTTACAGATGAGAAAATACCATTCAAAATCTAAACAAAAGTTGTAATAGAAAACAGACTAATTCTAAACTTTGTGGAAATCCCAAAGCGAAGGCAATAGCCAGAACAATCATTTCAAAGAAATGCAGTTGAACAGCTCTTATTGTGATTTCAGAACCTGCTACAAAGCCACAGACAGCAGGACAGTGGAAAAAGAGTAGGTGCCCAGATCCCTAGAACAGGTGTGTGTTTGCACACATGCGCACACACACACCAAATACTGATAGTGAATGTGGAGGCAGTGCAGTGGGTAAAGTTTTAATAAATGCCTGTGGTGTAGTATATTTGACTTCTTGATGCAAAAAATGTTTTCACTTCTGGATTATAGAAAACCTTACTTGAAATGTATTATAGACCCAGAAATTAATCCTAAAACTGTAGACGTTCCAGAAGGAAAGCTTTGACTCAGGCAGTTTTCTTAGACCTGTCACCAAATCATAATCATTGTGTTTTAGTTTGAATTCTGTTGCTTTAACAAATGTGACCAACCAACTTGGTGAGGAAAGGGTTTATTTCATTTTATAGGCTATAATTGAGAGGAGCCAAGGCAGAAACTCAGGCTGGAGCTTGAAATGGAAACCATGTTTCCAGAACCATGTTTCATGTTTGGCTAGCTTTCTTCTCAAGCCTAGGCCCATCAGCCTAGTTGCTTCCCACAGTGGATTAGGTCCTCTCAGTTAGCAGTCAAGTAAATGCCTCAGAAACACGCCCACAACCAATAGGATGGAGGCAGTTCGATAAATCTATAACTTGTCTGTTTAACCTTTTTTTTATCCTTTGAGAGCACATGTTAATAAGATTAGTATGGCAATACAAAAACACAATGCAACTCGTAGATGCTCCTGAAAAATCCAAATTAAGTAAGATTTTTTTTTTCTTATTCCAGTAGGAAATACCTGAGGTATGATTATAAACAGATCACAGCAAACTCAAATCCAACAGTATAAACAGCCCAGTGTCAGCTCAACTTCTGGAATTAACTCATGATATTCCCAATTCTCCAGCTCTGCTGTCTGTAATGTACAAAGTTTGTTTGATAGGCTTAATCCGACTCCAGAACTTAACTAACTGCCCACTGTCTTTGGCAGATGGTTCATAGTCCTGGTGTTTCTAGTATTCTCCTGTCTCTGCTGCAGATAAGCTGTACCAGTGGCCTCTCCTTGCCTCCCTTCAGTATTTCTGACCTTTTACATTGTGGCAAGCTTCAGCTGTTCTCCATGACCATTGTCTTCAAAGCCAATACAATATGGGAGTCTGTCTTAGGGTGATATTAGCTGTGTTAAATACCATGACTAAAAACAGCTTGGGGAAGGAAATGTTTATTTGTCTTACATATCCTGAATCACAGTCCATTTGAGGAAAGCCAAGGTAGGAATTCAGACTAGGTGACTGGAGACAGGAGCTCATGCAGAGGTCATGGAGGGATGCTGTTTACTGGCTTGCTCTCCATGGCTTGCTGAGCCTGTTTTCTTATAGCACCCCGTATAAGTGGTGTCCCTTATTTACAAAGGGCAGGGTCCTACCCCATTGATCACTAATTCAGAGTGGATTACAGACTTGTACCAGTGGTGCTGGGGAGTGAACTCAGGACTTTCTCCATGCTAGGCAGGCGCTCCTCCAAATTATCTCTGGGCCCATGATTGCATACTTCTGAAAATCCCATTGTTTTCTGTGTCCATAAACAAAGCCAAAATTTAGTGGTTTACAGTCAAATTTCTTGAACTTTTGTTGCTCATAGTTTCTTTTGACCAAAGATATTTTCACTCAGTACTTTAAATGTGAAGAGCAAACATTTATCGATGGCAAGGCTTAAGTTTCTCTCTCTCTCTCGTGATTTTTCGAGGCAGGGTTTCTCTGTGTTGGTGTAACTGTTCTGGAACTTGCTCTGTAGACCAGGCTGCCCTCAAACTCATGGAGATCCTCCTATTTGTTTTTCCTGAGAGCTGGAATTAAAGGTGTGTGTCACCACCACCTGGCTTTCAGTTTTTTCTTTGTTTTGTTTTGTTTTTTTAAAATAGTCCTTATTATACATATAATTTCACTATTAAAGGTAAAAGCAAAATTTCCATAGTGAGATGAATTTGCTTGATTACTTTACATAAATAAATCATGGCTGAGTATTTGGCACCGCAGGCTGTAGAGCATGTTCAACTTTATTTTATAGTCATCAGTGCCAAGAAAGCCACTTTTCCTATGAAGTGAAAAATGACAGATGTATAGTTAGGACCACATCAAGAAATTTGGTAATTATATTACCCCATATTGGATTGCAACCCATCATCGCAGGATCTGGGTCCTAGAACAATAGTCCTCAATGCCAAACTGCAGTGTTGGTAGTGCCACATTCCCAGAGGCACAGAGACATAATGGTTCCCTGCCTCTTCAGTTTCTACTGACTTTTGGCAACTCTGTGGCTTGTGACCACTGTTTCATTGGTCCTCATCTTGTCCTCTGAGTGTCTGTCTGTCTATCAGTCTCCTGTTCTCTGAGACCCTTGTGATAGCCCCATGGGTCCATCTGCACAATCCAGATTCATCTTTCATCTCAAAGTCCTTAATTATATCTTCAGAGGTCTTTTTCCCAAATAAAGTTTCCACAGGTTGTGAGGATTAAGGTGGTATTTCTCTGAAGGAGCTAGCAGTCAGAGGGATTGTTCTTCCCCTTTCTCCAGGAATTGTGTTTCTGAAATCTGCCTTCACAGCTATGGGGAGCACAAGTGGTGTGTTTTTTAGCAATCATTACTGCAGTGAGATGGCTCTGGCTTCTAGGTGTACCAGGAGGTGTGCAGCCCTTGGTCTGCTGATGGGCTCCTCACTGCTATGCCAGAAGGGGACATTGCCTAGCATTTCTTGGGTTAACAATCAGTAATTAACTGATAATTGGAGAGGTCAGGTTTTGATTCAGGCAGTCTACATAACACTTTCAATTTTACTTCATACCCCTATTTTACATTGATCTAGGCCCTCCTTCCATTCCTGGCTTATCTTCTCCCCCACTTGAGAATTGCTGTCTGCTTGTAATCACAATACCAGCTGAAAAAGGGAGTCTCACTTCATTATTTTTAAACTTTTTATTGATTCTTTGTGGATTTCACATTTTGCATCCTGATCCCACACATCTCCTTGTCCTCTTGCTTCTGCCCTCTGCCCTTGCAACCTCACCCCAAAAACAAAATTTAAAAGTAAAACAAAACAATTAAAAATCTCAGCATGGAAGCTGTAGTATGACCCAGTGAGTCATACAATATACCTTAGTTCATATGTCTTGTGTTCATTTTAATGACTCACTGGTCTGGTTCAAGGCCTCTGGCTTTTGTTACATCCTTCATACTGGCCCCTCACTGAGACTCCCCTTGGATATCCTATTGTTACTTTGTGGCATGGAGATCCTGTATCTTTGTGTAGATGGATATTGCACTTTCGTTACTGGCTGCCCAGACCCGAATAATCACACAGAAACTATATTAATTATAGCACTGTTTGGCCAATGGCTCAGGCATATTCCTAGCTAGCTCTTACATCTTAATTAATCCATTTCTATTAATCTGTATATTGCCATGAAGCTGAGGACTACTGGTAAGGTTCCTATGTCTTTTTCCTTTGGTAGCTACTTGGCGTCTGCCAGACTTCTCCTTCTTTATCCCAACATTCAGTTTAGTTTTCATGCCTAGCTGTATTCTGCTCTGCCATAGGCCAAAATAGTTTCTTTATTAACCAATGGTAATAAAACATATGCACTATAGAGGGGAATCCCACATCACCTCCCTTTTTTGTCTAAATAAAAAGGAAGGTTTTAACTTTAGCTTAGTAAAATTGCATGTGGCAAAAGTTATCAAGCAAGAATTACAGTTACAATATTTGTATCTATTTTATCTTTTATCAAAACTCTTAACTATGTGTCTTCAACTCCATCAAAGACCCCAGAAGGATATATTACCTGAGTAAAAAGGAAGTGCATTGTAAGCAACTTCCAAAATTCTAGACTTGATAGAATTGACAGAGACTTTAACTGCCTGGACAATCACCCAAAGTTCTTCTGTAACCTTGGGACATCCATCTTCACCCTACAGGCCCATAGTATCTAGGCAGGTTTTTCCATGAAGCAGGAAATTTGAAAGACTGTTTTTCTTATATTGTTTTGTCAATCACTTTATGTTCTGCAGAATGTTTGTCAGACTTTTTCATGAAGTAGGAACCCTGAAGAACTTGCCATCTTCTTTTGGCAAGTTCAGATGTCATTTTTTTTGTGAGTCTTGCATGTCCATTATATATAGCATATCATCAAGCAGCCCAGGCAAGAACAGTTTCTTGCCCAAATGGCTAGCCTTGGCACATTGAAGGCAAATTCCATAACAAGTTTCTTCAGTGCACATCAGCCTTTCTGACACTTTGGATTTGTAGGTTTGTCCCCTTCACATGCTCTATCAGTTCATAGATGAGGTGGGTAGGTGTTGGGGTGGGTTCCCTCATAGTCCTGATTCTGGGCCTGGGTGGTAGCTGGGTTGGTCAGCCTGCCAGTTTTCCCTCATCGTCACCACCCAGGCTAGCTCACCTAATGTAGCAGATAGCAAGGAGAGGGTCCAGCTTATTTCCTTTACCTTTGCCATACCATGGTATTTAGAGAGGGGGCAGGGGCAGCTCATCTGCTCTTACACCCACAGGCTCAGCTGACCTGTTCCCCAGCCAACAGGGTCAGCTCTTTCAGCTCTAGTGTACTGCCCAGTGAAATGCTGTGCCCACTCTCCCATGTGCTGTAGCTGGTGGGAGACAAGGCCAGTTCTCCCACTCTTGTGGCTTTGCGGCCAGGTCTCTCAGTTGTTGCAGGGGGCAAGGGGAGGGAGAGCTCCCCCCCCCCCCCCGCCACTATATTGCAGATGAGAAATAGGCAGGGTCAGTCTTCCTGCTCCCATGTTCCCCCAGGCTCACTCAGCTCCATTCCAGCCAATAGGGTCAGCTCATTTGTGCTACCTAGGTGAGGTATAGGGCCTGTTTTCCTTAGTGCTTCTGCCAGGGGAGGACAGTACCAATGATGACCTCAGGGCCAGCTCTCCTACCCATCCACAGGCAATGTGGGGCCGGGGAGGTCATCTTTCCCTCGCCTACTCTACCATAGACGAAGGGCCCTATCTCCCACAGGCATTCACAGTGCTAGATCACTTGCATCTCAGTCCACAGGGTTAGCTCTACTATGGACCCAATGGCTGTTGTAATATGAGCGGCGGGGCTGCGTCTCCAGCACCCGGCCGCCCGCATGGCTTATGTCCCAAAATAATTACACGGAAACTGTATTCTTTTAAACACTGCCTAGCCCATTAGTTCCAGCCTCTTATTGGCTAGCTCTTACATATTGATCTAACCCATTTCTGATATTCTGTGTAGCACCACGAGCTGGCTTACCAGGGAGGATCTTAACCTGCATCTGTCTGGAGTGAGAGAATCATGGCGACTCACTGACTCGGCTTCTTTCTCCCAGCATTCTCTTCTGTCTACTCCACCCACCTAATCAATCAAATGGGCCAAGGCAGTTTCTTTATTAGTTAACCAATGAATGGCAGCGTGGCCCTCAAATCCTCACACCCACACATGGCTTGAGGTGTGCGTCCAGATTCTAGGTATCAGTGTGGCCCTTGGTGGCAACACAGGCCTCAGACAGCACAGACTCAGGCTGCAGTAGGACCATGGACCCAAACATAGTCCTCGACAACAGCCTGGGCCTGGGTGTCACTGCAACCCTAGTTGGCATTGCAGATTGCTCTGATCAACATAGTTCAAATGGTAGCGTGGCCTTCAAACGCCAACATTTCCCCCGGTGGCAGCCTAGATCCAGGGTATCCACTCAGTCTTTGATGGTAACAGGAGCCATGGACATTGACACAGACCCTGGCTGTGGTAGAACCATGGACCCAAACATAGCCCATGGATGACCACAGTTTGGGACTGGATGACACCATGGCCCTGAGTGACAGCATGGGCCACCCAGATTTGTTTGACCCCTGCAGCAACTTGAACCTCTAAGAATATCATTGCCTCAGGTGTAGGTCCAGACTGTGGACCTCTACACAGCCCTCAGTGGTAACAGGAGCCATAAACATCAACACAGCCTAGTTGCAGCAGGGCCATAGACCTAGACATGGCCCCTGGCAGCAATCCAGGCCAGATATCACCATGGTGCTGGGTGGCAGCAAAGGAATCTTGATCATGGCCCCTGTGAGTGTACATCTCTTGGTCACAGATAGTGGCCCAGACTCCGGGCATCCACAGGGCCCTCCATGGCTACAGTAGCCACAGACGTCAGCATGACCCCCATAGCTATATCAGGGTCATGAAACAAATCATGGTCCTGGCAAGCAGGGCATCTACCTTAGCTTGTTCTTTACTGCCCTTATCTTTCCAGATCTGCCTTTCCCTAGCACATGAATCATTCTTTGTCCCTTCTCCGTCTCCCATCCTCCCTCCTCCATTTTGCTACCTTGTACTCACTATAATGGTGACCAACTACCTAGTGCCAGAGACTGGTGGTTGAAATTCTTCCCACCTCAAGTCTAGGGACCTAGGACTTTTTTTTTCCCTAAGAAACGAGTGTAATGATTGAAGACTCATTTTTATGTAGAGTAAATTAAACCACCTGAATAGAAATCAGTGTTGTTTATCTAAAATGCTCAAGGGAATAAGTAGGGGCCTGCTTATTATTAACATTTCCATCTGGCAGGTAATGCACTGTGTCCTGTGACTTGGGTCAGCCCTCCATTTGATTCCACATTTTCTCATCTATTAGAGACCTACCTTTCAGTATGGCAGTGACAAGAGACAAATGGTTCAGGGGAATCTGGAGATATGACGTAATATCTTACCCAATACCTTAACTCCTTTAGGTTCTAAGGACATGGTGGCTGATCTCATGAATATTGTTTCTCTCCGTTTCTCGGCCTCTTCTCTGACATCACCATAATATAGTCAATGATTCTTGAACTGTGTGCCTGCAGAGTTGACATGGAGAACTCTCGTGAATTATTCTGAATTACAGTAGTTACCTTGATTTGTTTTCCAGGTTTGAAGGCCATATAGAGATCTGCCCACCAGGCATGAGCCACTCAACTTGTTCAGTTAACAAGAGTGTTCTAGAAGCCATCCGAGGAAGACTTGGATCTTTCCATGAACTTCTTCTTGAGCCACCCAAGGTAGAGTTGCTGTCATAGTGTTGCTGGCAGCCAGGGGTTTGGTTTAGGCAGTGACTAGAGTGTCTGAGAACCTTGGAAATAAAGAGATTGACCATAATTATAATTAGTGTGACACACTGTTTTTAAAAGTATGTGTATGCATGTATAAGTTAATATCCTTCCACTCGAATCTCTGGGTTCTAGAGCAGGAACTCAGACTAGGAGGAAAGTGCTTCAGCCGCTGAGCCATCTCCTCAGCCTGCATAATACTTTTAAAGATAAAAAACTAGGCCGGGCGGTGGTGGCGCACGCCTTTAATCCCAGCACTCGGGAGGCAGAGGCAGGCGGATCTCTGTGAGTTCGAGACCAACCTGGTCTACAAGAGCTAGTTCCAGGACAGGCTCCAAAACCACAGAGAAACCCTGTCTCGAAAAAACCACAAAAAAATAAAAAAATAAATAAATAAAAGATAAAAAACTATTATATTTTGCTGTCTCTGAACTATTTTTTTGCTGGTTGATTTTTTATTTATTTATTTTTTTGAGTCGGGGGAAGGGTTTTGCTATATATTTCAGACTGGCCTTGATTTTGCTATCATCTTGCCTGAGCCTTATGTGCCTCCTGTAAGCTAGTTTTTAAATTGACTTTTATCCATATACATTTTCTAAATGAGGGGAAATCAGAATTAAAAACATGTAGTTAGTAAACTCACATTTTTGTTTTGTAGCTCCTTGAGAACCTATATATCAGTTAAAGTAAACATGTTCCTATTTTTAGCACAGTCTTTTTAGGCTTTTGAGGTAAAGTCAGCCTTTCCTGGCCTGATTTTTGAAATGCATTTTGTATGATCTTGGGGACAGTGTGGACAGATGAAGTTTTAATAGAGATACAGTCCACCGAGATCTTGGTATACAACTTAGAAAGGACCTGGCGCAGGGTGTTACTTTTCTATGAGGAGCATCTGTATGCAAACCAACACAGTGGAACTTCAGGAGACATGCCAAAGAGACATAGTAGGAATCACACTGCTCCTACTGTGATTCTTCTAGCGACTGGGTCTTCCATGGTCCTTTTCATTTACCCTGTACATTTGGATCCAGTGCCATCGGTAGTGTACACGTTGGTATGAGTCATATAGATTGGTCACTTCTATATGAGGTCTTGTTACTTAGTTACTGTACTGTTGCTGTGAAAAAGACCATGACCAAGGCAACTCTTATAAAAGGAAACATTTAGTTGGGTCTCGAGTACCAATTTAGAATCTTAGTCCATTATCATCATGAGGGTAAGGGGCATGGTGCTGGAGCAGTAGCTGAGAGCTAAATCCTGATCTTCAGGCAGAGAGGGAGAGACTGAGACTGGCCCTGCCATGGCCTTTTGAAACCTCCAATCCCATCCCCAGTAACAAGCTTCTTCCAACAAGGGCATACCTTCTAATCCCGATGACCACTTCCTGGAGACCAAGAATTCAAATATATGAGCCTGTGAGGACCATTTTTGTTTAGTTGACCACATTGTTTTCTGCTTAACCTTTTGAGGGAGGGGTAACAAGATACCTTAAGTCCAAATCCCAAGTGTCTAGTTAGCTTCACTCATGTCTGTTGTGAGTAGTTAGCAGTTCTCTCTGTGCTCAAGGTCCTGCTGGGTCCATTGCAGCCAGAGCTCTGCATCTTCATTCAGCTCATTCACCCTAGGGAACTTTTTTCAGTGTTTAGCAGCCAGTGTCATCCTTCTTGGCAGTCCTCGGAGCCAGAGTAAGAAAAAGATCTAGAAGAGAGAGCATCACCAATGAAAAATGGAGGAAGAGGATAGGAGAGGTGTGATGAGGACCCAGGTTTTGTCTTTGGTGGTCCACTCAGCTTCTCCTTAAGTGTGCAAGGATAGGAGAGGTGTGATGAGGACTCAGGTTGTATTTTTGGTGGTCCACTCAGCTTCTCCCTAAGTGAACAAAAAGGCACCTGACTCAATGGCCCCAATTCATAACTGAGTCTCTTTCACTCTAGCAGTGAGTGATACACCTGACTTCACTCTGATAAAGTGTATGAATAGATTCAGGAATTTTTTACAGAAGCTTAATTGATTAATGAACTTGCTCGCTGTGCAAAGGATTGAATGTAGTCTATTCATGCTAAGCAGGTAATCACCCCTAAGCACCATGAAGCTTTTTCGAAAGTCTCCCAAGTTCCATGGAGTAGAACTGTAAGGCGTGGGCCAGCAGAAGAGAGTGGCCAAGGATAAAATCTTAGTTTCCGCAATCTGAGAACCTTGGAAATAAGAGACTTACCCTAATTAGCATTATGTCCTATGTTTTGGTGTTATTTTGTTTTTTTAAGAAGTTTGTGTAAGTTATAGGACAACTTGTAGGAGCCTTTTATCTCCTCCATTCTACTATGTGGGTTCTGGAAATAGGTGAAGTGGAGGACATGTGTAGAACCTTCAGGGACAGCATGGCATTTTAGTTTGTCACTCTTTCCTGACAGAACACACAGCATCTGCTGCTGTCTTGTGATGTCATATCACTGACACTCCCTTTGTAGACAAGAACAAACCATTCATCCTACTTCTCAGGGCAGACACTCCCCTTTTACCATATGTACTTGTTTCTGACTTCTTGTTAAGATTCTGCCTAAAGGTTAGATTTCTCTCACACAAAAATGGTATGATGTTAGCTGGCCTTCCATGTCAGCACATGGACTTTTTATTTATTCATTTAACTGAATTTAATTTAAATCTTTTTCTTCCTCAGAAAAGTGTAATGAAGACTACATGGGGTATACTGGACCCTCCTGTTGGGAACACTCGGTTGAATGTGATTAGGTTGATATCCAGCCTGCTCCAAACCAATACCAGCAGTATAAATGGGGATCTGATGGAACTGAACAGCATTGGTGTCATATTGGTGAGATTCTGCCTCATGAAGTCACCCTTGATAATGCCTAAGTCTTATAAATTGACATAGGTGTGAACTCACTGTCTAGTACTGCCTGCCACCCTGAGCACTGAAACTGCTCTGAACTGAGTCTGACTTATCCCAAGCCTGCATGTGATGTGGGGTGCTAGAAGTGTCAGCTTACTTCTGACACCTGTCCATCCAGTACAGGGGAAGAGCTCGTTCCCTCCTCACCTCTGGGAAGCAAAGTTGGGGCACACTAGGAATCCAGAAAGTACTAGAGCAAAACAAAACTGACAGAGGCACACACATTACAAGACACTGGCTCACTGCTCAGACCCACATCTGTGACGGGGTACCTTGTAAATGACTGTCCTGCATTCTGCACACTTAGGGGCTCTGAGAAGGAAGCCCAACTTTAAACAGGAAAGAGAAATTTAGCAACCTGTTATCTACAGATAGACATTCTGCCGACAGTGGAGACTATGACAGTGCTGTTGTTAGGTTAATCTAGACCTTTTTTCAATAAAAATAATGTTCTGCATCATATTTCTTCATTTAAAAATGAACCTTAATTCAGTTCATGAACGTGCAAAGCAAAGCTTACTGCATGCCTGGTGGTTTGAAGAAGCAGTGGTAATTCTACCTGGAGTCGCACAGTGAAGAGCCTGGGAATGGCTGAGCTGGATATTTGCATCACTTTAAAACTTTTCTTTGAGAAGGCTATGCTCATCTTTTCTTCATGTTCCTGAAACTTTCCTCTATTGTCTAATATAGTCTATGCAAATTCAAGCATTTTGAATGAACAGATAGTTATATGGACTATGAAGTAGTATTTGAAACCTCCCCTATAAATATTAAACCATTTGTTCTTTTTAACGTGGATCCCATATTGAGGTCAGACTACACGCTTTAGAAGTCGGTTCTCTTCTTTCATCATGTGGGAACGTGGCTTCCCAGAGTGAAATTCAGGTAGTCTTGGTGACAAGCACCTTTACCTATTAAGTCAACTTGGTAGCCTTCTACCTTGTCTTTTGAGACAGAGAGACTCATTGACTCTGAAGCTCATCAGTTAGGCTAGGCTGGTTGGTCAGTTGCTCTCCCTGTATTCACTTTCCCAACACTGGATGGATTACAGACGTATATGCCACTATGCCCAGCTTTTAAGTAGGTACTGGGGATCCAGAATCAGATCCTCCGCTTACTCAGTAACCACTTTACTGACGGAGTGTCTCCCCACCCTGAAAGAATTACTGCTGTCTGTATGTTTAAAGTGGTGGCTTCAGCATTGAGCTTACTGAAAAGACTGCACTTTTATTTTGTAGGACATGTTCTTCAAGTACACGTGGAATAACTTTCTACATACTCAAGTGGAAATTTGTATTGCGCTCATTCTTGCCAGTCCTTTTGAGAATGCAGAAAATGGCACCATTACTGATCAAGACTCCACTGGAGACAATTTGTTGTTGAAGCATGTAAGCATTATTTCCTTGTTACTATTGTTTTCCAGGGTGTGAAATTAATCACAGTTAAAGATTGAGTAGCTTAAAAAAAAAAAAAAAGATTGAGTAGCTTCCGTGTCATAAGGTTTAGCTGCCACATGCTCATTGCACGTTGACCAGTGATTTTGTTAATCACTTCCTGGACATGACACTGCTAAATGAATTGTAGGCCCTCTTTCCTGGCAACTATTAGAAGTTTGAACAAACCTTGAGGGTGTTAAAAGAACCACAGATAATTAAGTACTACTGAGAATGCTTTTACACTACTTTGGCAGACCAGAATTTAACTATTGGTGCTGAATAAGTGCCTAAAAGTTTGGCAAAATGAGTTTTAGTCAATGTTGAGTAATGTTTTTAGGGTCTCTCTTTTGTTTTATGGGCAAGGGACAGAAGGATCTTGCTGTGTAGACCAGACTGATCTTGGACTCATGAACTTTCTGCCTCAGGCTCCCGAGAGATGGGGTTATAACTGTGCACAGTGATACCTGACTTGGGAGTCAGGGGTCTCTTCTGTAAAATTCATATTTCTCAGTGATTTTTCTGGTTCATTCTTCAGAGTTGTACATTCCTATGACTTTATCTAATCTAGTTCTCATGTTTTTTATTCCCAGACCTGGAAGGCAGAAAGGCTGGCTGAGTAGCCAGGTGACTAGAGTAGATAAGTGCCCTTGCTCATTGAAGTTTGCAGTTCACAGTTGCTTCTCTTTGACTGCTAGAGTTTTGGTAGGACACAAGTTCTCAATATTGCACAAGCATTCAGATACATTGAAGTTATGTTGCCCACATTTAAAAGTGACTTAAGCCAGGGATGGTTGTGTATGTGTATAAACATAGTACTTACAAGATAAATACAGAATCAGTGAGTTCAAGATCAGCCTGCCCTACATGAGACCCTGTCTTAACTGCCTCCCCCCATCCCTAGTAAAATAAAGCAAACAACAGAAAAATAGATCACTGTGTTAGTTCTGTGCTAGATTGCCAGAACATACTTTCATTGTCTGACTTCTAGTTGGGCCCTGTGCTGCTGACCAGCTTTCTTTAGTTAACAGATCTTCACTTTGCCTCAGGTTCACTGCTTACTGTGGCAACACCCTTAGCAACAAGTTATCTAGTTCCCTTTGTGGCCAGGTCCATTAGGGGATTTGGAGTTAGCTGTACCATATTGCATTAGGATGTTCCTGTGACTAAGAACCACAGACGGTTTTATTTTTATGCAATTTATTTTTTTGTTTTTAAAGACAGGGTCTCACTGTTTAGATCAGCCTGGCCTTGAACTCACAGAGGTCTGTATACCTCTATATCCAGGATGCTGGTCTTAAAGGCAGAGCCAACAAGCTTGGTTTGCTTTAGTATTTTAATGCTTTAACCATTATTGAATAATTGAAGTAATTGGAGTATTCTTTTTTATTTAGCTTTTCCAAAAATGTCAATTAATAGAGCGAATCCTTGAAGCCTGGGATGCAAATGAGAAGAAACAGTAAGTCACTTGTTTCTGAAAGCAGTACAGTTTGATTTATATTACAGAAAATGTTACCATCTCCCCTTTGCTAGTTAGAGAAAGTGAAAATAAAGTTATATTCTAACAGATACTATTCTATTAACCTTTGGTCAGGTCTTAGAACTCTGCTGTTTTGGAAGGCTTTTTAAGAATAGTATTGAGTTGAATAAAAGCAGTCAAAAATTGACTCTCCCCTGGTGTGCAGTGATTATCCCCTCAAGACAGAGCATTCTATGTACTTGCTCTCAGAGTAAAGCATCACTGCAGGGATACACCTAAAGGGGAACAATGTTTAATATTTTCTTCATTGTCAAGATTTGGTGAAGCATTAGTTGACCCTACCCACCACTCTCTTACATAAAATGTTAATATGGTGGTGGCCGTGGTCATCGTGGTGGTGGTGGTGGTACTGGTGGTAGTAGCAAGAACAGTAGTGGCTAGTAGGTACTCTTTTCAATGCCCTGGGAGTTTTTACATCATCCCCAGATTCTGAAACAGGCAGTGGAGGGTAGGTTTGGAAAGTACTTTCAGGGTATGCTGCCATATGATGCTAGGTGTGTTTGTATAAATGACACATAGCTTATAGATGGCATTAACTGGGTGGTGGTTTATGTGTGTGCCAGGGTAGGAAAAGGGAGTCCTGGTCATTAGCAATGGTTTGTGTGTTCCTGTTAATTAGTGACACCATATCTTTTTGTGTATCTCTGGGCCATTTGTATATCTTCTCTAGAGGAATGACTATATCATAAGCATTATTAAGGTAGAATAAGGAGAGGTTTGCTGTTGGCCTTTCTGTGTTCTCCGGGCTGTGCTCCACTGTGGAAATGCTCTGAGTTCCACTAACCTCTTGTGTGGAATACCTTCTACCTACTATAGTTTCTTCATAGTTTGAGGTGATCCCATTTGCTTTTTGTTGCTTATATTATTAGTGTTTTGGGGTATTTTCCAAAATATCTCTGCCCAGACCAGTGTTGTGAGTGTTTGTCTTTTGTTCTAGTGGTTTTATGATTTCAGTTCAGCTTTTGTTTTGCATAGGTTTAGTGGGTGGGGAGGAGGTGACCATCTGGCTTTACTGTTCTTTATAGGCATTGTCTTGCTTAACCAGTCTGTTTATGAATGTGATTGTGTTTCCTTCTGAGTTATATTTAAGTCTGTTTCTCATTTGTCAGGATATACCTTTCCTAGATGACCAATCTCAGGAAGTATGAGTGCTATATGAAGCCTGTATATAACCACCACTGCAGTCAGAACATAGAATGATCCACCATCGTTATTTATTTATCCATCCACCACAGATACATTGCTTCCCCACATCCCCTTCCTTTTGGGGGGGGGGGGTGGGACTGGCATCAACGTCATTGTT
Organism: Chionomys nivalis; assembly: GCF_950005125.1. Classification (NCBI taxonomy): domain Eukaryota; kingdom Metazoa; phylum Chordata; class Mammalia; order Rodentia; family Cricetidae; genus Chionomys; species Chionomys nivalis. Next base: position 51,797,037 of record NC_080093.1, read on the forward strand.
GAGGTTGAGCTATGGGTAACCTTGGACCTCTGGTCCTGCTTCTTCTCCAGTGCTAAGATTACAACCATGTGCCCATGTCTGGTTTTATGAGGTGCAAGTGATTAAACCCAGTATTTTAGTGCAAGCTAAGCTTCATTCTACCAACTGATATTCTCAATAGTTTATACTGTCAAAGTCATCACTGTTCAGATCTGTATTCAGCTCCTGAAGGAGCTAAGTGACTCAGGGCAGGAATCAGCATGCTTTTGTTGGTTTTTGTGGTGGTCATGATGGACTTAGTAAACACTGAGAAGCATGGGTGGGTTTTGATGTGGCCATATCGGAAAGTGGTGCTAGCATATGTGACTGTGGCAAGGGGTTTTGATTAGCAGGCACATTATTCCAAATGGAGCTCCTTTAGGGGACCTATGTGAGGCCTGCTGGACACCTCTGGTTCTGTGTCCTCTGTGACTTCCCACCTACTAGTCTCTCTCTTCCTGCCTCATTGGACTAGTACATAAGTATCCTGTATACTCTTCTCTTTCTATGGGCCTATGTTCTGAAGGCCAGGTGAATCAACAACAGTCACATAAGCTTGGGGTCCTAAGAGTTTTCTGTACTGCTTCACTATGTCCAAAACTTTGTAGATAGTCTTTTGGTTTTTTACTTACCTGTGACCTTAAGGGTGTATGGGAGGGTTAAGAAGTTGTCTTTGGGGACACTAGAGTCTCTGGAACTTACTGTGAAACCAAAGGCAGCCCTTGTAGCTCAGTGTGAGCCTCAAATTCCATGCACGCCCTGAAGTTTACCCAGTAGGTGTTGTATTTTCCAGGCGCGCCTCCAAGTTGTTGTCATCTTTTAGTGTTCCTGAAAGGATTTTCTCCTTTTAAGCTCTGCCCTGCTGTCTCCAACAAAAATGTTTTATTTTGTAAGTCATGGACATTAAAAAGATAGTCTTAATGTAAAATGAATGTGGTTGGAAAGAGTAGATCTTTGCAGAAGAAAACATTGAGGACTGATTTTACTGGCCTCTGTTCTATGTGGCCTCCAGCAAGTGCAAGGGCACTGCTTTTCTTACCTCATCCAAGTTCTCAGATAAGCCACTCAAGTTGAGAAATACCATTAGTAGTTATGATTTGTCTGTCAGTTAGCACAAATAAAGTTTGATGTCTTTTGGTGGAGAAAGGTCAACAAAATTCTGACCTCAGTTTTTTTTTATAATCTGACTAAAGTCTGAAATTCAGAATTTTACAAAAATGTAACGGAAAATTCTAGTGGTGTGGGCATTGGTGAATGTTTGCTCCAGATACTGTCAATGACAGTGGTTGTTGCTGGTCCTGTTAGCGTGCTGCTCTGCCTTGCATTATGTATGCACTCTCCATTTGAGAAGCTGCTGAATGTCAGCCTCTCAGTCTGAGTATTGTTCTTTCCTCTTGTCAGGGCTGAGGGAGGACGGCGGCATGGTTACATGGGACACCTCACAAGGATAGCTAATTGTATTGTGCACAGCACCGACAAGGGTCCGAACAGTGCGTCAGTACAGCAGCTTATCAAAGGTAAGTCATTTAAACAGTTCTCTTTTCATTTGTGTGATCAGAGGGGTGAGAGGTTATAACGTGCTGGGAACAGATTGAAGTTTCTTTACATTTTAGAGATTGTTTGACTATCTCACCGTGGGTCTTGAGAATGTTTGAACCATGTGGTTCTCAGCTATATTGCTGCTCTGATTGCTGCTGTCCATTTAGAAACCAAGCAGCATGCTGGAGTCACTTCCTGTTACAGATCTCTGTTGGTGGCCTGGCTTTTTGTTCTGTTTTTTAAGATTAATCTATTCACCAGACGTAGTAGTAGATGCCTTTAATCCCAGCACTTGGGGGGCAGAGGCAGGCAGATCTCTGAGTTTGAGGCCAGCCTGGTCTGTGCAGTGAATTCCCAAATAACCAGAGCTACATGGTGAAACCCTGTCTTGAGTGGGGGTTATATATTTTATGTGTATGGGCATTTTGCCTCCATGTGTGTCTGTACACCATGTGAATTCAGTATCTGTGGAGGTCTGAAAAGGTTTTCAGATTTCTTCTGGAACTGGAGTTAAAGGTGGTTGTGAGTTACCTGGGATCAAACCCAGTTCTCTAGAAGAGTAGCCAGTTCTCTTAACCCCTAAGCCATCCCTCCAGTCTCCGATCTGGTTCCTTGTTTCTGTATTGGAGTAGAACCACTCAAGCTATGGTAGCTCTTCCTTTTTCTTCTGAAGTCCTCCCCTGTATATATTAGTGTTTTGCTTATGTGCATGTGTATATACCACATTTGTAACTGGTCAGAAGAGGAGCGTTGGATCTCCTGCAGCTTGACTTTATGGATGGTTGTGAGCCACCGAATGGGTGCTGGGAACAGAACCTAGGTTCCCTGGAAAAGTAACAAATGCTTTTAAGCACCGAACCATCTCTCTTGCATCTAGAATCTAACCCATCCTCCCTCCTGTTGTTACCTGTGAATTAGATTCCTTTTTTTGAGAAACTAAAGCACTGTCAGCATTTCTTCTATGTAAAATGAAAATTTTTGGCTCCTTACGGATTCTTTTCCTACCAGCATTTAAATTTATTCAGCCCAAGGTGACTTGTGTGCCTTCCATATGGGGTTCAGAGCTCAAATCCATTTCTGCCAGAATGGGAGTACCAAATGCCCTGACCTGCAGGCCTCTCTCCCAGAGTATATAGTTAGTTCTGAGACTTCTTTGAAAGCAAGAAACTGATAAAAATGTTGGTAAAAAGTGGTGCTCTGTTGAGTGTGCACTGAAAGCCTAGTTCTTACCCAGTAACAGAAAAACTGAGACTGGTCCTCCTGTAATTTTACTTCTCGAGAAGTGCACGCTCTTCCTCATGGTTTGTATCCTTATCAAGGAGAGATGACCATTTGTTCTTGTTCCTTCTTGGAAGTTGCCTGCATTAAGTGTGCACCTGTGTATGGTTGCTTAAACCAGAACTGTCAGGTGATTACCTTTCTATAGTTAGGCCTCTAAGATGTGTAGTCATGCCTTCATTTTTTCAGAAAACCATTGTAAGTTATTCTTTTAAAGTTTCTCTAGAAAGCAGGATTAGACTGTGGAGCATCCCTTCATGTTTTGTTTATGAAGCTAACATGTAGGAGACAGTACAAGTGCAATCTCAGCATCCAGCAGGGTTCTGTGTATCATTCCTTCATCAGCCCGGTGTCTGTCTCAGGATCCCAGTAGAGGACAGAAGCTGATATTTGTAGGCTTTTTTTTTTTTTTTGAGACAGGGTTTCTCTGTGGTTTTGGAGCCTGTCCTGGAACTAGCTCTTGTAGACCAGGCTGGTTTTGAACTATTTGTAGGCTTCTTAAACTTAACCACATACAGTTCTTACTCTGACCCCGCCCCAAAGACCTGTCTTTTTTCAGGAGAGTTGTTTGAAGATACAATTCCATGTTTCATTTCAGCAAAGCATTGTTAGTAATTGCTAAGTCTCAACTCTTACCCAGATCAGGCCTGCATTGTTGGTGGGGTGGGGCTGGTTGTTGGGGCTCAAGTCTGTATACTGGGTCTGTTGGACCACTAGGCTGGCCATAGCCAGGACCTCTGCTGATTGGACACCCCCACATGCTATTCATGCAGCTACTCCTCGAGACTGTACACTCTTGTTCCTGTGGGTCACTGTATGATAATGCTTTTTTCCCCCTTTTTCACTCTGAAGATCTTCCCGACGAAGTCAGGGAGCGATGGGAGACATTCTGCACGAGCTCCTTGGGAGAGACGAACAAGAGGAACACGGTAGATCTAGTAGGTTTCACAAGGTTACATCTCTGGGGTTTGGTGCTCTCAACCATTGCTTAGTTACTTGGAATGTGGGCCAAAGATAAGCTTGTAACGCTTTGCAGAAAGTAGATAGTATTCACAGCATTCTTGATTTGTTCAGTCATCTCCTAGTGACCTGCGTTGCATGGCAAAAAGGTACTAAAAAGCCACCCATGTCCACTACACTCCATATTAGTGTCTTGTCTCACCTGGGTTCTGCCCCTAAGCACTTCAGCACCATCTTCTGTCTTTCTTTTGTTCTGTGGCTTTGTACATTGGGCCTCATGTTGCTACTGAGTGCTTAGAACCCCAACTCCTATGGATGCTCCTAGTGTTATAGAATTAAGTTTATTCCCACTTTATGACAATTTTGGAAGAGAGATTTATAAATTACTCGGGAACTTCAGCTTTAGAATGATGAACTGAATTGATATTTTTCAGCCAGGGGATAATGGCATTGATAATTTTTTAAAATTATATTGGACTTTGGAATTTTTTTTTAAAAAAATATTAAGTTTTAAGGTGAGTATTGCTTTGTTATAGTTTTTGCAGATGTGGCACCTGGTGATCAGGTGGTGGCCTGACTGAGAAGTACTGTTCAGCACTAGCCACTGTTCCTTGAGTTTCTTAAAATAACCCTCAATCATTAACAAATTAGTTCTGTAGCAGGAGGCAGCTCTTCAGATAAGAGCTACAGAGTCAGTGGGTCATCCTGTGTCCCTCTGCATAGACCTTTGCTTCTCCATTGACTGGAATAGTGGAGTAATGGCTTTTATATATATTTATTTAATTTTATTTCATGTGCATTGGTGTGAAAAGTGTTAGATCCCCTGGAACTGGAGTTACAGAGAGTTGTGAACTGCCATGTGGGTGATGGGAATTGAACCCAGGTCCTTAGAAGAGCAGCCAGTGCTCTTAACCACTGAGCCATCTCTCTAGTCCCAAGTAATGACTTTTTAAGGTGGAGTTAATACAGAATTAGGAAGTACAAGAAGAAAAAAAGATGATGTATAAGGGAGCTTTGTGGAAATATGTGGTTACAGTAGGTCTGAGGGCTCCCATATGTGCACCATTGCATGGAAGACAAACCCACACTCCTCTCAACAGTACTGGCCAGCAGGATGGGCAGTTTTTTATAAAACTATTACATATCTGGGTGGTTTCGGCCTCTCTGTGCTAGTCAGTTGGTTAAAACAATTGAGACTTGGTTTGAAACCACCCCAGCTAGTAGTTGGCTGCTGTGAAGAGTGGCACTGTCCTCCGTGTTGTGACGTTTTATTCCAGTTGGGTTCCCACTTCAATCATACTGTAGTGATGTAGCTACCATGGTGTCCTTTGTTTTTTGTATATAAAGGAGTATTTTGATTCGGACAGTTTTAAAATTATCCACCTGTGATTGACTTTGTTTCCTTTTTGAGACAGAGTCTTATGATGTAGCTCTGATAGAAGTCAGAAATGTCCACTTAAAGCTTGTTACTGAGCTTTTTTTTTTTTAAAAAAAAAAAAACTTTTTCTGTGGGACATCAGTTCACACCTATAATCCACAGGAGGATTGCAAGTTCAAGGCTAGGACTAGCAGATGACTCTTTATATAGAGCACTTGGTGTGGGAACATGAGGATCAGCACATACCTATAACCCAGCATCAGGGGAGAGCCAGGAGGATCCCAGCCTGATGGAAATGGTGAGCTCCAGGTCCTAACCTCTGACCTCCACGGTACCCACACACGGACATGCACTGCACATACAGAAACACGGGGCCAAAACAGAAAAATCCCACAGGTTGTTTAGGGCCAGCCTTAGCTACTTTGCATGACTGAGGCCTAGACTACAAGAAGCATCTCCCTCCTATTTCGCCACCACTTCCATCCCCAAAAAGAAAGAAAAACAACTGTAATCTTGGGTAACTGCAGCAGATTTGTTTGAGAGCAGACCGTAGTAAAGAAGGGTGTCATTGCTGCCTACACTTTCCTCAGCTCATTCACGAGCATCAGTAGGCCTGCAGAGATTTTTATAAATACTGAGTGGTGGACATTTACAGCCATTCCACACTGAGAGAAAGCTGGTATGAGCACCATCTTTCACTCAAAGTAGAGTTCCATTCTCCTTTAGATGTAATCATACCTAAACCATAGAGGTATTAAACAGTAAGATGATCTTGGGAGAAGCCTTCCAAGAAGCCAGCGAGGAGGCTCCATGGATAAAGCTCCTACTGCCAGGGTTTACCTTGAGCTTGATTCCCAGAACTTACACAGTGGATGCAGAGAATAAACTCCCCATAAATTGACTTCCACGTGTATGTCCTGTGTACCATCCAAACACACAAAAATAATGAACTAATAAAAGAATATCAAAGCATGCTGATGTCCTATTGCGTTAGCCTCTCTCCCAAGAATTTGCTGTGCTGGCATTGTTGGGTTGGCTTAAGGCCTTTTCTTTCTTAAAGATTTTAAGGATTAGTCTAGTCACCAAAGAGGTTTTACTTATTTCCTTCAGGTTATATTTCAGCCCAGAATATATTCAGTTTACTTTGGTGGGGTTAGGTACATGTTCTGGGGCGGGCAGTAGGCTATTGTAGAATACTGTTATAAATATAATTTGGTAAATACTGTGGGCCTTGTTTATCCTTGAGTAAGTGACAGTGCCTGTGAATGTAGTGCGTGGCCTTAGTAAAAGTACATTCACTGTTGGAGTTGTCATTTGGGTATTAATTGAGTTCACCAAGTAGATGACTAGATCTGCTACTTACCCTGTTGCTTTTGTGGCTCATAAATCTCTACAGTGTTGAGGAGTATTCATAGCTGAAGTCACTATATTGGTATGTTGCTTTGGCATATTTTAATATTTTCTTGTTCACATAAGGATAGCTGCTACCACACTTGTCCTACTGCCTCCACCGTATCAGTGTAAGCTGTGTGGGCCTTGGCTCCTATGATGTCCACTGCAGTATTCTAACTTGGCTCCGAGATGGAGAAATCTCCAGTCTTTCAGGCCCTTCATTTAGAATGAAGCCAAAGTATATGTGTAGTTGGTCCTGCGCTGCTGGTGTTCATGTCAGGGAGCTGGAATGTTAAACTTGGGGTGATTGGGCTGGGTTGTTGGGTTGGTTTTGTTTTTACAGTGTTTCATTAAGGCCATGCTGGCCTTAAAGTCTAATCGTTCTGCCTCAGCCTCTCAAATGTTTGGATTATAAGCATGCACCACCATACCCAACTTTAAGATTTCATGTTTCAGTTAGATACAAAGAACTGTGAATTCTAAAAATTGGCAAGGACTTAGATAAAAATGAAAACTAGAAAATGTTTTGTACTAACTTTGAGAAGTTGAATTTGTCTCAGTTTTTGCTTATCCCTCCAGCAAAGAGAGTATTTTAGAAGCAATGCTGTTTCTTTATCAGCATTGACAGACAGGGCCTAGAGGTGTTGTGGAGTGATAGGCACACACTTGTGTGAATTTGTTGCCCATGTAGCTACTAGCTAGGGTGAAGGCAAGAATGTCCCCAGCCCTGGAGCTGGCAGGTGCTGAGAGTCCCCAGTAAGGAACTTATGGTGGCACCTTTTGCTGATGAGCTCCTCACTCAGCAGTCTCCTCATACTTAGGGTGTTTGTTCCTTTGGAGTCCCGGGGTATGGCAGTCCATTGCTCATTCTCTTGACACATTAGCAATGCTGACTGCTATTGTGAAAAAGTGTGCTACCTTGGGAGCTGCCTTTTCAGTCCTGCAGCAGCTGTCGTTCACTGACATGGCGACCTTGGCAAGAGTGTCATTTAATGACTTGCAAGTGTTGGTTATTGTAGACATTCAAGTGCCTGCAGTGCCAGTCATAGAAGACACTAGTACTTACCAAGTAGGGGAGAAACAAGCTTGGGAAGCAGCACTTTGTTGAATAGCCTGTTCTGTGTCATAGTGCTGAGGAGCTAGTGCCAGGAAGCAAGTTGGGAAGGTTCAGATATAGGTTGTCAAACGACTGGTGAGATGCTCAGCAGGCAAGGAAGCCTTGGAGACCTGAATTCCATTTCTAGAACCTTTGTAAATATGGAAGGACAGAATTGACTAAACAGTTGTCCTCTGGCCTCTATACATGTGTTATGTATGGCACTTGTAACACGCATGCACATACATACATAATGAATTTTTTTAAACACTGCTGAAGGAAAAATTTATTACAGCTACATTAATATAGCCAAAGAGAGGGAAGCAAAGTGCAAAGACCCCAGAGGAGAGACTGCAGTTGTATGCAGGGGTGAGTATAGAGTCTACTGTAGCTGTTGTGTCAGAGCAAACAAGGGTGGAAGTGAAGACAAGCAGTGAGGCCTTGACTTTGTATTAAGATGAGAAACCACTTGGTTTAGAAGTAAAAAGTAACTTAAATCTATGTACACTTTTGGAAGCTCTTTGACTTCTGGGCTGAACACAGACTGCAGGGTAAGCTGCTTCACTGGCATTATTCATTAACCCACTCAATAGCTGGTGGTAGGTTTGGTGAAGAGTGGTTGATCAGGTTTACATTGTGAGGGTGTCTGGGCAGCTATGAACAGTCTAGGGTTTTAGCTGAAGAAGTGAAGGTGGCATTTCTGAGCTTCAGATGCCTCAGAAGGGCTGTGTGTTGTAGATCAGGAACTCAGGCTACACATAGCTGGTGATGATGAGTGGGTTGGAATTCTGATCCCCTATGAGGCAATGAAACCCTCTCTTTAGTTTGCTTTATTAATTCTTTCAGATTAAGTGAAATTAAATTATGGTGTGGATGACCTCAGAGTCACATCCTCCACTAACTCACAGCTGAAGGTCTGCATGCATTGTGCTGTTAATAATAATAATTAGCTAAACTGTCTTTGGAGAAGACGTTCTAAACTGAGTGTAGTAATACACCTCAATAATGTTAGTTAAGGCAAAAGACTCCTGAGTTCAAGGCCTGCCTAGCCTACATAATGAGAGCCTGACTCCAAAGTGGGTACATTATAAACACTTCCTGGAGGAAAGTGCTTCAAAGGAGCCACATGTCTGTTTCTTTCTAGTTGCTCCACAAAAGTGTCCTCTTTGTTTAATGGTATGATTAACTCTTATTTTTATGGGGGGAAAGCCTATAGCAGTGGTTTTCAGCCTCTTTCAGCTGTGACCCTTTAATATATTTCCCCATGTTGTGGTGACTCCCACCATAAAATTATTTCATTGTTACTTCATAATTGAAATTTTGATACTGTTATCATAATGTAAATATTTATGTCCTCAACGGGTTGTGACCCATGGGTTGAGAATCACTGGCCTAAGGTTTCTTTGTACCATAGTTGCACTTAGACAAAGCTGGAAGCAGCCAAGTTTCTGCTCTCTTCATTCATGGCAGCTAACTTCAAATTGTCCTGTTTCTCTGCCCTCTACTTTGGTTATGCCCCAAATACACATTGACCTGGCATGGTGTGTACTGGTTTGCTAATGGCAGGCTATGAAGTTGCTTTAGATTTGGCAGAGGAACACTTACATCTTACCTCTACCTAGAATACTCAAACTAAAAGCACAGAAGAACAGGCATGGGACACATGCCTGTAGTCCTAGCACTTGGGAGGCTGAGTGAGGCAGGTAGATCTGATCCTGAAGCAAGCCTAGACTAGATAGTAAACCAATATAAAGAACTCTAGAGAGAGTTCAGTGTAAGTGACCTTCAAAAGTATAACACTTGTAGAATTTCACTGACTGTTCATTCTCATAGGTGCTAACAGTGAGGGCTATTTTCGGTGCAGTGCTAGATCAATGCTTACTTTAATCTCTTTCAGCACATTTCTGATTAGCAAGCATCACTTGGCCCTGAATGGTGAATAGTTCATGTTGGTGTTTTTCTTAGTTTTTGAGAGTTTACTACTCTCTATGGGGCAGGGAGGTCACATTTTCAGAGGGTCTTTTATTAGTCAGGGGACTGTTAACTTAACGAGCATTTGTGACTAGTGTTTTTCTTGGTATAGGTAGAAAAGTCAAGACTGAAGTGAAATGGTTATCTATAAACTGATCTCTGTAGTGACTCATGAATGATCCCTAGGGTGGTGTTTTACCCACAGGCCTGACACATATGTGCTATTTCATCTGCACACTGTAGCATTACTTCTGCCTTCCCCCTTGAATGGAATAATTCATCCTTCTGTGTGATTCCTGGGGATGCTAGTCCTGAGGAGTGGAACCACCAGCCAGCTGGGTGTGCAGCCAGAGAGTGGACTCTACATTGACTGGGTGTGCTTGACAACCTAACTGCTGTTTCTGGGGTTTTTTGGTTTTTAGTACATCGAAACAAAAATTGAATGTGATATTTTTTCCATAAAAAATGCTGATAAAAATGTCCACCACTTTTCTATGTTAAATAGTTTTTTACATTTTTATGCATATAGGTTACAACCTGCCATATTCATTCATCCAGTGATGATGAAATTGACTTTAAAGACACGGGTTTCTCACAGGATTCCTCTTTGCAGCAAGTGAGTCACACCTAAAGCTTTGCTATTTATTTTTATCTTAATGCATAGTTTAGCTGCCCTTGGGAGTCAGCATCTGTCACTGTGTTAGAATGTGGTTTGGGGTTGCTACCAATTAGGCAAAAATGATTTAAACAGGGAGAGCTGGGGACTTGCCAATGGGCTTATACTGTTGTGTTCCTGGGTGAGAATGAGGAATGAGCACTACATGCAACAAGTAAAATAGCAGGTCACTTGACATGCTCACTGTGCAGACCTTAATGGCACTGCATTGTCACTTACACTCATGGCAGAGACCTTGGTTAAGAGTGACAGAAAACAGAAGCTGTGTGGTAAACTGAATCACATGGTCTATCTAGATAATCCTCCCTCAGCGCAGTTTAATTGTGTTGTGTAGCATCTAAATGAAGTTTTAATACGGATCATTCTTGACACTCCTGCCCCCAACTTGTCTCCATGTGTTAACTGCATTTAATTTTTCTGGCAAAAACAGGATTTTGATATTGATATGTACTAACTTATCATACTTTTGATTATTCTTAGAAATCTGACAGTTGGTTTTATGTTTCTACTAGGGGTTGAGTTTAAGAGTTCAAAATAGAAGTAGATGGCCAGCTCCACAATTCTGTTCACCGCCACTTTTTACTGGCAGGTGCTTGGCTTCTTTCTCAGTCTCAGCGCAGTATGAAGCTTCTAATTCTCTTGCGTAGCTGTTTTTTGCTTCCAAGTTGCATGCCCATCACATTCCAGTATTGCAACTGAGCAATTGGCTTGCTTTTGATGCTGAAGAAGTTTAGTCTTTCCCAGACAGAAAGATGAAAATTTAGTACTTGGTGGTCTCACTATGTTTCTTGAACACTAGCTTTGGTTTGCAGCCATTCCCCTAAAGTTAGTGGAGAAGCAGTGTTTTCTTGGAAAGCACACATCTTGCTTTTAAGAAGCTCTGACTACCTAGGAGCCCAGCACAACAAACTGTGTTACAAGCAGCTCTCTGTTGTTGTCAGTGCCCAGTACTGTCCCACTTATACCATAGAATATTCAGACAGTCAGCTTGACCAGGCATGAGCCCAGATGCATTGCTATAACTCTAGAACAAAGCCTGGTGGATCAGATGAGAACTGTGAAGGTGGTTTGTACCTGTTAAAATCTAGTATTAAGAAAAAGATGCCTGGGCCTGTGAGGTGGCTCAGCCATTGAGATGCTGCTAGGTCTGCAGAGCTGAGTTTGATCCCCAGAACCCACATGGTGGAAGGAGAGAACTGAACTGACGAGTCAGAGGACTTTGACCTCCACATGCACACACACTAAATAATTTTAAAAATACATTTCTAGCCATGTAGAAAGTGGGTTGTCTCATTTATTTTAATACCTGGTTCTAGAGCCATGTCTGTTTTGGGATGTTTTCTCATTCAGTTCAGTTATAAAATTGGGGTTTCCTGACATAGCCCCGGCCAGGACCCTCAGCTTAGGGGCTCCATTCCTTGCCTGTAACCTCTCTATATAGGAAGTAATTGCTGGTTACTCTGATTGACATGCTTGCAGTGGCTCTTTTTTGCACACTTAAACTATGAACCAATCATGGACTGTTTTTGAAATTAATCTGATACAAGTGTGTTTCTGGAGAAAGAGGGTCTAGGTTAACCTAACAGCACTGTCATAGTCTCCACTGTCGGCAGAATGTCTATCTGTAGATAACAGGCTGCTAAATTTCTCTTTCCTGTTTAAAGTTGGGCTTCCTTCTCAGAGCCCCTAAGTGTGCAGAATGCAGGACAGTCATTTACAAGGTACCCCGTCACAGATGTGGGCCTGAGCAGTGAGCCAGTGTCTTGTAATGTGTGTGCCTCTGTCAGTTTTGTTTTGCTCTAGTACTTTCTGGGTTCCAATGTGCCCCAACTTTGCTTCCCAGAGGTGAGGAGGGAACGAGCTCTTCCCCTGTACTGGATGGACAGGTGTCAGAAGTAAGCTGACACTTCTAGCACCCCACATCACATGCAGGCTTGGGATAAGTCAGACTCAGTTCAGAGCAGTTTCAGCGCTCAGGATGGTAGTACTGTTAGAGATCTGTCCCCACCCTCTCCAGGATGGCAGTACTTGACAGTACTCCTTACTGTTATTATAGCCATGTGTGTTGCTTTCCAGGCTGGGACATGTGAATTTTTAACACTCTTGCATGTAGAGTGTACAGTCCTTCACTTTGGCCTTGTTGACTTCTATAGCAATAGTGTAGAAAGCCAAATACAGACAGGAAGTCCTTTTCTTTTCTCAGAAGCTGTTCTAGACCGAGAACAGAGAAGTCTCTGATCCCGTCTTCTGTCAGTTGCCATAGCTCTGTCTAGGTGCATAGGATTGACAAGTAAAAAGTACATGTGGGTACATGTGAATGTATCTGTATATGTACATGTATGTATACATACATTTGCAGTGTATTTGCTGTTGTATATTTACTGGTGAAGTGTTGAACTTCAAGGAACATTTCTTCTCAGTTATATCCAAAAGAATTGTATTACAAGTGGCACGAAGAGTTTGAAGAAAGCCAATAAATACATTAAACAGAGCATCTAGGAGGAACCCTTGCCTTGCTCTGAAATTCTAGTCTAGATAAATCTATAGCCTGTCTTGTGTTATTTGCTCAACAGATGACCCATGGGTCCTTTATACACCTGGGAAGTATCAAGCATCTATTTTGCCTCATAAGCAATAAGGCTCCAAGTCAGAGGACCTGGTTTTCTTTTGCTGATGTGACTGTGAAGGCTGCCTGTCCCATTTTCCTTTTGTTCCTCAGAGTTCTAGAACTTTTTCCTTTTCTTCTGCTCTAATCAACTTCCCGTGACTACTTCAGTTGCTCTTCAGACCTTACCCAGTACAGTCCTGCCACACCACCTCTTTGGGTACACTGTGAATGCCTGCCCCGCAGCCAGCTGCTCACTGTCCCCATACACCCACGAACTCATGTCATGCCATCTCCAGGAGCCTGACTGGGGAGGGTATTGTCTTGCTTGAGAGGAAAGTGAGTCTTGGGTTGGTTAGGTTTTCCTTGTTTTTGTTTTGTTTTCACACCTGAGCAAACTATTACTTCCAAAGCCAAACATGATGTTTATTTTTAAATTACATACAATTTGGATTATCCATGCCATAATTCCCTGCTATAAGAATTAGTGTGGTCAAGATGAATGACAGATGTATTTGTGCAGTGCAGGGTGGGGTCTGTGGGCTCTGCTGAGGTAAAGACCCAAGGAGAAATCAATCAGTTGCTCCTTTGCAGCCAGTCGCCTCAAAAGCCCTCTGTGCTGTTACATGGGTCCCACTTCTGGTTCTGTCCTTGACCACATGTGGTACTCATAGGGTGACCCTGTGGTCCTGTATTCATTGTCTGGATGAGAGGGAGGAGGTGAGGCAGCACTTGGTGTCTTTGTGTAGCGAGGGCATGTTTCCTGATGTTGTCAGTAGACTGTCAGCACTTGGATTGGGCCCCAGTATAAGATTCCCCCATTTTCCAATTGGGAAGACTCACCTGAGCCTGATGGAATAGAATTGGCTCTTCTGTAGACCTTGCAGTATTCCAGGCTTTTCTGAACAATTTCTAATGAGGTTAAAACTTCTTGCCCCATTTCTCAGGTAGGTTGTATAGAAGTAAGTGTTCCTTATCTCAGACTGTCCCTAGCCTCCAAGACTTAGACCAGCATTTCATTTATAGGGTCGTGATTATGTCCATCAGTCTTTCTTCCTTTGATGCTGTTTTTGCTATGGTGGATGGGAGTGGGGATATGGTGGGGGACCAGGGGAGGGTGGGAAGTTGGGTGTGGTGTGTTATAGTTTAGGGTGCTGTTGGTTGTGTTTGAAGATGATGGTACTTCTGATAATTTCAGACTTACATGCCTCTCACCTCTTCACACTAAGGTTACCCAGTTATCTGTTACCTCTCCAGAGACTATTTATAATAGTCACTTTTTAGTGAGGTCACCTAAGTATTTCTTTATGATGTGTAATGGAGCAATTTGTGTATCACATTTCAAAATTCCCCCTTTTGGGGTAAAATGTGTCTGAAATTATTTGATTTTTCTTTTTTTTAAAGAAAAACACACCAACTTTTAAAGCCACATGGCTCTGTGAATTAAAGTGGTTTCTGGAACACAAATGGGCAATTAATGTATAGAATGTCATTAGAATCATGATGTCACTGTCACTGGTCCTGGGATTGCCAGGCCTTTTCTGATTATCAGATGCAACAAATGACGTCCAATTTTATTGACCAGTTTGGCTTCAACGATGAGAAGTTTGCAGATCAAGACGACATTGGCAAGTGAGTATATTCTCCTGTTTCCTTGGTGGCACAAGGTTTTTGTGAAGTGCTGCCAATCTCCTGACTTCTTGGATTCTGTAAATCCCTGAGTTGGGAGGTCCACCCTGTTTATTTGCAGCATCCAATTTTGTACCTGGGTAATTAGTTCAGTAGCTAAGGGACACACTCCAAGGAACCCTGCAGGGTCAGGGGCAAGTGGTCTTTGTTTTTGAGATGAGTCTTACTACTTTGCCCCTTACTGATGAAGCTGTGAGCTCAAGCATCTTCCTGCCTCAGCTTTCTAAGCATCTGGTACCATAGGTGCCTGCCCTTGCCTTCCACTTACCCTTTTTATAAAGACCCCAGCCACTATTCTGCTCTTTTTAGCATATGCAATGGCATTACCGCAAGTAATTCAGTAATTCCTTCCCATGTTCACAGGTATCACTCATTGTATAGTTTATTGTTGAGTACTGCATTCCAGCAGTTGACCAGTAGATCAACCCTGCTTACATGTGCTCTCTGCTCTGGGGGAGTCCCTGTAAGGATGTTTGGGTTATTTTCCAAGAGCAAAGCACCCTAACCATTGTTTTGTGTTCAGGGTCAAAGGCAGAGAAGGAATATTAGAAACTGTGGCAAAGCAGTGGATGGAAATGTACAGGAGATTGGCAGAACTGAGAGCCAGCATCTAACATGGAAGAACAAGTACCAACATGAGGATCATGGGTTATTGAGAACAGGGGTGAAGGAAAAATTTAAGCCACTGTGATTAGATCTCAGGTAGTAACTCTCACTGAGTCCACTGTGACACCGTAATAGTAGTTTGCAATAATTGTTGCACTTTAACCAGTATAGGCTTTTTTTCTTGCTTTCTTTTTTTTTTTTTTTGAGTTTGCAGTCTGGGAAGCTAAAGTCTTTTGACAGCACACTTCTGGCACTGTGGAGCAGAGGCTCTACTGCAAACAGCAGGCACTGAGGCATCCAGCTGCCCTCCACATTGACTGATTTCTGTCCAGAATGAATAAGAACAAACACTGCATTAGGCATTTATACATTTGCCATGTTAGCAATCTATTGCAGAGTCAGAATACACACACGCACACACACCATCCTCACCCCATCCCTGCTCGACATCTTGGATTTTCCCATCTGGACTCTTCAAAGTGTTACTAGTTGAGAATTGGCATTCTCTTTCAGAATACGGTGCTTGGGCTGGTGACTGGTTAGAACTGAGCTTTGAAGATTGATGACATTGTCCCACCGCTGACAGTCATGTAGCTCATTATGACTGCATTTACCCCTCACTGGCATGGAGGCACGATGACAGGATTGCCCTGTGTTTCGTGTATGACAGTGTTTTTGTGCTTTTTAGTGTTTGAACATGGTTATTAGGAAGGTTTTTTTTTTTTTTTCCCTTGGTTTTCTTGGTATGATCCCTGGAGCCATAATTGGCACAGAAGATAGAAATACATTGTAGAAAGGCTGTCAGGGAGCTCACAGCCTCATCTTAACAGGCTCCCATCCCAGCTGTCCTCTGTATCCATTCATTAGTACCAGGGAGGGCACAATTGAACACAGCAAGGTAGGTGTGTGTATTACTGATGGGGACTACAATGATAATTTAAGTACTTCAAATTCTGAGAATTTCAGAGCATTGTTTATAGCCACCAATGGGTGATTAGCAATTCTTATACTTTCTTTACAGTGTTTCTTTTGATCGAGTGTCAGACATCAACTTTACTCTCAATACAAATGAAAGTGTAAGTATAAAAGTTTCCTGTTGTAAGGGATGTGCTGCTGCAGAGGTGGAGCACTGACTGTTTGCCCTTTGCCCAAGGCCCCTTTGTACTCTGGGATCCTACATCCCAGGTGTGTTAAAGTGTCACCTGGTCATGATGTCTGCCTGAACCTGCAAGCAGTAGTTTACAACCTGTGACTAAGCTAATGGGACCCTGGTCTCTTGTGATTGCACCATAGACATTTGACCTTGGTTTCCTGTCTCTTTTGTAAGA
Organism: Chionomys nivalis; assembly: GCF_950005125.1. Lineage (NCBI taxonomy): Eukaryota > Metazoa > Chordata > Mammalia > Rodentia > Cricetidae > Chionomys > Chionomys nivalis. The sequence continues at coordinate 51,813,573 of NC_080093.1, forward strand.
AAAGAACTTAGATTGGATCAGTATTAGTCTCTGCCAGGTTTCTCTATAGATAGGACATTTGTGGCATTTTAATGGTGCTGTCTTGATTTTAGGTTGAATATCATGAGAAAGTACTTTTATCTGTTGTGAAACAACCCCTCAGGTTACAGCAGCTCCTCATGGCTTCCTGGGCTGGTAGCAGCAGGTGGGAGGAATCTAGGCCTTTTCCTTGTTGGTCATATTGAAGACTTATCTCTGGAGCAAAAAGGAAGCTCAGAATGAAATGGGTTGGCCCGTGAGATACAAGAAAACTCATGAGGAGAGTGTATCCAGACCTTTTACATGTAGTTTAAAGTCCAGTCTTTCTTGGGAATTTTTATGTTATTTACATAGAAGCTAGCATTTTATTTTTATGCTTTATTTGGTTATATGTGATGGCACTTTTTTGCAAAAAGCAAAAAAACAATTTTCACTGGTAATTTGGGAGAGAAAACAAATTAGTAGTTCTGATTTTAGTTGTATTTTCTCTTTTGCTTACCTTTTTTCTGTAGGGAAATATTGCCCTGTTTGAAGCATGTTGTAAAGAACGGATACAGCAGTTTGACGATGGCGGCTCTGATGAGGAAGATATCTGGGAGGAGAAACACATTGCATTTACTCCAGAATCCCAGAGGAGGTCCAGGTGAGTTGTAGCGTCTCACAGCAAGAGATTTGCACATGGCGCCACCAATGTAAGCTGAACCCAAGGCCAGTGCTTTGTTTCGTCCAGAGAAATGCTCTTAAGAATGGACAGACCACTGGAGAAGATGACCCAGTAGTGGTTAAGAGCACAGACGACATCAGTTCGATTCCCAGGACCCATATGACAGCTCATAGCCACCTATAACTCCAGTTCCAAAGGATTCATTGCCCTCTCTGGCCTCTTTTGGCCCAGAAATACATGCAAACAAAATACACATACACATTAAGTAAATAGACAAGCAAAAAATAACAAGATGATGGGCCAGCCCGCCTCTGTCTTTCCAAGAACATGACAGGTAAAGCTATCCTAAAAAACTCTTTACGTAGGAAGCATGCACTGTGACTCTGTGCCCCCCTCCTTTTAACTTGGGTCTCCTTTGCAGGTAGCTAGTGAAGATCTTTTATTTATCTATGTATTTAGGTTGTGCACGTGTGTGCTTACACATGTGTTCCTTAGCACATGCATGGGTACAAGTCGGAGGCATCTTTCAGGATCCAGTTTTTTCCTTTGAGTGTTTGGGTCCTGGGATCAGATTCAGTTCATCAGGCTTGACACAAAGCGCTTTTACCCACTGAACCATCTCTGTCCAACAAGTAATGTTTAGCCAATCAGCCACCTTCTCTGAGTTCAGTGAGAAAATTCTTTTTAAAAAATAAAGTGAACTGCTGTGACCCCTACATCATCAGCCTCTGTTCTCTACACACATGAATGCATGCATACACACATGTGCTTGCTCTCTGCCTTCCTCCTTCCCTCTCTCCAAAAAGTCAAGGAAGTCAGTTGATTAAGTGGACATAACAGTCTTAAACTGCTTTTTACCAAATGACACAGTTTTAAATTAAACAGACAAAAATGGATAGAACTGCAAATGCAAAGCGTGGTGAATAAATTGAGTTGCAGGCAGATCATTCAGCACCCCTCTTGGTAATTAGTGAAATAGACAAAATTCATGCCTGCTAAGTAGACTGCTTAAACCACACCATCTTCCAGCATGTACTACTTGCACATTTATAAAGTAGATATTCTGCCAAGGAAAAGAACACAACAAAAGACCACATCCAGACCATAAAAGCAAGTCTGAGAAAATTGTGAAAGCTTCTGATAAAGAGTTAAATTGTCTGTAGAAACTGGATATGGAGGCACATGCCTCCTTAGCACTTGGGAACTAGTGCAAAATTGTGAGTGAGCTCTAGGCCAGCCCTTGGATACATAATGAAACTGGAAGGTGGGTGAGGAGACTTCATAGTTTTTCAAATTGAAGGAAAATAAAATGCCAGTATAGCAGAACATGGGAAATAATTGGCTACATTAAATTAAAAGTACCTCACATCAGTGGCTTGGTTTATACATTAAGAAAATAGAAAATGAGCAAAGCCAAGTAATCTAGTATAAAGATTAGAGTAGAATCTGAACCACAACAAAAACAACAGAGGAAGCTAGAAGTTTCTTTTTGAGAAGATCATTGTCATAAGTTTCCCAATGTGCAAGCAAAGGTATAAACTATGGCAGGAATGAGTGTTGATGTCAGTAAAGGTTAGACAATCAATCAGTAAAGGTTAGACAGACAATCAAAAGACTGAAAATAAGAGATAATGAACAGCTTATGTGCCAATGACAACCTAAATGATCTTTGAATGATACAAAGAACCATAATTAAGGAAAAGGTTGGGGAGCATATAGTATGAACAGTGCTGTATTTGTTAGGCTTAAGTTTCTATCCTAAAACTTCTCGTCAGGCAGGCCTGTTAGCACTCCGCTGTAAGACAAAAGCTTGGGGAGTCAGGATGAGAAGTTGTAGAGGTCTGGGTCCAAATGACTTCACTGACGTGCCACTAAGCTTTTCAGGAGAAATGGCAATTCCTAGGATATTGAAAAGAAAGGCTATTACCCATCTAATTCTGAGACCACACTATTTCTGGATACAAAATTTTGACATGCTCACATCATGGAGAAGAAAACTGTCATAAGCAGATATGTATAGACCCCTTTTTAAAGCATGTCAGCTTTGGTGGCACATGCCTGTAATCTAGAGCTCAGAACCTGAGGCAGAGGGATCAAAATTTTGAGACCAGTCTGAGCTACATGAGACTCTGGCCGAAAAACTTTTTTTTAAATCTTTCTTTCTTTCTTTCTTTCTTTCTTTCTTTCTTTCTTTCTTTCTTTCTTTCTTTCTTTCTTTCTTTCTTTCTTTCTTTCTTTCTTTCTTTCTTTCTTTCCTTTCGTATACAATATTCTGTCTCTGTGTGTGTCTGCAGGCCAGAAGAGGGCACCAAACCTCATTACAGATAGTTGTGAACCACCATGTTGTTGCTGGGAATTGAACTTAGGACCTTTGGAAGAGCAGGCAATGGTCTTAACCACTGAGCCATCTCTCCAGCCCTGAAAAACTTTTTAAGGCAGATCGAATACAATAACACATAAAAGGGAAAAGGCTTTATTCTAAGATTGCAGAATTGCTTGAACCTCTTCAAGTGTCCATTCTTAAATTTAAAAAACCTCCACATATTGTAGTAATAAGGAATTTTTCACCTTTACTAAAAGTATTGACGAAAACTCTAGCAGTAAAGACTGAATGACTTCCTGTGGAGATTAGGAGCTCATCAGTATGTTTGGTGAGTAGCTTCTGTTCAGTATTATACAGAACTGCTAGATATTTCAGTTAGAAAAAGAGAAAAGATAGATCATAAAGAAAGAAATTGAACATTTTAAGACCGTATCGTTAACGTAGAAAGTTTTCTTGGGTATAGGAAAGGACTATAGGAAAATTCAAATTCATTTAGCAAAGTCTCTCTGCTCATGATCAGTATAATTATGTCTTCCCTACTGGAACTGTTGAAATTACTAAATGATGCTATTCATAATACTGTACAAGGTAAGATACACAGCTCTAAAGGCTGGCACACTGGACTCAAAAACCTATGAGTGTTGATGAGCTGGAGATAACCATTAGTCAGCTCTAGTTCCCCACGTGCATCCATGAGATCCACACAGCATTCTACAGAATTCTGAGAGGTGGTTTTTCATAACTGTTTACAAGTTGGTTCTTAAATCCACACAGAAGAACTTCCCAGAAGATTTTGATTCCGTTATGTTGGATTCATATTAATTGTCCCAGCAAAGCAAAGGTTTCACTTTAGTGGTTCTGGTCTTTTCTTATTCAAAGCCAGTTCTTGAGCCCCAGTTGACCAAAACCACTGATTTACTAATTTTTAGTACAAAATATCGAATGCCCCAGATACAGTCTTTGCTTACTTCTCAGACTTCACAGGCCAGGCCTCCATCATTCTGCATTGCTCTCAACATTCTTTCAGACTCACACAGAATAGCCCATTAAACCCAATCCATCTGCATTGCTCTCAGCGTTCTCTTAGACTCACACAGAATAGTCCATTAAACCCTAGCACTCAACAACTTTTCCAGCTCAATGTTCTAAAATCCTTCTGTAATTCTCTTCAAAATATGGTGAGGTTATATCACAGCAATACTCCATTCTCTGGTACAATTTCTGTTTTAGTTGGGTTTCTGTTGCTGTGATGAAATACCATGACCAAAAGCAACTTCTTGCCTCAGCTTCACATATGCTGGGAAAGAATGCATGCACTGCCGCAGCTGGTGGGGAATACGCTGCCTGTAAGATGTCACATCAGGAACTCAGACATCTTTTTTCCCAATTAAAAAAAATTTTTTTTTACAACATCCTAAGATAGTATATAGAAAATGATGAGAAGAAAAGATCCCAGCACTCAGGAGGCAGAAGCAGGTGGACCTCTTAAGTTCGAGGCCAGCCATGGCTACAAAGAGGAACACTGTCTCAAAAACAAACAAACAAACAGAACAAAGGGTCTGGAAAGATACTTAATATCCTTGCCACGTACAGAGCCTTCCCTCTGTGAAATGGCATAGACAGGCAGAGATCAGCTGAAGTGCAGTGTGTCTTCACACTGAAGATGTCCTTTTAATGTTTTCTTGGACATGGCTGGTCGCTGATTAAATAGCTTAAATATTGCAGTGTTGTTTTGTAGCTCCGGCAGTACAGACAGCGAAGAAAGTACAGACTCAGAAGAGGAAGACGGGACCAAACAAGACCTGTTTGAGTCCAGCAGTGCAAACACAGAGGACAAGATGGAGGTGGACCTGAACGAGCGTGAGTCACCCTGACCTTTTGAGTTAGTTCTAGTGCTTGAAATTGCCTGGTTTTATCTCTGTGAGTTTGAGGCCATGCTGCTCTACAGAGCGAGTTATTTCCAGGACAGCTAAAACTGTAGAGAATCCCTATCTCAAAAAACAAAACAAAACGAAAAATGGGGGCTGTGTGGAGAGAAATTGCCTGTCTTTGAAAATTGGCAAAAGAAAGGCCTGTGGCATTTGAGATGGCCTCTGAAGCACAGTTGAGGTAAAAAGCATTGTTACCACCACTGTGTAATTATAGGCTTGCATTTCTAGAATCTTTCCTAGGGTGGGACAAGTTATATATACTTGGGGATGATTGAACATCATCTTCACAAGTCTAGCTAGAGAGCATGTCGTCGTGTCCGTCCCCCCCTACCTCCCTCCAGTTCCAGGGCTTGATACTGTAGTAGCAGTGGAAAAGCCACAGACCTGGACTGGAGAGGTGGCTCAGTGATTGTGAGCACATGCTGCCATTGCCAAGGACCTGAGTTCAGTTCGCAGTGCTGACTTCAAGTCATTCACAACTGCCTCAAACTCCATGGGGTCTGATGCTCGCTTCTGCCTGCCATGGGCACCTATACACAAAGACACCCTGCACACAACACACATAATTAAAAGTGTGTATGTGTGTGTGTGTTTAAAAATAGCAGAGACAGGCTATAGAAATGAAGAAATAATTATGTCTTATGGAGTCATCAATGAAATGCACCACTAGAGCCAAATTAAGCTCAATTTTTAACATTTCTTCACAGTTTATTTGTGAAATTCCAAACCTTAGCCTTGTTCAGCTGGTCCACATTTGTGCCCTCCTGCTTACTAACTATAAGACTTGATTCTGCTGCCTTTTAAAAATGGCACTAACTTTTAAAAATGGATGGGGTGGATATTATATGATATGATTGAATACTTTCCCAAAGCCTGACCAGTTCCCTGTCACCCAAAGCAGCATTTATGTCCTTGGTTCTTTGTGAAGCCTCACAACCAAACATGCTTTTAGCATCATCCACAAATTCCCATAAAGCTCTGATCTGAAAGCAGCCTCCTCATTCTCCAGTCAGGAAGGTCTGTGTCCTCAGTCACAGGGCCTAGGCTTCCCTGCCCTTGGGTTCAAATGCACATGGTTTTGTGTGCCAGGTATCAGGCCAGTAATGATGAATTGACACAGTCTTTGCCCTCTGCTTGGTGCCTCCTGGAAGTAGTTAGCACTCCTGAGCAGGGTGTCGAGAGATCTGCAACAGGCAGGGCTTTGGGGCCACTGACAAGATCATTTGAAAGGGAAAACAGCCAGCAAGAAAGCAGAGTGCCACAAACTGTTGAGTGTGGCTCAGGAACAGGATGGGGTAGTGATTCCAAGAGTTGACTTTTAGAAATGTATTTGTTTTTAGTTATGTCTATGCATGTATTATTTGTGGGTCTGTGCACATGAGTCAGAAGTCCAGAGCTGTGGGATTTCCTAGAGATTACAGACTGGAATTAGAGGTAGTTATGAGCCACCCTATATAGGTGTTAGGAACTGAGCTTTAGGTCCTCTGCAAGAAAATTTGTACTGAGCCATTCTCCTGTCTCCAAGAATTGCCTTCTGAAATTTGTGGGGAACTGCTGAGCTCCTAACAGGCAGAACTCAAAGCAGCAATGAGAGAACTGGACTAGATAACCAAGATGTCATAGGGAAATAGCAGAAGAAAGGGGAGCATCTTCAGGGCTGCTTTCTCTTAGACTTTGCTCCTGGGACTTCGCACATTCATACTGTTGTGCAGCAGGTCACTGGAGCCTTTTCATCTGTCCCCACCAAGCAGTCCATTGCCCTTAGTCTTAATGCTGTATTCTTTGAGATGTTTGGATCTAGGTAGTCTAGATGTGTCATGCATTGGGAGCCATTACAGCCCTGTCAGTTAGGACTGGTGTACGCCATCCACTTAGCAGTGCCTTAAAATTCATTCCCTATTGTAGCTGATAGAGGGTTTTTTTTCTTTTAAGCCTAAAGAGATTTCCAGAATCACTGGGAATGGTGACACATGCCTGTAATCTCAGCACTTGGGAGGTGCAAGAGAATCAGGAGTTCAGGGTCATTCCCATCTACTCAGCAAATTTGAGGCCAGCTTGAGCTATAGAACCTGTCTCAAAAAGCCAAAGAGAAACTGGGAAGAAAAAAAGGTTTAAAAGAAAGGAATTGGTGTTGAGGAGGGTGGAGAATGATGGACAGATGGTCTCAGAAGGAAGTGAGATGGTATGACTTAAACAACATGCCTCTGCTGTATGTTGAGGGGAATGTCTGGATGACATTTGTGTTTACTTGAGCACCGCAGGGCAGAAGCCTTCTATTTTCTTGCTGTTTGGGAAAGGCTTCTTTTTTATCAGTAGAGATGAGACACCACACTCTTAATGTGTGTGCCACATGTATGTGTGGATGCTCAAACACCTACCTCTCTGCCTACTGTTCTCCTGGGTTATTTGCAGAGTTTTGAGAAGTTTCTGCTGTTAGGTCTGGGGAGTTACCCTGGGAAGGACTGTCACATATCCTAAGAATTCAGAATCCCTTCCCCTGTAGTCTGAACTGTGAAGTAGAGCTCTCGACCCTATGAATTAGTAACAGAACTTTGTATGTGGTGAGCAGAAAAAAATAATTGTTAGGTAAAATTTTTGTATGTACTTTGTAGCTTTGTATAATATTTCTGTTGGAAAATATTCCTAGAAATCAAATTGCTCGATGAAAAGTTGCAAGGGTCACCTTGCAATCTAGTGAGTGTGCTAGCCCCATCCTCAGTGGCACCATGTTAATTTTTTTCCCGTAACAACTACTTTCTTCTCATCAGCTAACCTGGCTTTGAAAAATAATTTCCAGTTTGAGGATCCCCAAGGCCTGCCTGGTCTTACTTAAACAGTTCTCCTAGCTCAGTTTCCCAAGTGTCTGAAATGACAGGCACACCCTACCACAATCAGCCTTAGAAAGAGAGTCTCTTGTCAAACTCAAGGACCGACTTCTCCAAATGCTAATCTAATCCTCCCTTCGTTTTAGCACCCACCTGGTCAGCCAACTTTGATGTCCCCATGGAAACCACCCATGGTGCCCCCTTAGACTCAGTCGGATCTGATGTCTGGAGCACAGAGGAGCCAATGCCAACTAAAGAGACAGGCTGGGCTTCTTTTTCAGAGTTCACATCCTCTCTGAGGTGAGCAAGTGTGTGCTGTCTTAGAGCCTTTCCAGAGTGAAGTAGATGGTGTGCATTTACTGTGCATATTCTGTGGTGCCTCAAACAGGGTAAGAGTCAGCATGCAGCATTTGATTGGGGCATGTGATTGTGCACCACTGCAAAACAGAAAGGGAAGGGTTTTTTGGTTTTGGGTTTTTGTTATTGTTTCTCCAAAACAGGGTTTCTTTGTGTTGCACACCAGGCTGGCCTCAAACTCACAGAGATCTGCCTGCCTCTGCCTCCTGAGTGCTGGGATTAAAGGTATGTGCCACCACTGCCTGAAAGGGAGGTTTTTCATCAGATACCCAGGGTGTTTAGCAGGGCAGAATGGAAGCTAGCACTTCCTCAGCTGTGTTGGAGTTCCACATGCACCACAAGTTCCACATGAGGGGAATAAGAGCCAGTCCCTGACCAACACCTGTGGAACGGCACAGCTATAAGGCAGAGCCTGACTTCCCTGTGTGTGAGCTTGTTTCTCACTCACCGCCAGTCTAGTACTATAAATTATTAGTGCAGATGTGTGTCACTGCCGCCCTGGTGTTTGTTTTACACGGTGACAGAGACCTCATTTCTGAATAGCTTTTAAACATTGTGTGGATTTCATGCTACATTTTGTGTAACTGAGGTTTGTTCCCACCGCTGACATCTGAATTTTCTCTTTTCTGAAAGCACAAAGGAGTCTTTAAGGAGTAATTCTCCTGTGGAAATGGAAACCAGCACTGAACCTATGGATCCCTTGACACCTGGTGCAGCTGCCTTGGCCACTCAGCCAGAGGGTGAGTGCAGTGTGCAGACATGCTCACAGCAGGTAGAAGAAATCAGACTAGGCTTGGGCTCAGCCTGAAAGGAGGCAGGAAAATAAGATAGTGTGGCTCTGATGTCCATAGATCACCATAGGAGAAGAAACTATTGTGACAGAATCACAAAACAGGGAATCTAAAAGAAGTTGGATTCCAGCTGTCAGTCTTGTCAGTGTTAAAGATAGGTATCTAAAGCCAGAGGAAGCGTAATCCCCCGAGTGGAGAAGACCAGGCTAGATAACATGCCTCTATCCTATTCCTGAAGACCCCCAGGGTTTTGCTGAGACATGTAGGGGTAAGAATTTGGTTTAGCCTCTAGGATTGGTTTTTTCCTTCCCATATGAGCAAATGAAGTGGTCATAGATGTCTCCATTGCTCAGAATGTTCACCTGTATTCCTTGCCTTGACCATGAACTGTTTGCAGACTGATGAAGAGCCATTTGTGAGTGTGGTATCAGCAGAGCATGTGGCAGGGAGTGAGTGTATATGGAGGCAAGAGTCTCAGGAAGAAACGAAGCAATGAGTTTCTGGGAGAAGAAAGAGGCAGTGAGCAGAGGCCCCAGAGCCAGAAAAGGTTGCTGGTGGGAGCATTATCACTCCTAATAATTGAGCCCACAAAAATTCTGTCCCAACTTCATTGATCTGGTATTCAGGTTTTATTTATTTATTTATTTATTTATTTATTTTTTTTTTTTTTTTTTTTGGTTTTTCGAGGCAGGGTTTCTCTGTGGTTTTGGAGCCTGTCCTGGAACTAGCTCTTGTAGACCAGGCTGGTCTCGAACTCACAGAGATCCGCCTGCCTCTGCCTCCCGAGTGCTGGGATTAAAGGCGTGCGCCACCACCGCCCGGCCAGGTTTTATTTCTGTTGCTATGATAAAACATCTGACCAAAAACAAAACAAAACAAAAACATAGAAAAGGAAAAGCCCCATTTGACTTATAATTTCAGGTTATAGTCCATCGTTTTGGAACTCAAGCAGCTGGCCATATTGCATCCATTGGCAGGAGCAGAGGGCATAAATACCAACCAGCTTCTGCTATCATCCTCAATCAACTTTCTTCACTTGTACACAGTTGAAAACTTGGCCTACAGTTGGCTGTGTCCTCCTACATCAGTTAACATCCATAGAACCCCCACAGACATGCCCACAGATTCACCTGATGAGAGTTACTCAATTGAGACACTCTTTCTAAACTGTGGCAATTTAACATTTAAAATACCATTGTAGCTGGTTTGATGGGTAAGAAGCTAGAGGCACAGAATAGTCTCCTGTCTGGGGTTGCACAGATTGAGAGTGGGGGTGGGGGGCACTGAGTTCAGATCCAGAAATCTGACAAGTCCAAGCTCATGACCAACATACTGTGTGGCTTCCAATTGTAGAGCAAAGGAAAGATCCCTAGGCACATTGCACTGTGTTGTAGAGTAGACCTAGGAGACCTAGGAATCTGCTGGGAGGAAACTGGGACCATGTGGACATAGAGCTAGGAAGGCTCTTTGGAACTTGCCAGCCCTTCATTGAGGAAACCTGTGAGCCACCTCAGTGGGCCTTTCTAAGCATTGGTGCCCATCAAGAATTTAGCCAGGTGAAAATGCCACTTACAATATCTTGAAGCAGTAGGCAGGACTAAGACACAGGAGTCTTCATAGAAAAGGGCATCAGCTCCGTAGTAGGTTTGATGGATGTGACCTTCCACTCTGCACTTTCAGCACCAGGCAGTGTGGCCATGGAAGCCAGCTCAGACGGGGAAGAGGATGCTGAGAGTACAGACAAGGTAACTGAGACCGTGATGAATGGCGGCATGAAGGAAACACTCAGCCTCACTGTAGACGCCAAGACAGAGACTGCCGTCTTCAAAAGGTAACCGAGCCTGGGGCTCCAATGGTGACAGCTTGTCGGGAGGAAGGGGGGAAGAAATCAGACATGAACATTTCTAGATTCAAATGAGTATTTAAAGGCTAGCTTTCTATCTTTCTAACATCTCCATCAGTGTTAAACAAGAGATGGAGAAGTTTAGGCCCCTAAAGTGCATTTTTCCTCTTGTGTGTGTGTCTTCAGAGTCTAGCAGATTGATAGCGTTCAGCTTTGCTAAACTGACATGGGCAGAGGCTGCAGAGCCCACCTGTCTATCCAAGGCTCAGTAGAATGCAGATAGATTGTATTCTCTAGATGTAATTCATTCATTGTAATTCTGCAGCAAGAGGTTAACAACACCAGACTTGATTAGAAAATAGCAGATTCACTTTTACAATTCATGGAACAGAAAAGCAATCGTAATAGAAATTTAAATCTGGAAATTGTAGAGAGTAACAGAAACACTTCCATCAAGATTTGGCCTGCAGCTAAGGCAGTGCTTAAAGTCTTTCTCACTGCCTAACGAGGGCACCAGAAAACAAAACCACAAATGAGAGAAATATAAGATAATCCCATGTGTGGCATATGCAATCAACACTCTTCCATTAAAAACTTGCAAATAGGGGATGGAGAGGCAGCTCAGTTGGTAAAGGGCTTGCCTTGCAAGAATAAGGACCTGAGTTTAATCCTGAGTATGCAAATAAAAAGTTGGGTATGGTTGAAGGCGTAAGTCACAAACAATCCCACACCAGTTTGGAGTTATGATTAATAGAATGGTTATTTATTTAAAGGGGAAAACTTACAGATCACCATTCCAGACAACAGCCCTCTGCACAGTCAGGAAAGGAGCCTAGTCGCCGGAAGCGGAGCCGGAAGCCAGAGAGAGAGGAGAGGGAAGTGGCCGCTTTTTTAAAGAGAGAGAGACCACACCCCAGTGGGCTGGTATCTCAGCGGCTATTGGCTGAGGAGCTCCCGCAACATATGGTGACACACACTTGGGGAGGCAAAAACAGAAGGAACCCTAGAGCCCACTGTCCTACCCGCCTAGACTACTTGTTGGACCCCAAGTCCCAGTGTGAGGGGCTTAAGAAAAAAGAAGTGAATGGCTTCTGAGGCGTGACCTCAGAGTTGAGCTATGACTTCGATATGCGTGCATGCTCACATATGTTCACATACGCATACAGGTGCACACTTGTACACAACACACAAGGGAAATGGCTCAGCAGGTGAAGCATTTATTATGCAAGACTAGTGACTTGTTTTAGTACCTGGGGCTCATGGTAGAAGGAGAGAACAGATCCCTGAAAGTTGTCCTCTGAGACACACAGATACACCTACCTCACATACACACATAATAATAATAAAATAGCAAACAAAATCCAGCCTATTTGTTTTTCCCATTTTATTTTATGTGTATGATTATTTTGCCTGCATATATGTCTTCACCACATGTTCAGTCCCCACAGAGGCCAGAAGGGGGTGTCAGGTTTCTTGAGACTGAAGCTGTAGGTGGTTGTAAACCACCATGTGAGTAGTGGGAATCAAACATAACTCCTCTGGAAGAGCAGTCATTGCTCTTAACCTTTGAATTCTCTTTAGCCCTCTCCACAGTGTATTTAAATTACAAGACTGTATAACATGAGCATGAGGTCACATTGAAGTGATATGTAGTTACTACTGATAGCAGAATTACAGCCAAGAGCCAGCATGCCTTAACGTCTGCTTTTCCTCAACACTATGTTGATGTCTTTGTGAATGCAGTGTAAAAATAAAAGGTGTAAAGACATGAGGTAGATGAAATGGTCATTGTTTATAGATGACTTTGTACATAGAACATTCTGATTAAATCTGTAGAGAAGTTTGAAGACGACCTAAGCAAGTGAAGATATTACACACCATTGTGGGACAGCTAAGCGCTACAGAGACATCCGCCAGGGCAAATTTAGTTTTCAAGTTCAGTAAGAGTTCTTAGGTGGAGTTTGTTCTGAATACTGTTAAAATGTAGGGAGAAATTCAAGGTTCCTAGCTTGCCTGGGTGGCAAAAGAGGTACAGTTAGAAGATCTGCCTGCCACCTATCTGGTCATACTGCAAAGACAAGGGCATTGAAACTGTGATGTTATTGTACTGAGGGACGTACAATACGATGATGGAGATAAAGAGGGCAGGCTTGCTCGGCAGTAGAATCTTTGCCTGGCATATACATGTCATGTTCATACTTGGCCATGTTCATTCCCAGCACCATTTTAAAAAGTAAAGGTGAAAGAAAGTCGATTCCCCTGAAAAAGTCAAGTCCAGTGTGCCCTAAGTACATTGTAAAGCAACTGCAGGGGGATTAAAAAGAGAATACAAGCTGATGGGGCTGTGGAGGCAACTCTGTGGGTAAAGTGTTTGCTATATAAGATGAGTACTTTAGTTTTACCCATATAAGAGTACTGTAGCTTACACCCATGTAAAAGGTTAAACCAGGTGTTGGCAAATGTAATCCCAACATTGAGACGACAGGCAGACCCTGGACGCTTGCTGGCCATCAGGTTAAATAGTGAACTTCAAGTTCACGGAGAGATGATGGCTCAAATAATGTGAGGAGCAGTTGAAAAAGATATGTAATATCAACCTCTGACCTCCAAGCATGCATACATGGGCAAATGCACACAGAGTTATATGCCACACCCATATAAAAGAAACCAACTGTACATAGTCGCACATGTTTGTCATCCCTCAGCACTTGGGAAATTCAGGCAAGAAAATCGCTGGGTTACCGTCCTGCTGGATAGTGTCTAAAGCCCATACGTAAGAGAATGTGTCCGCATATATCCCTCAGTGCCAGTACTCACTCTTTAGACCCTTTGTGTGTGTTCTGCTTGTAGCAGCTCTTTCCTCTCAGAAACTCTATGAGGTGTAGCTGTGACTCCGTCCACATTTTACAGGTGAGGAGCCAGGCACTAGAGCCTGATGGTGTGCCCATAGTCTCATGGGAGTTAACAGAGACAAAGATAGAGTATTCTTCTGACCTGTGGACAGAAAAGTACTTCTTTTTAAAACAAGGGTGGCTGGAGAGAGATGACTCATTGGTTAAGGACATTTTCTGCTCTTCAGGGGACCTGTGTTCAGTTCCCAGTACTCATGTCAGATGGCTCCTAGCCATCTATGACTCAAGCTCCAGGGGATCTGATACCTCTGGCTTCATAGGGTACGAAGTGTACTCATACTCATGTGTGCACATACTCGCACAGGCACACCTACTCGTAATTAAAATAAACCATAAAGAAGTAATGAAAACCAGGCTGGAGAGATGGCTCAGAGGTTAAGAGCACTAGCTGCTCTTCCAAAGGGTAGGTTTTATTCCCAGCACCCACATGGAGACTTAACAACCATCTGTAACTCCAGTTCCAGATTTGACACCTGGCCTCTGTGGATGCCAGGCACACTCAGATTTACATGCAGGCAAAATATTCATAAGTAAAAATAATAAAAAATAAAAAAACTAGAAACTGTAGTGCATAATGAATTAATGTGATCACATTGATGTTAAAAATCTCTAGTCAGTGATTAGGAGGAGCAGATTGGAACAGAAATGTGTAGTGCGTAAACAAGGTTAGAATTTAGTATTCAAGGAATCCCTGTATGCTGATAAAAACAGGAAAGGCAGCTGAGGGTGTTAATCCTACTTACCGCCAGTGCCGGTCAATGACTGCTGACAGCCCAGGCCTGTGTGGGCTACATGGAAAGAATGTTTTCTAGAGTTCCATACAGCCTAGACTGGCCTGAACTCACTAGGAGGGTAATCTTGCATTTGTGATCTTCCTGACTCCATCTCTCAGATCCCTTAGGCTTGGTGCATGCTAGGTGAGCACTCCTCCAACTGAGCCACATCTAACTAGATATTTTGAGATTAATCTGAGCTACATAGTGAGACCTTGTCACAGAGAAAGAAGTGCGTGGGGTGGGCAGAAGAAACCAAACCAGAATACGAGCAAAAGACAGCAGTTTACAAGCAAGTAAACCAAAAAGACTGAAAAAGTGAAACATTCTGAGTCACTATAGAGATGAGACCAGGCATCACAACCCACTTCTTCTAAGATTTCAGGAGATTAGAAAGAAACTTAGGCTGGGGACCATGCATTGTTAGTGGGGAAGGCATGTTTGTAAGAGAGGGTTCTTTGCCAGTAAAGGATGGCCCACGATTTTCTTTTCCTGGTTATACCACCCTAAGAAATATCAGTGCTGATGGTTAATGTTCCTGACAGTCTGAGGCATGGAGGTAGAGTGAGATTTGGTTGCTTGTAACTGTAAGGAGCCACAGAGAGGTGGGTGCTCACTGTGGACATAGTGTGCCCAGGAACACGTGACCCTTCAGATGTGCAGGATTCAGAGAAATAGACTTGGAATAAACACATAGTAATGGTTAGGTGCAATAGAGGAAGTAGAAGGAGTAGAAGAGGGATAAGAAAAGTGAGTTGACGAAGTTTCGAGGGACTGGGTTGTAACTTGGTGGTATAGTGTACGATTAGCATGCTGCTGCCCTGGCTCCACCCCCAGCACTGTGGAAAGCCTGGGGGTCAGACCTGCACCAGATTTGTAGGTTGTGATTAGTTTCCTGAATGACCTGGTAAACTACCCTGAAGTTGGGGGTCTCATGTGCAAGTCCAAGCCAAGGCTCGGATCTGAGGAGGACTTGCCTTCCTTTCAGAATCTCTTTGAATTAGGTGCAGTGTGAATCCAGGTAGAGCAGGACACAGCTAAGCTTCCAGCTCAAAGTCAGAAATGTGTCTTCTCCATCAAGAACTGCCCACAGGCAACTCTGACTTCCATTCGCTGCTGCTTCGACTCTTTGGCTCCTTGTTCCTTCCTAGTGTCTGCTCTAGGCATGCGCTGTTGGAGGGCAGCAGAAGGCTTTCCACCTGGCTTAGCAAGGTACCTCTTGTCTGAGTCAAGACTGCAAGCCAGGAGCACGTGCGAGTGGTGGGTGTGGCCTTTGAGTGCATGGTGGAACTAAAGGCTCCTGTTCCTTCAAACAGGTTCTCTTCACACCTCCACCGAATCTGCGGGGTGCCATGTGCAGTCGTGGACATGTTTCCCCAATTCCTCATTTCTAGGAGTGTTCTGAAACTCTTGTACGTTTCTTTTTCTGTTTTGCACACTTGGCCTCAGAGTGTTGAAGTCCTACCGGTATGTACGGTGACACGGACCGCTCTTTCTCAGACACCAGCCACATTACATTGTCCCTCTCAGTTCCCACCTGCGTGTGGCCCTTTCCTCTCGTGGTTCCCTAGTCACTGTCTGCATTTCTGTGATCCTTCCACCCTGAGCATGCTCAGCCCCAGGGCTTGCCTCCATGGCAGTCATGACTTCAGAGCCATTTGCATGTGACCTCATCCTCTGGCCCTGGGCATCATGCCTGGTATGTGATACGCCTGCTTCCTCTCTCCTGTAGTGAGGAAGAGAAACTGTCTACCTCTCAAGATGCTGCTTGCAAAGATGCAGAAGAGAGCCCCGAACCAGCAGAAGCCAAATGCGCAACTCCTCGGACCCCCAGCAGTAGTCCTGAGCAAAGGTAACCAACCACTCCACCTGCCTGCACCTTCTGAAGGTTCTACTTTGCCTCTGCTTGACATCTCCTGGAAGGTAGAAGGGAATCAACACTTGAGGGCGGGGGCTTGAAAGGTTTTTGCAGCTGTACCCAAGCTTTAGCAGTGTGCTAGATGCAGTGGCATTTCTCAGATCTGAAGTAGTCAGGTGCCCCAGCATTTATCTCTGCAGCTAGCAACCAGAGTCCCTGGCTCAAGCCTGGGTGATATGCTGCCTATGCAGGAAGGTCTGGGGAGGAATGATTGCTTAGACAACCTCAATTGCCTAACTCAGCTGAGGCTATGCTGTAAATGTTGTTGAGCCCTTCAGGATTGAAGTCCTCAGTGATCCTGTGAGGGGAACAGGCCTAACTGCCTCATTTCCCACAGTCACACTTGTAACAACAGGGGACTGTCTGAGGTCCTTTGCTATGTACTGCTAAGTACTTCAAGCCCTAGAAGGGGAGACCCTGTGGGATCAATCCCTGGAGGGTTGATAACCTGTGGGTGGGCATATCTTAAGCACAACAGCCCCACTGCCAGAGCCATGTGATTTGGATGTGGTGTTTTCTTTCTAGTCACCTTTTGCTTAGACTGAGCCAGTGGTCTGAAGGGATAGGCCAAGCCAAAGCCTCAGCTGCAGAGGGCCCACGCCCACACACTCGGCCTCGCAGGTAGAGCCAGGTGGCCACGGATTCGCAGGAGCCTACGTCAGAAGATGAATGAGGATGTGCCCTGGACAGCAAGAAACTTTGTTCAGCACCTCTCAGAGCTCACTTTTCTGATAAAATATATTTATATATATATTTATATAAGAGATGTGTATTCCTTCTGGAAGGAATAAAGTGACCTTTAAAGCAATTGCAGAGGCGTTGTACTTTCCCCTGGCCAGACTCCCCAGTAGGCTGCACTTTGTAGAACCAGTGGGCAGAAACCAGCAGGGGGCGCTCAAAACTTCTGATCTGGAAGTTCCTATTCATGGCAACCCTCCACCCTGTTTGTCTGCGCATAGAAATTCTAAACAAAATGAAGTATGTACTGTGATTTCTAAAAATGTCTTTTTGCCTACAAAATTAATTGTAAATACTGTGTGAGCAGGTTGCTTTTGGAAAGGCTTGGAAAGAAAAGGCACCAGCTAGGATTCTAGCTATTTGGGGAAGTTCCCCTTTTCCTGGGTGTGCAGGTGTTTAAATGGTTGCATCAGCCCCTAATTTCTGCCTGTTGATTTCCTGAGTTGAGGCTGTTGAACAGGCAGGATGTCTCTGAAAGAAGTCATACAGGAGTATGCTTCTTGTCTCTACATTGGTGACTTATTTGCCAAAGGGCACCCATTTAGGTTCTTTTCTGGCTGTTTTTTTTTGTTGTTGTTGTTGTTTTTTGTTTTTGTTTTTTTGTTTTTTTTTTTGGTTTTTCGAGACAGGGTTTCTCTGTGGCTTTGGAGCCTGTCCTGGAACTAGCTCTTGTAGACCAGGCTGGTCTCAAACTCACAGAGATTCACCTGCCTCTGCCTCCCAAGTGCTGGGATTAAAGGCGTGCGCCACCACCGCCCGGCTTCTGGCTGTTTCTTTTGTTTGTCTCGTTGGTTGGTTTGGTTTTTTGGGGCAGGGTTTCTCTGTCTAACAATCCTGGCTGTCCCAGAACTCACTCTGTAGACCAGGCTGGCCTCAAACTCGCTGAGATCTGCCTGCCTCTGCCTCCCAAATGCTGGGATTAAAGGTGTGTGCCACCACCACCTGGCTCTCTCTAGCTGCTATATGGCATGAAAGGCCCTGCCCTTTAGTCTGCAGGGTGAGCTGCAAAACGTTAGGGCAAGCCAGTAGAAGACCCGGCACTGCTTGTATCTACATTCGACCATCTGCCCTTCCTCACCCAGCCCTTGTCAGAACAGGACTCACTGGTGTAGTAGGCAGGTATCTCATAGCCCAAAGAACATGCTCAAGGGGAAGCTGCAGGGTTGCATGCAGTAAGTAGGGGTACTGGTCTCTGAGCAGTGGCAGTGAGCTGGACAGGGGGAGCTTCTCAGTCTTGTCTCAGCTGGTGTGCTAGTGTTCTGCACACATCATCCTTACAAAGCCTTGGCAGACATTATTGTCCCCCTCTGCTGAGGAGAATACAGGACTGAGTTTAAGGAACATGTTTTACAACACACAGCTTGTGAACTGTGAAGGTGCAGTCACAATTCTCAATGTCTGGGAATTGTACACCAAGGCACCATCCTGTGTAATTAGAGTACAGTATTGGGGAACACCTTCTGCGTCCTGTTACAGCTGGCAGGTCTCCAGTGGGGAAGGCAGGCCAGTTGAAAAGCGCTTGTGTGCTTCCAGCTACAGCCTGGCTGAGCCTCTCCAAATAAATGCCTCAGGTTGTAGTTTTGAGAGAAGACCTATTTCTGCTTTCGTCGGCCCCTTGATGTCTCTGCTGCTTCTGCTCTCTGGGAGCCAGGGTCTGGCTGTACCCTTTGTTCTCCACAGTTGGCCTCTTCACACACCTTTTCCTTTATATTTCCCGGTAGCAGAGCTCTGCTTTCCAGCTGGAAGTCGGTTTGTGCCTCTGTAGGACAGAGCAGAGTTGCTGAAGCACACAGCTGAGCCCAGCAGTGGGAAAGCTGAACTGTTGCATGCACACATACCTGCGTGCAGTTCTGAGCAGCTGAGTCAGGAGCTTCCACACACCTGCTGCTGTCTCCATTGGCAGCCATGTGCCCTGTGGAGGGTGGGCAGAGCTGACCTGCTCAGCTTCAAGTGCCTCAGGTGTCTGTCTCCTTCTCTGTAGGACTGACCAGCCAAGCATGCCAACCGACACGTCAGTTAATGGCCCTGTATGATGAGTGACTGCTGCTGCTGACTGAGGACCGCAGGCCACCACCACCCAGGGGCTCTGGAGGGGTCACCCAGAGCTCCCAAGCCGCCACTGCTGCACTCTGCAAGGGATCAGGACCAGCAACCTTTATATTCTAGATTCTAAGACATTGTACAGAGAAATTCAGAAGTGTAAAAATATTGCACATTGAGAAATACCAAGAATTTTTGCGTATGTTTATATTGTATTGATCTAAATAATGGGTAGCCTGTGACATCAGATCTTGCCGCCCATGTAATAATAGTAGTGATACATAGTTCAGATGGTTGTAAGAATAGTTTTATAAAGTGACTACACAGATCTATTGTATTCGAAACATAACTATTTGACAATTATTAGTGTGACCAAAGTATTAGGCAGTTTTCATACATTTTCCACCTTGTACAAAATTCTGAATTCATTTTTCTTCCAGGTTGGCACAGAGCTGTGATGGAAAAGCCCTCGTTATTTTGGTTGTTCTGACTTACAAAGTGATTTTCAATAATACTTGGTGTTCTTTTATAACCCGCTTTTGATTGGTAACTGTTGTTGGTATTGTTGCAGGCGGATCAAATGCGTGAGTCTTGGTGGAGATTAAGTATTTATTGCTACAGCTTAGTTGATGAATTGACGTTCTTGTAAAGCCATATGTTCTGTTACGGTCTTGTTTGCTCAGAGCGTTTCTTTCTACAGGTGAAACACTAGAATATTGGAGTACACATGACTGTGGTTGGGCTGTTTCTTTTGGGGGGGTTGTTTTTGTTTTTTGTTTTGTTTTGGTAGTTCATCCGCCTTTTAACCCATTCACCAAAATATCCCTTGTCAGCAAGCATCACTGGTGGCCATTTCAGAGTGGTCTGCATCTGTACTGCTCCAGTCCCAGAGGTGAGTCCCTGGAAATGCTCATGCTGGTGACGGAGTAGAATGTGTCCATCAAGCTGGCTGGCTTTAACAGAATCACAGCCTGGCATCCAAGCATGTTTCTTGTTTTACTGTACCTTGTGAGGTTTTCACTCGTAAACCAGTGGATTTTAGAACTGGTTTGTGTGTATATAGTGATTATGGATACTAATTCAGTGTAATTTATAATTTTCTATGTCAGCATAAACACATCCCAGCCTCCTCCAACAGCTGAAGCAATGGCCTGTGCACTGCCGTGGCATCTGGTGAAAGGGCTCAGTCACCTCACCTCTTGCACTTTTAGATGCAGATCAGTTTTTCATTTCTTTAATAGAAAATTATTCACATATTTTTACATCATTTGATTTTCCTGACCAGTATTTAAAACCAAAAGGATATTCTGAAAAATGGCCAACAAGTTTTTTAGAACCAGCATCCCAAGCAGCGTGCCTATATGACATCGCGTGTGGAAAGAAAAGAGTCAAGTGTCCGATGCCTTACTCCTTACTCGCTTCTCACTGTAGACAGTGCAGGGACTGCCTCAGGTGGCCGAGGCAGGTCTGGTCACCAGGCTCAGTGGGCAGCAGGAGGCCCTGGGACTGGTGGTGAGGGGCTCAGTGGCCTGTCTGTGCCCACCCAGGACCCTTCAGTCACAGCTCCTTCAGGGGAGACTGCTCTCCTCTGGAACCTGGTGCCACCAGAGGACAGGGCTCCTTCTGCTCGTCTCAGGGATGGTTGACCTGTGTGGCCCAGGACCTCACATTGCTGGTGGATGGCATTCTCCTGTCTCTCCTGGTGATGAGCCTTGCTTGCCACAGCCAGGGTTTGGCCCTTTGTCAGCCCACACTGCCTCCTTGTTGTGGATTGGGCTGGCTTTTTCATCCCACCGTCCTCTGGGGGAAGGAACACTTGGGTGTTGTCTTTGGGGAAGAACTTAGGTTTGCTTGTCTTGGGGAAAGGCTGTGAGGGTAGAAGGGACAGGTGTGTTGGGTTGGAGGTTGCCAGCCAGGCTTGAGATGAGTTCCTGCTCCTTTCATTTCTGTGTATTGGCCGTATGAATCGCAAGACTAACAGATGTCTGCAGTACAATACCTGTATTAAAAGTAATAACAAAATAAAGCCTGATGCTTTGTTTCTAGAGAGTTCCTCTGTGCCTTTTTCAGGTTGTGCCCAGAGACCTAGCTTTCTCCTGTCCTTGACTCTTGGGTATGCCGGTTCCTGGAGAAACTCAGCCACTGTCGTGACCCACACACACACCTACAACCATCAGTGCCTGACATATGAATGCTCAGAACATTTTTACTAAGAGAGTAGCCACCAGCTGCCATCCTGAGATTCTCTGCCTGGTCCTCCGGCTTGTCAGCTTTCCATGTGTCTCCTCACTCCCTGCCCTGCTTGCTGGGATTACCAGCAGATAGCATTAGTGATAGTCTGTCCTGGAACTAGTTCTTGTAGACCAGACTGGCCTCGAACTCACAGATCCACCTGCCTCTCCCTCCCAAGTGCTGGGATTAAAGGTGTGTGCCACCACCGCCTGGCTCTATTGCTGCCTTGAATAGTGCCCCTAGTTGAACAATCCATAGTCAGTCTCCAGAACTCACATGGTTGCAGGGGGAGAAATAACTCTAGTTTGTTGGGGTGTTTTTTTTTGTTTTGTTTTGTTTTGTTTTGTTTTTTTTAAGAGCCTGTCTCTATGTCGTCCTGACTATCCTAGAACTTGCTGTAGATCAAGCTGGCCTTAAACTCACAGAAATCCTAACACCTCTGCCTTTAATCTGCTGGGAGTAATGGTGCTGCTATCAGGCCGGGCTAAAGGGAGAAGGAGCTGAGCTCTTCAGCTGCTCTCTGACCTTCACATGCACATCATGGCACTTGTGTGCCCGTCAGCTTACACATACTCAAAATACATGGAGCAGTTTTAGTTTCTGTTTTTTTGGTTGTGTTTTGTTTTTATTATTTTGTTTTGTTTGGGTTTTTTTGAGACAGGGTTTCTCTGAAGCTTTTAAGAAATATTGAACTAGGGGGCTGGAGAGATGGCTCAGTGGTTAAGAGCATTGCCTGCTCTTCCAAAGGTCCTGAGTTCAATTCCCGGCAACCACATGGTGGCTCACAACCATCTGCAATGGGGTCTGATGCCCTCTTCTGGCCTGCAGACATACAGACAGACAGAATATTGTATACATAATAAATAAATAAATAAATAAGAAAGAAATATTGAACTGGCTAAATGAAGCATGCTTATAATTGCAGCA
Source organism: Chionomys nivalis (assembly GCF_950005125.1). Classification (NCBI taxonomy): domain Eukaryota; kingdom Metazoa; phylum Chordata; class Mammalia; order Rodentia; family Cricetidae; genus Chionomys; species Chionomys nivalis. The sequence continues at coordinate 51,835,865 of NC_080093.1, forward strand.
CCCAAGAGGCTAAAGCAGGATTGCCAGTTCAAAGTCGCTGTGGGCTACCTAGACTGTCATGTGTGTAAGGTTGCTCATGTGCCACCATGCATGTGTGGAACTCAAATGACAGCTTGGGGGAATTGGTTTTCTCCTTCCACCATTTGGGTCTAAGGCAGTGGCTCTCAACCTTCCTGGTGCTGCAGCCTTTAATGCAGTTCCTCATGTGGTGACAACCGCTACACACCATAAAGTTGTTTTCATTGCTACTTTGTATGTAATGTAAATATGTGCAGGATATCTCGTATGCAACCCTTAAAAGGGTTGAACAACCTACAGGTAGAGAAAGTATTGGACTCAAGTTGATGGGCAACACCTGCTGAGCCTTCTTGCTGGTCCAGAGACACTGCCTTAAAGGCAGAAGCAGGAGTGATGGCATGCCATTCCTCATTTCTCATCACGTTTGTTTGTTCTACCTCTGCCAGGCACATGCCTCATGTTCCTGAATTCTGCAGGTATCTCAGACAGGTGTCAACACAGGCAAGGTCATGGGCTCTAGAGACAACCTTGAGAATTGCTGCTGACTTTGGCCATAGATGATAGTGTGGCTTGTTTCTTTGTTGGGGGTAAAGGGTGTGCACGCATAGAATCTAGTGGAATGGTACCTGATAATGGTGACGGTGCAGTCACTACTGAGCTAGAACAGCACTGCCTCCTGTTGGCTTTTTGCTGTTTCCTGCTGTTAAATTTCTACAGTCAGATGTATTTAATTGTCCTGTGTTGGTGTCTGCTACAGCCTATGTGCCAACCTTGGTATAACACTTGAACTTGCAAGTAAAACTAGACAAGGCTAGAGCAATGACTTACCAGGTAAGAGCCATGACTGTTCTTGAAGAGGACCCAGGTTTAATTCTAGCCTCCATGTCAGGCCACTCACAACCACCTGTGTGTAGTTCAAGTTTCAGAGAATGCAACACTCTCTTCTGACCTCTGTGGGCACTGCATACACGTGGTGCACATGCATGCAGACAAGACAGTGCGGCACATAAAAATGAAGCTTATGAGTGAAGGAAGCACTGTTTCTTACCATATAACACATCAGCTCTAAACAATGAAGTTTGAACAAGGAAAAAGTAGAAGTCAGATGGAATACTCAACTTTGCATTGGGCAAAGACTCAGAGATGGGCCCATTAACAGGAGAGGGCCAATATTGCCTGTCCTGGTGTGAGTTATAACTACCTGGCAAGAAGCAGCTTGGGAGCTCTGACTAAAGAGATGGCTCAGTGGTTAAAACAAGCTCAGTGGAGGAGGGAGCTGTGGCTTAGGATTTGGACAGGTTCATCCCATTAACAGAAGACAGCTGAATCCAGGAAAATGCTATTATGAAGCTCTGCTCTCTCTGGTAGGTGGAAAGCAGAATTGTGGCAGGAACCCTGGCATGGAAGACCCGCCGGCAACAGCCTGCCTCCAGCTAGCCACCCCACCTAAGGTTCCACAAACAACATCTCCAGCCAGGAATCAAGTGTTCAAGAACAGTCCATAGACATTCTACACAAGTGATTCTCACCCAGCCAAATGCCTAAAGTACGAAGAGGAGGCTGACCTGCTGGAGGGACTTAAGATTTCAATCTCAAAGGCAGAAGGAAAGAAAGGCTGGAGGTCCGACTGGATAAGACTGCTGCTCTTCGAAAGGACCCAAGGTCCATTCCCAGTAGTCATCTGGCAGGCCATAAAGCTTGCAGCTATCTATAGCCCAAGTTCTAGCAGATCCAACTCCGTTGCCTGGCCTCCATGAATGCCGGACACATACCTGGCACACGTAGGGCGTAGGCAAACATCTAAAAGTAGCCAGACTTTCTTTGGACTGCCACCTCCCAAATAATGACAGAGACTTTTTATGAATTATGAAAGCTTGACCTTAGGCTTTGTTGTCAACTAACTTTTGAAACTTAAAATTAACTCATACATATTAAACTACATTCTGCCATGTGACTCATTACTTCTCTTCAGTACCTTACATCCGACTTCTTTCACATCTGGCTGGCGAATCTCCCGTTTCAGATTCTTTCCCCAGGGTTCCCATCTCTCCCCAGAAGTCCTGCCTATCCTCTCCTAGCTATTGGCTGTTCAGCTCTATTAAATTAATCAGAAGGTGCCTTAAGCAGGTGAGGCAGGACAGAGACACATCTGTATAAAAGATTGTTCCAACAACAAACTTGGGGGAAAAAATAGAAAGTACATGTTGCTCTTCCAGAGGATCCAAGTTCAGTTCCCAGCACCCACACTGAGTAGCTCACAAATGCTTGTAACTTCAGCTGCAGGGGCTGTGATCTGGTCTACATGGGCAAATTTTCACACAAATAATGAAACATCTCCAGGAAAGCAATCAGGTGCTGGTGAGAGCACGAAGCGTTGGACCTCTCTGTCACTACTAGAAGTGATGCACCATTTGGAAAGCTGCTGAGCTTGTGTGTTTCTGTTTTGGCTTTTGTGGTCGTAGCTTTCTGGTTATGCAGACTGACTTAGAATTCAGTGATTTACATGTTCACATCATGCCAGCATGGCCAGAAAATAGACAGGTGGATGACAAAGCAGTCACATGCTAGAATTCTCCCCCCAATCAACAGGAATGCACTGAGTGCTGCAGTGTCCCTGAACCCCAGTGTTGTGGAACGGAGACCCAGAGTGCACAGGCCCACCGTCACAAAGGTGTAGGATAGGGAAAACCATCTTACAGTGCCATAAATAAAAACTTTACTCACAAGAAGGAGGTGGTGTTTGGTTTTCTGCTGCCAATAGCAGTGCTACAGATCTTATACCGAGGTGTAACTTGGCTGTGGTTCTGGTCCAAGACAGTGACTGTTAGCTGAGTCCAGGCAGCCCCAGCCAGGCATCCTGTGGGAGAGACAGGAGTACATGTGTGCTTCCTGGATTCCCTCTCATCTAACAAGACTCACCCTGGTGACCTTATCGGATCCTAATCGTTTCCCTGAGGCCTCATCTCTAGACACAAGAGTCAGATCAAGCCCCTCCACTTCATCCTCATGTGGGAATTCAGCTCTTACGTGAGTTTCGGAGAGTCTTGCCGCTCAAACCATAGCAAGAGGGTTGGTGATAAAGGGGCGTGGACTCGAGTACACCTGTCTTCCATGTCTTAACTATGATGGGCCTTTGTCATCACAAGCAGTGGTGGAACTGACACTTCCTCTAGTGGCCTAGCAAGAGGACTGCCATGTTTGGTGCTAAAAAGACAATTCTGTGGTTGGTACCTTGATGAGCCTTGTACGCTATATTGCAGGTACTTGGCTCCCTTGGTTGGTGTAAGAGCTTCTGTTCATGTGTTGCTTACATTGGTTAATGGATGAAAAACTGCCTTGGCCTTTTGATAGGACAGGACTTAGATAGGCGAGGAAAACAACTGAATGCTGGGAGGAAGAAAGAGTCAGGGAGAAGCTATGGATCCTCTGAGACGGACGCGGTTAGAATCTCCAATAAGCCATTGCCACATGGTGATACACAGATTAATGGAGATGGGTTAAACTAATATGTAAGAGTTAGCCAATAAGAAGTTAGAGCTAATGGCCAAGCAGTGTTTTAATACAGTTTTTGTGCTGTTATTTCAGATGTAAGCTAGCCGGGCGGCTGGGACAAACAAACGGCCCACTTCCTCACAACCCTTGGTGAGCCAGGAGACACCTGCAAAACACAGGTTTCTCTCAGGAGCCAAGGAATACCACATAACAAACCTCACACAACAGAGTTAATGGACAGGAAAAATCCAAGAGAGTGGCTACCTCTGCTGGGGTGAGAAGCAGAAGAAAATTGAGAGGAAGACAGAGTTTCTTGAGGGGAGGAACTTTCCAGGGTGTGGATTGAGATTTTAAGTCCAGAGAGATTGGGGAGAGCTCACTGATTGGTGGGATTTCAAGTTCTGAGTTTGGGCTTTTTACTGTATGCATTAGAGCATTCTGTCAGTGGAACCTGGTGGTTGGAGGTCCTCAGGGGAGGGACCTAGCCACTCATGTGCTTCAAGGGGCTTATGTCCCTTCTTTTTTATTAATAAATAATCGGGCTGGGAGGGGGCATTGCTTTCATTAGACTACTTCCTGTTGAATGGGGACATTGAAATCCTTTGGAAGAAGTTGGCTTTCATCATCGGGATATTATTGGGAGCCACTGGCCTTTGGGTCTGTACTAGGGGCCAGTAATCTTGTAATAGCAACTGATTAAAAGTTAGACAGTCTGCCCAACACCAAGCAACCTGGATGGGCAGGTCTGTGATGGATACTCGGGAGAGGAGAAGCAGAGTGTCCATGTGCTCTGGAGAGTAAGTGGAGCAGGAGATGCCTTGGCAGTGAGGAACAGACCGTATGGTTGGCCTACACTGCCACCATGTGATGGCCTGGGCTGCTGCCAAGGGCCAAGTCTGGGTCTGTGGCCCAACCACAGCCAGGGTCTATGATGATGTCCATGGCCTGTGTTACTACCAGGGACCACGGGAGAGCTGGTCCTGGTGACCTGAGCCCCTGGGAGCTGGTCCTGCCCCTTGCAGGCTCAATGGAAATGCTGCCCCATCCCTGACAGAACTGGCCCAAGTGTTCTGAGAGAACTGCCTCTGAGACCCTCAACAGCCCTGGGAAAACTGTCCTCCCCTCACTGGCCACTGAAATGGGAGAGCCGGCCCTGCATACAGAAGAACTGACTTTATCCCTCACCATCCATGCAGGAGACCTGGTCCCGAATGCATATAGGCCAGGGAGAGCTGGCCCTGACCCTTGCCTGGCCGGCAGGTTGGGGTATCCTAGTGGATGGCATACTGACCAACTCGGCTACCACGCAGGCCCACACCACAGGCTTTGAGATGGCCATCCCAACATCTACCCCATCTGTGACCTGCTGGAGCACGTGAACAGACCGTTCCGGCATAAGCAAATCTGCAAGATCTCGAAGACTCAGAGCAACAGTGGGGTATCACAGAAGTTTCTGGGAGGGTCCAGTATTGATGAGTGCCAGAAGCCACTGGCCTTGAACCAGACCAACAGCTCATTGCAATGAGCATTTGCAAGTAAAGCTGTTTGGACGAAAGGGTCTATATACCTCGTGACGACCGCCGCTCCCAAGGCCACCCCGACGAATGTGATGGGCGGGAAAGACATGGGGCTGAGTGTGTTTTTGGTTTTTTCTTTTATTATCTTTCTCTTTTTAAAAATTTTAGAGGAAGGTTACAAGGGTAGACGATGGGCATGGAAGGATTGGGAAATGTTTGGGATTGGGGTTCAGGATGTGAAATTTGCAAAGAATCAATAAAAATTGTGTTAATTTTTAAAAGTCTGGTTAGAAATCTTTTGGACCTGTTGTTGAAATCTAGACAATAAATGTATGAGGCAGGATGTGACTAGTAGGATTAAGGAAAGGAGGAGAAAGGGTTAAAATTCCCTATTGGATTGTCAATGATCCACTAGCCAGAGGCATCAAGCTGTTTCTTATGGTTTTGGAGATCCGTCTGGAGTTGTCAGATCTTTTTTCTTTTACTGTACCTAACCAGTTGACATAAAAGCATATTTTTCCCTAAGGAAGGGACAAAGACCACCTCTGTCTGAAGTTAGTAAATCTAACCCTTGTGGATTTTGTAGTATTACAGTGGCCAGTGAGTTTATTTGGCCCTGGAGAATAAGGATGGTCGGAGCCACCCATTGGAGATCCTGGATGAAGTTAGGGGAAAACTGGTGGTAAATAGCTAGGAAAGAAGTCATTCTCTCTGCTCCAGTGACACCAGCCGTTATACCCAGGACTGTGGAAAGCATGGGACCTGAAGCACTTGATTACCAAGCCACTCTGAACCCTGTGGCGAGAACTGGCAAGGGTTCTTCACCAGGTAGCACTCCTAATTTTGGAAAAAGGAACACCAGGACACAAGTCCCAGATCACCTAAGTGTAACTGAGGATCAAAGTTTTGTGAACGTTTAGACTTAGGGGCTGGTGGCAGTGCTCAGAGTCAAAATACTGTTACAGTCTGAGGGATCCGGTGGTCCATAAAGCATGCCCCTGAGGAGTTAAACCAGCCTGTGATGCTGAAGAGAGATAAGGGTCGGCAGTGTATTTGGCTCAGAGCAACTAATGGAGAGCTGAGGTAAGAGTCCGGTGGGTGAGGCTATGAATGGCGGTTGTGAGTTTGACCTAGGAGGGTCCCTCCCACAACCAACATTATATAGGTGACTGAAGGCAATGCTTCCTTCCTTGTGACACTTTATTCTCTCAATTCAAGAGTGAGATGGGGAGTATTCTGGGATGGGTTAGGGGAGGAGCTTTGAAATGTTAAGAGGTGGGCATGGGTGGAAGCTGAGTGTAGTGTCTTCTATCAATGCTACCTAAAGAGGAACTCAGGAAGAGGGTAGTGTGTGCAAACCCTTGTATGTGGGGAGGCAGGACACGTGAGAAAAGAAGAACAGTGATAGGTGACCGATCGCTGCATTTCTTTGATTTGCATATAAGAAGTTCAGCTGTGACCAGAGTGTGCAGACAAGTTGCCCATCTTTGTCTAGTATGGTCTTGGTTTTTGTTTTGTTTTTGATAAATATGCAACAGAAAGGTCACCCAGTTAGTGATCCAGGACCCCGAAAGCATACCCCTTCTTTTCTGTAACATAGCGAGAGAAGGGTGAGTTAAGTCGGGAAGATGTAGGTCCAGGGCCTGGAGGAGGGCCTGTTGAAGCTTATAAATGGGCTTAGTAATGGGCACAAGGAGGGGTTCATGTGAGGGCCACCTCATATAGGGGGCAAGTGAGAAGAGAGAAAGAAGGTGTCTAGGAATATAAGAATCCAGTCATCCCTAGAAAGGATAGAGTTTCATCCTTGTCCTCCATGGCCAGATCTAGGTCAGCTGAAGGCTGATCTGGGCTTGATGTCCTCATGCTGTGAAGGACATGAGGACAGTCAGCAGCCCAATGTCCCTTTTGATGGCATTGTGAACATGGTTACAATGGTTTGTAAAGCTTTGGACAGACCCAAACCCAATCAATGGCCCTTCTGACTGCGTCTGAAAAAGGGACCTAGAGGTTCTCGGCGTTGTGAGCCTGGGCAGCTGCTATGGCCGACTGAGAGGCCTTCGACAGCATCAAGTATTTTTGTTTTCAGGCTTTTTCATCTCTCCCATGGTACACCTTGAAGGCGTACCACATACCATGTGGCTGCCTCCATCCTGATAGGGGAGAGCAACTGAGACAGCAGCAAGCAACACATCCCCTTTAAGATGACATACTTATAGATTTTTTGACTGCCAAACCCAGTGTTTCAGACTTTAAGTTAACCCTAGTGTTAGAGATGTTTTAGATTTTAACCACACCCGGTATGCTTACAAATCTTGAGGTAAGATTTATACCTTAACAAAAGTTTGAGAGCGAAACCAAAACCAAATGAGCATGAGATGCGCGGCAACAATTCCCACTGGGAATAGTCAGTCCTTTATTTCCTGCTGCTCTCCTTTCTCTGTCACATAGTCAGGTGGCTTGCCTGTTACGGGACAGAGATTTTAGAGGAAGCATTTAAACGATCATGCTTGGGTTCAGAGTCATCTTTTAATTGAAATGGGACAGCTCAAAACAACCATCTGATGCCACTAATACCACAAGGACGCCTGAATCCCTGTAAGACCTGAATCCAGTAAGATGGGAACAAAGAATGCTTAGAGGTAGAATTTTTGAATTCTAGATATAGAGAGAGGGATGCAGGAGGGAGCTAAGAGATGCACCAGCCAGTGGAGAGTGTGTGCAGGGTGTGTGCACCTAGCAGCTCTCCTACTCCTTGCTCTCTCCCTCTCCTGATAGGTCCTGTTCCTGGCTTCCACTTTGCAATAAACTTATAGATCCATCAATGGTAACGTAAAAGGCAGGACATTTATCCTATGTGTGTGAGGGGGGCTGGAGGGGACCAGACCAAAACAAACAAGGCTTAGAGTAGAGAAAATAAAAATAGGGATTGGGAAACTCTTCCCATTTCCCCATTACCAACAGTATTTATAAAAAAATATAAAAAAAGGTAATGAATGATATTAGGATCTAGGGTGCCGTTAGGTGGCCCTGTGGATTGACTATCTTAAGGCAAAATTTGATTGCAAAAGTGAATAAATTTAGTGTCCTTCAGGTGGGGTGTCATGTGGAGAGGATGGAGGTTTTCTAAGAGGCATCCTACGTGGGAACAAGAGGGTATGGAAGACATGTTCCCATGGATGAGAGAAAAGAAAAATGTCACTGCAGTCGTGGGTGTCCCCAGAACTCAGGAAGGACTGAATGAGGACCAAGTCAATCAGTGGGTCATCACCACACTCAACGGGGGGCAGAGCTTAGCCTGGCTAAGCCAGCAGAGAGACTCGGAGCCTGGCACCAGGCCTTTCGTAGAGGTCAGAGACAAGGGCTAAAACCGAGCTCTAGGAAAGGGGCCTCATCCACAGGAAAGCGTTGGACAATAGGGTCACAAAAGCCATGAGGGCCTAAAGGAGCTGTGGGGTGATGGGTAGCTCCAGGAGGAAGGTGGAGAAGAGGGCAGGAAGGGGCATAGTAGTCTGGTTTGGCTAAGGAAGCTGCAGGATTGCAGCTCCAAGGGTGGGCAGATGGGGTCAGGTGAAGAGGGCCAGCTATAGCCTTAAAGACCATGGCTGGGGGTACCTCCGCTCCCAAGAGTAGAGTGGTGCTGGTCACTTCCTTGGACTCAGGGAAATGTTTACATTGACCGAAGGGGAAACTTATCTAATTCTCACTGATGGGTGGGTTGCTGAGCAATCAGTGAGCCAGAAGGTGAGTCTGTTGGGGGTGGACTGGGGAGGGGTAGGGTCCCAGTGCAGCCTAGACCAGGAGGGGTAACTTAGGCACCAGGAGAGCCTGTCCAAGTCACAGCACAAATGCAAGTGTTACAGCTCAGATAGGAAAGGCTTCCTAGCAGTCGGAAGCCAGGGAATACCACAAAGTCCCACGGTACAAAAAAACACAAGAGATGGTTGAGAGAAAACCAGGAGGGTGGCTGCCTCTGCTCGGGCAACCGAGCAGAAATGGGGTTTACTTAGAGCTTCTTTGAGGGCGGAGATTTCCAGGATGTGGATTGGTGTGATTTCAAGTCCAGAGTTTGGGCTTTTTACTCTGTGTGTGGGGGGGGCAGTTAAAGCAGTTAGAGTGTTCTGTGGCTGACCTCTCAGGAGAGGGGCCTGAGAGGGCTACACTTTTTTTTGTTGTTATTGGTTTTTGTTTTTGTTTTGTTTTGTTCCTAAGGCAGGGTTTCTCTGTGTAGCCCTAGCTGCCCTGGAACTCACTCTGTAAACCAGGCTGGACTCGAATTCACAGCGATGCACCTGCCTTTGCCTCCCGAGTGCTGGACTTAAAGGTATGCACCCCCACTGCCCGGCCTGAGGGGCTTACACTTTTAGTAGCAAGGAAAATGTTGGCTGCCAGCACAACAGAGCAGTCGGTGATAGCCGCAGGGGTAGACAGGCGGAGGTGCAAAAGCAGTAAGGGGGCCAGCTGCTTGGCAGCAGAGGGAGCAATGCTCAGTTTAATGAAGTCGTCAGACAGGAACAAGGGGAGATGTAAAGCAGAGAAAGGTTTGAGGGTCGGGGCTGAAGGAGAGGAAGCTGTTCAGCACCCACAGAGGGAAAACCACGCTATAGCTGCAATGATAGCTGCTGCCAAAGATCAAGGAATCGGTTTCCCCGACCTGCAGAAAAACTGTAACTCCCAAGAGTTCTAACACTAGGGGGCGCCACTCAAGGCTGCTCGCCTGTCTTTGCTGTCAAATACTAACCATACAAAAGCGCTGACTCCCTGACACCTGCCGGTTTCTGTCTGCTAGAGCAAAGGGAAGAGTCAAAGCCCAGAGGCCGTCAAGTTCACGCCCAGTCCAAGGACACAGTAAGACTTCAACCCACATCACACTCCAGGATGGAAAATACAAAACCTGTTCTGTAGAGTCAGAAACACAAGGGGGGTGCAGCCAGAGCAGTTAGCCATGAAAAACAACAGGCACCGAGCTTACAAAGGGAGAACTGGGGAGTTGGAGACCTCGGTGGATGGAGAGGACCAGCGTTCAGGTCCTCAGAAGCTGCATAAATGCCAGACTGAAATACTACATAAATGCTTGCCTGTAATTCCACCTCGGAAATCAAAGGCGCGGCTCCCCAGAGCAAGCCGGCCAGCTAGAAGGGTTAGTGAGTTCTGCATTTAATTGAGGCCTTGCTTTAATGAATAAGGAGGCAGAGTGATTGAACAAGGCCCTTGGCATCAACCTCAGACCTCCCATGTACACGTATGCCCACATACCTGCGCACCATCTGTCCCAACACAGGCAACACATGCTACATACCACATACGCTTGTCCTATGTGGTCTGGGGAATGATCTGTGATAGTTGTGCTTTTGGTTTTTAATGAGGAAGCTTTTAGAAAGTGCATAACACATCAAAAAAGAGAATGAAGAGAAAATAAAACATCAAATTAGACCCTCAAAGCATCCAGGAGAAATGGATCCAGCCAGGAAGTCGTATTAAGGCAGTCAGCCTAGTAAATTGCCTGTCTGAAGAGCCCTAGACATTCTACACAAAGCTGCTAGAACTAAGATGGATTCAGTGGAGTATCAGGACAAAAGACTGCATGTACACACGCAGGGATGGAGAGATGGCTCAGCCGTTAAGGGCACTCGATGCTCTTGCAGAGGACCCAGGTGCAATTCCAAGCACCCACACACGGAGGCTCACAATTACCCCAACTCCAGTTCCAGGGGATCCAGCCCCATTTTCTAATCTCCACAAGCACCAGACATGCCTATGGTGCACATACATGCATGCAGGCGAATCTCTCAAATCTCTAAAACGTAAATCTAAAAAAAATTAACTGAGTGGTTATGGTTTACGCCTTTAATCCTGGGACTCAAGAGGCAGAAGCAGGCACATTTTGGTGAGTTTGAGGCCATCCTGGTCTACAACGTGAGACCTAGGACAGTCAGGGCTGAAACACTGAGAAACCCTGTCTGGGGGAAAAATTGTTTTGGAATTAGAGACATGTGTGTTACTGGGAATCAAATCCAGAGCCTTGTACGTAAGTGCCTGACCGCCGAGCTGCATTCCTCCTCGCGTTCCTTTCGTACTCTTTCCCGGGATCCAGTGGCTGAGTCTGCATGGTCTGAAGTCTTTTACAGATGTCACGGGATGGGCTAGCTGGCCAGAAAGTGTCAGCCCAGAAGCAAGGCCGTGTAACAAGCATCTCGCGTTATTTCTTGTACTGCGGGATTTTTGAAAGTCTCAGTGTATGGAGAAATGGTGCAGGCTTCTTTCCTCCCTCAAGTGACCTTTTGCTGAGGTAAGGGATTTTTCTATACCATCTTTTCTCCCTGCAGGAAGGCTTCCTACCATCCGGTGTCTGTGGCTACTGCTCTTGCAGAGGACCCGAAGTTGATTCCTAGCACCCAGACATCTCAAGATAGCCTGCTACCCAAGCTCCAGCCACTGAGAGACAGAGACAGATAGGCAGGCCATGCAGAGTGAGTGAAAACTAGCCACTGCAGCCTGCCTAATAGCCATTCGTCATCGTCCATGTCTATGTGTACCTAATACCTGTGACAAGCAGGCAAGTCCTTCTGCCAAGCCAAATGCTGAGAATGGCATCAGTGTCTAGGCCCCTGTCAGCGATCCATCCCTGCTTTGCCGGAAGCTCCCTGCTTGATACACTCTCATGTATTTACAAAGTGTGTTATCTATGACTTTCTTTGTTGCTTTCACAACTGTGGTCATGTTGGAATATGCTATTTGGAACAATCTGAAACTTGTTCCCATTTGCTTAGAGAGAAAGAATAGTTAGTTCCTTAATGAGCTGTCACACACATATTCAGAACCTCAGGACTCAGTCAGTCAGTCCTTCTGTCTGTCTGTCTCTCCCCGCTCCCTCCCTCTCTCCCCATCCCTCACCCTATCCCTGTCCCAGGCAGAGTTCTCAGATTTCCAGTGCTGGGTCTGCCAACTGTTTTCTAATTCAAAGAGTGTGGCTTTCCCTCCAGCCCGCAGCTCTGGAGACTCCAGCTTGCCCTTCCAGCCTCTCAAATGTTCCTGAAACGGTCCCCAAATGTGTGCTTTACACTTTATCTATGGGGCTAAGAACCCTCAAAGGCAGCCTATGTTCCTCAGTGACATATTGACTTTAAAAGTGGACGCGCTACAAAGGCCTGGGACTTCAGAGCTGATCTTGCCGCAGTTTGGCTCCTTGTGGAACCAAGCATGAGATAAAATGGTGCCGTCGAGGGAGTGCTGGCTGCCAGGGAGTTTTATGCAGCTTTTAAAGAGAATAATTTCAGCGTCTGCCTTGTGGGACAGGCACACGTGGCCACCACCTCAACAGACAAGATAAACTCAGCCCATTAGACACTGTCTGGAGGAATGAGCTATAGGACAAACAGACAAGGGGGAAGGACATTCGGAACAGCCAGAACCTTCTGAGAGACAGTAGGAGGTGTGGGATCTCCGCAGAGGCAAGAGCAGCAACCGGGTGCTCGGTGCTGGACAGTGCCCATCCTTAACAGGGTTGCATGTGGTGAGAGGATCTGGGATGGGAGGAGATCTTGTTTTTCTAGCTTAGGAGATGATTCCCCAAAAGGGACACTGGCATTTGCTTTATTTACATCTACAGAGCCATGGAGACCAGGCCATCATGACCTAAGCTTGCTGACTGCCTCTTGAACATGCTCAAACTCCTCAGGGCAGACACAAAGTGTCACTATGGAAGATAGTTTAAACAGTGTCATAGACTCAGGGGCAACACAACCACACCACAGCTCCCCCCGCCCCCCGCCTGGCATGGCAGCATGCACCTGAAGTCCCAGCACCCCACAACCACAGCTCCCCCGCCCCCCGCCTGGCATGGCAGCATGCACCTGAAGTCCCAGCACCCGGGAGGCAGAGGCAGGAGGATCTAGAACTCCAGGCCAGTCTGGGTGCATATCTAGCTCTTGTCTCAGAAACCAAAACAAGCCCGTTGTGGAGGTGCATGTGGACAGGCAGATGCTGAGGGCCCGAGAAGAGGGAGCATAATCTGAGGCCAGTCCGAGCCAGGCTTTCAGGCTGTGGTTGTGGCTCGGTTTGCAGAGGGCTGACAGAGCATCCTCAAAGCTCTGGGTTTGCTCCTCAGCACCCAGAGGACCACCCTGGAAGTCAGTCAGGACCTGACCTCCTCTTTAAGGAACTCTTGCAGATTGAAAAGGACAGAGACCAGCAACTGAGAGGCAGGCATGTCTCTGACTTTGAGGCCAGCCTGGAGTAAGTTCCAAGACAGCCAGGGCTACGCAGAGAAATCCTGTCTCAAAAAAAAAAAAAAAAAAAAAAGACAGAGATCACCCAGCTTCAACTTTGCAGCTGCTATCCTCAGACTTCTCTGCTCTCAGGTTAAGAGATCAATAGAAAACGAGCCCCCTCCTCTAAGGGGGTACTCTGTAGACAGAGACTGTGTTTTTGCTTCCCAGCCTCCCACATCAGAATAATCACACACAAACTATTTTAATTACAACACTGTTTGGCCAATGGCTCAGGCATATTCCCAGCTAGCTCTTACATCTTAAATTAACCCATTTTCAAAGATTTGCTTTATTGTTTTTGAGATAGAATGCATGTAGCCGAGACTGGCCTCAAATTTACCCCATAGCAGAGGATGACCTTGAGTTCCTGATTCTCCTGCTTCCATCTCTTGAGTGCACCACACCAGTTTGTGCAGAACAGGGGATAGGAATCAGGCTTCTTTCATGCTGGGCAGGCTCTCTACCCACTGAACCACAGCCACGCGGGCTCTCTACCCACTGAACCACAGCCACGCGGGCTCTCTACCCACTGAACCACAGCCACGCGGGCTCTCTACCCACTGAGCAACAGCCATGCAGGCTCTCTACCCACTGAACCACAGCCACGCAGGTGCTCTACCTACTGAACCACTACCACAGCTTCCATTTTTACAGAGATGTTTGTTCTTCTGTTCTGTTCAAAATGGATAGCGAGTCAGGCATGGGAACATGCCTGTGAACCCAGCACTCAGGGTCTGAGGCCACCTGAGACACCGAGAGACCTGCTTCAACAAAGGGGTGGAGGCACTTGCCTACCAAGTACAAGGCCCTAGGTTCCACGCTAGAATCAGGGGTAAAGCTTCTTGGTGAACTAGAGAACTGGCTATTTGACCCACTTTCTCTAGTATGATATTTCCTCCCCTGGGGTCTGGGCTGGACTGAGAGGCAAGTCCTGACCTGCGGTAAGGGCCCTGGAGTCAATTTCTAAGACCCGCATTGTTCTGGCTTTGTTCTGTTGTCTCAAACTAAAGACACTGGCCCTCAGCTAAGGAATTGCCTCCCTCAGACTGACCTCCGGGCAGGTCTCTGAGGCTGATTGTTAACCGACATAGAAGGGCCCAGTCCACTGTGTAGGTCCCTATGTAGGTGGGCCTCAACCTTATAAGAAAGGTTGCTAAGCAGGGCATGTTAGCACACACCTTTAATCTCAGCAGAGGAGGCGGGGCAGACAGATCTCTGTGAGTTCTAAGCCAGGGCTATGTAGTGAGGCCCCTATCTCAAAATAAAGTACAATAAAATAAAATAATATAAAATAAATCATAGCTGAATATGAGCCTGGGAGCAAGTCAGAAAGCAGCGTTTCTCTACTGTCTCTGCTCCAGTTCCTGCCTTCAGGTCTCTGGTGTGGCTTCCCTGGATCCAGGATGGCTGGCTCTAACCTGTAAGCCAAATAAACCCTTTCTTCCCCAAGCTGCTTTTGGCCAGAGTTTTATCACAGCCACAGAAAGCAAATTAGGGCATACAGGGCATGGTCTCCATTGTCACCTCTGTGAAGAGACCCTGATTGCTGAGCCCCCCCCCCTCCCCCCAGAGCGCAGGGATCCCTCTCATGAGGACCATGAACCACATTTGCAAACAGATGTGACACCCCTCCCCCAGGAAGCTGAAGGAGACTGGGGGCCTTCCAGGGCCTGTGACTAACCGCTAATGCTGTTGTTGCCAGTCAGCCTCATTAGTGGAGCAATTTGAGCAGGGGACGGCATTACGCTAATTACTCAGAGGCTTGTTAGAGCGAGCACAGAAAGGTCCCGCTATCCGGAAATTAATCAGGACCCTGGCACATTGTTGGGACTCGTGAAAGCAGGCGGATAAAAAATAAAAGGTGAGCAAAGTTGCACAATAATTTCTGTTATTTTCCTACTACTTTATTTCCTCTGCTGGAGAGGACGAGCGCCATTGTTCACCCTCCTTTCTCTTCTTCCTCGAAGCTGTGCGTGGGACGCGCAATGGCTGGCCTCAGAGCTCAGCAGCATTAAGCCCATTAAGAGAACCTCGCAGATGCAGCTGCACTTTTCTTCAGCTTGCTCTGGGGAGGGGTTGGCCTCCAGTGACAGCCCTGCTCCAGCAAGGGCCACTCCTGAGGTCCCTCCACTCCCCCTTCACCATCCTTGGTGCAGCCTGAGGGCCCTGTGGGACAGCTGCATGCCGCACTCTGGGTCTCCTGTGGCATCCTGGCTCGTGTCACAAAGTTCCACACCTCTTAAATTTCAGTCCAGTGATCACTGGGTGCTCAATGGAACTTCATACCTCCAATTCACCATAGCCTCCCAAGGTCCTATATGACCTGAACCCTGGCCTTGCCATCTAGATTCATTTTTTGCCGCAGCTTTCCTCTCCCCACACACTTCTGGTGGGTGCACCTTAAACCCCACATCTTTTCAGACTGCAGCGGGATCCTCTCCCTGCATGTGAGGACTTCTGTGATCATGCCACAAAGATGGATGCTTGGTGGGTGGAGGTGGCGTCCTAACCACACAAAGGGAGAAAGGAAGAGTGTGGTATCCTCGGTCTGACCTGAATCAGGGTCCAGACATGCTGGACCATCACTCAAAGGCAGTAGCCATTGAGCACAGTGGCGCTCACCTGCAACGCCAGCACTTGGGAGTGGAGGCAAGCGGATCGAGAGTCCAAGGCCAGTCTTGGCTACAGAGTAAGTTCAAGACCAGTGTGTGGCAGAGACCCTGTCACTAAGTGAACAGGCTGGAAATGCAGTTCGGTTGATAGTGCACCTGCTTCGCCCATACAAAGCCCTGGGTTCCGTCCTCAGCACCTTAGAAACCAGGTGTGGTGATAGGAGCTATAAGCCTAGCATTCAGGAGGTGGGGGCCCTGGGGTTGCAGGTGAGGGCGATGCTTTGTTTCGTCATAGTCCATTGGTCAGCCACACTTATCCCACCATTGGGGTGGAAATGGGTTTTTGAATTGAGATGAAAATTGTATTTTTAGCAAATGGATTCTCAAGTGACTTCCAGGCACAGCAGCCTAATACAGGGGCTGGGGATTCATGTTTTCTCCCAGTCAACCTCTCCTGCTCCCTCCTGGCCCAGGGGTCCCCAGAAGCCTAGGACAGCAGAGGGCATGGGGGCGGAATCATCCACATATGTCGTAGCCGTCCTTGTGGCTGCTCATGCTGCTGAAGGAGGGCATTCGTCTGATGATGGGGACCACAGCTCAAGCCCTGGTCTGGACAAATTCTGCTCTGAGAAATTCTGAAGAGCCATGGTTACTGAAACCAGCTCCAGAACCCACAGGGGCGAAGGGCAAGTTGACGTCAGTTTGGGGAACTGGGGGACAGAGGTGACAAGGAAAAGCCTTGCGTCTTTGCGGACCCACCGCCCATGCTGTGCCAGCTGCATCCCACCTCTGCCAGCCTGGGTCCCCCTGCCCTGCCAGGCCAAGGTACAAAGTCACTTCAAGACCTGACTGAGCTGCTAGGAGGGAGGAAAAGTGGTTCCAGAGACAGATGGCTCTTCACTAACTCACCTGGCAGTGGCATTCAGGTCCAGACACATTGTATCAGGCTGTGTCTCACAGTCCCCTGCTATCTTTCCTTCTGGGGACAAGGAGTCCCCAGACAACTGGCTTTGTTCTCGCAGCATTCCTGGGGAAGCTATTAAAATAAAAGAAAGAAAAATGAAAAAAAAAACCATGGCAACTCACAACTGCCTATAACTCTAGTTCCAGGAGATCTGGTACCCCACACACAGACATTATGTGCAAGCAAAACCACCAATGCACATAAAATAAAGAACCAAAAACCAAAACAGGCTGCTCCAAATCCAGGGGATGGAGCTGTCTGGTGCCAGTGCCATGCTGTGCCCAGATGAGGGATGCTCTGCCAGACCAGTGCCTGGAGACAGTGTCAAGGACACTCTCGGGAGACCAGGTCCCCTCTCTACTGTGCATTCTGACCTGAACTAAGATACGTTTTCCCCAAAGCAGGGCAGCTGACCTCTCTAGGAGGACAGCCCCCAGGCTCTGAGGTGCTCTGAGCCACGAACATAAGGGGAGCTGCCTGTATCCTCTGTGATCCCAGCCTTAGGTGCTGTGAGAGGCTGAGGCGGGACTGGGTAGGAGACACTCTGCCCACAGCCAGGTCCTCATTACTTGGTCTAGGGTTAAATTCTGCACCTGGGCACATGTAGCAATTTGCCTGGTGACATTTTTGGGTATCATGTGTTGGGAACAGGGTATGCCACAGGTGAGGACCCTGGAGGCTGAGGAGGTACTATAGTTTGGGGAAACACATGCAGTGACCAGTCCCAAATGTCAGCCCAGAAGCGCAGCTTCCGATGGGAGGAAGCCACAGGGAGCAAGAACGAGAACCAGAGACACCAGTATACAAAATACTTCCAGGCCCAAGGTAGCAGTCACCCTACTGGCACAAACCACCCTGCTTTCTGCGGTGTGTCCCCGTTCACCTCTCCTGTGACAGCTAGTGTGTGACTCATTCTTCAGACAGAACAGAAGGACACCACAGCCTCCCTCCAAGCCGGATGACCCAAAGACTCCCAGGGCTGGTGATGCTGCGGGCAGTTTAAAGGAAAACTGCCCAGTTTGCCTCCCCTGGGCGGCCTCTGAAGGGTGCAGCCACTGTGGGGCTGGCCCTGCACAGCATCTCATTTGGCCCCCACTATAAAAAAAAAAGGGTGGTGGGTTGAGCAGGGTGGGTTCCATGCTGGAGAGCAGGTGACCGGAAGGAAAGACTTTCTGATTCTGAGGGGCTGGCACCACAGCTCAGTAGTGAAGGATTTGCCTAGCTGGTGCGACATCCCAAGTTCAACCCCTAGACCGACAAAAGGGGGTGGGGCTAACAGATAGCTTGGTTGGTACAGTTCCTGGGTGCCTGGCACAAGCACAAAGAACTCGGTTGGATCCCCAGACCCTGTGCAAAAACACTGGGAGTGTAATCCTAGCATGGGCAGGGTGGGGAGGCAAGAGGATCCCTGGAGTTCATCGGCTGATACTCTAGAGAGCGGCTAAACTTCTGGCACCTTCAGGCCCAATGAAAGACCCTGTCTGACAAAGTAAAGATGGAGCTCTGTTAAGGGAAAACCTCCAGCGTCATGTCAACCTCAGATGCACGAACACATGCGTGCACATTTGTGCACACGAGTAGGTCCAACTCTCTCTCTCTCTCTCTCTCTCTCTCTCTCTCTCTCTCTCTCTCTCTCTCTCTCTCTCTTTCCATCACCAACAACAACAATAAGAGGAAAAGTAGGAGTGGGATCATGATTCTGTACTAAGGACCCCTCCCCAGCTGATCTTGGGAGACAGCCCCAGCTGGCTTCTGGCTCCATATCTCACCCCATTTCTTCTGGGTGCTACAGGTAGTCACATCGCACGCAGTTTCCATCCTGTGGCAAGCCAGGCGATGGGTGTGATGTCCTGGACAGAGTCCTTTCTCCTTGGGGACAGCCAACCAGAAACCACACCCTGAAGTAACGTCAAACCTTATACCAAACCCCACAATGTGGGGGGGTCTGTCACTGAGTGTCCCCCCCCAAGACATGTTCAAGTACTATATACTATGGAACTGGATTCAGCAAACATGAACGTGGACATGCATAGAGACGATTTGTCCCTGGCCTCCTGGAGGAGCACAGCCCCCCACACCCCAGGTTCAACAGAGTCTCTGTGTGCCCACAGTGCCAACCTCTGCCCGCACAGTAATAACTTACTGATGCAGCAAGGTAAGTGGGCAATGGTTTAAGATGGAGCTACCATTCAAATACTAACTCCAGTCTCAGAAACCAGGGTGGTATTCCCAGCTTTTCTCGAGACAAGAAGCTCCAGAAGGAGACATTTATTTACCTCCCAGCTTGAGGAGGGCACAGTCTCTCATGGAAGGGAAGGCACGAAGGCAGGAGCTCAAGGCAAGCTGGTCACATTGTTGCCAAGGTGAGGAGCAGAGATGAATGCTGGGGCTCGACTCACTTCCTGTTTTTTATTCAGCCTGTCTGCCAATCTGCGGGATGCTGCCACCCACATCCAGGATGGGCCTTCCCTGATTGGCTGAAGCTTCTGGAGATGCACTCGTAGATATGCCCAGAGGTGTGTCTCCTAGGTGACTCCAAATCAAATCACACTGAAAGAATTCACCATCTCAGGGACCTCGTATGGAAACAGGGTTTTTGTGGAAGTGGTTAGTCAAGGTGGGGGTCCCCTTGGTTGGAGTGGTTAGGCTGTCCTAATATAATGGCTGGTATTCTTCTCTGGAAGGAAGTCCCTTTGTGACTTTGTGATAGGGACAGTCACAGGGAGGATAGGCAGGGATTAAAAAGTAACCATAAGTAGCCAGGTGGTGGTAGCACACACCTTTAATTCCCTTTAATCCCAGTACGCGGGATGCAGAGGCAGATGGGTCTCTGAGTTCAAGGTCAGCCTGGCCTACAAAGCAAGTTGCAGGGCAGCTAGGATGTTTACACAGAGAAACCACGTCTTGAAAAATAAAAGATAAAGGAAAAAAGGAAGGAAGGAAGGAAGGAAGGAAGGAAGGAAGGAAGGAAGGAAGGAAGATGAAAAAGTAGTCAGGCAGTGGTGGCGCATGGCACATGCCTCTAATTCCAGCACTCAAGAGGAGAGCCAGGCAGATCTCTGAGTTTGAGGCAGTCAGTCTGGTCTACGGAGTGAGTTCCAGGCCAGGCCAGGCATCCCCAGAGTGGCTGGGGGAGGCAGGACAAGCCCCCCAGCCCAGCTTCAGGGGAATCTACACCTGACACCCGGACATTTGGGACTTCTGAGAGAATAAGAGTCCCCTGTCTTATACCACCCCGACCATGGTGTTGCCACAGCAGCCACAGGAAATGAGCCCACAAACCCAGACCTCCCCCTCTCCCTAGCCATACCCAGCAAAGGGCTGTAGTCCCCAGCATGGCCAGTGGGGGCGGTGTTGCTAAAGAGCTGTGAGCTGAAATATGCCCCTGGCTGCGCTGAGAACAGCCAAACGGAGGTATGAACACTCCAGCTCCCCCTTAAACCGCCCAGTGTTTGGGCTCCTCATAGGGCCTCACCTCCCACCTGGGTCCCCCTGCTCTCTTCCTCAGGCTTCAAAGCTGGTGGGATCTAGAGCCAGCAGGCTAAAGGATTGGGCTTAGGCTGCAGAGAGGCGGCCACAGCTGGCCACATACAGGGCTGGGCCCAGACACTGCTATTCTTCAAAAGGCTGAACGTTCGAACCCCTTAGGGCCCATCAGAAGACCTGACCCCAAACCACACTATGCCAAGAACAATGGGTGTTACTATGGAAACCCTCCCCAGAGAAAGGCTGGATCCCAGGAGCAGGCCAGGGGACTGTGGAATAAGGGGGCTTGGCACCCCTGCTAGCCCCAGCTGCTGGACCTGAGCAGGCACCGGGCTATGGCAGCTGTGTGCGGGGGATGTTAACATCAGAAGTCATTCGGGTCCAGGTACGCAATGGTCATCGACAGCCAGACCTCACCCCTCCTCCAAGACAATTAGTTGTTCCCACTGGCTGTCAGGTAAAGGTGACCCCAAACCACTTGTCTGGCCTCACCTCTATGCAGGGGGCACTTGGGAACATGTTATGGTCAGAGGAATCACGTGGTCTTTATATAAAATTTGGACACTAGAAGCTAGAAGTAGAAAAGTCAGAGGTAAGAGGGTGTGGGCATGTGGGTGGGTAAAAACTAAGGACAGCAGGGGTGGGGGAGACAGGAAGAGAGAGAGGGAGCTGCCTAAGCAGAGAAGGCAAGGCAGGGGCACAGCACAAGGAGAAACCAAGTCAGGACCCAGGGGCATGCTGAAGAGCCAAAGCGTGAAGAGGGGGAGTCTGCAGGACAGGAGCTGTCGTGAGCCAACTCAGGCCCGCAGGTTGCCTTCCCTCAACAAGTCTTATTGGCACACGCCTTACTTGTGCAAGCCTGTGCTGTATGTGGCTGTGTACATGCTAGTGGGAGACAAGAAGTTGTGACAGTGGCTACATGGCCTACAACACGCTGCCGAAAAAAGGTATCCGATGGCTGCTTCCCACTTGTCCCCCCAGCAGACAAGGTGAGAATCTGAAGCCAGGTCAGGAGGTATACAGGGCTCGTGCGGGCTGGTCCTGTGGCCTGAGGCCCCACCACACCCTGAACCCTTTGTGTGTATGAAATAGAGGCATGGGCCATGCCACTTCCCATGGCAGTCTGGCTGACTCTCGGGAGGGCCAGGTCTCTGGAATTTTCTCAGCTCGAGTTTATAATTCTGGAAAATGGTCTTGAAATGTGTTTTTAATAGTTGCGAGTGAGGCTCAAATCTTGTTAGGTGACGCCAGCGCGAATTTACATATAAATCTCCACTTGCCTGGAACACTTTCCGTTATTAAAATTATCCGCGGAGAGGGGAATAAAGACATAAAAATGCAAATGAAGCGAGCAGAGCCTTCCCCTGGGCATCGGGTCCTGTCCTGGTCTCTGTCAGGTCTCACCTTTCAGCACGACCACCAGCCCTGCCCTGGAATTCCCAGAGTCACAAAAACAGAGTGTGGGCTATGGCGGAGGAGGCTCACACTGCAGAGACGGTATATAGGAAGAAACAAAAGCAAAAGCCCAAATATGACAGCAGCCACAGCACCTGGCACGTCGCGGTCTGGTCTTCGGTGTTCAGCAACCCAGCCACCACTCAGTCTTAATGGCCCAAATTACCGATAATTTCAGCACAAATCAGACCATTATGCACCTCTGCGAGGACGGTTCTGTCCTTTGTTGGAGAGCAAGCGGTGAGTCTGTTCTCTGCAGACAGGAGAGGCGTGGGGTGGGCACATCCCTGGCTTCTCCCTTCACCCCTTTTCCCGGAAGATCTGGGGCTGCCAGTGGGCCTCCTGATGAGGCTGTGAGCTCTGACCTGCCCTCCAGCAGGCCCACGTGTGGCCCCAGAATGATTTCAGGAGACTGACACCCAGCATAGAGCCCACGTGGATTGCATAAGAGTGGCTGAGCTCAGGCTGGGAGATGAGGGTCAGAGCAGGGAGGGCGTCGGGGGGGGGGGCATTGCCCTGAGGCTCAGTGCTGATGTGAGAGCTGAGGCCTTGGGCTAGTTGAGGCCTTGAGGGTGGGGCCCTGGGTTGGCGGGATGAGTACCCTTCTGAGAGATGACGCCACAGCTGTCGTCTCTCTTCTCCTCAACTCCCACAGAGAAGAGGCCAGGTCAGTGAGCATGCAGAGAGAGGCTAGGAGAACCAGACTCAGAATAAAGCCAGGTCTCATTGACTTCAGCCTTCAGTAGTAAGTAGCCTTACGCTACTTAGTTTCTGGCATTTTTGTTGCAGACTAAACTAACGCATTGGGGCCACCAGGCCAAAGACTGGCCTCTGGAAGGGTATCCCAGAGAGGAAACAGGATGCTCAGAGGCCTAGGGTGGGGTTAGAAGGATGTCCCTATGGGGTCTCAGAAGGCTCTGCAGGCTGGATCAGAGGACGCTGCTTGCCTTTCACCCTTTGGCTGTGGGGAGTCACAGTTTTTAGAAGAAAAATACAGAGACGAGCTAGCTGCAAGCCCCAAAGACCCCGCACTGAGGCCTGTCTACCCTCACTCCTCTAGAGCCTGCATGTCCCAGGCTCCTGCAGGAGGCTCTTGGCAACTGCATGCTTGACATGTGCAGCTGAGTTTGGGGGGCGGGGGCAGCGATGGTCTACCCTCCTCCAGTAATGCTTGTTACCAGCTGTGACAACCGATGGGTTTCCAGCATGCCTGCAGGCCCGGAGATGTGCATCTGGGTGGGATTTCTACCTGCAGGAGAAGGAGCAAGCCTGCTGATAGTCTTCTGAGCTCTATTGTGGTTTTGTATTGTTTTGTTTTGTTTTTGTTTTTTAAGGTTGCCAGGGTTCAACCCGATTTGGCAGTGAAACTTGGAAGAACCAAGCAGATAGTCCTGTGGCATTTTTAGGAGAAGAAAATTCCTTAGGTTTCTTTTCCACAAGTTAGAAGCTTAGCTGTGTGTGTGTGTGTGCACGCCTGTGTGAGAGTATGTGTGAGAAGTCTTGTTCTGAGCCCCACCCCCATCCCAGGGCAGCGCAGGCCTCTCCTCACCCCTGCCCTCTCAGCACGGCCTTGGCGCCATTATTACTATTCCCTGTGCTCTTTCTCTCCAACCCGGACGTCTGCATCTCCCTCTCCCCATCTGCTCTTTTTCACTGTGGACCAGCATGAGAGTGATCTCTAATACCTCATGGCAGCCTCGCTATCAGGCTGTCTGAACTCTCTGACAAAGAAATTTGTCCAATTTCTTTTCAATTTAGCCTCGGGCAGATTCTTAGGACAAGGGCAGAAGCTAGACCTATTCTTCGCCAAAATGTCCCAAGTATGGGCTCCATTCCACTTACTAATACTGTTCCTGGCTGACACGTTAGCTGGGCCTCAAGGGTCCACACTGCTCTGGGCACTGCTGTCTCCCAAGTTCCCACGAGGATGTCCCATTGAGCCCCGCGAACAGCATTCAACCGCTTCCTTAGTCCTAAGTCTCCGCATCTCCACAGGCCTGCAGACAACACTGTGGTCAGGCCTGTCACAGTGACTCCCCGTACCAACTTCCGCCCTAGCTCCCTTTCCAATGTGTGACAAAGCAACTCAGAAAAGACAGCACTTAACAGGGCTCACAGTCTCAGAGGTTAGAGTCCTGACGGCAGAGCAAAGCCATGGCACAGGAGCAGCTGAGTACGCACATCTGGATCCAAGTGGAAAGCAGAGAGCGCACCTGGGAATGGCTCTCAACACCACTCCCAGTGACACATCTACTCCAACAAGGCCACACCTCCTGATCTTCTTCCAGAAGTTCCACCAACTGGGGAGCAAGTGTTCAAGCATACGAACCTTACGGGGGCTGTTTTGAATATGGTGGTTTGAATAAAAATGGCCTCATAGACTCAGATATTTGAATGCTTAGTCATCAGGGAGTGGAACCGTTTGAATGGATTAGAAGGATTAGGACATGTGACCTTGTTGGAGGATATGTGTAACTGGGGGTGGGATTTGAGGTTTCAAAATCCCTGTGAGACCAAGGTGCTCTCTCTCTCTCTCTCTCTCTCTCTCTCTCTCTCTGCTGGCAGATCAGGATGGTAGCTCTCTCAGCTGCTTTTCCAGCATCACACTTGCCTCCTTGACACCATGCTCCCTGCCTGGATGATGGCCTAACCTTTAAAATCTGTAAGCAAGCCCCCAGTTAAATGTTAAAAAAATAATAAGGGGCCGGGCGGTGGTGGCGCACGCCTTTAATCCCAGCACTTGGGAGGCAGAGGCAGGTGGATCTCTGTGAGTTCGAGACCAGCCTGGTCTACAAGAGCTAGTTCCAGGACAGGCTCCAAAACCACAGAGAAACCCTGTCTCGAAAAACCAAAAAAAAAAATAAATAAATAAAAATAAAAATAATAATAATAATAATAATAATAATAAGGGTTGCTATGGCCATGGTGTCTCTTCACTGCAGTAGAACAGAGACTAAGGCAGGGGCTACTTTCATTCAAACCTCCACGACCCCTTCCTTGTGCTGGATTGATGGGGCAAGGCTCCGCAAGTCGTGACTAGGGCCATCTCAGAGCCTGGAGCCCCCAAACACCTGAGTGGCTCTCCTCCAAGTGCCTCTGGATCCCTGCAGGCTGTTCACAGACCTCAGTATCCCTCCCAGTTAGGACCCACTCCCAGCTACTGGCAGGCTTAGCTCCTCAGCTCAGCTCTCCAGAGACCCAGCTCTCTCACAGGGAAAGTGGGAACTGCCCAAGAGGAGCCAGGGCCGTGGGGGCCACTCCCAGGGAGGCCTCGACTCTTCTGTGCTGTGTCCTGAGCCCAAGGGACCTACCTTGTCTCACCCACTATGCATGACCAAGTGGGCAGTGTGGCCCGTGGGAAGGGCAGCATTCTTTGTTGAGCAGAACAGGGTGCATACTTTGGAGCCCACGCTGTCCCTTCCCCGGGGACTGGAGGACTTCTACTTTAAGAAAAGCTCATTTCTGGTGGGTCATTCAATCAAGAAGGCTGCCAGGCACAGTGACGTGCTTGGTAAAGGGCAGCAATAACCTAATAAATCAAATCTTATTTGCAGGCACTGTCTGTACAGCAGCTGGGGTCACCCAGCTGTCAGTGTGGCTGAGACGGGAGAGGAGGACAGGGCATGGATGGAGTGGGAGTCAAGGGCCAGGACACTGTGCAGGGAGACAAGTGCCCTAGCTGGGACAGTGAGCAGGGTGCCACCACCCAGGGCTCCGGCTCTGTCTTTCCTTTAGAGTCCTTATTGAAAGTATGGCAGGGGGCAGAGGGAGTGACATGAGGTCAGGGTCATTGGAACCACCCAGCAGGTGCACACAGCCACCACAGCCCACACACACTGTGCACAGAGTGACGTTGCAGGGGCTCTCACAGGTACGCAGGAGCACGCACAGACTGCTGCCTTACACACAGAACCATGCACTCAGGCACACACACACCAGCCAAGTCCAAACGTGCAAATGCCGCTGCTGTCCTGCGGCCCGTCTGTGACGGCGTGAGGGACCTTCCTGATGAGTTGCAGTTTTCACACTGTGAGCCAGTTTTGCCTTATTTCCCTTTAATATTAATTTTATATTTTGAGACAAGATCTCATGTAACCAAGGCTGGGGACTCCCTGTGTAGCTGAAGCTGGCTTTAAACTCCTGATCCTTTGGCACATCTTTAATCCCAGCACTCAGGAAGCAGAGGCAGGTGGGTCTCTGTGAGTTCGAGGCCAGCCTGGTTTACAGAGTGAGTTCTAGGACAGGCTCCAAAACCACAGAAAAACCTTGTCTCAAAAAAAAAAAAAAAAGGAAGAAGAAAAAGAAAAGAAAAAGATTACCAGAGACAGTACACGAATATTACATGTGCGCGCACGCGTGTGTGTGTGTGTGTATGCGTGTGTGTGTGCGCACGTGCACACGCGTGTCTTGTCTGTGTGTCCTGCTCCACCACTCTCACCTGTTCCTTTGAGTCAAGGTCTCACTGAATTTGGCCAGCAGGCAGCAAGCCCCAGCAATCCTCCTCCTCCAATCCCCATGTTACTGGGATTAAAGGCCTGAATACAGCTATGTCCGGCTTTTTTTGTTAAATGTGCATGGATGTTTTACCTGCATGCATATATGTGCACAGGCATGCCTGGTGCCCCTGGATGTCAGAAGAGGGCATCAGATCCCTTGGATTGGAGCTAGAAATGGCTTTGAGCCACCTTGTGGCAGCTGGGAATTGAACCCGGGCTCCCTGCAAAAACAAGTGTTCCTACCCACGGAGCCACCCCTCCAGTTCCCATGACAAGCTTTTTCTGTGACTGTTGAGGACTTGAACTCAGGTCCTCATGACAGCACAACAAACCCTCTTACCCACCGAGTCATCTCCTCCCAACCCCCTTTCTTGACATGGGGTCTCCATACATAGTTTGGGCTGGCCTTGAACTGGCAAGCCTCCTGGGTGTTGGGGTCACAAGCAGACACTACAACACCTAACTCTGTTTATATTTTACTTAGGTAAGAACGTTAGCTGTTCTCCCAGAGGACCAGGGTTCAATTCCCAGCACCTACATGGCAGCTCACAACTGTCTGTAATTCCAGTCTTAGGTCCCCCTGTTGCCCTTCTGGCTTCCAAGGGTACCAGCCATGCACATGGCACACAGACATACATGCAGGCAAGAAGCCAATACCCACAAAATAAAACAAATCTCGAAAAAATAAAAAGTTTGAGATGATGTCTCAAACGTAGGCTAGGCTAGCTTTGAATTCACAAACCTCTTGCCTTCCTGGTCAGGTACTGGGTAGGGGCCTCCGGCGGTACCCCAGGCTGTTTAGAGGGGCCTGTGGTGGTACCCCAGGCTGTTTAGAGTGGCCTGTGGTGGTACCCCGGGCTGTTTAGAGGGGCCTGCAGTGGTACCCCAGACTGTTTAGAGGGGCTTGCGGCAGCACCCCAGGCTGTTCAGAGGGGCCCGCGGCGGCACCCCGGGTTGTGTGCACTGTTTTAGAGAGAATGCGGAGCAGTCTGGCTTGAGTGGAAGTCTGAGTCCTAACTCATTGCTGGTCAGGAAATGATCTTTATTTAAAATCTCCTGAGACTTGGTTAGCTATAAACACCACAGAATCAAACCACGCTTCCTTATTAGAGCAAATTCGGTTTCCAGAATGGTCAGTAGGTGGGCACTGCTGTCCTCAGCTTGGGTCCTTCTGTGAAGCTGAGCACCCCACTTCTACCCATTGCCCAGGCCCCTCTCAATTTTGTCTTCGTCACCTGGGGTCTATCAAGGACCCTTAGATTTTAGATTTATTTTATTTTCATTTACGTATATTTGTGTGTGTTTGGTGTGTGTTTGGTATGTGTGTGTGATGTGTGTTTGGGGTATGTGTGTGTATGGTGTGTTTGGAGTGTGTGTGTGATGTGTCTGGGATGTGTGTGTGTGTGGTGTGTGTTTAGTGTGTGTATGATGTGTGTTTAGGGTAGTGTGTGTGGTGTGTGTTTGGGGTAGTGTGTATGGTGTGTGTGTGGTGTGTTTGGTATGTGTGTGGTGTGTTTGGTATGTGTGTGTGTGTGTTTGGGGTGGTGTGTGTGGTGTGCGTTTGGGGTATGTGTGTGTGTGTGTTTGGGGTGGTGCGTGTGGTGTGTGTGTGGTGTGTTTGGTATGTGTGTGGTGTGTTTGGTATGTGTGTGTGTGTGTTTGGGGTGGTGTGTGTGGTGTGCGTTTGGGGTATGTGTGTGTGGTGTGTTTGGGGTGTGTGGTGTGTTTGGGGTGTGTGTGTGTTTGGGGTGTGGTGTGTTTGGGTGTGGCCGGAGGACCCCAGGGAGCACTCACCTACGGACTGCAGCCCTTGCCTACTGCTCTCTTCTTCTTTTGTGAGATCAAAATAGGAACGAGCTGAGCTGCAGGTTAAGGCTAAAGAATAAGTTACCGTCCGTTCTGTGCTAAGTCCTCCCAAGCTAAGGCTTCTGTTATAATCCAGTTCCTGTTCCTTAGGTCTGATGTAAACTGCAAAACGTTTCTTGATGCACATTAAGCTTGCTACCCCATTCACACGATGTATGTCCTCACCCGTGTTCCTTCCCTTTCATTGCATCTGTCTAACGGTGTAGCAGCCGACTCTCACCCCTGAACTCCTTATCTCTCCTGTAAAAAGGGCTTCAAAGGCTGTCAGGGACTGCTCTCTCCAATCCCAGCTTAGGATGAGACAGCCAGCCGGCCAGTCCCGGGCTTGCTTTAATTGGACAATTGTGGATTTGCTGTTTTCTTCTTGTGATTCTTAGAGTTATCTAACCTGTCTTTTCTTTTAATACAAATTTTATTTATTTATTTGGAGGGAATGCAGACACATGCCATGGCACATGTGTGGGAACCAATTCTCTCCTTCTACCATGTGGGTTATGAGGATTGAATTCAGGTCATCAGGTTTAGCAGTGGGTGATGTCTTGAGGGACCACGGTTTTTATTTTTGTTTTAAAGAAAACACTATGGGAGGGTGAGAAGAAAAGAAGAAAGACTTGCTTTGTTGGAGGACCCAAATTTGTTCAGTTCAAAAAACAAATGACCTGTGTTTAGAAACTTATTATTTCTAAAGTTCCTGGCCTCTGAGAGCCATCCTTAGCTACAGAGCAAGTTGGAGGCTAGCCTGAGCTACTGGAAACTCTGACCAGGGGTTTCATACTCAAAATATTGATTCTTTATAAATCCCCCAAAAGCAGTTTGACAAAAGAAATCTTTTTACAAATTACAAAGCTCGGTTTCCAAAATCTCTGTGACGCTGATGTGGCTGGCGAGGCTCGGTCAGGCTAGGGGAATACCACAGCCATCAGTGGCTGGCGGGGGCAGCTGCGTCACTTGCTATTGGAAATGGGCTTTGATGGTTCCACAGGCTGTCCCACGGCTGTCAGGAGAACCAGGAGGACACTGCGACCCTCCGGTGGTGTTCCCCAGTCCTCAGAGTCACGTCTACTTCTAGGTCACTGTCATGGCCGTGGTGTGGGGTTGATCTGTCCCTATTATCTGCTCTGGGCTGTCCTGGGTGCCCACAGAGCCGAGGTGTGAGGTCACTCTCTGTTTCCTTATGGCAGTACATCCTAAGATCCTCAGTGGGCGGAAACACTTGCACCAAGCGTGACGACCTGATTTCCACCCCAAGCCCACATGCTGCAAGGAGAACCAACTCCCACAAGCAGCACAAATAAATAAATAGAGAGGGGAGTGAGTGGCTAAGAGCACTGGCTGCTCTTCCAAAGAACCCGGTTCAATTCCCAGCACCTGCGCTGCAGTTCACAACCATCTGTAACTCTAGTTCCAGGGGATCTGACACCCTCTGGCGACCTCTGAGGCATTGCACACAGGGCACAGCTATATACATACATTCAGGCAGAACACATAAAATAAATAAATGTAAAGCCAATTACAAAGTTAAAAAATATTTATTTATTTTTTATTTGTTTATTATGTATACAATATTCTGTCTGCATGTATGTCTGCAGGCCAGAAGAGGGCACCAGACCTCATTACAGATGGTTGTGAGCCAACATGTGGTTGCTAGGAATTGAACTCAGGACCTTTGGAAGAGCAGGCAATGCTCTTAACCACTGAGCCATCTCTCCAGCCCTTAAAAAAATATTTAAAATAAGAAAATGAATATAATTTTAAAAATTAAAAAAACAAAAACACAATGGAGAGAGAGAACACCAGTTCACTGATAGTGTCATGCATAAATTAATTCCCAAGTCACCTCCAACTACAACAGGCATTTAGCCTGGAGTGACCTGGTCGCTCACACAACTGCGGTTTCCCTAATTCTCACCCCCACTTCCAACAGCAGAAACAGAGACCAGAGAAAACTGAACCCATCTCTCTGTCCAGGGGACCCCGTGGCACTCAGTCTCCAGCCTGTAGCATCCTTCAGCCTGCAGCTCACACACACGGCCCTGCTGTCTCTCAGCAGAGTTACCCTTAATTCCCTCTGAAGTCAGCTAGGATAGAGCTTACCTGAGCAGCTGGGCCCAGGAGGAGGGAGAGGGAGAGAGGCAGGCCCCGTGGCAGATGGGCATCAGCAGTGGTTTCAGGGAGGCTAAGCCCTCAGCACCCTGGCATGCAGGGAGGTTTCAGGGGCCGTGCAGCACAGCACTCTGGCGCGCAGGAAGGGGTCAGGGGCGTGCAGCACAGCACAGCACAGCACACCCCTGCGGAACTGCAGTTTTCCAACTGGCAACCCTCACATCACTGGGCCAAACGACCAAGTGCACACGATCGTGATGTGTGTAGTCTAAGAACGGGATGCGCGTTCAGGCGCGTGTCTGCTGATATTGAGTGTGCACAGACACATAACACGTGTGACAGAGCAATGGCATGGGTAGGCATATGTGTGTACTGCGTATGTGTACATACATGCCATGGAACATTTGTGGAGATCAGAGCTGATTCTCTCCTTCCACCATGTGGCTTTGGGTGATTGAACTACTGTCGTCAGGTTTGGTGCCAGGCACCTTTACCCACTGAGCCATCTCTTCTGCTCTGGAAATACACTTCCTTAGACAACTCAGTCTTTCCTCCCCGGAGACAGACCGGCCTCTGCAGCTGTTAACAGACTGTGACTGTTGAGGTCAGCACTGCCCACCAGGTCCTGCTGAGCCAGTTACACATCTGTCTGCCCGTGAGCAGGCAGAGCCCACCCGCCTGGACTCTATGGACTTGACCTCCTGTGCTCTTCATGGACACCTACTATGAGTAGGTGGGCCACATTGTGCCCTTTGACAGCCTGCCCTTCACCAGTGACCGAGGTGGCCTTCTCTACTTCAGTCAGCCCAGCCTGTGGGGCCTCCTGGCCTGCGGGACGGAAGCTCCAGGCTTCCCACAGCCCACGGGCCTCCACAGCTGGTACCCAGCTCTCTTCCTCCTGCTTCGCTGGGGCATCCTACTCTGTTTTTAAAGAACACCGTGGCTTGGGAAAGGGGATTTCTGGATTCAAAATCTCTTCTTGGTTAATAGGCCAAAAATGCCAGCAGCTGACTTCACTGCCGCTCTTAGAGGGGCACTAAATGCTATTTAATTCTCCTCTCGTCACAGCTAAGAGTTTAAGTGCCGGTCTGTGATCTGCAGCTTGTCTTGTGATGGGCTGAGGTGGGGTGCGGCCACTCATCAATTGACAGAAAGTCTCTCAGCTCTGGAGGACACAAAGCTCACCCATTTGGAAGACGATGGGTCCAAAGGAACAAAAGACTGTGGGCAGCTAAGAACACTGGCTGTTCTCACAGAGAAGTTCCCACACCAACATGGTAGCTTCCGCCCATCTGTGATTCCAGTTCCAGGAGTTCTGATGTCCCCTTCTAGCCTCTGAGGGTACCAGGTATACAGTCGTGTGAGACATTCTTAAGGTCCCTGTCTCAGGGGACTTTATTCAGGGTGGACTTGGATCTGTGACTTGGGGACCTGCCTTAGAGCCAGTTTCCCTGTAGGCCAGGTTGGTGCTGGTTCCCATCCCTCAGGCTGGGTAGGGGCACTATAAACTACTGAAGGTGACAAGGGGTGGAATCTTAGTACTCATCATGGCAGTGAGACGTGACAAATGCCAGCATACACACCTGGAGGGTAGAAGGGCTTGTTTGCCTACACACCTGGAGGGTAGAAGGGCTTGTTTGCCTACACACTTGGAGGGTAGAAGGGCTTGTTTGCCTCAGGGGTCCAAAGGGTTCAGTCCAGCGCAGCGGGGAGGCAACAGGGCGTGGGTGGACCACGGAGCAGAAATCGAAGCCAGAACCAGGGCCAGGTGTCCCCTAAAAGCCTGCCCCTGCTGGTCTGGCTCCTCCCACCTGGAACCCACCTCCCAGACTTGCTAGAATCTTCCAAAGTGGCAGTAGCAGCTGAGGAACAAGTGCCCAGGACACGAGACTGTGAAGACATTCTGGATTCAGGGGTGTGTGTGTATTGAGGGCTCCAGTCCACAGACTGCTCTCTCCCATAGAGAGCAATAGCTGGGCCTAGGGACTGTGCCCCCAAGACCTCACACACATCACGTATACATGTGGGTGGCATCTTTTAGAATTGTCTGCGTTCACTCAGCTAAACTAGCCCAAGTCTGCTTCTCACCTGGAATCAAGTCCGTCTCCTGGGCAGAAACCCAGGAAGGTCATTGTTCCTTCCAAAAATGCCAACCAGCCGCCAGGCCTTCCCCTAGCACAGCTTCCCTTTGGTCTACACTATGAGGGTGAGGATGGGCCAGGGCGGGATCTCAGCCTAGCCCAGGTCTTCCTCCTGACCTTGAGTCTCAAGTTAACCTTTCCCCAGTGGGGCCAAGCCTTCTCCCTGTACAGGGTGTGGTTTTGAGATGGCTGGTGTCTCCCTGGGCCCCACTTTCTAGTCTGAAACTACAACTAAAGGTAGGTAGTGTGACCCCTACAATGTGTTCAGGGGGCGTGAAGGCCCCTGAGTGTCCCGGCTGGCACATGACCTTCCTTCTGAGGCTCCATGGACTAAGGGCAGTTAAGGGCAGTTGCCCGGTCTTGAAGGTTCTAAAGAACCAGGGAGAAAGCGGCGAGGAAAGGGTATGAGTCACCCAAGGGTGGATAAGGAATATCTGCAACCCCCTCCTCAGAAGAAGCGCAGGAGGGACCGAGGCCATGCAGGGCAGACGGAGCCTGGAGAGACAGACCCAGCCGGTCACTTAGGCCCATTGTGAGCTGCTCCCCAGATTAAAGAGGACGGGACATGAAAGCCACTCTCCTGGAGTCTGGCAGGCTGGACGGCCCAGGCTGGCCTTTCATCTTTGTACGAACACCTCATTAGGGCTGGGAACACCACTGAGGCTCCAGCCTTGCTCCGGCTGTCGGGCCCTGAAATACACATCCCATTCTCTGAGTCAGACCAGACGCCGCTCACCTTTATGCACCCGTGGGCACTGGCGATGCTGGACTTTATCCCTGAGGCACCAGCCAGTCTGTCTCTGTAGGCTGCTCGGTACCCAGGTATGCACCACATCCACGTGCCCTCTTGCTGTTCCATGGCTTCACAGAGCACGGAGCCGAAGGCTCTGGTCCCCCAGCCCATCTCTCCACTCATCTCAGCTTCCTTCCTAGACGCATGTAGGCTGGCGCGAGCGGCTTCCTCCTGGAAGCACCCCCCTGTGGCACTCAGGACAGATCCCAGCTCTGGCCCTAGACAGTATCTACCATTCTCTTGGTCATGTGACTGGCTTAAAGAAAGTGATCCAGTCAATACGATGGCATTAGTTCCAGTCCCATGGTGAAAAAGACAGATGTTTCTAGAGTAAGAGCAGGGGCATACCATTGGCATCTCAGGGTGCAGACCAAGGGTTGAGGGGTGAGAAGATCAAAGCATCTAGAGGGGTAGGAAGATGGGTTCTGACTTGAATGGGAGAACCTTGAATGCTGGAAAAAAACGTGTGAACCTGATCAATACGGAGAACAGCTCCTGAGGTCCCCAGGCAAAATAAAGGTGGGGTCAGCTATGTGTTTCAGAAGCTAAAAGGGACCTGAAGTGTTGCCGTGAGAAGGGTCCTCACCGCACACACCGACACCCAGGCTGAGCCTACGGCTGCTTCGCCCAACACAGCAGAAGAGATGCGATGCTGTCATCAGGCCTGGCTTGTGGACAGCTGCCCTTCGCTTCCTCTGACTTGGTACTTAGCGGCCATACTGTGAGGAAGCCCAAGCAACCACAAGGAGGAGAATCAAAAAGCTGGCCCTGAAGACTGTTCCCTGTGGTGTTCCACGTCTCCAGCCAGCACCAAATCACACAAACTATTTGACTCAAAAACTAAAGTGACCCCCAATGGTGCGGCATTGGGTGGCAGATGTGGGCTCCCAGCTCTTGCCACACAGTTTGGGGACCATCAGTTTCACTAACAGTGGGATTCTGTGAGGAGAACTTTGCCTGGTTCCCTCCTGGGTGCTGAGCAGGGACCGGGACAAAGGCCCTGGGTATCTGGGCTGGTTTGACAGCTGTTCCTGAGCGTCATTTCCTGAGACACCTCCTCCGCACTCTCCTGCCCACATCCACCAGAGTTTCCCTGGCGATGGTGCAGGCCAAGACCAGCTGTCAGGCAGGGGCTGCCATCCGGGCAGCTTGCAGGACAGCTGGACTCCCCGGAAAAAGCTGCCCCTGGGGACAGTAATTGGCATGTCCTTTCCTTGTTGAGTTCAGTTCGACTCTTCAAATAGAATAACAGGGTTGGGAATTTAATTCCCCCCCCCCAGGCCACAATGCATGCGGTTGTTTGTACATCACAGGGGTGTGTCCCTAGGCACCGAGGGACCATCGACTGGATTTGCTCTTAATTAATGCTTATGTCCATTTTTTCTACCAATATTTATTTATTTTTTTAAAGTATTGCAACAGGACCTGCCATTTTCTGTGGCTCCTACTAGCATGTGCTCGTGGCTTAGTTGACTATGTTCATCAGTTGCTTGGTTTGCCTTTTCTTAGGGTCTCATTAAGCAGCCCTGACTGGCATCAGACTTGTCATGTAAATCAGACTGGCCTTAAACTCATAGAATTCTGTCTATTTCCTCCTCTTTAAAAGTATCAAAGGTGAGTGGGCTGGTGATGGAATTAAAGAGAGGCAGAAGCAGGCAGATCTCTATGAGTTCAAGGCCAGCCTGGTCTACAGTGTGAGTTCCAGGACAGCTAGGACTGTTATACAGAGAAACCCTGTCTCAAAAAACAAAACAAGACAAAACAGAACAAAAGTATCAAAGGTGCCAGTACTCAGGAGGCAGAGACAGGAGGTCTTTGTGAGTTTGAGGCCAGCCTGTTCTAGTCTAGAGAGTGAGTTCTAGGACAGCCAGGGTAACAAAGAGAAACCCTGACTTGAAAAACAAAACAGAACAATCAAGGTACAGCACCATGCCTGGGCCATCACACCTGGCTTGAGAGCTCAGGGTTCTTTGTTCTTAATAAACTAATTTATTTGTTTACATGTATGGATGCTTTGCCTACCCTTACATCTGTGGCCCACGTGCACAGTGGTCACAGAGGCCAGAAGAGAGCATCGAATCCCCTGGAGCTGGAGTCACAGACAGCCATGTGGGTGCCGGGAATTGAACTTGGGTCTTCTGCAAGAGCAGTCAGTGCTCTTAACCCAAGTCCCAGAGTTCAACTTTTGAGTTTCCCTGGGGCCAGGCAGAAATGGGAGGCATCCGGTTCCATTTAGACTTCAGATCACCAGAACTTCCTCTTTCGGACCATATGTCCTGAGTGTTGCATGGAATATATGTTCAAAAATCCTCATTTGCTGAGCTGGTGAGATGGCCCCGCAGGGAAAGGCATTTGCTGACAACTCTGGTGACCTGAGTTTAATTCCTGGGTGGGAGGAGAGAACCAACTCTTGAAAACTGTCATCTGACCTTCACAAGGGTGTTTTGTGAACTTGAATAAGTTGATATTTAGGGGCTGGAGAGATGGCTGCTCCTGCAGAGTACCTGAATTCAATTCCTATTACCCACATGGTAACTCCCAACTGTTTGTGACTTCAGTTCCAGGGGACCCCACGCCCTTTTCTGGCCTCCATAGGCCAGCAAACATGTAGTGTATGCATACACACCCAAGCAGAACACATTGCACATGAAAAGAAAATAAATAAATCTTTAAAAAATTAAAGATTAAGAAAAAATTTAAAATTGTCTATCTGAATTTTCAGTTTAGCGACCCATTTTCTGCTTGTAGGTGCCTCTCCGAGCCTGAGCCATTTAGGGAGTGGGGAGGGGGATGAACAGTGTGCTGTGTTACAGGAAAGACTGAGAAAGAGAGACTTGGGGTGCTCAGGGTGGGCTCAGTGGGTGGGGAGGGGAGGATGAAGACACAGGAACATCCTGTGAGACTTGGCAAGGCACATTTCCCAAGCTGAGGGGAGGCGTGAGCAGCTGGTGTAGACCTGGATGGAGAAGGGTACCCAATAGTGTCCCAGATTGCCTTGGATCTGACACTGGAAACTCCACATCCCATAGCGACCTCCACCCTAGGAAACTGGCATGGCCCCCTATGGACCAGGCACGATTGTAGACAGGAGGAGGGCCAGAGCATGGAACTGGGGAGGTGTGAGCAGACACGGTCCCTGAGAAGGACTGGGCAGATGAACACAGGGACCGCCTCAGTGGAGGTCTCTTTCCCAGTCCCACAGACCCACAGGGCCCGCTGTGACTCTAGTGTGTCTACTCACGAAGCCCTGCTGGGAGGAGGCAGATGCTGCTGTCCCCATAGGAAGTTGTGACTCAGACCTTGAGGTTCTGGACATGCAGGGACACCAAGAGACAAGGTGGGAACCCCAGAGACCCCACTGGGAGAAAATGAAGTAGGCGCCAAAATAAAAGCAGCCACTGGAAGCCGCCCTGAGTCTGGCAGCTGGCAGCTTTGGGCAGCAGTGAGAGAGCAGACATCAGGGCTCAAGGAAATGGAGGCCACACTCTGAGTGAGGGCTGGTGACGTGGGTCTTTGAAGTTCTTTGAAGTGTGCTGGGTCCCTTAGAAGGAGACCAAAGCAAGACCGCAGAAGAGTCTTTCGCAGAGCTCAGGCAGAGGTGAGCCGTCCCCCACAGCCTATTGGCCCTCCAGAGACCTCACATCCCGAAAGTCAGATGGGCCCATCTGGTCTGACAGTGCTGTGGGCCTGTCTGACGCAGGGCCAGGAAACAGATACAGTGGACCAGGGCTAGTGATGAGTCACCTGGTCCCTCAGCCCCCACCGTGGGCAGTGGCCTGGTCATCAGCAGCTCTTTCCTCCAGGCTGAGCTGGGTGAGTCACCTCAGGATGCAGGTGGAATCCCAGACTGCCAGGAAGAGGCCTGCATCTGGCCATGTCTGCAGTTCCCAGGGAGGACAGCTCAGCTCTCAGGGCTCCCTGCTGGCAGGGAGGTGAGTGGACCCTCGCTGTGTGAGGCAACTGTGCCGGGTGGGTTTTCACAGGAGAGCGGTGTTGCCCTTGAAGTCCCACCTGAAGCTGGCACAGTGCTCACCAGGCCCTCCTATGTCCCATCCCCTCTCCTTTTAACCTCATGGTGCCTATCCAGAACCTCACAGGCCACACAAAGGACATCACCGCTCTCGCCAGCCATGGCTGGGTGCCCCTAGGTGTTTAAAATTTAAAAGTGGGCAAGCCATCTTCCAGAAGCTTAAGGACAGACTTCTCTAATGGGAGGCAAATATAATCAAATACATTATATGCGTGTATGAACATGTCATAATGAAGCTCATTAGTATGCATAATTAATGTATACTAATAGGGGCTGGGGAGAGGATGCAGTCAGTAAAGTGGTTGCCATGTGGCCAGCATTCCATCCCCAACAGCTGTATAAATTCCTGGGCACAAATGATGCACACTTGTAATCCCACCACTGGGGGGCAACCAGGCGACCTTGGGGTTCAGGGTCTGGTCAGCAGAGTCTAATTTGCAAGTGAGAGCAAGTCTCAAGACAAAACAAAATAAAACAAAGGTGGACAGCTCCTGGGGAGCACCACAGACCTCCACATGCACACACAC
Source organism: Chionomys nivalis (assembly GCF_950005125.1). Lineage (NCBI taxonomy): Eukaryota > Metazoa > Chordata > Mammalia > Rodentia > Cricetidae > Chionomys > Chionomys nivalis. Next base: position 51,873,632 of record NC_080093.1, read on the forward strand.
CTGTACACATTAGCACACACACGTATGCACTCACACACATGCGCACGCACACACATGCACCCCATTAATAATAAATTAAATAACAAAATTAAATTAAAACTCCAGAATTTAGATAGAAAAACAAGTTGGAGGCTAAAGAGATGCTCAGCTGTTAAGAACACAGGCTACGCTTCCAGAGGACCCAGGTTTGATTCCCGGCATCCCTGTGGCTGCACACATTCACCTGTGACTCCCTTTCCAGAGGATCTGACTCTACCTTCTGGCTTCTGTAGGTACTGCATGCATTTGGCACACAGGCAAAAACCCTATACACATAAAAATATAAATAAAAATGCAAAACTTTAGAATCATAGAACTCTTCAACAAAAAATCCTCTGTACCACAGTATGAATTATTAAAAAACAAAAACATAAACAAAAAATTCTCAAATAGTCCCAAGCTTTCCCCCTTCTCAGATTGCATGCCAGACCTCAGGCCTTCAACATAAGCCTGAGGAGAGGACGTTAGCAAACTCTCACGTATAGTTTGAAGCTATGTAATAGCGTTACTCCGGACAACTGAATACAGAGACTCACTCACAGGAAGACACACTCCTGTCTGCTGACATGTCACTTTAGTTAAATCTTTCCCAAGATGATATTTTGTTTTGTTTTGTTTTCACGTTTTATTTATGTGGCTTGTGGATGCCTGCTAGACACTCTACCACTGAGCCACATCCCCAGTCCCTCACTGGGAGATTCTAAGCATGTGGTCTACTCCTGAACTGTAGAAACTGTGGGAAGAGAGAGTCAAGGACACAGACATCTTCAGGGTGTAGGTCGGCCAGTTTAGATCACTCAGCCATTCCCTTGGTTGCTTTTCTAGTCATAGTGAGATCACAGTGGGGTGTGGAGGTGCTTATCAGTCTGGGGGCTCCTCCAAGCCTCTCCTTTCCTGAGTCTACCTCTCCAGCATGGCCAGAACCGACGGCAGCTTGCTCTTCATTTGTGTGTGTGCTCATTTATCCGTCAGACTTCTGGGGAATGTTTGTCGGAGATGTTGATCACAGGAGCTCCAAATGCATCCACTGTAAAACTCCAGGTAGCATGGGCTCGAAATAAAAAGTGGACTTTGTCTAGAGGTGGGCGGCACAGAACCCCATTCCAGGGACCCACAACCACAGCTCCTTCAGTCTGGCATCACCTCGGACTCTGAAATGGTTGCTTTCCACCAGCACTCAGGTTCACATTCCAGGCAGGAGGAAGAGGAAGACTGGGAAGAGGTGTGCCCACTGCAGTCCTCCACTTGGATGTGCGGTGCCTGCCTCTCTGGCTGGACAGACCCGCCCGTCAGCTAGGTCTGGCTGACTTCACTTCTCATGATGACTGAGTCGTTATTTGGAGAGCGGTTGTATATTTAGGTCTGCACCAGATTGGAACCCTCCTGGGGGCAGGACCCTCTGATTTCAGGGCCACAGCTGCAGTGCGGCACTACTGACACAGTCCCATGTGGGGCACTGCCCTCAAGCCCCCACCTCTTTCTGGAGTTCAGGTTTGGGGGTTTTTTCTTGGTCGCAGCGGCAGCTTCTGAGAAAGTCTGGACTCACAGGTGGGAAAATGACGCCTTGTGTTTCGTGTCCATTACTCTAATGGGGACCCATTTTGCTAGCCACAGGCTGGGCCGCCTTGAAGATGACAAGTTGACAATGACTCCGCTGGGTCATTGCTGCCTGAGGAGCCCATTAGACTGGGGCCGTGGGTTCCAGCACAGCATGTACCAGGAAACGGGGACCTGTTATCCTACACCCTGTCCTCATTTGTAGGAGCGAGACTGTCAGGGATGTGGGAAGCCACCTCCCAGTGTTTCCCTGGCAGGTTCCAGCCACAGTCTAAGAGCAGGACAGAAACCCATTACCCAACCAAAATGGGGAGCGGTGACAGCAGGGGCCACCCCAATGGTGGAAACACCCTGGAGGGAGTGGCATCGAAGGGTGAGCCTTGAGTCTGGCCCAAGTCTTCCACATAGCTTCCTTCCTTCCTTTCTTCCCTCTTTTTTTTTCTTTAATACAGGGCCTCATTTATTTCAAGCTGGCCTCAAGCTCCCAGTATAGTGGAGAATGACCTTATGACTCCTGCCTCAGCCTTCCCAGTGCTGAGTTACAGGTGCACACCACTGCGCCCTTGCTGCAAACCTCCTGAAATGAACTCACGACACTCAAGTGTTTGCTAAGGCAGTGTCTGGTTTCCCTGTGAGGCACATAGGAGAGATGGCCAGCGGGTGGTCTTGGCTCCTCTTTTTTTTTTTTTTTTTTTTTTAACTTTTAGAGTTGGGATCTGACTGCATTGCTCAGGCTGGCCTTGAACTTGTAGGCTCAAGACACCACTCTGCCTTAGTCTGGGTAGCTGAGCCGTAGGCTGTTGTCACGGTGTCTCATTGGTTCTGGGGCAGACACTTGCTTACTCTGCTTCTCCTCTACCGAGGCTGCTTCTGATCAAGGGAGACACGCTGGGACTCTGCCTTCAGAGGTCAATGTAAGAGGCACACCCCTTCTCCCTTTGCTGGGACTCCAGCAGGGCCTGATAGGTGTTCAGACCCTCGTGTGCCTGAGATTGGATTTCCCTGGAGACCTTGGGAGATGTGGGCAGAGGGGTAATGTCTGCCTACTGGTTTTGAACATTTGCAAAACAAGGGGTTATTGAAGACAAAAGTATCATTTTGTTAAAAGGAGAGTCAGCCAGATGTCTTAGTGCGCAAATGCTCTCATTACAAGCCTGGAGATCCAGAACCATGTAAACACGAGAGAACAAATTTGTATAAAGTTGTCCCTTGACTTCCACATGTGTGCCTTGCCACACATGCCCAGGCTTGCTGATTCAGGCTGTTCCTGCACTTGATGGCCTTTCTGTCCATGTGGGTCAGCGGATCCCTCCACAGCTGTCCCGAGTCTGCACAGCCTTCTTAGTGTGGAGACACGTGAAATGTGGATTGGCAAATACCATTTGCCCCATATTCTGCTCAGCCAGGGTCCCAGGTGGGATTGTAGGGAGAGGGGATTCAGGACTGAGGTCTCACCTTCAGGCTATTCCTAGTGAACCTATTTCACGTGAACATTCCGCTGGTTGCTCCAGCAAAGGATTCGTGTTGAGCAGAACCTTCCTTTCTTGAGCTTACAGGCTTCTCGGGACCTGGCTGACAAAGCGGGTGTGTGTGTGTGTGTGTGTGTGTGTGACCGTAAGGGCTGTGCCGTTCATCATAGGGCTGCACCTGCTTGAAATATCTCACGTTTTGGGAGTCTGGAGTTTTGCTACCCCTGCGTCTGTCCTAAGGTGTGATTGCAGGGTGTGTGGCCATGCCTGTGTACTTCCCTGCACAGGTGGATAAACTCCTGGGGTGAGGGCAGCTCTGCCCCCCTTGCCTGCTTCTTAGCAGGAATCTGAGGAGGAGCTCCCTCTACTCTGGCCTCTGCAGAACTCAACCGCAGCTACAACAGAGCCCACTCAACGGAGTGCTCAGGATAGTGGGCTCCAAGGAGCATGCTGGGGTGCAGGAGGGAGGGTGTGTAGTGGTCAGTCACCCTCCACTCTGCCCTCACCCCTGAATGACTTTCCCCCCGCCCCAGTGAAACAGGAGTGGAGGTCGCTGGGCACAGGTTGGGGAAGCTGCAGTCACATTCAGGTGGGGAGCAGGACCTGGGGACCTGGTTTCTTAGGAGGTGCCCCGACTGTGGCGGGTCACTCTTGAACTGTGGGGTGGACCTTCCAACCCTAGCCCTGGGAAAGAGTGTAAGGCTCCTCGCCGGCCTCAAAATGGGGTGTAAGAATCACTCTTGTTTGAGCACCGGGGTGGAACAGTGGGGAGGGGCTCTGTGATTCAGAGATTGCCCGGCTGATGGTCTGGGACTGGGGGTGGTCCTCTCTTGCTCCCCAGGAGCGGGTTCCTGTCAGTGCGGCCCTTGGGACTCGCGGGAGGCGGCGCTGAGCCGGTGACGCGGCAGCTCCCGCGGGGCATAAATAGCGGCCGCAGCGCTGCTCCTGATGCGGACACGTCGTCGAGGGATCTTCGCGCTTTCTCACGCCGCTGCGCTGCGCCATGCGGTGAGCGACTCGCCCGTCTGCCACGCCACGCCCGGACCGAGACACGCCCGACCTGCGTCGACCAGCCACACCCGGTTCCCACTGCTGCTCAAGGTACCTGCGCCCACTGAGGTGCGTGCATCAGACCCGAACCTCGGGTAACTGGCCGCCCAGTCCTTGCCCCTCTCACTGCTCTGTCCCTGTTGTCACCCTGCCTCTCCCACCCCGAAGGCATTCCTATCCGCAGTCCGAGTGGCCCCCAGACATGTGCGTGTGCTGGGCTGCTCAGATGGTGTCAACTCCTCCACTTCTCTTCCAGATGGCCAGAGGCAGCGCCCTCCTGCTAGGTTGGCTCCTGTTGGCGACCCTGTCAGCAACTCTGGCGCTTGGGATGCCGGTAAGTGCTGAGGACTAAGGGGGTCAGAGAGGATCAGCCTGGAGCAAATGCTGGTTCATTCTCTCCCACAACAGGAGTGGGAGTGTGGGGGGGGGGGTGAGTCCCTGCAGCTGCTGGAGGGTGGGAAGTGTCCCAGGCGGAGGACTGAGGACCAGCTGAACACTAACAGGCTCAAAATGATTCTATTCTTAGCCAGGTGTAGAGACCCAGGCTTGTAATCCCAGCATTCAGGAAGATCAAAAGTTCAAGGACAGCCTCCCCTACTTAGTGAATTTTAGGCCAACTTGGGCTACAAGTGGTGCTATCTTAACAAAACAGCAAGCAAAAGTCTCCCATTTGTTGGACAAGGCCTGCGGTAAATAGACTAACCTCCCCTGGAGATTGGGAGTGCTGGAGGCACAGCCCTCAGCCCTAAGACTGCTCAGGACTAAGTCTGTTGCCTGGCTCTGAAGACAATACTAGGAGTTCTCAGCTGAGCCTTACTCTGGTTGAACATCAGGGGACCTGGAATTAGTGCATGCAGTGGTGTGCTCAGGCCAAAGGTCACCCTGGCAGCCTGGATGCCCAGGCTTCTGGGCTGGGCTGGGCTAGGCTGGAGAACAATGCACAGGCTATTCTGCTCCTGAGCTCTGGGACCTAGGCTGTCTGACCTGTGTCATCCTGTTTTAGGCAAAGGAGAAGAGAGGCTGGACACTGAACAGCGCTGGCTACCTTCTGGGCCCACGTGAGTGGTTGGGCTGGGTTGCTGAGGCTGTGTGGTTCCTGGTGTGGCTCTGGGAGCCAGGCACTGTTCTCATAGCCAGTTTACTCTCAGATGATTTCCCATGTGACTGTGGGGACTGTGGGTTTCCATTAGCCTAACCCGCTGGGACTTAAAACACCTGCTGTGGTGGAAAGGGGGGGCTCTCCCATTCCCTGAAAGGCTTTACCCCTCCAGGCCTCTACTCTTCTTATTCATAGCAGATGAGCTCATTCCTGGGGTCTCCTGATGTCATCCACACCAACCTCCTGGGAACCCCAGTACCTAGCCTCTTTGCCTCATCTGGGCAGAGCCTCTGAGCCTGCTCTGGTCTGAACCTCCTTTCCTTTCCACTTCTGAAAGCTGCCCTGCCCCACTCAGCACCCGACACCTCCTGAGCAGCCAGGGACTACCTGTCACTGCTCTGCACACTTAACCTCAGCCTCTGTTCCTTTAAAAGTTTCTTCTACTGACTTGCTCCTCTGTGGGGCTTTGTTCAAATTTTCTGGGCGAGTCTTCCAGGTCTCCTTGGAGTTCTGATTGGACCCCCTCTCTGGACCCCTGGGTCTCACTAACACCCTCTCCACTTTCTGGCATCCTGAAGCTGCCCTCTACGCTCCAGTAAGGGAACTCTGAAAAACTAAAGTAGCCAGAGAGCCCACCTGGAGGCCCACCGGAGCTGGCTTCTTTCTTGCTCAAACCTGTTCCCCAGTCCCAGCCCCACCGTCACCCCCACAGCTTACACTAACACTAGCCTTGTCCCTTCCAGCATAGGTCCCAGTCTGTGTCACTAGTACTCTCTCTGCATTCATGGCTGGAGAGGGTTAGAGTCGGAGGACTTTGCATGGAGTGGGGTGGGGCAGATCACCCAAGTGTGTCAATGATCCATCAATCACATCCCAATGCTGTCATCCTGTGGTGGATGGAGGTTGATGCTTGGCCTGAGTTTGATATTTCTGTGTGGTGTGAATGTTGTTACCTGTGACCACTAGAGACAGGGATTTTGCTTGGGACTGTGGAATCATCAGGGGACAAAGATAGCTCCCCAAGGGAGGGGACTGGGTTGGAAGATACTGGTTTCCTTCTGAGAGCTGCCTGGTTAGTTGCTTGGCTGTTGTGGCTTTCAAATTTACATGCACAGCTGTGTTGGAGATGCCTGTCCATCTTGAGTACCCATTCACTGTCCCCTGACATATGGGTAGAGACAAAATATCCACCCATCCACCCCCAATCCCCAGTCCACCAGAGTGAAAGGGGCAGTGGAGTAGGGCTGGTGCTTCCCAGCCCGAGTCTGCATGAGGCCACATGTTCATACTGCAGATGTGTGTGGTCATCCTTTGAGAAACAAGGCACAGGCTTGACCAAACCTGCCTGGGGCCCTGTGCAGGATCCACGTAGTCACCCGATTGTTGGAAAGCTCTCCAACAATCTGAGGAGTGGCCTACAGACTGGTTCCCAGGGTCCTCACAGGTATGAACTTGGCACTGACCCATGGCTTTAGAATATTGAAAATGTTATCAGGAAGACTTTGAGTCAGAATAGAAAACTTTTCTCACTGCCAAGTTCGTGCAGCCGTCCAGCTGGGTCAGCAGGTGCACTGTGTACTAGCCAGGTGTCAGGTATTTTCGATGCCACTGAGATGCAGCAGATTTTGAAGGCCAGAGCTGCTGGGATGCTAACGCTTCAGGGAGGAGCTCCGAGACGAGGTAATTTAGTTACTCCATGAACTTAGCCCTGAACTCTGACTGTTGAAAAGAACTCTCTGGTCTTTTTGTCTAGTTTGGCAGGTGGGCTAAGTGGCCAGAAGCCCTGAGTCTCATCCATATCACCTATTTTGTCTCCTAAGTCGCCCCCTCCAGCCTCTGTGTGCCATCTCTCAATACTCATCAGCTGTCATTTCTTTCCTGTACTACGACCTTGTCTCTTAGGGAGCTCTCTGCCACACCCACAGTTCTCTGCACCCCACTCCTCACCGAGTGGCTTTGAAAATAACAATCGGGGCATGTTTTAGACATCTCCAGTCTCTAGTTTCCAGGGATGCAGAGACCCAGATTCTGTTATCTTTCTGGGAGGTATTGTCCTAGGAGCCAGCTCCTGTCTCTGGGACCAACCAGCTCCTCTGGTGTTCCCAGGTGCACCTGGCACCTGTTTGTCTGCAGACACCTGCTCTGTGCCCACCCTCCTTGCCATCAGCCCCCCTCTTCCCACTGGAGTCTCAGTTCCCTGTGATCACCACTCTCACCCAGGGACCCTGGAGACACTGCTTCCCTCTTCTGGGCCCCCCCACACACACTGGCTTTATGCTGCTGGGCCAGCCATGTGTGGTTTTCCCCTGGCTGATAAGCCACAGTGACAGCAGGCTGTCCCTCTCTGGTCTGTGAACAGATGCCATTGACAACCACAGGTCATTTAGCGACAAGCATGGCCTCACAGGCAAGCGGGAGCTACAACTGGAAGTGGAGGAAGGGAGACCAGGTAAGGCCCGAGTCCCTGCATGTGCACCCTGTCATTCCTGGGATTCCCACGTGCACGTGGGGTATGGCAGTTACACCTACCACTATCCTGCCTCTAGTTACAGCCTGAGACTGTCCTGGCCGGGTAGAACCTGAGAGCCTGCGGTCTCACACACCTCTCAACTGCCAAGACTGGGGAGCAAAGTCATGGGGCATGCAGCTCCAACAAGGGAGCTGACCACGGAGGCCTCTGGAAGAGTTGGTCCACGGTCCCTCCACTTCTCAAGAGAGGCCCTGGATGGCCTGGGATGCACCCAGGCTTTCAGCCAGCCTCCTTGGCCTCAGATGGGTGATACAAGGGTGGTAAGAAAAAAGGCCATGAACACTGTTCTTCTCCATTGTCTAGGCAGCATTGATGGGCCCCTGCCTGAGAGCAACATCGTGCGCACCATAATGGAGTTTCTGACTTTCCTGCACCTTAAAGGTATGGGAGTATTTTCCATCTAAAATGGTATCTTGGGCTGCAGGGCATACCCATCTCTGGCAGGAAAAAATGAGAATGGGTTTCATGGAATGCCACAGGTAAACATCCTATGTTAGGACTCAAGTACATTGCACTCAAACGTCCTGTGCTGGGTCAACAGGCTGATGTCACTACTGAGAAGGAGTGGAGCTTTGGGGGCCCCTATTTTCGGCATAGTGCTTTTCAGGGCCAGGTTCTTTCTGCGAGCCCTTGAGAAGCCATATTCTGTCAGCACAGTGCTTGACAGGTTGGCTCTGGGAGCTGTTTCCGTACTCAGCATTCGGCCATGCTACTGCCCTTCCAAGGGAAACTGAAGGCCAGGAGAATAAAACCTATAGGGGTGTGGTGGGGGGCAGGGGGTGGCACTTGGAGACATTGCTCAGAACTTGAGAGTGCTTGCTGTTTTCCAAAGGACCCCAGTTCCGTCAGTTCCAAGTACCTATGCCAGGTGGCTTACAATCACCCATAACTCCAGTTTCACAAGATGTGCTACTACTCCACACACACACACACACACACACACACACACACACACTATGAAGTCTTTCAAAAAGTAAAACCAATCAACAATCAACCAGGAGGCAGGGGGAATGAGAGAGCTGATAGCCTTAGTCTCAACTCTAGGTCCCCAGACCTCTAGGGAGCTTCTAGGGCTTTCTGCAGATTTCTGGGTGACTGCTCCTGCAGAGGCACCTTGGCTCTGCCAGGGGTTTCCAGCTGGGTTTTTATTTGTTTGTTTTGTTTGTTTTTTGGCTTTTCAAGACAGGGTTTCTCTGTAGCTTCTCAGCCTGTCCTGGAACTAGCTCTTGTGGACCAGGCTGGCCTTGAACTCACAGAGATTCACCTGCCCCTGCCTCCCAAGTACAGGGATTAAAGGTGTGTGCCACCACCGCCACCAGTTGGCTTTGATCTTGTAACACAGAAAGTATTTTTAGACACTAGCTTCACAACTCCAATGCCTACCCTCTTTGAAGAGTGGGAGGTCCTTCAAACAGAGGTTAGACACATGGATGCTATCCCCAGTTCAGGGTCCCCATGGGAACTCGCCCCTCTCCATGGGTACTAGCATGAGATTATCTCTCAAACTAACTACCTGACTGCTATTCTTCCTTATTCAGAGGCTGGGGCCCTCGACAGCCTGCCTGGCCTCCCTTTGGCCACCTCCTCAGAAGATCTAGAGCAGTCCTGAGACAACACCCACCGGCACCTGTGCCATGTCACTCTAGGCAGAATCTTCTGCTAACTCCTCAAGCAAACCCTCTGTTCTCTGCTGTGATGCTGTGATGTTTTGGTTGGAGTGACAATAAAGACTAGCAAGTATCTGGGACTGTTTGGGTCTTCTATGCTGCAGCCCATTACCTTAGTGTGGTTATTTATTATATCTGTGTGCTCATGTTCACATGCACACGTACACACACCTTGGGTATTGAACTCAGATCATCGGGCTTGGCAGTAGATGTCTTTACCTGCTGAAACATCTCTCTAGATCCTCACCAGTGTGCTTTAAAAGCATGAACAAAGGCACAAATGGGTACAACCCCACCCTGGAACGGTGGCTATGGAGACAGGAAGAGAACTGGCTTTAAGCAGAAAGCAGATACCGGAAGATCAGAGATGAGCACAGGTGACAGGAGAGCCCGGTGCCCATGTCTCGGCTGAGCTGAGCCTTCCATTCTGTGTCTCCCTGGCTATAGGACAGGCTGTCAGCACTGGTCTACATGGCTGCCTATGTGTACCCTTTGCAGCACAGAGATGAGAGGAGACCGTAGAGGCTCCACATCAAGGGTAACTCCAACCTCATGGTCAATGCAACCCTTACTTTGCTGTTTCTGCAAGAGACACTAGCTGATGCCAGACATGCTGTCCCCAGGTTCAACCACTCCTTCTCATATACTCCTGTATTTCAGACCCAGCTCCCACCTCCAGGCCAGGTGCCACAGCTGCAAAGACTGTCTGCCAGAACTAAACCCTTACCCCACCCTTTTCCTCCTGTTTTCACTCTTCCTCTTTAAAAAAAATTCTGTGTGTGTGTAGCATGTACATGTGTGTGCAGATGCCTCTGGAGGTCAGAGGCCCTGGAGCTGGAACTACAGGTGGTTGGGAGTCATTGGGAGTCACCCTCATGTCCTCTGGGAGAGAAGCCATTTCTCCAGCTCCCCTCACTCTTCCTCTTTCACACTTAACTCTGACTTGAGCCGGCACCTGGACCCTGAGGCTTACACAAGACAGACTAGCAGGCCCTGCCCACTGTCAGGGGGTCTGCAAGCCACATTATTCTCCAGAAGAGTCCCCAGAAGGATGACGTCTGGGCTGCTCCAGTCAGCCCCCAGCCTGAAGCCTGTCCTATGTGGCATCTTTCTAGCTTTGCTCCCTCCAGTCCAGGGCTGTGACATCATGTGTCCCACCCCTAATTCTCCAGGTCAGCAGCTGCGGCTATGCCAGCCTTGCCTCACCTTAGCCCTCCTTACCTTAGTGCCTCCTAATGTCTGGCAACCCTGGCACATGGTCCAGGAGTTTATGAGGCCACCTTGTCACGATGCAGCCTTCTCTTCTGGCTCCAGTGGTGGGGGCACCCTAATAAAAAGCTGTTGCTCTATTTCTGGGGAGCTGGCCAGCTCATCAGAGCCTCCTGAGCCCTAGGTTCCTGCAAGGCCATTGGTCTGAGGCCTCCAGGAGAGGGTTCCTGAAGCCATTCCCATGACACCCCCTCCTCTGCATCATCTTCTGACTCTAGATCTTTTCCCCATGGTGTGTCTGTGCATGCATGCCTGTGCATCTTTTTAGCTCAGGAGCTGCCTTTTTAGCCAGGGTCTCTTCTGCCTGGAATTTGTCAATTAAGCTATGCTGGCTGACCAGTGAGCCCCAGGGAGACTCCTGTCTCTACTTCCCCAGTGCTGGGATTACAAGCCTGTGTCTGGCTTTGGTTTGTTGTTTTTTATGTGGCTGTAGCAGGAGTGGGCTGTGGGCTGTGGGCTGGGTGGGTGGGGGTGTTTGTTTTTAAACATAGGTTCTGGGAATTGAACTCAAGTCCTCCAGCTTGCACAGCAAGTACTTTACTGGTGGAGCCTTCTCCAGTCATTTCTCTCTCGTCAGTGAACTCCTGGCTCCCCAGACAACCTCCACCACTGTCTTGACTGTACCTAGGTGCTTCTTTTCTTTCTTTCTTTCTTTCTTTCTTTCTTTCTTTCTTTCTTTCTTTCTTTCTTTCCTTCCTTCCTTCCTTCCTTCCTTCCTTCCTTCCTTCCTTCCTTCCTTTCTTTTTGTTTTTTGGTTTTTTTGAGACTGGGTTTCTCTGTGTATCTCTGGCTGTCCTAGAACTACTAGCTCTGTAGAACAGGTTGGCCTTGAACTCACAGAGATCCACCTGCCTCTGCCTCCCTGAGTGCTGGGATTAAAGGTGTGTGCCACCACCACCCAGCTATGCCCAGGTTTAAGCCTCTCAGAGTGATGAAGCAGCAGTTAGGGAACGCAGACTCATGAAGAGACAAGGTCTCAGTGGAGTCTAGAGAGGCTATTGAGACAAATTTTTTATTTTCAACTACTAACCTAGGTCCAACTGGGAATCTGGAAAGGTTCATTCTCACAACAGAATGCGAAGCATGGGCACAATCGCCCACCTCACCTGCTGGTGTCTGCAAGCTGGTCACTGCAACTGTTTTGCTGGCCACAATGTAATAGTAATTGTGGAGATGAGGGTTGGACAGGAAACTGCTTTCTCAATTCAAGCAGAAATTCAGAAAAATTAGCTCCCACCGGACCCCCTTACCACACTCGCTGTCACAGGCCTAGCCTGGAAGACCCCTGCTGGTCACCTGATCTGTGACTTGGGGTACCTGCAGAGCCTTGCTCTTTGGAGACTTAAAGGCTCATAACAACTTGAATGGGGAAACTACTAAGCGATTTGAAAAGCAAACACATAACAACAATCAGAAAGCCACTCTTCTTATGCAGGGCAGGGGGTCCCCAGAGGGCCAGTGTCCACCCCAGGACAAGTCTGCCTGCCTGTACTTCAGGGTGGCTTGAGCAGGCTGGCTGATCCAACACAGTGGGATGGCTCAGACCTCACAGTTGGCTGGCCTGGCCATGTTACAGGGGCCTCGTGCCCCTCCCGTGGTACCACTTTCCTGGGTGCAAACTCCCCAAAGCTGAGGCTTGCCACAGGCATCCCCTTTACCAGCTTGCACTCTACTCAATTTTCAGCCCCTTGGACTTGAACTCGATGTGGAGAATCTGTGACAGGCACCTTCCGAACTCCTCCAGGACCATCTGCTCGGCCAAGCTTGGAGAGCAGCGCTCTTGCTCTGCCTCCTCGCCCTGGGCCAGCAGGCAGGCACATGTGGCCTCCACTACTTCCCAGGAAATACAGGAGAAGGTCTGCCTGAGGAGAGACACAGCCACTCAGCGTCTTTACCATCCAGCCTGGCAGTGGCCAATTACTCTAGTTCAAGGATCAATGGTCTCTAGAAGGGACACCCAAATCACCTCCCCTTCAAGGCCCAGGAAACATCTCAGAAGATCCTGCATAGTACTGTCTTTCAATATCCCAGCATGGATAGGGGATGGGCTCATGAGGCCCCAGACCTCTCTGAGGAGTAACTGGCAGTTAATGGCTGCTGGGGGAAAGGGACATTTTCTTCAGGGATGTAGCCAGTAGTAAATGGTCCATACCCAGTAAATAGCTACACCCTCCACACAGGTGAGAAGCCCTAATTAAACACACAACAAGTGAATCTCTCTCTCTCTCTCTCTCTCTCTCTCTCTCTCTCTCTCTCTCTCTCTCTCTCTCACACACACACACACACACAATCAAAAACATAAGTGAGAGGAGGAGGACTAGTTCGGAAGAAGAGGGTCACAAGGATGGGGTGGGGAAAAGAGAGCCAAAGGAAGACTATGATTACAATGCATTCCATACAAGCATACAATTGCCAAAAGACAACTTTTAAAAAGGTGCCATGTGCTTTTCTGCTAATAAAAGGGGCTCTGTTTGTGCTGAGCCCACTGGCCCAGGCCTGTGTCCCCACTTGGGCTAGAGGGAGATATGTTGTTTTAACACACCAGAAGCAAATAACTAAATAAAAGAAGGTGTGAGGGTCGGGCTTGGGAGGGCAGCATAGGGACCCTGGCAGAGTATAAATGTCTCAGTGTGAAGGCCACTGACAGACCTAGAGGCTCATGTGCTTCAGTGGCAAAGTCACAGGTCACACAGGGCTTGGCGATGTCGGACTTCCAACAGTGTACAGATGCCCTCAGCCCTCGGCATTAGTCAGCAGAGGAGAGCTGACAGTGTGACAGCCAGGCTGGGGGTCTGCAGAGCATTACGAACTGCAAAGTGCTGCGTGACTCTGAGACTCCCCTGTCACATCTGTGGGCATACCATGAGTTCACCTCACCATGGACACCCTGAAGAGTCCTGGCCTGGTCTGCGCTGGCTGTTTAGGGATGGCCATTTCCTCTTTGAGCTCTAGAGCAGGGAGACTTACCCAACCACCTATGAGCAGGGCTAACACTGACACCCTCAAGCAACCTCAAAGGAGGCTGGTCCCATGATGCAGAGAACATCACAGAGGATGCAGGCTTGGTAAGAGTGCATCTCACATCTTTAACCAAATAAGCCTGAGTTTGGCTTTGCAGAATGAAGTTGGCTCATTTGTGATACCTGGATGACCACCTGCACAGCACTTAAAGGAATGCTCTTCCTTTGGTTGTTTAGGTTTTGGGGTGTGCATGCATGTGCGTACATGTGTAGTGTATGGTGCATTTGTATGGATGGGTGTAATTGCATGCATGTGTGGAGGCCAGAGGTTGACACTGTGTGTCTTTCTTGATCATTCCTCGACTTTATATTTTGAGACGAATATATATTATTGAGTCAGGGATCCTTTGTTTTTGTCTCCCATACATTGGGATTACAGGCACCTGCCACAACCATGCAGACTTCACTCTCAGTTTACACAGCAAGGCTTTACTATTGCATGGTCTCCCCAGAAGGTCCACCTGATTTTCAAGGATAGAGTCTTTCATTGATTGACCTAAATAAAGCTCAGCGATTGGCTTGCCTCACTAGTCAATGAGTCACAGGAACCCTGTCTTCATCCCGCCGCTCCCCCGTACTGAGATTACCAGCATAGGCCATCAAGTCTGATTTTTTTTTTTTTTTTTTTTTGGTTTTTCGAGGCAGGGTTTCTCTGTAGCTTTGGAGCCTGTCCTGGAACTCCCTTTGTAGACCAGGCTGGCCTCGAACTCACAGAGATCCGCCTGCCTCTGCCTCCCGAGTGCTGGGATTAAAGGCGTGCGCCACCACCGCCCGGTTTCAAGTCTGATTTTTTATATGGGAGCTAGGATTTGAACTTAGGTCCTCATGATTGCATAGCAGGCCTTTACCTATAGAGTGACCCTTCCCAACCCCTGGGAATAATATTTTTAAATAGGAAAATCAAGTCTAATATATGATGAAATGATGTCTCAACCCTTGGGCCAGATTAGTGTGGCTTCAAAACTACCCAAGGGAAGACATCCAACCACAGTCCCTACTGCTAAGAGTTCAACATGTGTCCAAAACACATCTGTACTGCTGCCCACAGTAAAAGGTCAGTAGTGAGCTTGACACAGCTCAAGAAGAAAGTCCTGGGTCCTAGGTTCTATCCTTAGCCTGGAAAATGGACAGAGACAAGGAAAGAGAAGAGGAAGGGAATATGGAAGGGAGAGGTAGGACCCAGCATTTGTTGGCAGATTGAGCAAGACTCTGACCTCATTCAGAGACATCAGAATACCACTACTCCTGTGAACAGCCTGGGCAGAGCCTGTAAGTATAAACAGGAATACACAGACAGGGCAAAGGGAAAGAAAGGCCAAGATAAGAAGGAAGCCCAGTGTGTGTGTTATGCGTGCACTGCGAGCTCCAGCCAATGCAGATGTGGTTTCCAAGCCTCCCTCAGAACTTCCAGTCTAATTGTTCAGAGCACCTACCTATTTTTTCTCAGTTTTAGAGGTCCTGAGAACTTGGCTGGGGACAGATGGTGGTTGCCTTCAAAGTCCCCAGCCTCCATATAGTGGGGTGTGCTCATCAGCAGTTTTCGCTCTGGGCTTTCTTCATAGTTTTTGCAAGCAATGCATTTGCAAATCGAAGAACACATGATTTTGGCCTGATGATAGAAAATGCTTTGTTGAAACCAGGGTCTTCCCCTCCCGCAAGCCACCCAGCACTCACATCTATGTTCACCCATCTGCTTGGTCAGATTAGTTCAGATTAATACTAGAGGCTGTTCACCAGCGAGGGAAGCGGGCATGGCAGCATTAAGGAATGACCATAAAGCAAGTGCTCTAGAGGTGGAGGCCGTAGGATCACACATTCAAGGTCACCATCCTTGGCTAGGGACTGTGTTCCAGGCCAGCCTGAACTAGGAGACCTGCCTATAAAAACAGAATTGTGTCATAGTTTTGTTTCCTGTTGCTGTGATAAAAATACCCTGAACAAAAGCAACAGGAAGGAGAAAGGGCTTTCTTCAGCACACAGTTCCTGGGTATTGTCCAGCAGGGGGAGGAAGTCAAGACCACAGGAGACTGAAGCAGCTGCTCACATGGATCCACAATCAGGAAGCAGAGAGTGATGGATGCTGTGCTGCTGCTGCTGCTGCTGCTGCTGCTGCTGCTGCTGCTGCTGCTGCTGCTGCTGCTGCTGCTGCTCAGCTCCCTCTCTCCACTTACACAGTCCAGGACCCCAGCCAGGGAGTGGTGCCACCCACAATGGCCAGGTCTTTCTTCCCACCTCAAAATAATCCTCACATGTATGGCCAGAGACCTGTTTCCCAGGTGACTCTAGACCCCATCAAGCTGACAGCACCTCCCGTTCCCCTTGGGAAGGAAGGACGGGAAGCCCACTCGCCTCATAGCACTCGCAGTAGTTCTTCAGGCAGCCCGAGCGCTTACAGCTGCACCCTTTGCTGTGTCGCAGCTTAGACACGCCCAGCCGGCCTTTCCCCATTTTCGGTTGGAAAGCTTCAGGATTTCTATCAAGACACGCCTAAGAGAGAACATGGGAACCATCAGGAAATGTGTGGGAACCAGAAGCAAGGCTCCCCGAAAGGGAAGGCCACACTGGGGAAGCCACTGAGGGAGCTGTGTCCTCAAGGCACGCCAGAGGTCTCAAGGCTTTTGTGCGGCCATGCCACACACAGAACTGAGGTGCAGCAGGGCTCTAGAAGCACTGAACCCTTTCTCTGCATTTGAGAGCCACGCCTACGTACTGTAAGAATAGTACATGGTAAAAACACTTTCCCAGCATGCCTCGCATCTTTGCTTGAGGCAGGTGAGGTCATGGCATAGAACAACTCACACCAACACCTAGCCGTCTTTCTCTATAATGAATGTTGTCTCTCATTTCACTCTGTTGACAAACTTGGGAGCTTAAGGGGTGTTAGGTAGGTGGTGTGTACATGGCTCAGAAAAAGGGTGAGGCCAATATGACTCCTTCCAGTGGAGGGAACCATTGGTCTTTCCCTGTGGTGAGTGACATTCTGTTCACCCAGCTGGCAGTTGCTCTATCCCACCACTGATGGGCTGAGGGCTTGGGGGCAGCTTTTGTCTGTTATGAATGAAGCTGCTAAGAACTTGCTTGGTAAATCTCTGTGAGGATTTCCTCTAATTTCCATCATCTGGGTGCTAGGAAGGAGTAAGCTGGGTGACATCTAGGCAAACATGTAGCCGTCAGAGTGTCTGCTGATCATTTCTCAAGCAGCTAGCTGTATAAGCCATGCTCCCTCCCTGGCACATGCGAGCCCTGACCTCACAGTAACAGAGTACACTCCCTGCTAAATAAAAAGCAACAGTTGGTGCCCTAAAGCTCGGAGTGTGGCCACTTTCTTTTGTCCTCTGAGTCTGACCATATCGGAATTGCTATGACAGCTCTAAGTGATATATCTGCAACTCAAGAGGGGATTATTGTTCTAGGGAAACCAAACCAGACAGGCTGACCAAGGCTCAGTTGTGTTTCCTTGAACAGGATACCCTCAGGCCTCAGCTGATGGCTCCTGACCCCTGGAAGTGTCTCCCTGGAGAAGATGCCAGACCCAGCCTAGCTATCCCTCCCATTCCCTGGTCCTTGTGCACACAGGAAGGCATATACACAGCAGGATCCTGCGGTCAGCCAGCAGCTTCATTGTCCCTTGAGAAAGTCTCAATCCTTTTGTAACTGAAGCTAGAGGGATGAAAATTGTAGAACGATTACTAAAAACCCAGAGATGAATATTGTGGTTCAACCTGAAGATCAGAAAAGCAAAGCAGCCAAGCCCTAGAGAGATCTTACTGCTACCAAGTCTCAGACAAACAAGGGTAATCCTGCAAAGCTCTCCACCAACCTCAGACTCCATACGCTACTGAATTTCTTTCTCCTCCCCTTTATATTCCTCGCTCTGCCCAGCCATATAGCTCCTGTCTCCACCTCCTTAGTGTTGGAATTAAAAGCATGTGATCCCAAATGAGCTGTTTCTCTTTAAGACAGATTCAATCTTGTGTAGCCCAAGGTGGCCTTGAACTAACAGAGATCCCTCTTCCTCTGTCTCCCAAGTCCTGGGATTAAGGGTGTGCTACCACTCCCTGGCCTGTATGGTTGAGTAGTGTGGCTGCTTTGCCCTCTGATCTTCAGGCAAGCTTTATTTCTTAAAACACAAATAATATACCAGTACAGAAAGCTTAAAGTCTATGAGGCTCAACCAAGTGCTTCCCACCCACAGGTGATAATACACTGTACCTCCTTGCACGGAGCTACCCAGAATTATGATCCCTGAGCCAAGATAGACTCTGCTCATGAGTCAGAGCATCCCAGACTCTGCTGCAGCCCTGAAGCATCCCCAGTTGCTGGGTATCACTATATCTCGCCCAGGTCACTGCATCTGTCTATGCTTCTGTCTGAATTGGACTCTGGAGACCGTTCACTGACAACACTGGTAAAGCTCTGTCAAGTGCATTACCTTAATGGCTTTGAAGCGCTCGAGCTCATGGCGTAGGTTGTTGCAGCTGCAGCTGTTGCAGAAGTCCCCGCTGGCGAAGCAGTCACAGTATCTGTGAGGGAAAGGCACAGGCAGCCTGAGATAAGAACACGCATACAAAGACAGGTGACTCAGTTTAGGGACTTTCTTTGGACTTTTCATAAGAAAATCAGAATTAGAGGTGGGGTGTGGTGTCTACTAACACAGAAGAAAGAAACTAGTAAAGCCATTGGTTATAACCCAGGACCTGGCAAATCAGCACCATTTCCTGGAAGACACGCCATCCGTCCATCATCTCACTCCCTGCCCTCTGCTCTCCTCCACTCTCCCTGGGACAGCAGTGAAGAGGAACACCAAGTTGTCACACCTTCTTCCCAGAGTGTGTTTTTTCCTTTTCGGCAACACTGCTCCCCTTTGCCAACAGTCCTGACCTGCCAAGTCAAGTTGGCATAGCAACTTAAGTAGCAGCAAAGAGAAACTGGGCATGGCACTCTCCCTGATCTCAGGCTCCTACACCCCAATCATCTAGGGATTCTTGTACAAGGTACTGGCATCATCAGCCATCAGTCTACTCCCATTGTTGTCTGGGAAACCTCATGGACAGCCACCACTTGAATATGGTGTTGCCCTTTTTGTCAGAGAAGCACCTGCCACTTCTGGTGCACGGCACAGCCACCTCTACATCTACACTGTTCCAGAGTGGCTGACGGCAATGTTTTCTGGGTCATCCTGCCCTGGTGCTTATGGAAAGGAAAAACAGTATTCAAGGACATGCCTGGGATGTCCTGTTCTTTGTTCCCTCAATAGGCAGCAGACCCTGGAACTGGAGAGTCCAATTTGGGATCCACAGCTCCAGGGAGAATTGAAGCCATACTCTGGGGGAAGTTCATTCACACCTAAACTCCCCAGAATTCCTTCACCTAAACTCCCCACTGATGAAATCTACAAGAGAAAGCAGCCACAGAGCATAAGGTGACCAGGTGAGCAGAAACTCAAGAAAGCAAGTGACTCAGACAAGCTGGCGCCTCACAAGTCAGCGCCGTAAGCTCCACTCTCCAAATGGCCCTGTGCCCTAACATGTGAAAGAAGAGGAGTACAGATTTCACCCCAACTCTCAGGAAAGGGGGGCAGAAAGATCAGGAGTTCAAGGCCAATCTTTGCTTCATAGCAGGTTTTAGGTCAGTTTGAGCTGCATGAGGCTGTCACTCCCAGCACTTGGAGGCAGAGGCAGGTAGACCTATGAGTTCCAGGCCAGCATAATCTACATAGTGAGTTCCAGGATAGCCAGAACTATAGAGAGAGTCTGTCTCAAAACCTAAAACAAAACAAAACCTGCCCTGCAAACCATTACACCCATTGTACAAACCAGCTCCCATTTCAGAGTGTGGTCCAAAGAGGAAGAGGCTCTCTGCCCAGTGAGAGGCCCCTTCTTGCTCTGTGAAATGATGGGGCAAAGATGATCCACATAAGCAGCTGCCATGTATGAACTGTATCAAGAAACAGTGTGGCACTACCCAAGTGCAGAAAAAACCATGACAGAGCTACAACAGCCAGGGGACCATGGACCATGCACAGGACAGCAGACAGTGGAGGGGAGGCCAGGAGCCACCACTGATGTATCCACAGGTGATCAGTGACCCTGCTGGGAAGGGGAGATGACCACTGATCTTTCAGCAAAGGTAATTCTAGAGTGCAGCAGGAAGTGCATCTTATACAACAGCATCCTGGATGCTTGCATTAAAGGTAGTAGCTTCCAATTTTAATCCTTACCCAGCCAGAGCTATTTTGGGTGGCCCTTGCATAGTGGGTCCTGAGGGGAAGGCAGCTCCATTGACAGTCGATGGGAGAGCTCCATTATCAACCTGGATAGAGGCAAAAGCAAGAACGGTCTCTTCAGTGTGTGTGTGAAGTATCAGCAGTAGCCCCTACAGGTGGATATCACAATCCCATATCCAGGTCTCATAACCACAGCAAGTCCACTGATATTGAGCCCATAGGCTGAGACCATCTCACAGCTATTCCTAGACCCAGGCCCAGGACCCCAGGCTACAAAGTGTCTGACCATAGGGATGATGAGAACAGTCAGGGTGGGGTGGGGCCTGGGGCCAGCAAAGACAAGCTAGGGAGTAGTGCATACAGTTGTCACTTGGAGGCTGGTGATACTGTCATTGGAATACTTTGTGTCCACTGACAAGTAGTTGGAAATAAAATCAGTTACAAATGTCCCCAGACTAGAAGCATTCCAAAAGTACTACATTCTCAGAACAACAGAGAGACCTGGATATCTTAAATCTCACTGGCAAATATTGTTTATCTTTTAGACTTTGTAGCTGGACTCCATTCCTATACCTACACCTTTCCTACCTGACCAAAAACATCCCCGGTTGCGAACACTGATAGGCATCCTCTATTCCCTCCCCACACTTTGCTAGCACAACTCTCTGAGCTTGCGTTTGTTCAGGTGGAGGGCCAGCCATTGGGAGCATAAGGGACTCCTGGCTAATGCTGTGACCGACCATTGCCCTTGTAGTACCTCATGTCCCTACTACTGATCTTCCATCTTAGTGTCTGGCACAGGTATGAAGGGACAAATACATAGTAACTATTTTATTATTGATTTTGACATTGTTCTTAAGACAAGGCTCTATGTGACCCTGGGTGTTCTAGAACTTGCTATATAGATGAGGATGACCTTGAACTCCTGATCCTCTCATCTCCACTTCCCAACTGCTGAGATTATAGGCATGTGCCATGAGCGCTGGCTCTCACTGTAAACTGTATAACCTGAGGTAAATAAGTGCAGCCAGGAAAATGCCAGGAGACGACATCGAGTGTGTTTTGTACTAAATGACTCACTTGTGTGATGAGATTTAATTTTGCTGGTACTGGCAGAAGTCTTCCCACTAAAGTTGTCATTGGCTTAGGGAGATCTGTGAGAAAAAAATTGACATGAAATGGCAGCAAGCATCCAAAGGTGTGGGTCTACCATGGACAGGCAAGGCTTATCCTGATCTTAGTCCTTTTGTTTTTAATTTTTTATTTATGCATGTGTGTGTGTGTGTGTGCACGCGTGTGTGTGCCACATGTGCAGATGTCCACAGAAGCCTGAAGAGGGTGTCAGCTCCCTGAGTGCAGGGTTATAGGCAGTGTGTGAGCCATGTGAAGTGGGTGTGAACTGGGGTCTCCAGATGAGCAGCAAGTGCTCTCGACTGCTAAGCTGTCTCTCCTGCCCCTTGCTTTTAGACAGGGTCTCATAAAGCCCAGACTCAACTCACCATGTATGTAATCCTTGAGCTCTTGGTTCTCCTGTCTCTACCTTCCAGGGCTGGGTCACACATGTGCATCACTATTCCTGGGTTTTGTGATTTTTTTCTATAGATGCTTTTGTGTTATTATAATTCTTAAACTTATATTTTTTGCTGTTTTTAAAAAATCATAAACCTGTTTAGCCTGAGCGTTGCAGAGGTCTACTATACTGAAAAGATGTTAGCACCCAGTTTCCAAAACCATGTGCCAAGATGTCCTTACATGACACAGTAGATTCACTGGATACCTTGAGGCATTTTACATTTTCAATGGAAACCCAGTGATTGGATCCATTTTAGATCAAGGAGGGAGTATGGAGACAGTGTTAGACTTCTTTTTGCCCTGGGCTCCAGAGACTGGTTGACTTGACACTGTTGGAAGGTTACCTTCTGTCACAGCAGCTTGGGTCCCTGAGTTTACCCAGAGAAGCTCACTGCCAAGGCAAGGTCAGGCTTGGTTACACACAGGCCCAAGACCACATCATTTAATCTTTCTCTAGCCATTCATCAACTTTAAAGTGTGTGGATGAGTCCTCTGGGGGTCATTTGTTAATTCTGGAGTCAGTGTGAGGAATTGACTGGGTGACTATCATGTCACTGGAGAGTCAGCTTGGCACGCCTGATGATGAAAGCAGAGGAACGGATCAATCGCCCTTACGGATCACACAGACTGTTTCCATTAAAACACCAGTCATTTAAAGCACATGTGAGCGGCCCAGCCTCGAGCCATCGGGTAGGCTGATAATGTTTCAGGTGAGCTGCCTGTGCCCTGACTGGAGGAATGAAGCAGAACCATCCTGATGAGAGCTGTCACTTGCTAGAAGGCAAGGCAGTGGAGGAGCCAGATAAGACCGAGAGTCATTTAATGTGCTCTAGACAGATTAGGCTATGGTAATCGATTTTGTTCCGTTCTCTGACTGATATTGTCCGGGTTTGTCCAAGCACTCATTTAATACATGACTGGCCTGCTTTACTGTTAGTGTGTGTGTGTGTGTTTGCACATGTCTGTGTGGGGCTGTGGTGCTTGTGTGTGCACTGGCCTGTGGAGGCTGGAGGGCTGTCCTTTAGTAGCCATCCACCAGTTTGTCTTTTTTTGAGGCAGGGTCTCTCACTGGTCCACTGGACTCTTGGTCAGCAGCCTGGATTGGCCGGCCAGCTAGGGACAGCCTCCTCTTAGGCCTCCTCACATTCTTAGACACAAAGACTAACACTCATTCACTACCCTATTCTTCACCACCTCCAGGGTGAGCCAGGGCAGCCTGTGTGCTGTGGTACCTGACTGTGGGAAATTGTTCTGGTCGTCATACTGAGGAAGCAGATGGAGTGCCTTGAGCTCCCTGGCGCCACAGTTGTCTATGCAGAGCATCTGGGCACCTCCTTTCAGCTGACAGATCACCTAGAACCACATGGTGAAGATGGTTAAGTGACTCCAGTTTGGAGCAGGAACAGAGGAAATCTGAGAAGACTCGCCCCTGGCAGGTTTAAGTGTGTGTGGGGGGAGAGAAGGTGGTATGTTCTCTATGTCTTCCTCTACACTAACTGCTGCTCTCTAGCCCCACCCCATGTATTCCTGTGCCATGTCTACGCACTCACAGGTTGCTACTGTATCCTCTGGAGGACAATAGGCCTGTGGAGAGGGATTCCTTTCTGATGGCCTTCAATCCACAGCCTTATAAACAGGGACTGAGCTTTTTCCCGGATCCCAGTTTCCCACCTCGGAGACCCTTGGGGGCTGAGTACATCTGTAGAATTAGCTTTAATTTGTTGGTTGTTCCCTCCTGGCACAGATCCAGGCTGTTATCGAACAGGCCTCATCTGGAGCTGCTGAGGCTCTGAGGGTGCACTACTTGTGTAGCCCAAGCTCGGCTGAAGCACTGGTGATTCTGTCACGTGCCCTGAGCAGTTCCAGAAGTACAACGCACACCACCTATGGCTAAGACAGGCATAAGACAGGCATAGAAGGGCTGCCTGCAGAGCTGCAGGAGAAGGAAATGACAACACAAGTCTCCACACCCTATACACTATTGTCACTGGCAATCTGGAGGCAGGCAGGAAGGCTATAGAAGCACAGACTTGGGCCAACCAATCCTGCAAGCTTAGGCTGTCCCTAGAATATCCCTACCTCATTTCCTAACTCTCTACTTTACATGGACAGTGTGACTTTGGTGACTCCCCTATGGGGCACAGCAGTGTCCCAATCGTTACTTGATTTTCTGAGGTGGGGCAGAGATGAGAATCTTGGGGGTGAAAGGTGAAAGATGGAGGTTTCAAGTTGACTCTCTCACGTTGTAGATGGACAAAGAGCATTGACTTAGCAAGTCAGTGACAGGGCCACGGGGATCTTACCATGGGACTGGAGTCTTTCTTCCGAGGGCAGCCGGAAGCTTCCTCTGCCTCCTGAGATGATGGAAACTTGCAGCAGGGTTCCTGAGTCAGAGGGGTCTGGAAAGCCGCATCTTCAGGGTTGCTGCCTGGCACATTGCTACCTGCTTCCTTGATTTCAACCTGGAAAAGCGAGGTGACATCAGCGAGCGCAGGGATACGTGCTACAGTGGCAGTGCACAGAACACTGGCACAGAACACTGAAGTCAGAGCTCTGGGTCAGCCTCAGAGCAAAGACTTCCCTGGTTCTCAGCACCAGAACCATTGTCCCGTGAGGAAGGAAGGGGGTAAAGCATCTGAGCAGCCCCAGAAGAAGGCCTCTGAGGAGAGCCATCAGTCATGGGGTGTGAAGAGGACTAGCGTTAGAGACATACTGAGAGCCTGCATAAAAAAGAAATAAACAGGGCCAGCAAAATGGCTCAGTACATAAGAGCACCTGGACCAAGCCTGAAGACCTGAGTTTGATCCCCAGGGCACATATGGTAGAGAAAATCAATTCCTGGAAGCTGTTCTCTGGCCTCAACATGGGTACTGTGGCACATGCAGCCACACACAAATGAATAAATCTAATTATAAAATAAACATGACAAAATTACATTTACTAAGAAGCAATGGGATTTAAAAGCTGAAAGGTCCCAATGGTTACAAAATTTAGATCAGACTCAAGAAGACAAAGTGCACCTAGGTTTTGAGTGACAGCCTTACTCAGACATTTCAAATTTTACGGAAACAGGTTACTTACACTTCTTTGCGGTGGGGGGGGGCACGTGCTTGCTGTCTTAGGAACTTGCCAGGAGTAGTTTGCTGGAGTCTCACTGAAATAACTTCCCTGGACCCACAAACACAATTGCTGGCCTCTTCATTAGCACTAAATATCAGAACCGTTTGTTCCACGGAAGACTAAACTTAAATGCATGAACATGTAGGAAAGAGATTCCCATAGAAAGAGCCCTGTAAGCTTAAGCCTGGAATCCTAGCCCCTTTGAGCTATACACATGGGGGGAGCAGGAATCCAAGATCATGTGCACGTACACAAAGCTCAAGGCCAGCCTGGGCTACACGAAACTGCCTCAAAAAACCACAAACAAACCAAAAGATACCAAAAAGATGTTAGTGATTACTCTGAATAGTTACTAGAATAGAAACAGCAATTCTATTTGTTTAAAGGATAAATATACCTATGTCCTATCTTCTTTTAAAATAATGAATCAGAAAATAGTCTCAACACATTCAAAGAGAGACTTAAGAGATGGCTCGTCAGTTAAGAGCAATTGTTGCTCTTGAAGAGGACCTGGGTTCAGTTCCCAGCACCCACCAGATGGTTCACAACTGTGGGTATCTCCAGCTTCAGGGGATCTGACACTGTCTTCTGCCTCTGTAGGCACTGCATGAATACAGTATGTCCACATGTAGACAAACACATTTTTTAAAAATCTAAAATTTCAAAAAAGCAGAGTGTTTTGTCATGCAGTAATCTATAGCACCTGAATTACACTAAAAGAGAGCATGTCTTCAACAGTGGCACACCCTCTTCCCTGTTCCACTGAGGGGAGGGAGCAGGGCTTAGGGCCATCAGACAAGGTGCCTGGTGAGCTCCCACTAGGGTAAATGGAACTGCTGGCATCTGGAACCATAGGAAACTCGGGGAGGTCTCTGCCTCCGGATAAAGCTGGGCTAAAGTTGCTGTGGAGAACTTTAAATTAAGCAGGGAACAGCAGTTTTGGACCCTGAGCTCCAGCAACTGTGACTTATGCTGTACAAAGCCAGGCTCCTGTCATCTCCACAGAGATTCAAAAACTATTCCATGAAAGCTTACTCTAGATCTGACACACTTGACTGGATGAGAAACCCACTTTCCCAAGCTGGGTTCTTTGGGGGTTAACACGTGTACCCATGGGCTTCCTTTAAGAAGGGCTGGGGACGTGGCTCAGTTGGATGGGGGCTTGACTAGCATGAACAAGGCCCTGGGTTTGATCCCCAGCATTGTATAAACTGGGTGTGGTTGGGCACTCAGGAGGTAGAGGCAGGAGATTCAGGTTCAAGGTCATTCTCAGCTACTTAGCAATTTCAAGGAACAGGAGCTGACTGAGAAGTAGCATTCATTCAGACGCCATTACATAGGTTTGAAGAACTGTCCCTTATTTTACAAAGGTGGAAAAATCATCAATTAGTGAACTCGTCAATAAATTAAAGTCTTTGGTGTGACCAAGCATGTATAAAATACAACAAACCCAGACTTTTAGGACTAGGCTGAAGACAATCTGCTGAGTACGCAAAAGACCCTGGGTTCCATCCCTAACACCATCCGGGTGGGGGCGGGGACGGAGATGGGGGCGGGGGGGGGGGGACACACAAGTCTGACAGGCCAGGAATGAATGACTGATCCCTGGCTATGTGATGCTAAGCAGGTGTGTGTTCCGGAAGGGGAACAGGCTGGGCAGAGAGACTGAGGAGTGCTCAAGTGTCACCCGGGGACGCGCAGACTCTCTGTGAACTTGCGGTGTGGGACAAGACCCCGGGGGAGGGGGGCGGGTGGGCGGGTAATGCACGCGGAGACATGGTGCGATGGCGCCCCCTGCTGGCGCTTACTGGGATCACGCGCACTCCTGCGCTCAGCGGCAACAGCGCGGGCCCGCGCGCCCCGGGAAGTAACGACGACAGCACGTGCACGCTGTAGGCGGGCGGCGGCGCGTCGTCTGGGGTGCGGAGCTCGGGCAGCCCCGGGAAGTCACCGAGCAGGGCGGCCGGTACCTCGGCGCCCGGCGAGGGGCTGAGCGCGCGCAGCAGCTGTTCCCCAGGCTCGGTGGCGCCCAGGTAGGCGTCGGCCAGCACAGGCAGCTCATCCCGCTCGGCCGCACCCGTCGCGGGGCTCAGCGCCAGCCCGTCCGTAAACCCACGCTCCGGCCCGAACAGCTCGGCGCCCAGCTCGTCTTCGGGGCCCGTCATGGCTCCGAGCAGAGCGTCCTCCATGGTCGTGGGGACCCGAGAACAGCGACACGACGCGGCCGCCTAGCGGGCCTCGACCCTGACAGGTTGTGCGGGCCGTTGACCGTTAGGGACGGGGCGGGGCCAGGACTGTGGTGGGTGGGGCCTCGGCCAAGCTGACAGGAGCCTGGGTAGTGGTAGGCGGGGCCTTGTCGTGGAGGGCGGGCTCGGTGCCGTGGTGGGCGGGGCTTGAACACGATGGGCCAGGCCTGGGTTGAGGCTGGTGGACAGGACCTTTCTGTGTGCTTGAATGGAGGCTGGAGGGACCCATTCTCCAGGGTCCTGCCCCCAGTGGGGAAACTGAGGCCCCCAAAGTGGTGTTTCCTTTTTTTTATATATTTTTCTTTTGAGAATTTTGTATTTGAGTACAGTATTTACATTATTTCCACCAGTTTTTGATTTTAAGTCAGGTTCTCACTAGGTAGCCCAGGGCTGGCCAGGCACTCAGAGATCCGCCTGTCTCTGCCTCCCAAGAGTTGGGGTTAAAAGCTTGACTGGCGTATAGGGAATTTGAAGCAGTAAGCAGTGCTAAGAGGGCCTCCTAGCTTGATATCTCATCTCTCTCCCAAGATTGTTTTTAGAGAGGGGGGAAGTGAGTGTGTATGTGTGAGCGCATGCATATACATGTGAGTGTAGTGACTGAGGAGGCCAGAAAAGGGTGTTTAATTCCCTGGAACTGGAGTTACAGGTAGTTGTAAGCCACCATATGCATGCTGGAAAGCAAGTTTGGGTCTCCTGCAAGAACAACAAGTGCTCTTAACCTCTAAGTGACCTTCCAGCCTATCTATTATCTATCAATATCTAACTATCCACCTATTTATTATCTCTCCATCCCTCCCCCCATCTGTTTGTATGTGCACAGTGGTGTCCCCCACACTGCCTGCTCAGAGGCCAGTACTTGTCATATGCCCTCACTGATTAGTATGACACCGGAGAGGAACAAATGCTGGAGTAGACAGGATTAATGTTTTATTAATGGTCAGCTACTTCCATTTACACATGCATTTCTAAGATTTATGTCCAGACAGCATATGGTATTTACAGGCAATGGACAGATTAGGATACCAAATTCAAACCTTGGCTGCAGTAGGTAAGACTATGTTTTGTTCCGCATTAAATTAAATACATCATAGTCTTACCTCCTTTCAGCGCGCAGTGAAAGCCCACCCTTCCACCCTGTAAGGAACAGAAAATTGCATTGGTAACTGCTCAGGAGCAGCAAGGACTGGACACCTGAGAGAGGAATGTGACACCTGGGCACCAGCAGGGCTCCTGGGCTAACAAAGGCTGGTCAGTGGTCAGGAACAGCAGGGCTTAGGAGGCTCTGACGTACTGCTTGCTTCTGCTTTTGTATTTATGCTGCCTTTTGTTCCGTTTTTAAGAGGAAAAAAATCTTTGGCCCTCTTAGGTGTAATTTTTTTAGATTACAAAATCTATGCACACACATTCGTAAGACATGCATAAGTGGTTCTGCCTGCACCTCTTAGCATGGCTGGTCACCCCACCCTGACTTCCGTGTTACTGCTAGCAGAGGCAGGAATTCAGCCAGGCCAGAGGGCACATTGGAAGTGGTCAGAAAAATAAATACATGATTTAAAACACCGGTAGCTAAGCTTGTCAGGACAGGGTGTGGATGTAGGGGGATCCGTTATGCTTCTGTTTACGAAAGTCCAAACAGACTTGGTGTGGAATTGCCTTGCAGACCATCAGGCGCTTTCAAGAAAGGCACCCCCACTGAGGGATGGCATTTGGGTACAAAGCACCCATCGCTTGAGACCCCTGAGTCTGTTGCCAAAATGACCTCGTCTTCTATGGAACTGAGAGCAAGTCTCCTCTCTGGGTGGGTGGGATTAGGAGGTGATCCCATTGATGTCTAGGGTGTGTGTCTTCTGGCTGCCTGTGTCAGTGACCAGGGCCCTACTCTCCTTGCCACCAGCTGCCAAATGTACCAAGCCACATTCTCCAGCTGGTCTCCAACTATAGAGTTTGATTCCCAAACCCTTGCTCCCCGCTGCTGACACATGCCTATTCTGCTGCTCAATGGAACCGGCAGCAATGAGACTCTAGCACTGCTGCTTCACCAGGGACCTGGTCTTCCGGGGTAGGGGAAGTGCTTACTTAGGGGCGGGCGTCCCTATGTAAGAAACCGTGAGGGGAAGCCACATCCTCACATATCCACCCAAAGACTTCACAAATAAGTCTCTAATGCCCCGCTTACCAAGGGACTTGCGACTTTAAGGCACTGGGTTTTGAAGACGTGTGAGGATGGGTGACATTGACGAGGTGGTGTCCTCCTTCCTGGAAATGTGGACTCCCAAAGGGATGACGGCTGTCACCCACAGCAAAACCTTAATCCCAGGCCCAAGCATTCCATTAGTGCATTACGTGTGTGTTAGCTGTTATGTCCACTGGCTCCGAAGACAAGGTGACCTTTGCACTGCGTGGGTGGAGTCAGGTACCCTCCAGTCCCAGACATTTATAGGTCACCCCCAAGGAAGTCTTGTCACCTCCAACACATGTGAAGCTACAACCCTAATAATCCAGGAATTCACCAGCATTCTAATCTCTTCATCCAGTAGGAGCTGATCCCAAAGACTCGAGGGGACTGTGCCCAGTATTCCAGGAGCCAGGGCATCTCTGGATGTAGTAGGGTCACACTTCACAGTGGGGCCTACTGTTGTTCTAGGGAGACAGGCGGTAAACCTTCTGGAAGGAAAACTGAGTCTTAGGAGAGCAATTTTCTGCCTGTCCTACAATCAGGAGCGACACCTATTCTTCATTTGGTTTGTATCACGAGAGTCTGTCTTCCTTCCATGCGGCTCAGGAGGTTACTTTTTGGAATTGGTGGTGAGGCCAAACAAGGTGATAATGTCCACCATGGCGTCTTTCAAGTGTTTCCCGAAGCGGTGTGAGTCCTGAAGGAAACAGAGCAGAACACCGCGTCAGCAGCTGAGGCTGAGGCATGGACTGCATCAAGTCCTTAAAGGTCAAATGAAAGGAGCTGGGGGATGGCTCAGTGGACAAAGTGCTTGTGCAAACCTGAGGACCTGAGTTTGGGTCCCCAGCACCCATGTAAAAGCAATGCATGGCCTTAACCAGCCGGGGATGAGGGCAGAGGCAGCAAGATTTGTGGAAACCTACTGATCAAACAGCCTGGGCCAAACAGTAGCTCCAAGTTCATAGAGAGACCCTGTCTCCAGGGAATAAAGATAAGGATAGATACCCAGTGCTCTCTGTACTCATGCACGTTCGTGCATGCACGCACGCACGCACGCACGCGCACACTCACACACACTCAGGCGGGGGGGGGGGGGGACTAAAAAGGAATGCAGAGAGTCTCCCATTATCATGCGTCCCTGGGTTAGTCCAGCCTCCTGTCATCCCACTCTCCGAGCTCTGAGGGAATGACAGAAAGGGTGAGGAAAGCAGCCTGAGCATTCAGAGAGGGACAGCCCATAGGTGACTTGCTATGTGGGCAGATGGATAAGATCTGAGGCCTCCCTGTCACTGTTCTATATCCCAGGCTATATCTTTGACTCTCAACCCCCATGCCTCAGCCTCCTAAGAGTATAGGATTCCTAGGATTATAGGTGTGCACTTCATGCCTGGCTTCCTGGACCACATTCTCAAGAACTCTGTGTCTGGTGGGGCTTGGCAGCCTGGAAGCTTTTGTAGCATTGACTGCATAATGGCTGATGCTGTAGAGACATCAGACAGGTTCCCCGGGGCTCCCTCACACAGCATCAAGTTCATGTGAGCCCAGAACTTGTTCACAGAGTTTAAAATAGAGAGAATGACAGAAACACATACATACACATACACGAAGACTTAGGACCACTGCTAACCAGTGAAAGTAGGTAAACGAAATAAGCTTATGCTTTTCAAATGAGTGAAATTTATCTATATGAAAATAAGCTAATAAATGTTGACACCTCAACTGAATGTTTCTGTAAAGATGTGCTCCTTCCAAAATGAAAATTAACCCATTTCTGGAAAAAAGGAGTTCCCAGTATACTCACTGTCTCAGAGCTAGAGAACTTGGACGAAATGTGGAAGTGGATGAAATTCTCCCCCACGATGATGTATGAAACACCATAGCCATCATCAGCAACCTGCAGACACAGAGGTCAGTGTCATCACTAGCAAGTAAGATCACGTGTATGGGAACTTCATGTTCTCAATATAAACTGGGCAGCAGTGGGGCCTCACTGCTGGATCCCAGCACTGGAGAGGCTGACCTAGTGGGGTCAAGGCCAGCCTAGACTACGTAGTAAGTGGATCTGAGGAAATGGGATGGGTTTGAAGTTAGTGAGTGCGCATGGCTGCACTTACCGGCCCAAAGCCACCTCCACACGACACATACTCGGGATTTTTCTCAAAGTCAAACAGCTCCACCTGCTGCTGAGGAGTCTGGCTTGTGGATAACCTCCATGGCTCAGACAAAACCTGTGACAAAGCAAGAAATGTCCGAATGACACTTTCCCACCCCCTTCTCCTAGTGAGCAGTGACTGTCAACTTGACATAGCCAAGAATCACCTGGGGGGACGGACATAAAGCATTCTCAACTAAGTAACTGTGTCAAGCTGATTTGTGGACATGTCTGTGGAAGACTGTCCTAACTGATACAGGAAGTTCCAGCTCATTGGAGGTGGCTCTGTTCCCTGGACAGAGTATCTTGAGCTGTAAGGAATCTAGTTGGAGAGGGCAGGAGACATGGATCTTGCAGAGGACCCACATTCGATTGCTAGCACTCACATGGTGGTTCACAACTGTCTATAACACACGTGATGCACAGACATATGTACACACAGGCAAAACACTCATAAATGTAACATTTTATTTTTCGAGAAAGCTAACTAGACGTGAGTCTGTGCACAAGCCAGCAGGCAGCGTTCCTCCATGCTTTCTGCTAAGTTCCAGCCCTGACTTCCCTCATGACGGGCTGTGACCTAAAAATGTAGCCAGATAAACTCATTCTTCCCCAAGTGGCAAGTGCTCAGAGTGACACTTAATGACAGCAGCAGAAAGCAGTATAGAACACCCCTCCTTTTCGTTGCCTGAGGACCCCTAACAGGGAGACAAGGAAAGACCCTGAAGGCTGCACAAAGATTAAAGTGTGTGAGCAGGAAACCACTCCCGTTGACCAAACCACCTCTCATTCGGGAGGTGGAGGACCGTCAGTGGGATATGGGTCAGCTTCTATGAGCCCACTTACAGACTTTCCAAGCTGGTTGTTCAGTCACTATTGAAAGTCAGTATGGTGATACATAACTGTAATCCCAACATTCAGGAGGCTGAGGCAGGAAGATTGCTATTTAAGGCTAGCCTAGGCTACAAAGTGAGATCCTGTCTCAACAGAACAGGAAAGCCAGGCTGAACACCAATAATTCTAGCTCTTAGGAGGTGGAGGCAAAGAGGTCTGCAGTCCAGGCTGCCTTGGCTACATATGTGTTTGAGGTCGTAGAGATGCTGTCTCAAAACAAAAAAACCAATAACCCCCCAAAAACAATTCCAACAACAAAAACGCTAAGTTTTAAAAATTTGGGCACATGACTTTAGTCCTGGCTACCTAGGATGCTGAGGCAGGAGAATCATCTGAACACAGGAATCTGCGAACAGATTGACCAATATGGTGAGCCTATCTCAAACTTTAAAAAAAATTTTAAACTCACAAATATTAAGAACAAAGATGAAGCCAGGTGTGGTAGTACACACCTTTAATCCCAGCACCTGGGAGGCAGAGGCAGGTGCCTGGTCTACATACTGAGTTCCAAGGTAGCCAGGGCTATATAGTGAGATCCTGCCTCAACCCAAAAAAAGATGGCTGGAGAGATGGCTCATTGGTTAAGAGCCCTGGCTGCTTTCCCAGAGGACCTCTGTCCTTAGCAGCCACATCTGTACAACTAACAACCATGTGTAACTTCAGTTCCAGGGGACCCAATGCCCTCCACTAAGCACAGTACACAGATATACATATGCGTAGAATAGTCATACACACAAAACAATAAGAACAAAACTGAGGGGCTGGGGAAATGGCTCAGTGGATAGGAATGTTTCCTGTGCAAGCATGAAGACCCGAGCTCAGATCCCTAGCATCATGGAGAAAACAACAACAAATGGAGCAGTACGGACACCAGCAGCCCCAGTGCTGGGTGCGGGCAGAAACGGTACTATATGGTACTCTGGAGGTTCAGTTCTCAAGGGAGTAAGGTGGAGGGTGATGCTAGAGATATCTGATCTGGCTTCCGCATGCACCCTTGCTCACATGAGTGCACAGGGAACAAAGTTGACAGACATTCAGTGCTCATCTCTTCTGATTATTTCCCATATTTCACCAGCACTCAGCTCCTGTTGCTGCTGCGAGGAGGGTCCACATCAGCCTTTCCAAGCTGCTGAAGAAACATGGTACCGAAGTTGCAGCTTGTATCTTCACAGGCCTATTGCCCTTTCACCCATGCTGACGCGCAAGGCTGGAGCAATACTAAGATGTTTCCGGCAAGCAGGCTGAGTGTGCAGCCCAGGGCAGGCAGCTTACCTCCTTCAAGAAAGGAGAGTCAACTGCCAGATACTTGGACACCACATAGAGGCAGAAGAGGTGACGGTCGATGCCGGCACCAGTCATGGCGAGGCGGTACAGGTGCTGGTGCTTCTCGCAAGCTATCTTGAACAGCTTGAGCCTCTGCTCCGCCTAAGGGTCAACAGGACAAGGATATGCTTTGCATGGTTCTGTTGTGCGCCAGGCCACTTTCTCTTCAGTGGTCTATAAAAGGCTGTGGGATGTGCCAGGGTTCCGTGACCAGGATGTCATGAGAGAGCTCCACCAGCCCATTATCCCTTCCCAGATGCTGCCGGGGCAGGCTGGTTGTTGGAGAGGCACCCTGCATGGGTGTCTGCTGTGTACACACCCCCATGAGGTAGCCAAAGCCCAGCTGTCCCTCAGTTTATTTTGTCACCCTCCTTGGCAATTCTGCTAAAATGGTACCGTGAGCGCTTCAGTGCGACCCGAATGGGATGCTTCAGGGAACTGAAGTCGTGTGCTTGCTGCACAAAAGCACAAGGACCGAAGCTCATTCCTCAGGGCTTGCTGACCAGCCAGTCTAGCCAAAATAGCAAGCTCCAGACTCAGTGAGATCCTCGTCTCAAAATAAGAGGCTGAGAATGAGGAGGAAGACACAAACACTGACTTCTGGCCTCCTTTTACACTCACATATGCACACCACACATACGTACACACATGCATACACACACACGCCACAATCACATACACATGCACTGCTTTAGGTTCTTCTGGACATTACAATATCATCTGAGCAACAAGTGCCCTTTACACAGAGGTATGTCAAGGCACTGACGCTCCTATGAAAGACCCGGCCTCTGGGTCATATTGAAGGTTCTAGTAACAAATGGCATCACCTGCCTTTTTTTTTTTCTAGAGGAAAGAGAGCCCTAGTTGGGGCTGTCTTGTAGCCCATTGTCTGCTGGTGACAAGCACCTATCTGGGAGCTTGGGGAACTGGGCATAGATTTGAATGTGGCCGTGTGCTAGCTGGGGCCAGCAGTGGACTGAATTCATCTCAGTCCAGTGTCTAAATTTCTTCACTCTCATAAGGCTACTACAGGGCTCCTAAGAGGCAGAGCAAGGAAGTCCCAGCTTTGCCTGGCAGAGCGAGCAACAGACTCAGAAGATCCCAGAGTCAAAGTCCACTGACACCAGTGATGGATGTCTGTTTCCTGTCCCTGCGCTGTGCCCATCCTCATGTGAAGGTTCTCAGGACAAATAATCTCATCCCCAAAAGCTCAGTGGACAATACGCTTTGTATATGTCCCCACTGAGCTTCTTAAATGCTTTCTGTTTCTTTGCATGAGGTGCTGGGGAGAGACAGGGGAAGGAGGGTAGAGGGAGAAGGGAGACGGATGGAAGGGAGCATACAGAAGGGCTAGAGAGCCTCATGGTCAGCTTCTAGGGTCTTGTGAGAAAGCATGCACCATGCTGTGTTCTACTGTCATGACCTTACCGTTTTCGTGGGGTCCATCATAGCCATGACGAAGTTGCAGGACTCTGTGGTGCAGGAGCGCACGGTCTCTGTCCTGCCCTCTCGGAAGAGCCGAGTCATGGAGGCCTCGTATGTGAGACAGAACTTGCCCATGTCCTAGGAAGGAAGGGAACACAGTTGAGGGCTGACAGGCTGCAGTGACCATCTTCGCCTACATGGACAAGTGGCCAGGAGCGGGGCCGGGAGGAGGAGGGAATCTGCCCGACCCTTTATTCAAAATTTAATCGTTATGTGTCTGGGTGTGTTGTCCGCATGTACATCTGAGCAACACGTATGTGCCTGGTGTCCAGAGGCCAGAAGAGGACACTAGATCCCTGAGGACTGGAGTTACAGATGACTGTGAGCTGACGTGTGAGTGCTTCTATTGAACCCAAGTCCTCTAAGCTGCTGAGCCATCTCCCCCGCCCCTACTCTAAGGTTTTACTGTTCATTTGTGGATGTCTCAAACTCTGTCTTGTCTATGACAGAAGCTAATGCCTGAGCGGGATGTCACTATAAACCAAGGGTGATCAGCAGTGTGACATTCCATGCCTCAGTACCTCAGAGACCTGGGCGGGAGGTGCTAGTGTTTGGTGTCAGCTGCTCTTCATTCTGGGCTTTATACCTCCTCTCCCCACTAGGGAAACAGCCCAGATGTGTGTGTGTGAGGACCCCGAGTGCCCACGATGAGCTCAGATCCTCTCTTACCCTGTAGTGTGCCAGCTGCAGTGCCAGCTGGATGAAGGCATCGGGGCTCGTCCGGCACTTCTTGATCAACCCTTTGCCAAAGGTGTCAAATGGGAAGGAATGCAGGTCCACGTCATTTGCCAAAAGGCTGGCGCTGCTCAGGGAAGTCTCTATGACCTCCTGACACTGCAGGGAGAGGAGGCTCCACTCAGTGGGGAAGCACAACAGAACAGGGCGGGGCAGGACAGAACCGAGTTTGCAAATGTGCATTGCACATTCTCTGGGGTTTTTCTGGAAAGGCGACCTGTGAGGCAAAGCGCAGCATCTCTACATCACCCCAGGAGCAGTGGGGAAACCCAGTCAGAAACCACAGCCCCTGCGGCACATGAGACTGCTGTAGAGTGCAGAACAGTCCTTCACACGCAACAGGCAACATCATCAGAACGGCTAGCATTATGTGGAAGAAACTTCTAAGGCAACCCCTCTCCCATGCCCAGGTACTTGTTTGGAGGGTCTGGCAGGAGAGGGCAGCTACTCTGTGCCCTTGATAGGACGATGGCCCTGCTCTTTAAGGGGAAGGTTTTCTTTGACAAGATGGGAAGCTTCCGGAGGGGCTAACAGGAGTAGCAATGAAGGAAGAGGACACCTGCCTAGCCAGCCAGATCAGATGAATTAACACTGGAGGTCACTTAGGTGACAAATGTCATAGTCAGATTGCCCTCACATTTCTCGTAGTCATTTGTATGTGATTCTGCCCCAACCATAAGTAGCCTTGTCACCCTGGAAGATGCTAGGCTATGTGGGTAATGGAAGGGTACCAGAAAGCA
The DNA here is from genome assembly GCF_950005125.1 of Chionomys nivalis. Classification (NCBI taxonomy): domain Eukaryota; kingdom Metazoa; phylum Chordata; class Mammalia; order Rodentia; family Cricetidae; genus Chionomys; species Chionomys nivalis. The sequence continues at coordinate 51,910,001 of NC_080093.1, forward strand.
GAACTCCATGTGAGGGGCGATGGCGTAGCCATCATGCAAGCTGAGTCAGACCGTCTTCTGGCACGGCTGCTCTTGGGGTCATAGGCTCCTGGAAGCAGCGCTCACCCAGGCTCTGTGAGCAAGCCCAATAAACTCAGACTTTGGTGGGACCATACTTGGATTTGCCATTGGGGTCTCCACAGGGAAAGGCTTCCCACCTGAGATTCAAGGGAGTGCCAACAATTGTAGGTCTGCTGCACAAAGCAAGTCATTTTGAGGAAGATATTCTGGGAAAGGGGGACATGAAAACATGTCTTCTGGCTGCAACAGGACTGGTATACTCACGAGCTCACAGCAGCTGTGGCTGCCTGCACGAGATCCAGTCAGTTAACGCTACAGCAAGGAGCAGGGAGAGGCTCATGCAGCCCCAGCCTGAGCCGAGGCTTTATTGGCACCCATGGCTGCTGGGGGCGGGGCTGTCATTTTTCCTTAGGGGTGAGACCAATGGGACGTGCCCTGCTTCGGTGGCCAGCCCATGCCCATGAGCACACGGGAGCACCAGTGGACTGTAGTTATTATTTTGTAGAGAATCTGGAGAGGTGGCTCAGCAGTTAGAGTGTGTACTGCTTCTGCAGAGGACTCGGGTTCCGTTCCCAGCATCCTTATCAGGTGACTCACAACTACTTGTGGCTCTACACACATACACATACCCACAAGGGCATGCACACACATAATTAAAAGTAAAACTTATAAAGACATCATGAAATTGAGAGGGAGATGTGTCAGGGAGGACGCAGGGGAGGGAGGAGTGAGGAATAGATATAATCAGAATACATTGTTTCCATGTGTGAAATAATACTATTTTTTAAAGGACAATAAAGGGATCAGTGTTTGCCAAAGGTCAGGAGGGGGTTAGGAGGTGGAGGCCATGAACTATTTAGAGCAGTGAAGGCTGTCTGCTGCTGTGACAGGGGACACATGACACTGCATGACTGTCTAAACCTACACAACCTGTGCCACGCAGGTGACCCTGTGTAAACAGGAACGTGGTGATTTGCCAGGAAGCTTCAGAGACAGAGCACCCTGGTAGGGATGCTGAGTACCAAACTGTGTGGCACCTGGGAAATACCCGTATCGTCCTCTCAATTCTGCCAAGAATCCAATACCTCTAACGTACGGTGTGTTGAAGAGACCCAGTGAGCAATCCATGGCCTAGTCAGTTCCAGCCCTAGGCCAGGCTCTCCGCAGAGGTCATGTTTTTCCATGGATCCCATATTGCCCTGGGACCTCAGAACACTGGATCTAGAACTTTACTACATAAAAAAGTACTTCTTGGGACCCAGAAATTCCCACCCTAACATCCCTTCTTCCCAGGGCTCCTATAAAAAATCCTTTATTGTCCTTTAAAAAATAATATTACTTACAGTTATAAAATTTCACAGGTGTAAACCGCATCTCAGAATCTTATGTTGTTTTCTGAGACAAGGTCATAGCAGTTCTCCTGCCTCAGCACAGGGGCTGGGATGACAGAAGCAGGGCACCTTTACACAGCCCAAAAATACATATGGGGAGCCAATAATGTTTTAAGTTTTAAAAATTATAAACATCTGGGGGGGGCGTGGCTCAGTAGGTAGAGAGCTTGCCTAGCTTGTACAAAGTCCAGGGTGCCATCCCTACAGCCAGAAAACCCAGGGTGTAGTCAACACCTGCTAGCCCAGCATGTGAGTGGTTAAAAGTAGAAGCATCAGAAGTTCAAGGCTGTCCCCAGGGACACAGCAAGCTCCAGTCTAGCCTGGGCTACATGAGACTCTGTCTCAAAAACAAAACAAAAAACCCCAAACCACTTAGAGGATTTCAAGTCAACATGACTTAGGGTTTTTGTTGTTGCTGTTTCAAGACAGGGTTTCTCTGTGTAGCCCTGGCTATCCTGGAACTCATTTTGTAGCCCAGGCTAGCCTCGAACTCACAGATCCACCTGCCTCTGCCTCCTGAGTGCTGGGATTAAAGATGTGCGTTACCACTGCCCAGCTGTGACTTATGTTTTTATCTCTATCTTCAAGGAAGTCACAAAAGCTCAGTGACTTCACAGCTGGAATCCGAACAGAGCCGGAAACTGAAGCCCCATTTCCCTCAGCAGCCCAGGCCCTTCCCATACTCTGGGCAAACAGCTTTCTCTCTGTCAACAGAGCTCAGGACCGCATCAGGAGCACCATGGGAAGACTGAGCACTTCCACCCAGGTGAATGATGGTCTCTGGATCAGCGGACGTACCTCTCCTGGGATCTCCCACTGTAGCCTGGTGGGCTTGGGGATGTTGGGGTTGATGTCTCCCCTACAATGTCCATCCTCTGCATAACACAACTGGAAGATGTCAGTGGCCATGACATACTGAGGAGAAAGAAGCAGAAAAGGAAGAGAAAACCCTAGTGAGTATAGTGTCTCCTCCATGCCCAACACAGAACACACCTGGGACCAGTCTTGGGAGCAAGGGCAGCACCTTCCCCAGTGCCCACCAGGCTGGGTGGGTGGTGGGTGCCCATTTCAGTTCAACCCACACAAAATAAATCTTAAAAACCCAAAACAGCAGAGATCAGGAAGCTCCCAGACAGCTGCTGTGTGGTTTCTAGAGGCCAGGCCCTGGAAGGGTAAAACTGTGACTCTAAACCACACGGCAGGTCACGGCCTCAGCATCTCCAGCGTCCACCTGCACAGCCTTTGGGTGTCCTCTGTAATACCGGAGAAGTGTAGGCATTTCCCAGGATGCTGCTCCACGTCTCAGAACCAGCCCTGTGGCAATGTGGCCCTGTGCCTTCAGGATGAGAGCCGAGTCCCCAGCACTCTCCAGGCTCCTGGGCTCCATTTAAGAGCCTTAGTCACTCCATCATGTGGACAGAAAACTAAATGGTGATTCTACTAGTATTCTTGGCCTAAGATTTTCCTTCCTTAACCTTATCTTGATCAGACTTACTTTAAAATATTAGCCTGAGGGTTGGAGATGACTCAGCTGCAGAGTGCCCTCTGTGCTCACTACTCTGACAGAAGTTTAGGGTCTGGTCCCCAGCTCACAGCCACCTGTAATTCCAGCTCCAACGGATCTGCTGTCCATACTGCACTCATATGCACATATACACACACTAAACCTTAAAAATCAGACTATGTGGCTATCTTATCGACTTCTCTTTCTTCTTTATCTCTTTTTTCATGCTTTTGGGGTTTTGTTTGTCTGTTTTACTATGTGGCTCTGATTGCCTTCAAGTTTTCAGTAATCCTCCTGTCTCAGCCTCTTGAGTGCTGGAATTACAGGTATATGCCACCATTTGTTCTCTTATGCAAGCTGCCTGGGTCCCAGAGATCTCCGTGACCCAACAACAGCTCTGTGCATGTGTTCCTGGGATATTCTGATGGGCACAGCCTCTGTTGGGCTGTGCAGGGCTTCCCCGGGACATGGGGGGAGGGTTAATGGAGGTGAGGCATCTGTACTTCTGGGCTGACAGAGTCCACACCTCTGCTGGCATCAGGGCCTGGTGGGGACAAGACCTTCCCCCTCCAGAAGGAGAGCAGAGCACGTGCATGAGCAGGAAGACACAGCATGCACTCTGCAGCTGATTTTGCACCACGGGAAAGAAATCCTGGGTACAGCACTGCAAGAAGAAACTAAGACGTAAAGTTTTAGCTGGGTGAGGCAGTGCACAGCTGTACTCCCAGCAGCACTCTGGAGGCTGAGGCAGGAGGATTGCCATGGATTGGTGAGACTCTTGAGAGAGGAAGGAAGAGAGGGAGAGAACATCTCTAGTCTGAAATCTAAAAATTTAAACTTTGTTGAGAGTTGTGCCAGCATTTAAAGTACTTCTGATTTCTGAAACACAGACACTTGACTGAGGAGCCAATGCAGAAATGTCAGATCTGCACCCTGGTCTTTTTCTCTGCCTGTTTTGTAGTTCAAGCTGGCCTCAAGCTTGACCCTCATACCTCAGTCTCCTGGGCACTAGGGGGCCAGTTATGTACCCCACACCCCCTCTGTGTTTCTGGAAGCTGTGCTGGGAGAGAGGGCAGGGGCAGAGATGTGGTGGCCTTCAAGTAACCCTAAAGGGATTTTAGTAATTTTAGTAAACAAATGTTTCCAGTTGGGGCTGGAGAGAAGGCTTAGCAGTTTAAGAGCACTGGCTGCTCTTCCAAATGACATGGGTTCAATTCTAGGCACCCACATGCAGCTCACAACCGTCTGTAACTCCAGTTCCAGGGGACCTGACACGCTCACATAGACACACATTTAGGCAAAACACCAATGCACATAAAATAAAAATAAATAAATCATCAAAAAGTTAAAAAAAAAAAAAAGCTGGGATGTGGTGGTACATGCTTTTCCCAGCACGTGAGAGGCAGAGACTGTGGGTTTGAGTCCAGCCTGGTCTACAAAGTGAGTTTCAAGACAATAACGGCTGTATTACAGAGAAACCCTGTCTCAAAACCAAAAATAAGGAAACAAAAGTTTTCAATAAGATACAGCTCCTTAAAACTTTTCACTCAATTATTTAATTATTCCGATGTGTGTGAGTGCATGCATGACCCATTTAGCTTCTACCTTCCTGTTCAGAGATTGAACTCAGATCATCAGGCCTTCATGGCAAGTGCTTTACCTTGCTAGCATCTCTCTGGCAACTTGTACACTATCATTTTATAAGCCAAAACTTCAAGTCAGGCCTGGTGCTAATGCCTATAAATCTCTGATACTGAACAGGTTGAGGCAGGAGGATTCCAGGTCTGAGCCTAGGGTAACTGAGTGAGTTCAAGTCTAACATGTTTAATTTAGTGAGACCTGGTCTCCAAAATATTGGCTGGGATTATAGACTTGGTGTGGAATACCTGCCTAGCATGTGAGAGGCCCTGGATTTAATCCCCAGCATCTCACACTCACACATGTGTCTTTCTGTTTGCCCTCAAACTAGAGTAAGTGGGAAAACCAGGAAGTCTACCAGTAAGTGTGTTATTTCAGAATGACCCAAGCTGTGTGAGCCGAGTCACTGTGTGGTTTTGGTTCCATGAAGAGACATCACATGTGCCTATACCCAAGGAACATTAAGTTCCAGGAAACCAAGACTCAAATGCCTGTAACTTCCTGCATGATACCAACACCAGTAAAGAACTAAGTGCTGTGGTTTGAATGTAAGAAGTCCTCCATGGGCTCATGTGTTTTAACTCTTGCTCCCCAGCCGGCAGCACTACTTTGGATGCTCTGGACTCTAAGAGTCACTGGGAGCAGGCCTTGAGCCCTACAGCAAGGGTCCTGCTTCCTGGTGCCCTGGGAAGCGTGCGAGCAGCCCCCACATTCCACTGCCACACTGGGCCGGTCCCATCAAAGCCTAAGCTGAAAGAAACCTCTTCCCCCCTTTCTCAGGTTATTTGGTCACAGACAAGAAATGTAACTGATACAGAGAAAATCAGACAAATACAGCCAAGTTCAAGTGGGGCTGGGCTGGGCTCCCCAATGCACCTTCCATATTCAGCAACAGGTAAGAAGGGCGTGGCTCACCTCCCACAGATGGCCCACGATGGGCGCGTCCGCCCAGGAGTGCTCTGCGTTCATGCCTATCTTGCTGTTTTTGAAGACAACAAATGTGAGGGACTTGTCAAACCACCTACAGAAGAAAGCATGATCATGGCTTCCAGCCTTACATAAACACCAAACTCCAAAAGCTGTTTGTGTGTTTCTGCATGGACCAATGACTTCTCCCCGCCCTTGACAGTTCTCCAGGTTTCTACACCCCAAGAAGGTGACAATAAAGGAACACCAAGGACACAGTCATTCATCTCTTCTTGTGCCAGAGATAAAATGCAACATGTGTGTCCTGGGACCAGCGTGGCACTGACTACTATAACACGGACTAGCATGTGCCCCTTCCAGCCAAGCCTGGGAGGCGCCGCCTCACTTTACAGCTTTGGAAAGGGGATCCAGGAAGGAGAGCCCCAGCAGCTGCACAGCCACAACCAAGGCCAGTGCCAGCTCCGGGCCTGACCCCGCTCCGCACTGTGAGAGCCCAGTGACGCACAGTTAAAAGAGTGGTGGGGCGAGCAAAGGAAGGGATCTCAACTCCTTCTGGCCTGCTCTGTGCGTGGGCGAGTGTGTTGAGGGAAGCAAGCAGAGCCTTCACAGGACAACTTTTGTGGTGGGTTCAGACGCAGGGAAGCTGCTCCAAAGCGTACCTGAGACATCTCCCACAATTCCCCACCAACCTTGGAAATAAAAAGGAGAGGGTACCTGTCAAAACATTTGCCGTGCAGCAGAGACTTGGCGTAGCTGTCTATGGATGCCTCCGGGTCCTCCTCCCTGTAACCCTGCTCTGATTCGTCCAACGTCACGAAGAATGCCGCCTTTTCCACCGCGTCCAGGGACTGCTTATTTTTCCCACGTGCAAAATAGGTCTGCCGACACTTTGCCCAGGGCACTCTGTGGCAAGAAATAAATGCATCTAAAGAAAGTTGCCCTGGGTGGGCAGATGGCTCAGTGGACAGCCGTGCCTGCTTGTTGGCATGAGAACCTGAATTTCATCCCCAGAGCCCATGTAAAAGAGCCAGGTGAGGCAGTACATGCTCTCAATCCCAGGCTTAGGGAGACAAAGTCACACTCCTCAGGGTTCACTGGCCAGCCAGGCCACCCAAACTGACAAGCTCCAGGCTGGCAAGAAACTCTGTCTCCAAAATCAATTTGGATGACTAGTGCTTGAAGAATAACACCCAAAGCATGCATACTCAAGCATGTGCACACACGCATACACGCATGCGCTCGCGCACGCGCGCGTGCGCACACACACAGATACCAAAGAAGTTGACTAGCCATGGGATTTTAATTAAATCAACAATAAATGCTCAGAATGTAGTCCAGCCTGTGTCTGCAGCTGCCAGGGAGGGGTGCCCTTCCCTGTCCTGCAGAAGCCACAAAAAATGCTGAAGGACCTAGCCCTTGAATGCAGCCTCTGCCTTGAGCCTCTCTGAAGACATGAGTCCACTGATATCTTCAGCACTATAAACCCATCTTTCAGATGAGGAAACCTGAGGCACAGAGAACAGGCCACAGCTACTTTGGAGCAGGGAAGGAGTGAAACCATCTGGCCCTGAACCCAGATCACATGATACTACCAAGATGACCATCCTGTGCCCACCACACTTTTGACATTGGTGTGAGGCCCATGTCCCTTCAAAGACCCCTGCAGGAGCTTCCTCTCATTGCTCCTAGGTCCCTCACTTGGTCCTTAGCCTCCAGGCCTTCTGCTATAGCTCCATTGCCTGCCTCCACCCCACACTCTGGCAAGTTTTGGTGTGTTAACGCCCACAAATGCCACATAACCCCAGGGCACCCTAGCCCTCAAGGCAAGAGATGAAACAGGTTTCTTAGTCCCAGGCTCCCAACGCCAAGCAGCACAGTCCTGTTTCTCCTGAGTGCCTGGAGCAACTCCTGATTAAAGTGTTTGGCCCCTGGCCTTGGCTGCTGCAGCAGCTTCAGAGCAGCTCTGGGGCTCTGTGGAAGGAGGTCTTTTGTGAAATGTCCGCTACTTTTGGCTTCAGAGAGACAAATCCTCTCCCCACTTTCTTGTTCCACCTGCTCCTTACTCTGCACAAGGCAGGGCACAGGGCAGTTTCTCTTTCTCACAGTGACCCCTTGGATCTCTTGGAGCTGGCCTTGAAGACACACTCACTGAAGAGGGGTAGGGGGAGAGCCAGCTCAGAAGTGTTAGGATCTGTGGCCATTTGCCATCGGCCTAGAACTGAGGAGGTGGAGCCAAGAGAATCCCTAGAGCGCATTAATTTGTCAGAATAGCCAATCAGTGAACTCCAGGTTCTGGGCGCAACCTTGTCTCAAAAAAAAAAGGAGAGCAATAGCTGAAGATCCCCTGCACGCACATACACTACTCACACACGTACAACATACAAAGCAAGTCTCCCTGGCTGGGGGCTCGCTCAGTGGTGGAGCACTTGCCTCAGAAAGAGAAATCAAGAAATAAAGGAAGTTAGCTGGGTGTTGGTGGTACAGGACTTGATCCAAGCCTGTAGGAGGTGGAGGCAGGAGGACCCCAGTTTTAAGACCAGCTTCAGCCACACAGCAAGTCTGAGGCCATTAACAAGTATGTCCATAGCCTCACGCAAAAGGCTACACACTTGCACCAAGCGCCCTGTGTTATTTCCTACCGCTACAGACCTGCTGTCACGTGAATCCCACTGCCTGTGTGACTCACATCCAGGAGTGAGACGTGACACCGTGACAGTGCTCTGGCTGCTTTGGTGCTACTGCTGGGACCCTGTTCAGGAAGAGCTCCTCGGAGCACTGTGAAACCCAGACCCATGAAGGGTTTGCAAGGCCACGCACCTGTCTGCAGCTGTGAGGGCGGCCAGCTTGGCTTCCCCGGGCTGCGGCTCTGAGGGGTCATCCAGGATGTGCTGCATCTGTTGCTCCAGCTCTCGGGGCCTCAGCAGCCTCCCATCATGGTAGAGCCAGACTTTGAAGTAGCGGCCCCTGTGGTACACGACAATGTGCCGGCTGTCCTTGATGTGCTGGATGGTGTCTGAGGTGGAGGACACAAAGGGAGAGACAGCAAGTCAGAAGGCCTTGGTGGGAGTCTCAGAGCTGAGTGTTTGACTTTTTGAGAGAGGATCTCATGTAGCCCAGGCTGGACTCCAACTCCCTATACAGAGAGCCAACAACGACCCTGGACTCCCGATCCTCCGGCCTCTACCTCCTGAGTGCTAGGTTCACAGGTGTGTGGCCCTTGATTCCAAACTGAGTCAATCTTTGACCAAACCAATCCTCCGTCTCAGTTTCCTCATCTATGAAACCAGGCTGGCAGGCACGGTGGTTTGAATGGATGTTTCCCCAAGTCACGGGCATTTGACTACTTGGTTCCCTGTTGGTGGCTACCTGGGAAGGATTAGAGTGTCCTTTGGGATGGGCACAGCCTTCCTACCCTCCCCAGTGCGTCGCCTGTGCTTCCAGTGGGTGGAGAGGGACGTGAGCTCTTAGCTCCAGCGCCTGCTGCTGTTGTGCTCCCTGTGATAGGGATGGGCTCGATGTCTCCGAAACCGCCAGCCCCATACACCTGCTTCTATAGGCTGCTGGACAGGTATTTATGACAGCAGGAAATAATACAGCAGTCTCCCCTATGAATGAACACCAGGTTCCCACAGGCCCACGAGTCCAAAGCACCCAGGCCACGTGGTTCTATAAGAGGACACCCTGGAAAATGTTCTGATGAAGAAAGTGGACATTTCCAGCATGAAAGCTGTTTCAGGGGATGGAGGGATGGCTCAGTGGTTAAGAGCACTTGCTGCTCTTCCACAGGACCAGAGATCAGTTCACAATACCCACATCAGGTGGCTCACAACCGCCTCTATCTCCAGCTCCAGGGAATCTGGTGCCCTCTTCTGGCCACCTCACACATACATTTAAAGAGACAGACACATAAAAATAAAAAGCAAAAATAAATCTTAAAACAATGAAAAATTTCAGCCAGGCATGATGGTGCACCACCTGGGAGAATCTGTAGTCCAAGGCCAGTCTTAGCTATATATCAAGTTAGAAGCTAGCCTCGGATACATAAGACCCTGTCTCAAAAAAAAAAAAAAAAAAAAAAAAAGGGCGGGCTGGGCGTGGGGGGCAGGGAGATGACTTGTGGGTAAAATCCCTTGCAGCACAATCCTGGTGATGCGGGTTTGATCTCCAGACCCCATGTAAATGAAGTTGTGAGTCAGCCCCACGGTACTGTCACTGAGCGGCACATTAGCACTGCAGTGTGGCTGTGACCCTTCTACAATCATACACACAAACACAATGAAGAAACTTTAAAAGGATCAACAACAAAAAGGCTGGTTATGGCAGTGCACACCTTCAATCCCAGCACTAAGGAGGCAGAGGCAGGTGGATCTCCATGAATAGAAGGCCAGCCTGGTCTACATGGGGGTGTTCTAGAGCACGAGACCCTCTCTCAAAAGAAGAAAGCAAACACATTGGACAACTAAGCAGCAAGGCCCCTGGACACTAGCGTGTGGCGTATATGACCCCACTAGGTGCAGTCCATTTTAATAAATTATTTGTTGTTTCTGTTTTTGAGACAGGGTTTCATAAGTAGTCTTAGCTGACCTAGAACTTACTGTGTAGGTCAGGCTGGACTCAGAGATCCACCTGCCTCAGCCTCCTGAATGCTGGGATTTTAATATTCACGATCACTACTGTTAAAGACCATGGCAGGGCCAACGAGCATTTGCTGCCTAGCCTGACCCCAACACAGTGAAGAAAAGAACCAACTCGCTCAAGACATCCTCTGTGGCATGCATCTTTAGAGGGTCTTTCAAATTTTTAAAAATTACATTTACTCATTTATCTTGTGTGGGGATGCAAACATGTGAGGACAGGTGTGCCGCGGTACACATGGAGAGGGCAGAGGACAGCCTGTGGGAGGAGGTTCTCTCCTTCCACCACAAGCACCAGGCTTGGGGACAGGCACACTTCCATGCTGAGTCATTTTGCAAGCCCTGAAGGGCATCCTTGACTCCAGTCTCCTTCTCCTGCTCCATGTCCTGGCTGACAGAAGGTAAGTGCTCTGCTCCCTCACATGTCCCTGCATCCCATGATGCTTTGCTCTTCCATCGCCCAGAAACAATGGACTACAGCCTCTGGAACCACGAGGCAGACTAAATCTTTTCTCCCCTAAGTAGTTTTTGCTCAGGTATTTCGTCACAATGTTATAAGGTGACCAATACTGTACACATGACCCCTGCAGGCCTGCATGGTACCAGCTGGTATCCATTCTCCCTCTTTTCCAAGAATGTCATAGGTTAGAAGTCAGATTATATAACCATGCTTCCCAGGCCAAGAGGCCAAAAGCAAGAATCTGGGCCAGGATCCAGCTCCTCGGTCATGAGTATTTTACAGTAAACCCGGCATGTGGGCCAGAGGAAGATGTCCAAGGGAATATTCCAGCAGGTCTGGGAAAAATGCCCATGAATGGAACTCTGAACTGAAGAAATGTTAAAATCTGGAACTGACCCACTGTCTAGACCTAGTAAAGACAAAGGAAATCCAGGCTGGAGCTGGCATTCAGTTGGTAGTGCTCTAGTCTAGTGTGTATGAAACCCACGGTTCCATTCCTACACAACATACTGCAGACACGGTGACACATGCCTATAATCCCAGTGGGAGCAAGAGGAGCAGAAACTCAAGGTCATCCTCAACTATATATTGTTTTAGTCCATCCTGGAACACATGAGATCCTGTTCCCAAACCATGACCAACGACAAAAAGAGAACGGGATTCCAAGAGGAGGAACATTCAGAAACAAGCTCCCGGATCCTCCTGCCCCCACACCCTGCAGATTACCCTACCCCAATGTTCCCTAATGTTTCCTGGTTCTGAGCAGCAGAATGACTAACCCCGGGTCCCGGGGGAGCCCTGGTGAACACCACCCACCTGTCTCCTCCCCGGGTATACGGGAGGTGTTGAAGAGTCGCTCCCACTGGGCAGAGCAGAGCGGAATCGTGTTTCCCAGAAGACGAATCTGTAATAAAAATGTGTTTAAAACCAAAAGGCAAAAATCCCACAGGAAAACTTTAAATGGAGCTGATTAAAATGCTGCCTATTTCCTGTGCATACTGCCCAGTCTGACTTCATCCTCTCCAGGTGTCCCCTGGGGTAGCACCTGAGGGACCTGCTGAGCTGTGCCAGGGTACAGACAAACACTTAAGCCACCAGAGGTTATGAAAGAAACGGTTCTCTTGAGCAGTTCACCAGCACGCCTCTCATCCCCCAGGAACTGAACACAAGCACTCAGCCATCTCAAGTCAGCCATCACTGATTAGTGAGCCCCAGTTATCTGCTGTCTCTGGTCCCAGTGCTGGGATTCCAACCAGTACACCAATGCATCTGGCTGGGTGTCACTAGCAGTTTGTCACCTGAGCCACCTCTCTAAAGATCTGAAAGGACAGTTTACATACAGGCTTGAGCTCCTCCCGGTCCAGCTTGCGACGATACAGCAGCATGGCGTGGATAGTGTTGCCGGCTCTTGCTGCCTGAATGTGGGTTGGGGTGATGTACAGCATCTCCTGGGAGGGGGTGACAGCATTGAGTGCTCATGGAGATGGCATGGTGATTTGTACACATGGTGGAGGCCCTCCCTCCAGGCCGCCAACGTGTTCCTACAGTTACCACAACAGCTTTGCTTTCTGTATTTGCTTTAGGTTCTGGTTTTTGGAGACCAGGTTATATTATGCGCTCAGGTTCCTGAGAGCGAGGATTAAAGGCATGTGTCACTATGCCTGACTTTATAACTTAATAAATTGTTATTTGATTTTTCTCATATTTGGACAGTTTTGTTGTTGTTTCAGGTCTATTTGTGGGTTTTGGCAGATTGAATTTTTTTTCTTTATATCTGTGTGGTTAAGTGTACGTGTGTGCAGGTGTCCAGAGAGACCAGAAGAGGACATCAGATCCCCTGCAACTGGAATTACAGATGGCCTGAACCACCTGACATGTATGCTGGGAACCAAACCTGGGTCCTTTGGAAGAGCATCTAGTGCTCTGAACCTGCCATCTTTCTAGCCCCGAGGAAGGCCTTGAACTCCATACATAGCCAAGGATGACCCTGAACTCCTGATCCCCTGTCTCCAGCTCCCCAGTACTGGTCCCACAGGCTCTAAATTTGTTATTGTTCCACTACAACCCCAGCCTCCATCTGTTCTGGGGCTATTAAATGCCAGCAGGATTTTGCTGGGCATGGTGGCGTACACCTTTTCTACCAGGTTCAAGGCCAAACAGGGCTTACTAAGCAAGTGCTATTTGCTGTGAATGTGCTTTGCAATACAAAGGTGTCTGTATTGTTGGGTAGAGGGCAGGGATCCCACAGGCACAAGGAGATCTAACACATGGGCCCCGGGTGGATCTTCACACAACATGAAGTCATGGACAATGGACAACAGAGGCAGGAGCAAGAGGAGAGGAATCCACCCCCAAGCTTTCCTAGGCGGCTAGCAGCTCTGTCCAGCACAATGAAGGCGCCCTGGCTGCAGCAGGACAGAAGACCCACTCACCATAGCGTAGTAGTTGCTGTTGACCATTAGCGGCCCTCGGCCCCGCAGGTAGATGTACTCCTCCCACCAGTCGCTCACCTACGGAACAAACACAAACAAGACAGTGCTGAGCAGAAGCCATGAAGCTGCTTTCCCTGGACCAGCCTGCTCTAAAAGTACAACTTTCCGGAAGATTCTGGCATATGACAGGCTCCAAAACAAAGCTGTCTTAAGCAGAGAGGACACACGGAGTTGAGAAACACACTGGTCTTAAGGGGAGACCTGGCTAGACAGCAGATCATTTCACAGTCACTTAAGAAAAAGGGTCCGGGCTGGGGATGCAGTTCAGCTGCTAGAATGCTTGCTCCCAAGCGCTGTACAGAACTGGGCACAGGACTGGACACTGATGCACACACAGGCAGGGGATGGGGAGTTCCAGGCTATAGCCAGTTCAAGACTGCTACACAGCAAGTTTCAGGCTAGTCTGGGAGCCACATGAGACCGAATGCATAACTGCTAAAGTGCCCTGGCTTGAAAGTGGGGTGCAGTGCTACACGCTTGTCTGACCCAGGCCTCGGGTCCTATCCCCAGCACTGCAGAAATAAAATAACACAGATGACCCCAAATCTCCCCAATGACCGATCTTCCCCTTCCTGATGCCTGGGTACGTCCCAGAGCCACAGCAATAAGTCAGAGGCAGCCTGTGTGTCTTTACTCTCCAACATGCCCATTGCAACGCCACCCAGCAAATGCCCATTCGCAATCCATGTTGAGCACTGTGTTGGGGTGCACACCTGGGAAAGGGCACACACAAGAGTCTAGGTGTGCAGCAGTCCAGCTGGCCTATGATTAAAACCAGAACATGACAGCCCCTTATGGCCTGGGAGTCTTGTGGAGTCCTGCCCTCCCAGGCTCAGCGCCCGGTTCTGTCTGATCCTTTTCTCTGTTTCTTTTCGCCTACTTTCTCTGTTTGTTTTTGTCTATTTATTATTTGTGGTTTTTACTTTTTTTTTCTTTTTTGAGGCATATAACCCTGGCTGTCCTTGAACTCCCTCTGTAGACCAGGCTGGCCTCGCACTCAGAGATCCACCTGACCTGCCTCCTGAGTACTGGGATTAAAGGCATGCACCACCGTACCCAGCTAGAATTCTTTTCATGTGTGTGTTTGCCTGCATATATGTTCTGTGCAGCTTGTGTGTGCCTGGTACCTATTGAGGTCAGAAGAGGATGTTGGATCCCCTGGCACTGGGGTTATAGATGATCGTTATCATGTGGGTGCTGGGAATCAAACCCAGGTCCTCTGCAAGAACAAGTGCTCTTAACTGCTGAGTCATCTCTACGGCCTCTTGTTTTTGTTGTTGTTGTTTTTTTTGAAGCAGGGTCTCATGCATTCCAGGCTCTCCCTGAACTCTATATAACCACAGATGACCTTGGACTTTGATCTTCCTGCCTCTCTCCGAAGCCCTGGGAATAGTGTGCGCCACCAAAACAGATGCAGTGCTGGGAACTGAATCCAGGGCATTGTGCACCATTATCAAGGACTCTCTCAGCTGCATGTCCTTTCCAGCCCTTACAGTTTTGTTTGAGGGACTAGAGAGATGGCTCAGTAGTTAAGAGTGTGTTCTGATCTTGCAGAGAACCCAAATTTGGCTTTCAGACCCCATGTTGGGTAGCTCAAAACCACCTGAAACTCCAGTTCCAGGGGATCCAATGCCCTCTAGTTTCCACGGGCAACTACATGCATGTAATACATATAAACTCACCTACGCACCTATACATAAATAAAAATAGATACTTTTTAAATTTAAGAGCTTTTCTTGAGATAAGGTCTCACTGTGCAGTCACTGTGTGAGTCCACAATCCTCCTGCCTCTGCCTTTTGAGTGCTGAGATTATAGGTGTGTTCCACTGCTTCTGGCTCACTAGATGTTATTTTCAATCCTTTGCCTCCCACCAAAGTTATTCTTTACATGTGGCCTCCCTCTCTGGGTTTCATACCCCTAACAGGCCCTCTTGCCCCGCCCAAAAGCATACAGCTGTTCCCAGCAGACAGCTGCCACTGTTAGCATCATCTGAACCCTGACCAGGAACTCAGAGGGGTGTGATACTCTGGGATGTAAAAGGCAGCAGAGAAAGAGGCGAGGTGGCAGGGCCACCATGGGAGAAAGAGCCTTTAGTGACCTGCCAGGTGAGGACTACAGGCTCAAGGGCAAAGCAGCCCTGCCCTGAGGGGGCTGCAAAGGCTACTCAGGATCCTCTGCACGAGGGAAAGGCAGCCAGCAGCTCTGTGCACAGTTCTCATGGATAAGTATGGCTGCCCTCAGCTACCGTCATACTCCGTGAGCCCTGGTACCCAAACGGGAACTTACACACTGAAATAGCTCACTGAGAAAAGATCTATGAGAAAAGATTTATGTGCAGAAATACTTACATAATTTGTGGCCCACCAGGATTTTAGCTTCAAATACCACTGCAATTTGGGTCCGAGATTGACAGCGAAATCCTCGGCCAGCACTGTCATGCGTTGGAAGTCTCCTTCCTTCATCAGCGGCCTCACAGATTCCAAGTACTGGAGTTGAGAGAACACGGTCTGAGTGAGATACCCACCCCTGAGTCATGGACCATTTCACACCTCAGGAGAGTCACACCAGGCAGAAAAGGCTGGGAAAGTTTCCCTGAGTCGGTCTCCCCTCTCAACAGACAAGACAACCATTGCAGGGCTAAACATTGCTGCAGATGAACGAAAATCCAGGTATCTTCTTCCTCATGGAGGAGACATCAAGACATCTCTCAACCATTATTTGGTCGTTATTTCAATGATGGTGCCCTGAGATGGGTAGGGCAGCCCTGCGGGCCCAGTGAGGGTCAGATAGGTGCCCAGGCAGAGCAGGAACAGGACCATGGTTCCAGGGTCTAGATGCTCAGTTCAGACAGACTAACAGATGCAAACCTTGAACATGTTTTGAGGTAAAACACACAGGGTATTTCACACACAGTCTTTTTCTTTTTTGAGACAGGGTCTCATGTAGTCTAATTTGAACTCAAACTCACTAGGTAGCTGAGGATGGCCTTGAACTCCTGATCCTCCTCCTTCCTCTTTCTCCCAAGGGCTAGAATGACAGGCATGTGCCCCCATGTCTGGTGTTCTAAGAACCCTGAAAGCTCACACCTGTACCTGAGTGAGTTCCAGAAAGTGGAACTGCCATCTGATTTGTCAAGAAAGGAAACCAGGTCTGGAGCTGGGTATGACATAGGACACACGTAATCCCAGCATTTTGGAGGCAGAGGAGGCTTAACTGGTCTACCTGAAAAGTTCCAGGCCAGCCAGGCTACATAGTGAGACCCTGTTGCAAAACAAACACCAGCCTAGGGACAGCAGTGTTCTCTAGGGCCTGCTCTACACAATGAGGGGCGGGGCTGTTCCTCAGCAGGGCCAGCTGCTCCTCTGAAGCTTACTCCAAGTACAACACGGGCACTGAAAGGCCGTACTCTCCCAGGGCTCTTCTGGCAGATCGCTTGCCTTGCACACACAAAGCCCTGGATTCTGTCCCCAGCACTGCAGAGAACTAACTGAGTATTGTAGGATTAGCCTGCCGTCCCAGCGCTCAGGTGCAGGAAGCAGAGGAATCGAAGTTTAAGGTCATCCTCAGCTACATAGGAAATTCTAGGGGTTCCAGACCAGTCTGAGCAATGTGAGATCCATCTGGAAAGGGGGAGGAGGCTCTATACACTCTGGGGCGAGCACTGCGCCATAGCAGGCAGGCAGCTGTAATTCCCCGAAGCCAGTATGTTTTTTGATTTACAGTTCTGAAAAGTGGGCAGAAGGCACCAAGCATGGGTGTTCGCCCACGGAATGCACCAAGGTGCGGCCACTGAAGAGCAGATCAGGCTCAATACAGAGTCACTCTCTGCTACTCTGACACACGAAGTCGCACCCACATGAAAACACGTGCATGGACATTCCCAGCCTTCCTGCTTTCGACACAGCCCGCACCATCTACCCACACAATGAACGTTATCAGCTCCAGAAAGGGAAGCAGCACAGCCATGCTGGGTCAGGGTGAATCTTACAATCATCCTGCTTTGGGAAGTTAAAACAGGAGAATTACAAGTTTAAGGCTACTCTGGACTACAGAGTAAGATCCTGCCTCAAAGAAAAATAAACGCTAGTGTGTGGGGGGAAACCCACAAGAGTCACCCATTACGTAACTCCATTCATGTCACAGTCCCTGACTTGGCAGAACTAGAAACAGAAAGTAGAGCAGAGGTTGGCAGACGGGCAGGGAGCGTGGGAGTTATTGCCTAATGGCTACGGCTTCTGCTTGAGGCAACAGAACGGCCTGACAAATCATGGTGGCCACAATTGCACAATGCCCTAGATGTAATTAGTTTTAATAAACTTATACTTGAAAACAGTTAAAATGTGTGTGTGTGTGCATGCGCACATGCAAGCACATGCACAGACGCATACATGTACGGAGGCATTTGGAGGGCGCATGTCCTCAGAAGCCATCCTTACAAACACCATCTACCCCTTGGAAACAAGTTTTTTAGCAGCTTGGAGTTAAGCAGCCAGGCTGGTATCACTGGGCCCTGAGCCACAGAGATCCTCCTGTCTCCATTCCCAGGACTGGGATTACAAGTGTGTGTCACAAACCTGGCATTTTTCTATGGGTTCTGATGAATCAAATTTAGGACTTTGCTTGGAAGGTTGCAAGCATTTTACTGATTGAAAACTATCTTGTCAACTCATTTCCTCCTCTTTTTTTTTTTTTTTTTTTTTTTTTAGACAGGGTTTCACTGTGTAGCCCTGGCTGGTCTAGAAGTAGCTTTGTGGACCAGGCTGACTTCAAACTAAGAGAGATCTGCCTACCTCTGTCTCTTGAGTGCTGGGATTAATAGTATATGCCACCATGCCCAGCCTTTAAAAAATATTATAAATGTGGGTTTTGTATGCATTTGCCACAGTTTAAAATAATGGATGCACTCAAATCCCTGAAGCACGCACATTAAACAGGGACTCATCCAGTCCTAAACCGCATCTCAATAAAGGCATTATTCAAAAGTAAACATTCCCTGGTAGGTGGGATATGGGACCTTTAAACACTGAAGATGCAATTAATCCATTACAGAAAAACAACATCAAGCTATGGATGGTAAAATATGTCTACCATGTCTGCATCAAGAGACTAAGGCAAGAGGATCAAGGTCATGGGGCTGGAGGGATGGCTCAGCAGGTAAGAGCACCGGCTGCTCTTGCAGAGGACCCAGGTTCTATTGCCAGCACCCACTTGATGACTCACGATTGTTTGTAACCCCAGTTCCAGGGAATCCAATGCTCTCTTCTGGCCTCCTTGAGCACTGCATTGCATACATATGGTGGGCACTGCATGCATACAGTGTACACATCTACACAAAGTCAAACACTGATGTGGGAAAGTCATTGGTTAATTAATAAAGAAACTGCTTGGCTTCATAGGTTAGAACATAGGTGGGTGGAGTAAACAGAACAGAATGCTGGGAGGAAGAGGAAGTGAGCTAAGACGCCATGCTTCTGCTCTCCAGGGCAGATGCGATGAAGCAAGCCGCCAGGTCAGACATGCTGAATCTTTCCCGGTAAGACTGGTGCTACACAGATTATTAGAGATGGGTTGATCGGGATATGAGAATTAGCCAGTAAGGGCTAGAGCTAATGGGCCAAACAGTGTTTAAAAGAATACAGTTTGTGTGTTGTTATTTTGGGGCATAAGCTAGCCAGGCAGCCGGGAGCTGGGTAACAGGAATGCATCCCACAGTTCCTTCAACAAAACACTTATACATAAAGAGTAAAAAAAAAAAAAAAACTTAAAATGTTCGAGGGCTTTGGTCCTGCCTCAACAAAGTGATGGGACAGACTTGACTAAGCAGGAAGGCCTTACCGGCTCTGAGGAGTGGATGGGAGGTGAGGTGGGGGGAGGGAGAGTAAGGTGGGGGGATGGGGGAGTGGGAGGAGAAGAGGAAGCAGGAACTGGGATTGGCATGCAATAAATAAATAAATAAATAAATAAATAAATAAATAAAGTAAACTATATAAAAAAAAAAGAGAAAATGTTCAAGGCCAGTGTGGGTTGGTTACCCAGCAAGACCTTGTATGCAAAACCTACATATCAAAGGGCTGGGGCTATGGCTCATGGCAGAACCCTTGTCCAGCCAGGGCAAGCACTCTGAGGTGGGGCAGCATTATCACAGGAACCCTGCAGCAGAGACTCTGCCCACTAATAAAGAGGAAGGAGTGTATTCACAGTTACAATTAGCCAGATGAATGGCTCTAAAGGACTTGGGCATCTCAGCACAAAGGTGAGACACACCTACCCGGCTCACGGTGTCTTTGACGGCTGGGACAGGCAGGCGCGGCAGAGACGTCTGGAAGCTGTACAGCATGGGCTTTCGGCCTGAGAAGACCTTGACCATAGCCTGAAGATACAAGTTACATTTCACAGATGACGCAAATATTAGAGTCAAAGTCAGGGTTCACCTGCACGCGACTGGCTGAGTGCTTACGGTGGGGCCATTCCCTGACTTACACTATCAGACCTCGGCAAACCAAAATAGTAAACACTGGGCTGAACCAAAATTAGGTCTGACAGAGGCTTCGGGTACGGCTGCCGACCGTCACCCATGGCCAGGAGCCCTGGAGTTAACAACACCTCTGCAGGCGGCTGTCAGCCTCCTCCTGGGATGTTCATGGTTTGAGGTTGGTGCAGGCTCTGGATATAGGAAGTAATGCCAGCTGAGGTGTTCACCCTCAAGTCATCCCCAGGGTAGGCAGTGTGTCCCTGTCCATCAGATGAAGCAACACGGAGAGTGAGCCACTTCCTACAGTCCGATGCAGGCCAGGTAGAGAAGGCCACTCTCTGCTCCTGACCAAAACCAAACATCTCTAAGGGTTCAAGGTGTAGACAGTGATGATTCTCAGCACACAGGAGTGCTGGGATTCAGTTTAACATCAGCCACGAGGACTGCTTAAGCCCGCCGGACACCATCTCTAGCTAGGACTTAAGTTCTGCTACTCTAGGCATTAGAAGACTCACAGACAAGGTGGAAGCTGGTTTGGGGAAGAGTGGAGTGTATGGTGGGTAGCAAGGGGAGTCTGAAGGAGAAGATCAGAAGTGGGGATGATGGGGGGGAGTGTGCTGGCCTGTTGGTTAAGGTCAAGCTGACCTTTTCCTCCCCTTCACCAAGAAGGACCCCCGGGGAGAAGCAATTCAAAAGACAATTTTACTAGGACCAGACTCATTAAAATCATTTACAAACCTTGGGAGCAGAAAATTAGTTTCTTTATAAAACAAAACCAAAACAAAACCAAAAAACAGAACTGAAGACCAGAAGTTAAGAGTGGTGACCGTATGTGGGTGGGGGCACACGTGATAGCCACACTGTGGAAGGGGGTGTTGATGCCAAAGAGGGAGGCCCCAGGAGTGATCTCCACTTTGGACAGCCACCCAACACCCCCACCCCAGAAAACTGAGCTTATAAAAATGAGCTGGGGCTTCGGATATGGCTCAGTGGGTAGACAGCTCACTGAGTTAAGCTACACATGAGGCTCTGGGTTTGATCACTGGCATCTCGTAAAAACCAGACATAGTGGCGCATGCCTGAGCTGGAGGCAGGAGAACCAGAAACTCGAGGTTATCCCAGGCTACAGAGTAAATTCAAGGCCAGCCAGGGTGATGTGAGACCTTGTCTCAAAAAACAAAAACAATAAACAAAACAAAAAATCTCCATAACTAGTTAAAATTTGACAAGGCTCATGCATATGGCAATAACCCTCTTCCTTAAATGAGGGTGCCTGGCCTTAGGGTCGGGGTGAAACGGAGAACACTGAAGGGTTAGGGTAACTCATGTGATCTGGCCAGCAAAAGTGTCTTGACTACAAAATGGCCCAAGGCTACAAAGACCTGGTGGGTGGCACTTAGGTTCAGCAACCATCCTGAACTACAGGCTAAGCAGGTGAGCAGAGAGATGGCAGAACTCCCAGAGACCATTAGCAAGCAGCCCTGGGCTCCACCCGAGTGTCACGGTGAGCCACAGCTCGTCCACAGCCAGAGGCTGGGGACCGGTCACACATCAAAGAGCAGAGCAGAGTGCTAACCAGGCAAGGGGGCTCCTCTGGTGACGTCACCCTAGCTAGTGACAGATAGTTACCATCCAGATCCTGGTGCTTCGGCTCATTTTGCCATGCTCCGCGAACATCCAGCCGTGGTAGGAGAGCAGCACCTTCAGTGAGTAGCGCATAGTCATGATGACCGCTACCCAGAGCCCGGTGCCGAAGAGGATGCCGCTCACCATGTTCTTCGTCTGACTTGACATGCGGCCACTGTGGATGGACCAGATAAGTAGCTAGAGCGGCAGCGTGGGAAGGTGGCTACAGCTACCACCACCACGCAGTGGGACCAAGCACCTTCCCAGGGACAGCAGAGAGCAGGCTGCAGCACCTTCAAGCAGAGGTGGGCTCATTAGAGAAGGAAGCCTGAGGGACCCACCAACTCTCCTAGTGCTTGTGCCATTCTCTGTCCCTCTCAAAATGGGCCAGCCTTGGCTGGGTGCAGCAGAGTGGCCTCTCTCTCTTTTTTTTTTTTGGTTTTTCGAGACAGGGTTTCTCTGTGGTTTTGGAGCCTGTCCTGGAACTAGCTCTTGTAGACCAGGCTGGTCTCGAACTCACAGCGATCCGCCTGCCTCTGCCTCCCGAGTGCTGGGATTAAAGGCGTGCGCCACCACCGCCCGGCCCCAGAGTGGCCTCTCTTGTGCTGAGGCCAGAGACCAGCCTGGGCAACGCAGTGAGCTTTCCATCCCCCAGAAAAAGCCAGAGACCGGCTAGTGACTTGAGCCATCCTGAACAACACCACTTTCTCCAGCCTTAGAGAGCACAGCGGAGAGGCCCACTGTGGGCAGAGACCTGCTCACCATGACAACTGCTTCAAGCAGGTGGGGACTGCTAAATGATGCTCACAGAGACCCTGGCCCAATTTCTTCAGATTATAAAGCTTTCCCCACCCCTCAAACGTACCTTGTTTGTGTTTGCTTGGATCTGCTGTGCCTGCAACTGAACTCAGAACTTCATGCTTGCTAGGCAGGGGCTCAAACCCTGAGCTACACCCCCATCCTCAAATATAATTAGATGTTTTTATTCATAAGAAACTCAAATGTCCCAGCACCCTGGAGGCAGAGGCAGGTGGATCTCTGTGAGTTTAAGATCAGCCTGGTCTACAAAGTGAGACCCTGTCTCAAAAACTAAACCAAATCAAATTAAAACAAATCAAACAAACAAAAAAAAAAACCCTACATAAAAATAAATAAACCTAAAAAAAACTTAAAAGATTTTAAATACTTAAGAAAACAAAGTCACCGATTATGAAAGAAAAACCAAGACAAAAATGCAGCTATTTTGTGGGATTGTTGCAGTTGTTTTGGAAATGGAGAAGTAGTGGCAAAGTAAAAACTAGCACCCTCCTCTGCGAGGCTCAAGACATCAAGGAAGAAGAGGTGGAAAGGACACAAGAGGGATGGGGAGGAGAGCTGAGAAACGCTCTCTGCTGCACACGAGAACTTGCTGAGGCTGTGAACAGAGGCCAAGCCAGCTGGATCGGGCCACACTCCAGCAGGGGCACTATTTAGACTTGGTGGATTTAATAAAAGAGTGGGTGTGGAGAGTTGGCATGGGTATAGTCAAGATACACTGTTGACACGTACGGAACTGTCAAGGGACGTATAAAAGATAGTCTATGATCAAAACAATGGTATACATAACCATAAATGTTCTAATACTGGAAAACCTTAATTTAACATCTTGTAAGTGACAGAGACAAGTTTCTTCTCAGGTAAAACACTACGCTCTGAAACGTATTTTCCCACAGTTGGTCAAACCCAGCATTCAAAGGGCTGGAGAGACAGCTCATTAGTTAAGAGCATTGGCTGCTCTTGCAGAGGACCTGGGGTTCAATTTCCAACACCCACACAGAGGCTCACAACCACCTGGATCTGAGGCCTCTTCTGACCTCCAAAAGCACCAGGTACACATATGGTACACAGACACACATGTAGGCTAAACACACATACACATAGAATAAAATTAAAAAAACTAATCCAAGCTGGGTGTGGTGTCACACGCAGAGGCAGGCAGATCTCTGTGAGTTCACAAGGCTAGCCTGGTCTACACAGCAAGTTTTGGGATATCCAGGACTACACAGAGAGATCCTGTCTTAAAAACCATCCAAAGTTCAGCTGTGTCTTTAACCTCTTTGATCTTTTCAGATCAAAGCAAACAGAAACGCAGCCTAGGGGTACAGGAGCTCAGTCCTCATGGGAAGATGGTTCCAGAACAACCCTTCAGGCTGCAGGACTCTGACCTTTCACCTGGCTTTTCTAAATTTGGGCCAGGGATGACCCAGTTTACGAAAATAGATTCTGAGAGACAAAGAAACAAATCTTATAAACACTGAGATTAAACAAGGTTTTAGTAGGTGGCACAGCTATGTGCAATCCGGCTTTGAGGCACAGCTCATGTTAACAGCAGAGCAAACTGTTAGCCCCGCAGCTACCTTCAACAGGCAGCCAGCTCAGCACCCAGAGCAGCACGCTGAGCTGTTGGCGGGCTTCCCTCACCTCTCAGGACCTGTAGGACAGGAGAGCACAAGTCCAGCCTCCAGTGACCAGATCCACCAGCTGCTTCTGGTAACCTAGCCCCTGCTGGATCTTCAGGGCCCCAGACAGACAAGGCCCTTGGCAGGAGGCCTGAACAGGCATTTTTATCTGGTCTCCTACAGTCGCTTACAAAGGCATAACCAATGCTGCCTGCAGGGCTGGAGGCTGAGGAGTTGGCTGACTTCTCTGTAACTCCTGGGTGTCTCAATCAGAGGGCAGGCATGGAGGCTCATTAAAGAGCAACCTCCAGGATTCCGGAGCACCTTCCCAAGCCCAGAAAGCAACTCCTCCGGCTGTGAGTGTCCCCTGGGGCCACTCTGTCAGTTTGCTTTTGCAATCCTTTCTAGTGTATAATCTCTCCATCTCAGCCACCAGGAAAGCAGCATCAGAAAGGCCCAGAGCAGGGCTGGAGACATGGCTCAGTAGTTGGAGGGCTTGCTGTTCTTCCAGAGGACCTGAGTTGAAGGTCTGTTCTCAGCATACGTGGCTGAGTGGCTCACAACAACCTGTAACCTCAGCTCCAGGGGGCCCAGGGCCCTCAACTGGCCTTCAAAGGCACTGAACTCAATGCTCCCAGCTGAGCTTAGCCCTGACCCTAAACATTGTATGGACCCTTCACAACTCCTGGCTAGAAAACAAGGCCAAGTGCATAGCAAGGACCTGGCGGCTATTGCTTCTCAGTTATAAGCCCACTGAGGACATGCTGTGAAGGACATGCGGCACAGGACAATTAGGGACAATTCTGAAATCACTTGCTTGAACCCAGTGTACATGCCTATAGTTCCAGGAGAGGCAGGAAGGTGAAGTTCATCAAGAGTTCAAGGTCATCTCATACTACACAGCACCTCAAGACCAGCCTGGGATACTTGAGACCCCATCTCAGAAAAGAAAAAGAAAATGTCCAAATGCAGGGGTCACAATGCAAAGGAAACCGAGCCATGGTATCCTGTGCCCTGGCTACACCGAGAGAGTCTAACATCCTCCATCCTAGATGGTGCCAGGGATTGTTGGAAGCTGCATGGAAGAACTGCCACCAGAGGTGACCTGAGGCTGGGGTATGGTTCAGTGGTAAGAGTGAACCTAGCATGCATTAGGCCCAAGGCTCCACGTCATCCCAGAAATGAAGTATGTAGAATGTTCCCTAGATACCTTCTAGAGCAGGTCCAGCATCTAGCAGGAGACCCCAGCTACAGAGGAGCCTTTAAGAAAAGTATTCCGCGGCTAGAGACAGCTCAGTGGTTAAGAGCACTTGTTGCTCCTACAGATGACCTGAGTCCAGTTTCTGTATCAAGCAGCTCACAACTGCTTCTGACTCCAGTTTTAAGGGATCCAACAGCTTCCTCTGGCCTCGGAGGGCACCAGGCACATAAGGTACACATACATACATGCATACAGACAAAACACTCATATACATAAATATAAAGAAATAAATCTTTTTAAAAAGTTTGGTTTCAGCCGGGCGGTGGTGGCGCAAGCCTTTAATCCCAGCACTCGGGAGGCAGAGGCAGGGGGATCTCTGTGAGTTCGAGACCAGCCTGGTCTACAAGAGCTAGTTCCAGGACAGGCTCCAAAACCACAGAGAAACCCTGTCTCGAAAAACCAAAACAAAAAAAAAAAAAAAGAAAAGAAAAGAAAGAAAACTTGGGTTTCGTGGGACACACTTTTAACCCCAGCACTCAGGAGGCAACAACAGGCAGATCTCTGTG
The DNA here is from genome assembly GCF_950005125.1 of Chionomys nivalis. NCBI lineage: Eukaryota > Metazoa > Chordata > Mammalia > Rodentia > Cricetidae > Chionomys > Chionomys nivalis. Next base: position 51,935,411 of record NC_080093.1, read on the forward strand.
AGTTCGAGCCCGGTCTACAAGTTAGGCCAGCTGGAGCTATACAGTGAGACCCAGTCTTAAAAAAATTAAAAAAGAAAAGAAAAACCTCAGGCCTTGTCCCCAAACAGGATGCCAACAACTTTCAAGTTCCCATAATAAACTAAATTCCAAACCAAGGTAAAATGGACCTCCTTGGGAAATCTAAGCCACTCTGAAGGGGCCAAAGGCTGAAGTCTTGGCCAATGGCAGTCAGTTCAGGGGACCAGATCACTGGACAGACTAACTTCAGTGGAACAGACACTGGGAGCCATCTGAGGCAGAGAAGCCCTCTGAGGTCACCACTGGCTCCATCGACTGCCACAGGTGGCTCAGGCCTCGGCCATTCTTAGCCTACTATCCCGAGGAGGGCGGCTGGGTATACAGGTCACCCTTCCAAGGGACTTCACTACCAGGTCAGGAAAAAGAAGAGAACCCATGTGGCCGGGCAGCAATGGCCTTGTGGAGAGTCCAAAGCAAGGGCAGTCAACAGGGTCACTGTCATCTTCCTACTATTGAGGTGGGGAGGGGGTCGGGGAGAGGCGGTTACTCACGTGGTGTCCAGGGTCTGGTTGATCTTTGCAATCATGCCCAGGGAGGGGTCCACTTTGGCATGCATGGATGATATCACGCCCACCACCACGATAAGCCAGCTGGAGGGACTCGCCGGGAACACACCAGTGATGATGCCATTCTGGAAAGACAAACCAGCTGTAAGCACCACTCTCCTGAGGCCACCATCGCTGCTCTGCAGTAGCCCTGTGGCAACGGGCAGCTGGAACAGCAGGCAGCAGGGAGAAGGTATGGCACGCAGGCCACCAAGGACCAAGTGCCCAGTAGCTGAGACTCTTCCTGGAGCCACGACTGCCTCATCTTCATGCAGCTTCTTCTTTCCCAACTTCTGAGTCCAAATGCACCCTGGGAGATTCCCCAAGAGGGACTCAGGGTCGGCAGGAACACTAGGCCTGACTCCCCATACAGATCCCCATATGGTGACAGCCTGGGCACCATGAGGTCCCACCCCCAGTCTGCCAGTATCTGGAAGTCAGGGACCCCAGCTTCCAAATTCCCTTTGCCCTATCCAATCACTGAGCCATGTCTCCAGCCCTGCTCTGGGCCTTTCTAATGCTGCTTTCCTGGTGGCTGAGATGGAGAGATTATACACTAGAAAGGATTGCAAAAGCAAACTGACAAAGAGTGACCCCAGGGGACACTCACAGCCGGAGGAGTTGGTGTCTGGGCTTGGGAAGGTGCTCCGGAATCCTGGAGGTGGCTCTTTAATGCGCCTCCATGCCCTGCCCTCTGATTGAGACACCCAGGAGTTACAGAGAAGTCAGCCAACTCCTCAGCCTCCAGCCTTCCAGGCAACAAAACCAAGTTTAAAGTAAAATTTCTGCTGTATTTATCCACTGTACATGAGTGGATGCAAGGACACCATGTTGCAAAGGTGGAGATCAGAAGACAGAGTGTGACAGTCAGTTCTCTTTCTAGCTGATAGAGCTTTGGGTCAAACTCAGGTCATCAGGCAGGGCTGCAATCTCACCCAAGTAACTCAAAACTCTGTCTAAGGAAAAGAGGTTGGGGGAGAAGGCTTGTGTGGACCAAAGCTGGCCAGTCTTTGCCAGCTCTGGAAACCAGGAGAAGCATGGCGTAGAGTGCTGCCTTCTCTCTGCTTTGCTGACAGTTTGAAACTTCCAGTAAATTAATTCTATCTTGTTTCTGTTTCCGTGTTTTGTCTTTTAAAACAGAGTCTTTCTACATAGCTCCAGCTGTCCCGGAACTCACTATGTAGACCAGGCTGGCCTCTGCCTCCTGAGTACTGGGATTAGAGCACTGGAACACCATGCCCAGCATAATAAATTAATTCTTAATAGATACACACATTTAGCCCAAGTACTTGGAAAGCAGAAGCAGACAGAGCTCTGTGAGTTTGAGGCTAGCCTAGTCTCCATAGTGAGCTCCAGGGTAGCCAGGGCTATCGAGTGAGACCCTAATTCAACAACAACAATTCTCTAAGCAGTGTGGGGACTCATGTCTTCCCAGAACTTGAGAGGCGAAGACAGGAAAACTGCCTGAAGTTACAAACCAGCCTGGGTTACAGGATCAGATTCTATCTCAGAAAAGCAAAAGAAGGCTGGAGAGACAGCTCAGGGGTAAAACACCTGCCACACAAGCTGGAGGAAGGACCAGTGTTTAGATCTCTAGAATCAATGCAAAAGCCAGGCAGGAATGGCACCCATATGTAACTCCAGCACTCCAGAGGCAAGCTGGCTAGCTAGACCAGCCAGGTTCTAGACCAGCCAACCTTTAGACTAGCCAGCCTCTAGACCAGTTAGGTTCTAGACTAGCCAGGCTCTAGACCAACCAGGCTCTAGACTAGCCAGAATCAGTGAGCTCAGGATCAGTGAGCTCAGGATCAGTCTCAATATATAAAATAGAGAGTTATAGAGGAAGACACCCAATGTAAAGGTCAGGCCTATACACACACACACACATACTACATACACACAGACAAATAACAAAGAAGGAAAACCTTTCTTGGAGCTAGAGACAGCTCTGTAGTTAAGAACACTCACTCTTATAGCAGACCTGAGTTCATCCCCAACACCCATGTCAGGCAACCACCTGTAACTCTAGCTCCAGGGAATCCAATGCCTCTAGTCTCTGCAAGTACCTGCAACTAACATACGCCCTCCCATATCCAGATTGTTATTTTTAATTAGGTGTATTCCATAATAAAGGATACACATAATTAAAATAAATCTCTTTTTTAAAGAGAAAAATAAAATCACACTTGTGATCTCCACACTCAGGAAGCAGAGGCAGAAGGATAAAGAATTTACAATTAGCCGGGCGATGGTGGCGCATGCCTTTAATCCCAGCACTCGGGAGGCAGGCGGATCTCTGTGAGTTCGAGACCAGCCTGGTCTACAGAGCTAGTTCCAGGACAGGCTCCAAAGCCACAGAGAAACCCTGTCTCGAAAAACCAAAAAAAGAAAAAAAAAAGAATTCACAATTATCCCTCATTACACATTCTGTTTGAGCCCACCCTGATTACATGAGATCCTGTGCCACAAAAGCCAGGACTCTCAGAGGTCCATGTGCTGCTACCCCTGTCAATCCAGCACTTTGGAGCCTGAGGCAGGATGATTGTTGTAATTTCAAGGCCATCTTGGGCTAGAATGAGACCCTATCTAAAAAATACAAGCATAAATAAGTAAATAAATAACTCAATAGAGTTAAAAATAAGTAAATAAGCTAGTCATGGTGACATGTTCCTTCAACCCCAGCATTCGGGAAGCAGAGGCAGGCAGATCTCTGAGTTCCAGCAAACACTGCAGAAGACAGCCAACCAACCCTGAGCCCTAGCAAGCACTGCAGAAGACAGCCAACCAACCCTGACTCCCAGCAAGCACTGGAGAAGACAGCCAACCAACCCTGACTCCCAGCAAGCACTGCAGAAGACAGCCAACCAACCCTGACTCCCAGCAAGCACTGCAGAAGACAGCCAACCAACCCTGACTCCCAGCAAGCACTGCAGAAGACAGCCAACCAACCTTGAATCGGATGAACTTCTTCTTCCAGGAGTGCAATCCTGACAAGCATATCTGTTTGAGGGCTTCATGGCTCAGGCGGAGGTCGATGCCATCGGGGGTAACAGTGAACTGGAAGGCCACAGCTTGATGAGCTTCTGCCATCTTTGAGTACCTGGAGCAGGGACAGAAATGGCTTAGAGAGGCCTGACAGCAGAAACCAGCGCCTCCAGTAGATGGAGCCTCCAAATTTAACCCTGTGACTTAAGAGACTCATATATGTCTCCATTGCTGTCCCTCACTCCATGCTTCTCACCTGTCCAACTCCGTACAGTCTTGAGGTGACGGTGTGGGCCCATGTTACCACCACCCCATGTCCTCTGCACATCCCACAGAACCACACCCTCAAAGGCATCCTCAGCCAGCACGACAAGGACACTGGTGGCCATGTATCAACCTGAACTGCGGAGATGACTCTTCTTACAGCCCATTCCAGAGCTGTCATGAGAACTCCAGGAGCAGCAGCAAACAAGTCCCCAGCAGCCCTGAACCCTGACCTTCGGGCCAGACTACTGCACCCCCAACATCAGAGAAGGCCACAAAGACCTCGCGACAGGTGATGAGATGGGTGGGCTGGAAAAGCCCTTCCCTCCAGACTGGCAAGATAAACTCGACCCCAGAACACAAGCAAAGGTGGAAGGAGAGGACCAGTTCCACAAAGTTGTCCTCCGGCTTTCTCACACACTGTGCAGTGCACGCTCTCTCCCAACATACAAAATGAATAAAAATACTTTCTACACTGGGCTATGGTGGAGCTCTCAGCTCTCAGGAGGCAGAGGCAAGTGGATCGCTAAGGATGAGGCCAGTCTTATCTACAGAGGAAGTTCCAAGACAGCCAGGGTTACGCAGAAAAACACAGAGAAACCCTGTCTCAAAGTAATGAGAACAAAAACAAAACAAAACAAACAAAAAACTTAAGAAAAAAGAACAACTCCACCATCATCCCACAAGCTACACAGACCTTAACTAATCCTGATACTCTGAGGCCATTCCTAAAGTCAAACTTGCCTTAAGCACCCATGTATGGCGTCTTGATCATACCTGCACAAAACATGACCTCTTCTGTGCTAGTCTGTCCAGCCCCACTCACTATAGGAAATCTTAAAAAATCTCTAGGCAGCCTGGAGAGATGGCTCAGCGGTTAGGAACATTGCCTGCTCTTCCAAAGGTCCTGAGTTTGGTTCCCAGCAACCACATGGTGGTTCACAACCATCTGTAATGAGGTCTGGTGCCCTCTTCTGGCCTTCAGGCATACACATAGACAGAATATTGAATATATAATAAATAAATAAATATTTTAAAAAATAAAAAAATTCTCTAGGCTATGTCTGAGTAACTAGCATGTGTAAAGCCCAAGTTAGAGTACCAGCACAAAAAAAAAAAAAGAAAGAAAGAAAAGAAAAGAGCTGGCTGGAGGAGTGTTCCCACTCTTGCAGAGGACTAGAGTCCCATTCCCAGAACCCAAGTCAAGCCGCTCACTGCCACCTGTAAGTCCACCTCCAGGAGAGCTGAGGCCCTCATCTGGCCTCTGCGGGTACTACACTCACACGTACATATACACACATGGAACAGATTAATACACATAAACAACAAACAAGAGGGAACTACAATATGCTCTTTCCCTTTCTTCTTCTGTCTAAGTCAACCCACTCCCACTCAACAGAAGGGTCACCTCTTGCCTTCTTGGTTCTCTCACTCCCCCAGCAGCTGCCTGAGGAGTCCCCTCTTCTGAAGGTGTGCAACCCCTGTTTCCCAAAGCTGTTTGTTACAAAGCACTAAGCATATATATTTTAAAGGTAAGAGGTAACAACTATGCAAAACCATAATAAAATCTAATTTATGGGGGTGTTCTTATCAGATAGTAACTTTCCACAAGCCCATAAGGTCAGATAAACCTATCAAGCTTTCAGGACTGGAGAGAGGGTTCGGCGGTTAAGAGCGCTTGCGGCTCTCACAGAGGACCTGGGTTTGGTTCCTAGCACTTTCATAAACGGTAGCTCACAGCCATCTGTAACTCCAGCTCCAGAGGATCCTCCCCCCTCTCTGCCTCCCTGGGCATGGCATGCATATGGTGCACATACATGTATGCAGGCAAAACACTCAGACAAAATCCCCGAATGTTAAATATGTGTATTTTTAAATATTTATTTATTTTTATTTCACGTATATTGGTTTGCCTGTATGAGAGTGTTGGATCCCCTGGAACTGGAGTTACAGACAGTTGTGAGCTGCCATTGAGTGCTGGGAATTGGACCTGGGTCTTTTGGAAGAGCAGCCAGTGCTCTTAACTACTGAGCCATTGCTCCAGCTCAAATATGTGTATTTTTTTAAAAACAACAAACAGGATTCTAGGGCTGTAGCTCAGGTGGAGGAGTGCCCGCTGAGCTCGCACATGCCCTGGGCATGACACACAACACTACATGTGGTAGTCCTTGCCTGTAATTCCAGCACTCGAGGTGGAGGCAAGAGGATCAGGAGCTCCGAGTTATCCTCGGCTATACTGAAAGTTAGAAGCTAGCCTGAGCTACATGACATTAACAAGCAGAATTGGGGGTGTCACTCAATGGTAAAGCATTTGTCTAACCTGTGTGAGGCCTTGGGTTCTATCCCCAGCAATGCAAAAAACCTTTTTAAATCAATACATGTCAGTATAGTTCAAAGACACCAACCAAAGCTCGGTGTGGTAGCATGGACCTAAGGAGGATGAGGCAGAAGGATTGCCACAGGCTAGAGGTCAGTTTGATCTAGCAGCCCAAGTTGTAGAATTAAACCCTGTCAATTGTGGATCATTTGTTTATTCAACAAACATTTGCTGGTTGCCTCCCTTACTTACCAGTGAAGTAAGGCCCTAGACCCTGGTAGAAATGGGAAATGGTCCCTCTGCCCTCTTGTGATACAGAGAGGAGGCAAAGAGCAACCAATGCCTACACAGCAGTTAGGGTGCAAAAGGAGATGCCAGACGGGAGACCCTGAAGCTCAGCAAGCCACTCTGGAAACAAGTAGACAGCCCTGGCCCGGTGTGCCATCAGAGATGAAGATGACAGTCAACTCAACAGGCCTGAATCCTACAGGCTGGACATGCTGATAAAAGGGGCCCTCCAGCCTTGAACTATGTGCTGTATGGAGAAACTTCCTGGGGTGGGAGGGGGAGCAGGCAGCTGACAACTCACCTGTGGACCTGCTGCGCTGGAAATGTCACAGCGTCACCAAGGACACCTAGGTAGAGCAGCCAGGGAGGGAGGAATGAGGACAGTGCTGGGGGGCAACACAGCTGGAAGCTGGCCTTTGAGCTCTGCTCTGACCTCCAAAAGGGTGAGGGGGCAAAACTTAGAGCCCAAGAGAAGTCCCAGAGCCTTTACATCCTGCGCGGGAGGGCACCGAGCCCAACTGAGAAAGCGACAAGACTACCCACCCATGCTTGTTCAGAGACACACAGCCCGGGTGAGGCACGGAAGGCAGCGCCAGTCAGGGTGAGGAGGCTGGCGTTTGGGATTCCCTTGAACTTCAGATCCTCCATCTACTTCAAAAGTGCTGGGATCACAGATATCTGTAACGTGCCTGCTTTATCCACTGCCAGGGAAGAAGGCAGGGCATGCTAACCAGCCACCCTACTGACGAAAGAGCCAGCACCAGGTCAAGCTTCCCATATCCGCAGCTATCACGAGACCTGAAGCCCACATCAATCCAGGCAAACAGATTCTGTGACTGATCGCCCTGCCAACCGTTTATGTGACCTCAAAGGTGAGCCAGGTGTATTGTTTCAAATTCAAAGCCAGCCTGAGCTAAACAGTGAATTCCAGGCTGGGCTACAGATAGTCCTTGTTGCAAAAACAAAAACAAACTCAATAAATACTTTAATGAATTTTCAGAGTATCAGGGGACTTTCCTGTTGTGTGTATGTGAGTGTACACATGTTCCCGGGTGTTTATACCCTTGTCTGCGCATCAAGGCCTCAGTTCAGCACCAGCTATCGTCCTCTACTGTTTTCAACTTTACTGTCTGGAGGCGAGGTCTCTCACTGAACCTGGAGAGTGTTGACTGGCGAGGTGGAGCTATCCCCGAGTCCTTGTATCCTGTTCACACCGTTTGCCAACCCCAGAGCTGAAATTACTGGTCTATGCTGCTATTCTCAGCATTTTACATGAATGTTGGGCTCAAAGTCAGGTCCTCAAGCTTGCTCAGCACGCTCTTCACCCACTGATTCATCTCCTCAGCCCACGAGGAGGCTGTTAACTGCAGGTTAAACACAGTGCTGCAGTCAGTTCTATCCAAAGTCATGAACCCCACGTTTGCCCAGAAACCAAACCTAGTCTCAGGACAATCACGAGGCCTGGGAATACTATGGTCGCCTTTCCAGGATGAAACGTCCCTGTCACATGACCCGAGTTTAATGTTCAGAGCCACCTGAGCCCGCCAGGTGTGGTGGCACAAGACTATAAACCCAGCACTAGGAAGGTAGAGGCAAGAGGATCGGGAGTTCAAGGTTATCCTTGGCTATACAGTGAGTTACCAGCCTGGGCTACATGAAATCCTGTCACAAACAGACAAAAACTGCCTAACTTAAAGAAGAGCACATCTGGCCTGACAGGCTCAAGGCAGCAGCAAGCAGTCCTACTGCTTTTTTGGGCTTGCATAAGCAATTCACAGACGCAGCCTCACTGCGTCAAACCATTAAGCAGGTATTGGTGCCAGAGTTAATGAGTCAGTCTAAGCCTCCATGCTGGCTTCACAGGCTATTTCGGAGTCTCAGGCCATTCCCAGAAGCCACCAGGAAGTACAAATCAAATCCCAGCACATTCCACTCCCAGGAACAGCTGGAATGCAGTGATTGACAGGTGCTGGCGAGGACATTGAGAAGTCAGGAGCTTCCCCCACTGCACTGTAGAAACGTGAAGGGGTCAGGTTAGAATATGGCCTGTCTTTTCACCAAAAGGCTCCTTCAAGGTGGTGTGTTCAAGGCCAGCCTGGGCTACACAGAAAGATCATATACCAACAAAACAAAGCATAAATGCCAGAACCGTGGAGCCCAGAAACTCCTCTCCTTGGCCAAGATAACTCAAAAAAGTCCACATTAAACCTATACAGGCGTGCTCATAGCGGCCATGTTCGTGATGGACATAAACATGCAGGTTCCACAGCAGGAGAGGAGACGACAGCCAGGCCCCTCCACAGGAGGAGGAGCATAGGTACATTGTGACATACTCACACACCAGAACATGACATGGCCCTAAGAAGGAAAATGGCGCCAACACACGCAATGACACGGATGAAACCATGACCTCAGGGTCTGGGGACGTGACTCAGTGGGCCAAAGGTTCACCTTACATACACAAGGCCCAGGGTTCCAACCCCAGTGCCATGTAAACCAGGCACAGTGGCATATGCCTGTCATCCCAGCACTTGAGCCGGGGTGGCAGGTGGATCAGATGTTTAGATCATCCTTGGCTTGAGAGTAAGCTACAAGTCAGCCTGAGCTATGTGAGATCCTGTTTCCTTTGGGAGAAAAAAGGCAAGAGCACAACATGAAGCCAAAAAGTCAAATGTCATCTCATTTCATTTACACAAAATATCGAGAACAGGAAAATCTATAGAAATAGAAAGATCGGCCTGGCAGTGATGGCACATGCCTTTAATCACAGCACTCAGGAGGCAGGAAGATCTCTGAGTTTAAAGCCAGTCTGGTTTACAGAGCGAGTTCCAGAACAGCAAGGGCTTTTACACAGAAAAACCCTGTCTCAAAAACAAATAAATAAATAAATAAATAAATAAATAAAAATAATAGAAAGCTCGGAGCTTGGAAAGGAACTTGGAAAGGAGAAGGCTAAGAAGGAGTGTTTCTTTAGAGCTGATAAGAATGTTCCCAAGCTGAGCAGAATGACAGATAGCGGCACACTGTTGTGAGTAAATTAAAAATCTCCAAAACAGACTTTAGATGGGTGAATTGCTGATGTGAATTATAGATTGTCTTAGTCAGGGTTACTACTACTGTGATGAAATACCATTATCAAATAAGCTAGGGAGGAGAGGATTTATTTGGTTACACTTCTATATCACAACATCAAAAGAAGTCCAGACTGGAACTCAATCAGGAAAGGAACCTGGAGGCAGGAGCTGATGCATGGGCCATGGAGGGATGCTGCTTATTGGCTTGATCCCCATGGCTTGATCGGCCCATCTTCTTATAGAATCCAGGGCCACCAGCCCAGGGATGTTACCATCCACAAGGAGGTGGACACTCCCCCATCAATAACTAATAAGAAAATGCCTTACAGATGGCTCTTATGGAGGCATTTTCTCAGTTGAGGTTCTTTCCTTTCGGATGACTCTAAACTGGGTTAAAAAGAAATCCATGTGCATCTGTTTAAGGTGTATCAAGGATTTATTTAGCTATGAAAGGGGAGAAATACACCCACAAATACAGAATATGGTAAATCCAGTTGCAGAGTCCTTGGAAAGCTGGGAACCGCTCACAGCTGCCCTCCCTCCTTCCTTATAAGAGATCCTGTACATAGACACCAACACCTTCTATCAGGCTAGATAGCCCAAGGTCATGGGTGGAGCAAATATTCACTACACTTTCCTTTTAGTCTAAATAAAAAAGTTCTAAACTTAATATAAAACTATACACAATAAGAACGATTATCATGTATTGTCCAGGAGAAAGGAGGAGTAATAACATAAACAAAAACGGAACTATAACCAACAAGTTGTGAGGTAGGAAATATACTAAATGTCCAGATCACAGGGAAATGGCAGATTACAGAGATTACTCCGATAGCTGTCATATCCTGAAAAATCTGAGCCTAGTACCCGACATGTTCTTAGTTAAGATAGGAGAGAATAGTAACTATAACTATCTAGTCTTCAACCCCATCAAAGACCTGAGAAGGAAAATAATATTACCTAAGTAAACAGGAAGTGCAAGCAAGCAACTTCCGAAAAATGTAAGAAATAACAGAGACAGCTGGGTGTCTGGACAGTCACCCAACGTTTCTCTGAGACATTGGGGCATCCACTTTCAGCTACAGGCCCAGAATATTTGACAGATCATTTTTAGAAGCAGGAAATTTTGAAAGACTATTTTACGTTGTCTTGGCAAGGTTCAGTAGTCTGTGTCAAGCTGACATAAAACTAGCTAGAACACATCTCAATGAGGCTGTTATTTAAAAATACTATCTCAGAGGCTGGAAAGATAATTCAGTGATCAAGAATATTTGCTGTTCTTCCAGAAGACCCAAGTTCAGGTCCCAGCACCCACTTTAAGCAGCTCACAACCACCTATAACTCTGGTTCCAGGATCTCTGATGCCCTCTTGTGGCCTCTGTGGGCACTGCACTCATGTGATGTATATACACACACTCCCCTAATTTTTTTAATTAAAGAAAAAAGGTGAAAGGAAAGAACTGACTTCCAAAAGCTGTCCGCTGCCTACCACACACTCACTATAGTGTGCATGCTACCCCATTTTCTCTCTCACACACACATCATACACATACAGTAATAATAAATTAAACTTTTTAAGTGAAAAAAGCAGACAGTTGCTAAGAAATAATATTTGCAGTTGACCTCTGACCTCCATATGCACATGCACACATATGAATGCATATACACATGCATACATATGAGCATACTATGCACGTTCATAAAGAAAGAAAATAAAGAAAAAAATGTTCTTTCATAGAACACAAATGCCGTTTAACACTCAAGCATTTGATGCCACAGAACTGGGGGCATCGGGAAGGAGTGAGACGGCTTTAGAAGGCCATCCCATCATGGTTCCCACCAGGATTCCCTTCAGAACGAACACCACCCTCCAGCACTAAGGAAGTTCTTTTTCTTTCTTTTTTTTTTTCAGAAATCATCTAACGTGGCAGAGTAGACACCAAATATCTGCAGACAGCTCAGTCAGGAAAGTGCCGCTGCACAAACATAAAAACATGAGTTCCAGCTACATTAAAAGCCAGGCACAGTGGAGCACACTTGTGGGGAAGCAAAGACAGGAGGATCCCTTGGGCTCACTGGTCAGCCTGCCTCCTGAGGCATCTGCCCAGGCCAAAGAGAGACCCTGCCTAAAAACAGTAAGGTGGGTGGTATAAGGAATTGTGACAACCAAGGTTGACCTCTTGCCTACATGTACACAAAACACACGAAACATAAATACACACATGCACACACACACACTTGCAGATTTCATGGGACCTAGGATTGGGATGGGGAGGGGTGGGCAAAGGTTCCTTGGGAAACCTTGGGAAAGTAGGCAGTGACCACACCACAAGTCATTCCTGTTAGCTTTTCTGCACATGTCTGAGATCTCCCCACAACTTTTTTGGGGGGAGGGGGTTGAGACAGGGTTTCTCTGTGTAACAGTCCTGGCTGTTTTGGAGCTCACCTTGTAGACCAGACTGGCCTCAAACTCACAGAGATTCACTAGGCTGTGTCTCCCGAGTACTGGGATTAAAGGTGTGTGCCACCACCACCCGGCTTTCCCCACAACTCTTCATGTATCTAACGCAGCTGTGCCAGAGCTCTCATGGGTTCTAAGTAGTGGAGTGCCCCTGGCTCCATCCATGTACTACACAGCAGACTCCTGCAGATGAAGTGGAGACAGGAGGATAAAGCAGGCAGCCAGGGAGATGGGAAGTCAGTGCTGCAACTAAAGGCCCCACCTCCATCACACACCCACTTGTAACAGTTTCCTCCAAAACATTCCATCCTGCAGGAGAGCTCCTTAAGCAGGAAGGAAACAACTCACAATACTTTCAGGAAGTTCCTGAAACTGACCAGATGCAGTAGGCTCCTCCCTGCCAGAGTAAGCAATAATAGCTTAGAGTCCCTCAAGCGCTCCCAAGACTCAGAGGAGCCAAGCTACAAAGAAGACTCTGAGACCAGACCAGCAAACTGGAAGAAACAGAAACCACCAAAGCTTACTGGAAGAGGTTTAGACCAACTAAGGCACTCTCCAGCCTGTGAGCTGTCACCCATGCTGGGGTGGGCCTTGGTGATACAGCTGTCTTTGAGTCATTTCTGCTCCTCAGGCAACACCAATAAAGCCTGGCCCACTGGCCCACCAAGTTGGATTTTGGTGATCTGTTGTGGGATCCCAACCTGGGAGAGAATACACCCGTGTGCTATGTCTCTCCAGGGAACGTTTTGTTACACACACCACTCTGAGATCTGACAAGACTGAATTACATCTTTTGGTCAAGGCTGAAGGGACTCTAGCTGGCTTGGCATGGCAAACATGGTGCTGCCGGGCTTCGCCCTTCTCCCCAATTCCCTCTGCCTTGCTAAAATACATTAGGTTATACTTCTACAGCCAGCCACCAAGGCCTAGTCACATACTTGGCTACTTCCTTCTCCTGAAGCTGACTACCAAGGTCCAACTATCAGAAGCCCCCTTGCAGCTGCCCTAATTAACACGCCTAATCAAACTAAACACCTCATCCCAACACAGGGTTTCGCCTTTGAACTTTATAAACTGTCATCTCTCTATGGGCCACATCTGTCTCCCCTCTATCCAGAGGCAGTCCTTTGCCCCGTCCTCCGGATAAATACCCCTTCCCCTTCTCCCTCTCCCTGTCTCCTGGCTTTGTCTCTTATTTCCTGCCCTTTGTCCCTCTGGCGCAAAGAACTTGGTCTTGAGCCGATACCAGTTCCTTCACAGGCTGCAAGCTAGTCCTGCCATCCTCCTCCTGGGCAGGAGACCACACCCAGACCTGGCAGACTGGCACCTGCAGCTCCCTACTTTAGAGGTGGGCACAGATGTCTTTGGGAGGCTTTGTCACCCCAGAAACAGCAGTCACAGAGTCCCAACCCAGTCACCATAGTTCTGTTAATCAACCTGAGGGGGGGGGCAGGGTGTCCCTCCATCATCCCTGATTGAGCCAGTATTCCCAGTGTCCCTGGAAACACAACCTTTCTCTTCAGAGGGAAAGTAACTGTAAGCAGGGTGTTTCAGGTCTTGACTTTCAATAGGACATTAATATCCACAATAATCAAGTTACAAAAAAATAAATAAAAAGAAAAAATTCTAGACTAACAAGATTGCTAAATGGGCAAAGGCTCTTCTTGCTGTCAAGCTTTCTGCTCAAGTTCAATTCCCAGGACCCACATGATAGAATAAGAGAACCAACTCCTGAAGGCTGTCCTCTGACCTCCACTCCTGTGCTGTGGCGCATGCGTAATTCTCTGATTTATGTTGGGCCATTTTCACACCCTCTGCTGCATGGCTGTGGGGTGGACACCCTTGTGTCCTCCTCACCTCCCGTGTGAAGCCCCTGTGGGAGAATGAACAGCTCTCTGTAGAACACCAAAAGCAAGTCCATCCTCAACAGTGGCGGCGAGGGGACTTGTCTGTGTGACACCTGGCAGAGTCATCCGACATGCCAACAGCCCAAAGCAGTTGTACAGGGATGACCAGACAAGCCGGGAGGATGAAAACCAGCTGGATGCTTGAGGCTAGGGAGTGGCACATACGCGTCCCAAGGAGGGAAGCAAAACATTTATAAACCCAAGGACCTTGAAGTGTCCCCAAAGTGTCCCCGTGAGCTTGGCCAGAACCTAACCCTTCCTCAAATGTTCAAAGTCATAGAACACAGCACACCCAGGTCAGTACAGAACCTGCCTCTGCGCCTGCCCCTGCGATGAACTCACTGCTTGCTGACACAGACCTATGGCTATCTGGCTCTTGTAATCGAGAATACAGCATCAGGGGCTGGAGAGGTGGTTATGAACACATACATGTGCTTGCTGAGGTCCAGAGTTCTGTTCCCAGCACGCACATCAAGTGGCTCGGAACTGTCTGTAATTTAGCTCCAGGGAGAACGGACACCTCTGGACTGAGGGATACCTCCATTCATATGCACATAATCATACACACACACACACACAAATTAAAAGGATAAGAATAAATATATAAAAAATAGGATTACATCAAAGGGGTGGAGAGAAGTTAAGTTAAGGGTATATACAGTTCTTGCAGAGGACCCAAGTTGTGTGGTTCATTCCAACTCCAGGGGATCCAATGCCATCTTCTAGGTTCCAAGGGCACTGCATGCACATGACACACATGCAGACATTCACGCACACAGGACATTGCTGTCACACATCTTCCCTGGAACTCTGGGCTTCTTTTCCACATTCATGTCTGAGCAGCCACAGGCGGCTACCTACTACCGTGTGTGTGTGTGTGTGTGTGTATACACCATGTGTGTATGTGTACAGTGTGTATACCGTGTATGTGCATACCATGTGTATGTTTGTGTGTCTGTATACTGTGTGTATGTATATACTGTGTGTGTGTATATATACCGTGTGTTATGTATGCCGTGTGTGTGTGTGTGTATTTGTACATGCAAGAATTTGTGTACAAGAGGTCCACAAACTTTGCCATACTGACCCTTGTGTCCCCACCCCAGCTCCCAGGAGTCTGGTTGCTCCCTTGCTGCACCCTGGCCTCATAAGGAAGTGAACTTAAGCTCTTGGCCCATCAGGAGTCCTTCCTCTTCTTTCTCTAGAAATGTGTTCTTGTCTCAGAGGCTAGGCTTGGGGATAGGCCTCTCCCTGACTGATCCACCCTCTGGCCCCTCCCCTTATCTCCTTTCACCAGGTGTATTCAGCTCTGATGTCCGTCTGCCAATAGAAAGCCAATCTGTTCCTCAGATGGCTCTCTGCCTGGTTACTAAAGGCACCCACTGCCCTGACTCCTATTCTCCCTTCCCAGAAGCTCTTCTAGTGGTCACACCCTGCCTAGCCCGGGTCCTAAGGCTGTGTCCTTGTGTCTGTGCACCTGGGAACCCTGACATACTAGAAGAATGGCCCTCAGGGTCAGCTGGCCCAGCCATTCTATCTGGCAGGCCAGCTGTGCCTGGACATAGGCCACTGGCATTGGGTAGCCTCCTCCTCCCTTCCAAAGGCTGTTGCAAAGAGGGCATGGCAGGCCTCCATGGTGGCTGGAGGGCTCTGCCAGGCTCCATACAGTGTGCACTAAAACACGGATTTCCCAGTACTAGACCACACTTCCAGTTCCTTCTTCCCGCCTCAGGTCACCAGTGGCTCAAGCTTGGCCTACCACATTATCTGCTATGGCCTCTAGCCCCTGACCTCTGTCTCCACTGATGGGAGGGTCTTTTTCGGCTCTCTGTACCTTGGGAGCCAGCCAGACCCCTGTCCCTAATCAGATCTCTGCAATCCACACTTGCTTCAAGGCCAGAAATACAGACTGGACTTAAAGAGGCACGTGAGCCCACCAGCTCCCCTCAGCCCACACCCTTCCTTTCCAGGGCACAGACCCAGTCTTTCATTGCCCCTCCCAATTCTCCAGTGTCTACAGTCACTCCCAGAGCTGTCCCAAGTGCCCTGTGAAGCTCTGCTTTGCATGTTCACACCACACACACACACACACACACACACGGGGACATACAAAGAGCTGGCTCGCAGGGGGCTGCTCTAACCCATCACAGCCCAGCATGGAGAGCTAGTGTCCCTGGGCACAAGGTTTACACACAGGACCACGGGGAAGTAACTGCACCGCAGGGCATGCACCTGTGTCCCAAGTTCAAAGAGGGCCACAAGAACATATACTGGGAAGGAAAGCATAAGAGAGAAAAATATACAGATTGAAGGAAAGAGGGCTTGGACCTCCCCTCGGTCACTCACTGTCCCTCCCAAGTTGTTCAGCAAAAACAATTCGGTATCTAAGGTGTCTAAACCAGGCTGGCCTTGAACTTGTGACTGTCCTCTGGGGTCACAGTATCTGCCACCACACCTAGCATTAGCCTTTGAACTAGAATTCTAAACTAGAGTGTGGGGTGGGGGAGTTGAATGCAACACACCCTCTAGGTAAACACACTGACTGCTCCACCCCAGAAACAGGTCTGGCCGGTACAAAGTAAAGTCCCCTCAGGGACTGTTCCTAACACAAGGTGGCTTCTTGCCCTGTGTCCTCAAACTGGTTCACGCCGAACCGCAGGTGGCTGCTGCAGCAAGAACCCCCCAGGTGCCAGGAAGATGTTCAGAGACACATCCAACATGCCAAAAGCAAAAAATCATGATGGAAGAGGGCTAGGTTGTGGTATCTGGTGTCAGTATTTCTGAGAAGTGGGTGTCGATCTTGCCTCTGCCCCAAGTGGCAGCATTAGTGTGGTGACTGCCACTCCCACATCCCACCTGCCAACCTCCTTGCCTGGGAACGTGTAAGTGCCCCCACACTCAGGCCCAACACCATGTATGTACCAGCCCCACTGCTGGGGAGGGACCCCCAAGGAGGGCTGCGGCATGTGCTACTGGCACACCAAAATGCAGGAAAACCACCAACCTCGCACGTCAGGTCTGCTGTGTATCTGTCCCCAAGCTTGCAATTCTGTACCTCCATCTACACTAGACCCAGTGGCTCCACCGTTTACCCACTACTGACTGTCCTCGGAGTGTGTGTGAGTGAGTGAGTGAGTGTGTGTGTGTGTGTATGTGCGTGCAACCTCAGGTATTGTTCCTTAGGGGCCGCTGCACACACTGTTGTTTTCTCACCAGCCTGGGGCTTCACTGATTGGGCTGGGCTGGCTGACAGCAAGTCCCAGAGATGCTCCTGTGTCTACCCCTCCAAAGCTGGGATTACAAGCATGCACTACCATGCCTGACCTTTCTCAGGTCCTTCTGCTCGCAAGGCAAGCGCTTTACTGACCGACCCATCTCCTCAACCCTTCCTGGGTCACTCCCATTCTCACCTTTCATCATGCTTAGCCAAATACACGCCTCCAACAGGGCCCAGTTTTGGCCAGCTACTGACTCCACATTCCCAAAGCCTCGGCAATGCCTCAGGACAAACTGGGTCACTCACCCGTGCTTCCTGGCAGAGGGCGTCCCTTCCCACGCTGTGTTTAATCATCCCCCAAGACGCTGAAAGCTTTCAGAGATACCAATCTTACTCAATGCTCTTGATTGAATCCTGAGGACCCTGCAGACTGCATCTCACTTGCTACTGACACACAGTCTTCATTCTCAAAGTTTTGTTTATTATTACGTGAGTGTGTGTGTGCACGATGGATGTGTGTGTGTGGAGGTCGGAGGACAACTCCGTGTCGCTTCTCTACTCTTACATGTACGTGGGATCCGGGGTTGATGTCACCAGGCATGCACAGCAAGCACTTTTCCCACTGAGGCATCTTGCTGACTTCAGCCTGTCTTCACTTTAATAACGTGGCTTGGAGTGGTGCTCCAGTCCTTGGCTAAATAAATGGCACTGTGCTTTGCTAGTGGGATGTGCCCACTGGGCTCGCTCTCTCCATTGCCAACCCCTCTACAACAAAAGCATTTCACTTCTGAGGTCAGCACACGAGCCCTAACACTGGCCATGCCACCAAGCTGCCAACCCTGAGGGAAAAAACCCACTTCCCTTCCCAGACCAAGCCCTCTTAGCATCCCCGTCTCCCCGTAGTTCCCCGCAGCTGCAGGGTTTAGGCAGGCAGCCAGCTAAGAAAGGAGGGGAAAGTTCATGAGAGGCCCAGCACACCGCCAGAAACTGGCACATGCCAGAGAAACTGCAATGTGGAAACCGTGTTCATCATATAAATCAAACAGGAAGACTTGCGCAGGGATGACAGGCTTCCGAGCAACTGAATTATGCAAATAGGTTCTGTGCTCCAGGGAGTATTTCAACATGGCCCTGCAGCACACAGATGGGGAGCCAGATAGGTTGGTAGACAAGTAGGAAGGACAACACACAGGACAACACTCAGGGCGGTGGCTCACAGTTCACCATCAGAGATGGCAAGCAGGCTTGTTTCATGTTTTCCATAGTAAAGAAAATGGGAGATACCCATTCGCCCAACCACATGGCACACACCAAACAATGCCTAATTTTTGTGTGTGTTCATGTGTGTTCACACATGTCCAAATTGGTGTCTATCACTCTCCACCTTATTGGTTGAGACAGGGTCTCTCATTGAACCCACAGAGCACTAATTTGACCAGGCTGGCTAGTCAGTGAGCCCCAGGGATCTTCCTGCCTCTGCGTCTCCAGTGTTGGGATTACAGATGTGCACCATTGCTCCTGGCTTTTTATGTGGGTACTGGGGATCAGAACTCAGCAAGCACTTTACTGACTGAGCCATAGCCTCAGCCTCTGTCTTTTCCGTTGCTTTATTTATTTATTTATTTATTTATTTATTTATTTTGACAGGGTCTGTGTAGCCCTGCCTGGAACTCGCATAGATGAACTTTACTCTGCCTACCAAGTAGGATTAAAGGCATGGACCCTAACACTAGGGCCCCTGATATAATTTTTTAATTAATTAGTTTTACTGCTATCCACTCATTAAATTCTAACTAACTCTAAGAAATGAATCCATGAGGTCCCCATTCACTAATGAGGAAAACAAGACTTAGACAGCAGAAGCTCACTTACGGTCACAGCCAGCCAACAGCAGAGCAGGAATCTAGTCCAGCTCCGGTGCCAACGGGCATGTTCTTACTTACCAAGGTACAGTGGTGACAGCAAAGACCAGTTTAAGATTCCTGCAGTTGCAACACACATCGACTTAGGTCACTGCTGTAGCCAAAATGATAGGTGGCAGCCAGCAGGAAAACTCACTTATTACAAACAGGCTAACTCTCAGTATGGCTTAGCTGCCCACCAGAATTTCATAATTCACCTGGCATGCAAGAGCAAGCTCTGCCTCCAGCTAATCCCTCACCAGCTGTCCATCTCACCTGGCAGTAAACAACTGCTGGAAATCCTTAGAGAAGGGGTTACCCAGGAAGAGACAGCTTAGCAGGATTCCAGATCTAGGAACATGGCAGGCATCCCTCACCAGGAACAGCACCAGGCTGAGGAGCCCTGAGCCCTGAGCCTTGCCCCTGGAAGGCCCCAAAGATCTGCCAGTAGGGTCTCTTATCACCCGCAATTCATGGGAATGTTCTCCTCTACTGAACAGATATGGCTCCAACTTAGGCTGAGCGCGGTGGCGCACACCTTTAATCCCAGCACTCAGGAGGCAGAGGCGGGCGGATCTCTGTGAGTTTGAGGCCAGTCAGGGCTACAGAGTGAGTTCTAGGCCAATCATCAGGGCTATACAGAGAAACTGCCTCAAAAAGGCTGGAGAATAACTGAAGACAACACTGGCTGTGGGAGTACATGCCTCTGGAGTACATGCACATGTGAAATGCACACACACACATCAAAAATAAAAAGGACTTAAAACCCTCATATGGCTGGTATGTCCAGAGGAAGTGACTTAGAATGAATGGGACATGTGCACCTTGTGCTTCCGGCAGGTCTGGGCAACAAGGAAAGCCAAGGAATGTCTCAATACATTTCAGTGGCCGTAACAGAAGAGCCGATTTACATCTTATAAAGATTTACATGCCTCACAGTTCCTGAGGCCAGGGAGTTCAGCACAGCTCCATCCTGGTAAGGGCCTTAGGCTACGTCCTCTGACGGAAGAAGCCACTGGTCTGGTGGGAGCCTGGACAAGAGTGGAAATGAGCACGTGCAGAAGAGACGGCAGGGCCCAAGGCACCGACTTGGTGCGCCTTAAAAGACCGGATTCCAGCTCCGGACCAAGACACTAGCCTCCTCTGCTTCAGAGACTCCACCTTGCAAACTCAGTCACTCTGGCTACCAGATTTTGACAGCTTTTTTCCCTTGGGGCACTTGTGGTCGGAGATGAACCACAGCAAGGGGCCTCACTGGGAAAAGCTGTACCCTGAATCCACGGCTGAGCATTCCTGTCTGCAAGCTCTAAACCGGCCACAGGTGTCGTCCCTCAGGGAGACACCCATGTCACCACGTGCCACTCGCACTGACGGGCTGGACTCGGCTGTTCAGGTCAGGTTAGGAAACGAATTTTGGGTAATGGCCATGACATTTTGAATGGTCTGATCTCAAAATCTTAGCAGTGTCAGGCCTGGTTAGTATTTGGATGGTAAAAAAGTAAATTTTCAGTTATCATTCAATCTACATCTCTCAAAAAATAAACCAACAGAACTCTCATCTGTCACACACTGCAAAAATTCAAGCTGGACATGATGAACACTTCTAACTCCAGCACTTGGGAGGTGAAGACAGGAGGATCATAAATTCAAAGGCATCCTTGGCTACACGGCCAGCCTAGGCTACATGAGACACTGTCTCAATAAAATAAATAGACAGACAGATAGGCAGGCAGGCGGGCGGGCGGGCGGGCAGACGGGCAGATAGAATAATAAAGAAAACCAGTGAGATGGTTCGCAGGAGAAACCAAACAACATGAGTTCAGTCCTGAAGAGACCCACACAGGACAGGGAGGGAGCCAATTACCCCAAGCTGTCCTCTGACCTACAGGTGGCACAGAAGTGCACACATGCACACGCACACATGTACATACATGTGCACACCTGCCCCACCACAAAAAGCAGTTAAACTTGTTTAATAACAAGGGAAACCCATGTTGACAAGGCTAACAGTACAGCCTATCCGTTCTGAAACATAGCACCTAGATCTAGTCTTGCCAGCGCAGAACGCCAGCGTGAGCTCTGACTGCCAGGAGGGGAATGCATCTATCAGCTCAAGGAGCTCAGAACCTCTCCTCATACCAAGATATTGTATGTATCCCACAAATGTTCCATAATCTCTGGGGCTGCTCTGCATATCCCATGCATGTTTGTCACCTCAGCACCCTGATATCTGCAATACAAGCAATGCAGAACACAGCAACAATCAAAACACCTGTCTAGTAGCAAACCCAGCAAATTCCAGCATCTAGAAGCTGTATTTACAAATGTCCCGATTTACAGGGGTAGGGGTCACATGCCACGGGCCACCTCCAGGTAAAAAAAATGCTATTAGGTGGGGCTGGAGACATGGCTTAGGGGTTAAGAATCTGTGCTGCTTGCAGAAGACCCGAGCTCAGTTTCCAGCATTCACACGGGTTACCCTGAACCCCTAATTCCAGCTCTAGTGCAGTCTACCTTCTCTTTGGACTCAGAGGCCACCGCCCTCAAGGGTTCCCACACACACAAATACATAACTAAAATTAATCTTTTTTCTAAAGACAATGTCTCACTATGCAGCCCTGGTTGGCTTCGAACTCACAGAGATTCGCCTTCCTTTGCCTATAGTCCTGGGATTACAGCATGTGCTACTACCTCCAACAAAAAAAATCTCAAAAAAAAAAAAAAAATACTGCAAACGGCAGTGGGCCTCACAGCAACCCTCCGTGCTCAGATGTGTCTAGTCTCGCTTCCTTCCGAGTGCCGCTCCTCTTCTGTGCGCAAGCCTATACTTAAGGACCTTCACTGACTCCAGCTCTACGCCATTAAGAAAGGAGGGGCTGTCACACAATGGCTGCATATGGCAGCCCTCCGGTAGCTGAAGAAGCCTGTGGTGTATATGTTGCCCTAAGGGAGCCTCGAGGCAGGTTTCTTGTGGATAGTCATGCCTCTGATGTCCCCAGCCTCAGCTCCAGAGAGGTATGTGGTGCCTTTGAGAAGTCCCCAGGGCACAGTGGCTGGGGTTCCCACTTCCTAGGTCAGCACGTGCATGCTCATCAAACTACAGAGTAGAGAGGTATGACGGAGGTCCTTCGATGGGCCAAGTTCCGAGTTCCCTGGCCGCCAGAGGATCCACAGCTCAAAGAAGTGGGGCTTCAAGTCTAATGCAGATGGATTGAAGACATTGAAGCTGAGAAGTGGCTAATCCCCAATGGCTCGGGATGCAAATGTATCATCAACTGTGGTCCCCTGGATCTGCACTCCTGAGGGCTTCCCCTGTGCTGAATCCCACACACCTCCCAACAAACCTAGCAGCCAGTCTCAAAAAGGGGGGGGGGGGCGGTATAAGACATGTTGAGTCAGTCCAATCTACTGGATGCTGTACCTCAGCATTACAATGGCCTGTGAAGGCCTGTGGTCCTCCTCGCAATCACGAGGTCACACTAAAATCACCCAGGGTCACAGAGAAGATGGCATTCCACTTCATCAGTCCCAGGAAAAGATCCAAATTTAGCCTCCTAAGTTCACTTTCTACGGGATGTATAATGTTTTCACTTCGGGGACAAGGCAGGGAGAGTGCACGCTGCTCCTCGGATGACCCAAGTTTGGCTTCCAGTCCTCACAGAAAGCATCTTACAAGCATCTCTCTCCAGCCCCAGGGGAGCCGATGTTTCCAGAGGCACCAGCACTCAAAAATTTAGAAAGTAAAAAAAAAAAAAAAAAAATTAAAAACCTATTATGTGTCATGGTGCACTTTAATCCCCGCACTGGGGGGCGCATAGGCAGGTGGATCTTTGTGAATTCCAAGACTGGCATGGCCTACATAGCAAATTCCAGGCCAGGTAGGACTACAAAGCATGACCCTGTCTCAAAAACAAAATTGAAGAAATCCTTTCTTCTTTTTTAAGCGTCAGAAAGTTCGAGATTGTGCATAGGACACACTCTTGGAAGACAAAGCTGCTTCAAACTTAGAGACCTGCCTGCCTGCGCCACCCAAGTGCTGAGACTGAGGTCTAACTCCTTATTGGAATCTCCTGGGAGTCAGGGGATGCAGGAGAGCAGGCATCGGCGCTGCCTTCCTACAAGGGAGATGAACACCCAGGCGTGCTCACATCTCGTCCTGGTCAGTCTCGGTCTGCACGTATGACGTGGCAGTCACCACTAAGGGCCATGCTCAGAAAATGGCTACAACACAAATGTGGGATCACTTCCAGATATGTCTCTCAGGGACAGACATCATCCTCTTGTACACTGTTAATTAACACAAAGCCGCACAGCACTCCAGCTCCCACGCACTGAAGGATGCCCGTGTGCAGTCTAGCACCTGATCTTTCATTCAGCACCACATTCTGCTGTTCCAGCAGGAGCTTGTACAGTCAACACAAATCCTTCAAGGAAGTGTCTGTCCTCGCTCTTCCCTGATGTGGGAGTGTCATATCAATCTGTTGATTTCATTGGTTAAGTAATAAAGAAACTGCTTGGCCCTCATAGGTTAAAACATAGGTGGGTGGAGTAAACAGAATAGAATGCTGGGAGGAAGAGGAAGTGAGCTCAGATGCAAGGCAGCTCCTCTGAGAGACAGACGCCATGCTCTCCTCTCCAGAGCAGATGCGATGAAGCTCTGACCCAGGATGGACGTAGGCTAGAATCTTCCCAGTAAGCGCACCTTGGAGTGCTACACACATGAACAGAAATGGGCCAAGCAGTGTTTAAATGAAGAGTTTGTGTGTCATTATTTTGGGGCATAAGCTAGCCAGGCGGACCAGGAGCTGGGGCGGTAGAAACGCAGCCCGCGGCTCCCACTACATTTCCCCCCACCCCACCTATGCCAACACCTCAGCCTGTCTTCTGACTGACTGACTAACCTGGACAGTTCATTCGTTTCTTTTCAGACACCTTCACTGGCCCACAAGACACAATGAACGGGTTGTGCTCAACAAACTGGGAAGTGGACCTTCCACAGAGCACGCCAAGGGCCACAGCTGGGAAGCTAGGGTGAATGCTTTAATAAACCAATCAATTTCGTAGAGGCCTGAGGTGGAGGTAAGAGGATCAGTTCCACATCAGCCAGACAGCCTGGTCTACAGAGTGAGTTTCAGGCTAGCCAGGACTACACAGACTCCGTTTCAAGGTGGGTAGAGGTGTGGGGAGTTACTCAATGTCCTTTCAGGGCTTCATAACAAGGCGTGTTGAATTCTCTATTCATGGCTTTACCCAAAGCCAAGGGAACCCTAAAGGGAGCCTGGACGGTGGTAGGATGCTGGATCAGGTGCGGAACAGCATGGAGGAAGTGAACTAAGGCAGGGGCCCCACCACTTCCTCTGACCCCTGCCTCCCAAGCATGGACTTCTAGGGGTATGACCAGTGAAACTCCCAAAGGACCCCCACCCTCTTAAGATGATATCAATAGCTGAGTCAGTCCAGTGGAGAAAGGCATCCCAACCTCTGTCCTTCCTTCCCTCATGGCTGCTCGGGGTCAGGGTCAAGAAGACAGCAGGGAGAGCTAATTCTGGGGGGACTCAAGAAACAGAAGCAACAGACTCAGCTCCAGGCACACTTGGACAAGGGGACAGAGTCAAGATGACTCCTGTGTTCCTAAGGGTCACAAGCCACCAGCATCAGTGTACAACATAGTATTTAGTATTTTTTTATTTCCTTGTTTTAGAGACAGGGTTTTATGATGTCCAGGCTAGCCCCAAACTGGGTATGTCACTGAGGCTGATCTTAAAGTCCTAATTTTCTGCCTCCACCTCCTAAGAGCTGGGCTTATAGGCATGGACAACTAAACCTGGCTCTGCTATTTTGGGTTTGTTTGTTTTCATTTTATTTTTTGAGAGAAGGTTTCGCAATATAGCCCTAGAATTCAAGGCAATCTTCCTGCCTCAGCACCCACTGGGATTACGGATGTTTTCAGCCATGCCAAACTTCCACCTTATCTAAATGGGTCTGTGTGCAGCATGGGTTGCCACTCCTCAGAGGTACAGGCAGCAGCCACTGTTTCCCAACCTTCCAAGTGGCAGTTACCCAGGTGTTGGGCCTCTCAACAGGCAGCATGTTTTCTGTTATTAACTTCGGAAAAACATCCCTGAAGGTCAAAACAACTCGCACAAAAAGGGCAAAGGTGGGCACTTCCCAGAACGAGGCTGCCACGTTACCTAAACAAGGCAAAGCTGGCCTTAGCCCAGGGCCGCGGGGACCCGATGTCTGCTGCAATATTTGTATGGGGTTCAAGGTGAAGGGTACAAAAGGCAACAAATATTTGAAGTCAACAAGTGGAACTTACTCCTTGTGTTAGGTAAGAAATTAAGACCAGAACAAAACAAAACAAACCAACAAAAACTCTGCATAGCCTAAGGTTTGGCTCAGAAACAAGTTCTTGTGTATCCCACTCAGGATTCCAACGCCCTGGTAGTGTAGCTGGCCCTGCTCTCGCTCTCTTCTATCCCCCTTGCAAGTGCTAGATGGTGGGTGTACAGGCATACACCATCACAGTCCTAAAGAAACTGCTCACAGCGGGGGTCTCGGCACCTGCTACCAAGTAGGTAGGCAGGCAATCACACAGCATCCCTATTTCCGCTTTTTTTTTTAACTCCACACAATATGCTGGCATTGCATCTCACATTTACTTATGGCAGTGGAACGTACATACATATACACACACACCACACACTACAGAACGTGTGCGGAAGTTGCGATAATTTTCACCTTGCAAGTTCAGAGATCGAACTCTCTCAGGTCGTCAGGTTTGGCAGCAGGCTTATTTTCCTGACAACAAAAGTTCTTGCAATAAAAGCTTAAATTGGCATTAATTCAAGAGTGTGCAGTAATCCTTTTCTCAGCCTGCTAGGCGCGCCTCCGGCTTAACTCCCCTCCCCTTCTTCCCTGAGCTGGGGGTGAATCTTTGTAGGTTCCCAGGCCGTCCTTGAACTCCTGGGTTCAAGCGACCCTCCCTCCTTAGGGGACTGGACTTCTGCTAAGCACACTTTAAAACGATTCACCTTGGACTACCATTTATTCTAACTTAATTCAGTGCAGGCTTCCACCAGCTGCAGGACTTTGGCCTACCGGTAAATATCTATGCAGGGTGACTAAACATATTTTCCGACAAAACAAAACCTGCAAACGGTCAAAGTACGGGGGCGTCCCGGGCCTCCGGGCGCCTGGCGACCAAGACTGCAAGTTCAAGGCGCTGGGGAAGGGAAGGGCACTAACAACCGCGGCTTCCCGCCCCGCCCCTTCCCCCCCACCGCGGCGGGGGTCACGTGGCGGCTGAGAAAAGTAGGGGAAAGGTTACGAGAGCCCCGCCCCCGTGCTGGCGCGTCCGGGGCGCTCGGATCCTGTTCCACCCGCCGAGCCCACGCAGGCCTTCCGGAGCTAGCAGGCGCGCGCCGCCCTGGGAATCACCGACCCGTTTTGTCCGGTGTTGCAGATGTCGCTTGCAACAAAACAGTCTGAAAACACTGTGCCTCCAAGGGTTTCAGAGAAACCCAGGCCAAAAAAAAAAAAAAATCATAAAACTTACATTGCTTTTATGAATGGGTAAAATGGGCAAGAGTAACCTCCAACGAGCGCCCCAAAATCCCGGGAGAACCATGCCTGCCCGTTCGGTGACCACTGGGTCCTGGCCAAGCCCAGCGGCGGTGGGAAGGAGGCGTTTCTCTCCCTCATCTGCAGTCAGGTGGCTTTCTAGCTCAAACTCGAAAGGTTTTGTCTTGTGCAAGTAGCCGCTTCGGCCAATTTTGATACAAAATCTGACCGGGGTTTGATTCCAGAGACGGTTAAGACTAAGACGGAGTTCAAAGCCGGGCGTGGTGGTACACGCCTGAAATCACAGCACTTGGGAGGGGGGCGTGTGCACGAAGAAGAACAGGGGTTCGAGACCAGACCCCATCTCAAAAAAAGTAATAAATAGATAAAAGAAAAATATTCAAGTATAAGGTTAAGTCTAGCGAAGTGTCGTAGTTAATTCACATAACAAAAGGGCTCTTGATGCTGTGACAAAGCCAGGCCAGTGAGACTCTGAATGCAGCTGGTGCCCAAACCTACCTACTGTCCTGCACTGTCCCCTGCTCGACAGTCAGATTTATGTCCTCACTGAGCTCAGTCGACTGACTAGAAAGGTGGGGGGGAGGGAATGTATGCTTGCAGGCACAAATAAAAGGCCAAAGCTGTATTTTACTCATTTGGCTTGTGGTTTTGACAGAGATAAACACGCTTGAATATCAGGAATGACCAGAAACCAGACGCCTGTGCGAGAAAATGCTGTAACTCAATACGTTCCGAAAGGCTTCTAAACTCACTTTCATTTTATTTACAAACTTCCAGAGTTAGCAGTTACCAACTAAAATGTGTCCATGGACAACTATTTGAATGCACGGAACAGAAAGGAGCTGAGAGAGTCGGCCCGGAGATGAGAGTACTCAGCTTGATCTATATCCAGCTTGGTTCACACTAAGAACTTTTTAACTCCTTCAAAAAGTGAGCATTCATCTATTTTCTGTGGCATTAAAGAAAGCCAGGCTCGGATCCACAATATGAAGACGAAGAAAAACGAAAGGAATCAGCTGTTAGAACACAGCCAAGCGGTTCTAGGGGCTGCCCAGACCTCACCGTCGGGCTGTCCCTGGCCAAGTTCTCTCAGGCCTGGTCACGTGACAACCCCCCCCCCCCCAGGCTCCGGTCCCTGCGCGACCTTGGGCAATCTCTGGGCACCCACCTGCCCTTGAACCCCGCGCTAAACAGAGAGTGAGGGGTGCTCAACACTTGAGTCTCAGCGCCAAGGGCGTGTCCCGACGGCTGCACTGCGAGGACCCAAGCGGGGAGGGGGCACCGGCCACCTGCCAAATTCCTAGGCCGAGCATCCTTCCTGCTGCCGCGCCCGACCCTTGGGAACCCCCCGGGAACAATCCACCTGCAGAGTGGCGAGTGGGATGGGACTGGGAAAGAGCTTGGCGTCCACACTTGCTCCAAGCCACCCGCGGAGTGGGGAGTGGGATGGGACGGAAAGGGATTTGACGTCCGTACTGGACAGGGACCAAGGAGTCATGCCTAATTCAGAGCATCCGTCAGGGTACACTGAGGACCCCAAACCCATGCGCAGAGTCTCCACCGTGGAGAGGGACACGAGGAGCCGAGGCCCCACGCGTCCCTGGCGAAGGCATCCTGCCCAGTCCGGGGACCAAGCATCCTTTCTCTCACTCCGGGATCCCTAGACCGGTCACTTCGCGGGAGAGGGGGTGCCCTCTGCCTCTCCAACGCGCAGCTCCCGCGAACCCCGTGGACACAGTCTGTATCCCCCTCCGCGCTCCCATAGGTGACACCCGCGCCCGGTCCAGGGCGGTGCCACATCGCTACCCAAGCACTGCCTTACCGAGTCTGCGGACGCCGGCAGCGGAATGAGCGAGCGGAGTCCCGGCCGGGGCGGGCGAGGCCAAGCGTACGGACGCGCGCCGCGGGTGATTGGCTGAGCTGGGCCGGGCTGCGGCGCGGGCGGGACGGGGCGGGGCCTGGACGGGGCGGGGCTACGGGGAGGAGTTCAGTGAGGAAACTGAGGCTAGCACCCGCGGTTGCCCACAATAGTCCTAGGACAACATTCCTCACCCATGAAGCCCTGTTTCTTCTTCTGCAAAAGGGGCTAACTCATTAGATAGGGCCATGCCCATAAATGTTCTTTGCATCACGCTTGGTTTACACTCGCGGCATATATGCATCGGCATATGAATTTCTCTACAAGCCTGCAGTTCATGTCCCGGACCTTTTTTCTTTTTCTTTTTCCCACCAAACAAACAAAAACAAGACAGGAGCTTGGCGGGGAATAGTTTGCCATCGCGGAGTGAAGAAGCCCAAGTCCCAAGCCTGAGTGACAAATGTTTCTCATCCTAGAGCAGATTGGCTCCAGAGGCCAACACACTCATAGGTTACCTGGAATAAAATCATCTGGGTAAAAAAAAAAACCTCATCTGTGGAACAATTAGGATCTGGGCTTATGGTGTGGTGCATGCCTGTCCTGTGTAAGGTCCTCGATTTTCAGCAGCAAAAAGCAATAGAATAGAATTACTCTTTGGACACCTACAACTAATAGGTGCCGGGCCAGAAGTGATTGGAACCTGGTGCGGAGTGGCCTCTGCGGAGGGACCGCCTGGCAGCACTCAGGGCGAAGGTTGCAGGGTGCGCTGCGGCTGGGAGGAGAAGTCGGGCCAGCCCCGGCAGGGAGCTCTACCCGCCAGGTGGGGCGCCTTCCCAGGCTGCAGATTCAGGCCCCCCTTATAGCAACTGCTCTATAAATGCACTGAAGGAAGATTGAAGGGAAGCACGCCTGGTCATGGAAGACTGGCTTGCCTCCATCTTTCCCTGTGTTACCAAGGAAAGGTTCAGCAGAGAAAATGAAAGTTCCCCTTTGATCCCGCCCCCAACTATGGTTAACCGTTGCTGTGTCTCAGCGCGCCCCCATTCCCATTGTTTTAAGAGTTCTGGAGATTGTTGTGTGTAACTTTACGGGTTTTAATTAGTTTATGTGAAGTGACTCGAAGCTAATCGGGGTATTTCATTTGGCCGCACAGTTCTGCTGTGACTTAACTGAACCGGCCTCCAAAGGACATTTCGGGACACCCCACACCCACATGCCATGGGCCTTCTTAAACACCCTTCTCTGAACACCTGTTTCTGGGCGTGAAAGCAGATGTCAAGTGTGACATGTGGGGGGCACCTACCGAGGTGCTATCTGGAAACACTTTCTTCCGTCCACCTGGCCTAAAGTGGTGAAGGGGGGAAGAACTTCTTATTTTCTTCGGCATTATTCTCACTATCATTATTATTGTTGTTGAGGCTTGCCTGGAGAAGGCGCTCTTCTCCGCCCTAGAAGGCAGGTGTCTAGGCCCTGCGCTGCTATCTGCTGCATCTGCCCTGGTGGCTCTAGACACCTCCTGCTGCTCCCTTCTTAAAGCTCCTTTACCGCGCACAGACTGTCACACTCACCTTAAATGCCCTTCCTCCTCTCCCTAGAATCCCAGCGCTAACCGGTCCCCTCCCCAAGGACACTTCCTCTCTTATCGGCGTCCTGCTTTGCGTCTGTCTGGATTGGCCCTGTGCCCTGTCTGTCCGGAAGGCTCTACGGCCTTGACCGTGGGCCCCTGTGCCACCTGCAGGCCGGGCGGGGCAGGAACAGGGGCGGGGACTTCGTCAGTAGGAGCGCCTTGGCGCCTCTTACTTCTGGTACCTGTGCCCAGGGGAGGTACGGTAATGAGTCAGAACCGCCTGCAACTGGTTTATGCTATGGGAACCTCCTTTTCCTTTAACTCTGTCCCCACTATGACTCTGCTCCAGGGACTGTAGTTCCCGAGTGGCTATTAATAAAGAGCTTAAAGAACAACCCCCACCCCCACGTGCGCGCGCCCGGGGCGGGCGGGGGGGGGGGGGGAGCTTCGCCCTAACCTAAACTCCCCGAGCGCTGAAAATATCTCAGGAACTGGCCCCAAAGCTAGAATAACTTTTCTCAAGCTCTTCTGGTTATGTTCCACATTCTTTCTCAGTTTTAATCACATAGACTGTGCCAGCTGTCCAGGACAGACGTTTGCCCTCTGTGGGGGCTCACATCTATAATCCCAGCACTTGGGAGACTGCGACAGGAGAATCACGTATGAATTGGAGGTCAGCCTGGGCTACAGCATGAACCTGTGGAAAACAAACAAAAACAGGGTTGGAGAAAGTGACTCAACTGCTAAGAGTGAACACTGCTCTTGTCTAGGACCAAAGTTTGGTTCCCAGCACCCGTGTGGAGAGGATCACAAACACTGATAACTCCAGTTTCTGGAGCTCTGAGGCCCTCTTCTGGCCTCCTCAGGCACATGCATTTATATGTACATACCCTCCCGCACATGAAATTTAAAAAAAAAAATCTAAAGAAACAAACCAGAGGCAGGGATGTAGCCCGGGGTTAGAGTACCTGTCTAGCTTGCACAAAGTCCGGGGTTCCATCCCCTGAATCACATGAAGCAGGTATGGTGATGCGAATCTGTGACTCCAGCGGGAAGCTCAAGGTTATCATTGGCCACGTAACAAGTTTGAGGACAATGAAAAGAAGTTAAGCTGATAAGTGCATGCTAGGCAGGTGAGCTGCCACAGCCCTCGTATTGTGTTATTTATTTTTTTGCAGTACCAGGGCTGAAAGACAAGGTCTTATAAAGAGTAAGTCAAGCCACATCCCAACCCTAATTATCTCACTTAATACAAACTACAGGGAATTCTCAAAGGCCCCACTGACCGCTCCATGGTCAGTCTCCCCAGCCTCCTTTTCCATTGGCAGCACTCCGTAGCTTTCCATTTAAGTGTGTAAGATTTTTGGGAACTTGGCTCTGGGCATAGTTTTGAGGGAACTCTATCCCATAATAAAGAATGTTGTAATCCCAGTACTCAGTGCTTTCCCTGCCTCCTCAGAGTCCCCCTGAATTTGAACTTTGAGCCGCTGTACACGTTTTGAGTCAACAGCGGAGGTAGTATTTGTTTAGCCAACGTCACCAGGTCCAATGAGGACAGTGAAGATGTCACAAGGATAACAAACCCAGGGTTGCCAATGAATGTGGCGAAAGAAACTTGGAATCCATGAGGCTTTTCCTGTTCCCCAGTGCTCCTGCCAGAGAGTGCAACTGTCCTGTGAAGATGCCCTTCCCTGCTGGCCACCTTCAGGTCAATGGCTCTACTCTGCTTTCCTCTGGCCCTTCCCCTGAGCACCCAGCAAAGGGAAGGTTAGTAGTGATTGCTGTCCCAGAGAAACATGTGAAGACATAGCGCAGAGGCTAGGAGTGTCATCGTGGGCCCCAGAAGCCATTTGGTAGCTCGTGGGCTCTTGTAATTTCAGTTCCACAGGATCTAACGCCCTCTTCTGGCCTCTCTGGTCACCAAACACACACACACACACACACACACACACACAGTGCACATACACACATGTAGACACTCATTTTTTAAAAAGTAATAACAAAAATAAAACAAAAAGTGATGAGCTATGGCTTCTACAGAGAGCAGGTTATCACCCACAGGCCCTTGGAATTTAGTGGTAGAGATGGAGGATAAACACCAACATGGTACGGTAGCATAGTTGTAGGTAGCAGTTTTAACATCTGTGGAGAAAATCAAGACAGGGTAATGGACTGGAGGGAGATGAGCAGAGTGGGTGGGTAAGGAAGACCCCTCTGCAGAGCCTCAGTGACAGCTCTGAGTATTCGGGGAAATGAGCAAAGGGAATGGCAGAAAATTATAGCAAGCCACTGGGGAGAGACAGGAGAGAGAGAGAGAGAGAGAGAGAGAGAGAGAGAGAGAGAGAGAGAGAGAGACAGAGAGAAACATACTAAGCCAGGCATGGTGATGCACAACTTTAGTCCCAGCACTTGGGAGGCAGAAGCAGGCAGATCTCCGAGTTCAAGGCCAGCCTGGTTCACAGAGCAAGTTCCAGGACAGCAAAGGCTCCATAAAGAAACCCTGTCTTGAAAAACAAAACAAAAATATACTGTTAGGTGAATGGCTTATAGACAATTCAGCAGAGAAAAGTGCTTAATACCAAGCATGACAATCTAAGTTCTACCCCCAGGACCCACATGGTGGAAGGACAGAGCCAATAATCCATAATTGTCCTCTGACCTACAATATACAACACACACACACACATGCACACGCGTGCACACACACACACAATGTAATTTAAAGTTGATTTCAAGCTGGGGATGATGGCACACAATTTTTTTTTCTTTTCTTTTTTTTTTGATTTTCGAGACAGGGTTTCTCCGTAGTTTTTGGTTCCTGTCCTGGAACTAGCTCTTCTAGACCAGGCTGGCCTCAGACTCCCAGAGATCGCCTGCCTCTGCCTCCCGAGTGCTGGGATTAAAGGTGTGCGCCACCACCGCCCGGCGATGGCACACAATTTTAACCTTAGTTCTTGGCAGGAAGAGGCAAGAGGATTGCTACAAGTCCAAAGTTAGCCTGGTCTACATAGCGAGTTCCAGGTCAGCTAAGGCTATACACCAAGACTGTATCTCTAAAGGATATCAGAGAGAGAGAGAGAGAGAGAGAGAGAGAGAGAGAGAGAGAGAGAGAGAGATTTCTTTTTATTCCTTTTTTTTTTTTTTTTTTTTTTGAGATTGTGTTTCTCTGTGTACCCCTGGTGTCCTGGAACTCACTCAGTAGACCAGGCTGGCCTTGAACTCAGAGATCCTCCTGCCTCTGCTTCTGGGATTAAAGGTGTGCACCACCACTGCCCAGCAGAGAATTTCAACAGAGTGACAGCAGCCCCCTGTATGACTGACTTCAGGTGGCATCTTTGTGAGCTGGTGCTGCTCTAGGGCCTGGACCTCTTCCCAGCCTGTGTCCCCACATCTGCTGAGCTCTGCTATGCCTGCCCTCAGGGCCTCACTCCACACCCTGACTCTGAGCATCCATTCCTTCTGTTCCCTCCACTCAAGCGTCTTCTGGTCTCCTTTTCCTGTCTTTGTGGGCAGTTATGCATTAGAGACCTGAAGGGAAAGTAGGGGCCAGCCAGACTAGTCCTGGCCCTCTAGAGAAAACAAACTCTAGAGTGGGCAGGCTCTGATCCACCTGCCATGCTGGGCCAGCAGGGCCCAACACAGAGGCTCCAGCATCAGCCTCCTTGGAGACAAATGGGGTAACAGTGAGACTTCTTACCATGCAGCGGCTGCGCGCAGCTCTGCTTAGCTCTTTGTGCTCATCTTTGTTGTATATTAGTATTCAATAAATGTAAGGCCTCGGTTTTCAAGCCTGCAATGACGTAACTCATATATCATAAGAAGTCATTTGGAGACACACAATCCGGTGGTTTGGGGTATACAAACAGGGTGCTATAATCCTTGTCGAAATCCTAGTCCAGAATGTTCTCTCTAAATCTTTTCCATTCAAAAAGCCACTAGTCCCCCAACTCCCAGTCCCTGGCAGCCACTAGGCCCCAGATTCCAATCCTGGGCAGCCACTAATCTATTTTCTGTTGAACTGAAAAATAAGGATGTATCTCTTCAGGACATTTCATGTGAATGGGACCCTATAACGTGATTCTTTGTATGTGTTGTGGTACATGTCCTTCTTACGGCTGAATAAAATTCCATCTGAATGGGCATACCACATTTAATTTTTCCATTCATCAGTTGAGTGACCACAGCTCCTGATCAGTCTGTGTCAGCTGTGCTCTTGGTGGGAGTCCCTCTCACTATGACTGGATTGCTGTAGTCTTTCCCAGCTGGGAAATAGTCACCAAAGTCCAACCTTGAGGTCACATGTTTCATCTCTTAGGACACCCCCCCCAGATAGACTGATGACCCTGGCTTCCTGGCTTCCTAGCAGCCTCTATGGGACTGGCAGCATTCTCCGCCCCAGGATGTGTCTTGAACTTTACTGAGGCCTCAGGCCCTTTTGACCCTACAGAACTTGTGGGAGAGGGAGCTGGCCAGGAGCTAATTGGCCTCCAGATAAGCGAATCATTTCCCCAGAAGATGGGACCAGCCCTAGGACTACAGAGGGAGGTGAGAGCTGGGGTGACTGTTCCCTGTGGCCCGTGGAAGTGAGAGTGGCCTGGAGCTGCCCAGACCACGCTCCACCCAGGTTAAATTAGAGACACCTGTTTGCCTTGTCCCCTAAATGCATTTCCCTTGCAAGCCACTTAATGGGAATCCAGAGGACCTGTGCTGGGGGAGAGGGAGAGAAGGTGGGCCAAGCCAGGCAGCTGGGGCCTGTGGGGGTGGGGGGTGTATGGGGTGTCGGTAGCCCAGGGGTCAAGGTCAACCAGACTGCTGAAGGAACCAGCCACCTGGGTGTTTACCTCGCAGAGAGTGAGAAGGCGCCCTAGCCCTGTGTGGAACTCAGGGGGTCCCAATGCAGTTCCAAACCCACCCAATGCGCCGCATTGAGACCCCCTGAGTTGGGTTTCTAGCAAGGCAGTGTGCACTCCCTGATTCCTGCTCAGGATCAGTCTACACCAGCCTCGGCAGCACTAATCGCCAGCGTCCTGCCCTGAGCTCATGCTATCTGTTGAAGACAGTGTTTCTATTTCTGTAGCTCAGGCTGGCCTTATGCTATTTGTCAAAGACAAAGTGTTTCTATTGATGTAGCCCAGGCTGGCCTTCAGCTTGAAGCACTTCTGCCTCACCTCTCGGAATTCTCGAGTCACACGCTTGGTCTGCCAAGCTTCTTTATCAGAATTTTAAATTGTAAAATGAAGTACTCATTGTAGGGGAAGAAAAGCCCAAAATTGAAAACAGAAAAGAAATAAGTAAATGGCTGTATTTCATTGTTTTTAATTTTTTAGTTTAATTAATTAATTTATTTTTGAGGCAGGGTCTTGCTACTACTCTCTATGAAGACCAAGCTGGCCTTGAACTCAGAGATTAGCCTGCCTCTGCCTCCAGAGTACTAGGATTACAGGTGAGCATATACCACCATACCTAGCCAAAATAATAGAATCTTGAAATGGTTTCTTGTCCTGTGGCTGGCTCCCACTTTCATCTTGAATTTACTTGCAGATCTTGAAGCCTCTTCCTTTTAGTAAACACAGCTTCCTGTCATTCAGCTTGATACTGGTTGCCAAGAGTGTCCCCTCCTATGGCTTTATTTTACCACAATTGACTTGCTCCCCACAACAGGAGGGTCTTCACCTCAGGCCCCTAGGTACCATGAATTCTCAGAACTGATTGCTGGGTCAAGGCCGTGTGCAGAACGTGTCTACGTCCTTCACCAAGTTATCCTCTTTCTTAGACTGTCGGAAGAGGCCAGCCTAAAAGGAGCTGTGGGTGCACGGTGGCACTGGTGTATGGGTGCTTGCCAATAGGTACATAAGCATGAGTATGGGTTCGTGTGGGTGTGCAGCTGGTGTGTGCCTGTGACTCGCTGAGGCCGCCAGACACCCAGATGCAGGTGCCACAATTGCTTCTGAGGGCCTTGAGAGTCAGGCAGGGAGATGTTGCAGTGTGAATCCAAAGACAAGGACAGTTACTCTCCAGGGTCAAGGCAGGTAGGCAAGAGGAGGCCCCTCTCATCTAAAGAAAGTCCAGTGTTTGTGCCCTGTGTAGACCTCTGACGTATTGAATGTGGTCCCTTAGTGACTGCCTGCTGGAGGCTGGGGCAATGGCTCCATCTGTAAAGGACAGGTTGTGTCAGTGCGCGAGCCCCAGCACGAAGGCAGAGAGCCAGATGTGGTGGTGTGCACATATAACCCCAGCACTCGTGAGAAGGAAGAGGATCCCAGACTTGCCAGCCAGCCAGCCTAGCCTCATTGGCGAGCTCCTGGCCAGCAAGAGACCCTGTCTTCAAAAAGAAGGTGGCCAGCTCCTGAAGTTGACCTCTGACCTCTACATGCACATAAGTGGGGAGGGAGAGAGAGGACGCCATCTGCCCCATATGTTCTGTTCATTCTCATATCGAGCTTAGCTGCAGCCTTAGAGATGATGCCTGACCCTCTTTGTGCGTACCTGTGAAGGATGCAGGAAGTTAGCCGTTGACTCTCCGTGGCAACTGGCCCTTTTGTGATCCTCTGAAGCCAGATATGAGAGTACAGTCTCAGAAAGGGTGGGTGCCAATGGACTGGGTGGCTCCGCGGTGGAATGTTGGTGAAGCACATACAAGGCAATTGGTTCTGTTCCCAGCATTTCTAGCAAAATATAGCAGGTGCCCAATGTTCTGAGGAATGAATAACAGACCTTGGGGTCTTTTTGTTTTGACACTATGCCCTGCTTATAGCCCAGGCTAGCCTTAAACTCACTATCCCCCTGTTTCAGCTTCCCAAATGCTGGAACTGTAGGCATGAGATGCTATGGGCAGTTTTAATTTGTGTTTCAATTAGTTATTCATTCGTGTGCTTATGGTACCAGGGAGGAACCCAGAGTCCTGTGCTTGCTGCCTCTAAGCCAGGCACAGGCCCTTAATCCACATTTTCTTTTCCAGTGCTGAGAGTTTCGCTTTTCCTTTTCCTCTCACCTGCCCCGTCACTCTGCCTGGTCTTCTGTTAGGCTGTTAGTCTTTTTATACATTAAGCTTAAGAAAGTTTACCCGAACATCTTCAAAACCAAAAAGCTAGGCTGGTGAGACGGCTCAGGGAGTAAAGGTGCCTGTGGCCACGCCTGACGACCTGAGTTTGGTCCCTGGGGTTCGCATGGTGGAAGAAGAGAACCAGCTCCTGCAAGCTACCCTCTGACCTCCTCAGGCCTGCTGTGGCACTCTTGGGCACACAAATAAATAGAAGAAGAAAAAAAAATGTAGGGCTTGGTGCTGCATGCTTGTAATCCCAAAAGGCAGGAGGCAGAGGCAGGAAGATTGCAGCAAGTTCCATGCCAGCTTGACCCACATAGCAAGTTCGAGGCCCGCCACAGAGATCCCGTTTCAAAAGAACCACAAAACAAAATGAATAAACAGGAACAAAACCAAGCCAAAGAAGCAGCTGGCCTCAGCGACCCGTGATCAGCACCTGACACAACCCGTGCATCGACGGCTGGGGTTTGCGATATTTAATGAGCCATTAGCTCCACCCCCTTCAGAAACATTCACTACCGACAGGAAACTCCTGCCATCAGCAGTCACTCCCACATTCTGCCCTCTGTCGGCCCCAGGTGACCATTGGTCCGTTTTCTGTCCCTGTGGACTTGCCTATTCTGGACATTTCATAGAACGGACTTCATAGAAATGAAGTCACACAATGCGTGGCATTTGTGCCTGGCCTCTACTCCTCTGCACGGTTTCTGTACTGTAAGAGCGACAGTGAGCCAATCCTCCAGTGCCTGTTTCCCAGGCGCCAGCATCACAGGCATGTGGGGCTACCGTGCTCAGCTGCAGCATGCTTGCATGTGGGAGGAACTGTGTGGGAGTAGATTCACATGCGTGTGTTGTGCGTGTGGAGGCAGAGTTCTACCTCCTCAGGAGCTGCCCACTTCGCTTTTGTGAGACAGAATCTCTCAAGGCTCCTGGAACTTTTTGGTAAGCGAAACTAGTTAGCCAGTGAGCCCCAGGGATCCACCTGTCTCTACCACTCAGGCACTGAGGTTACAGGGATGTGCTTCCGTGATTGGATTTTTGTGTGGGTTCTGGGAGTTGATTAGGGGTCTTTATATAGCAGGTATTAACCCAGTGAGCTATCACCCTAGTACAGTTTGGGGGCTTTTAGTTTTTGAGATTTTGAGATAGGGAAGGGTCTTTCTTTTCTTTTTTTCCTTTTTTTTTTTTTTTTTTTTTCTGTTGTCGTTCTTTCTAGAGACAGGGTTTCTCTGTGTAGCGTTGGCTGTCCTGGAACTCACTCTGCAGGCCTGAAACTCACAAAGATCTGCCTGCCTCTGCCTCCCAACTACTGGGATTAAAGGTATGAGCCACCACCACCAGGCTAGAGACAGGGTCTTTCTATGTAACCCTGGCTGGCCTGAAATTGTACATACAGACCAGGCTGGCCTCTAACTAACAGAGATCTGCAAGCTTTTGCCTCCTGAGTGCTTGGATTAAAGGAGCATGCCACCATGCTCAGATTCTATGTGTTTTTTTGATCCAGGACCTCACTCTGTAGCCCAGTTCTCTATGTAGCCCAGACTTGTAGGATTTCTCTGTGTAGCCCAGGATGGTCTCAAACTCATGGAAATCCTCTTACTTCATCTTCCTGAGGGCTGGGATTACAAGATCCAGCCCATGCCTGGTTTCCAACCAGTGTTTACTGAGAGCCCATCGCATGCTGGGGCCTGGGCTCCAGGGGAAGCGAGAAAGCCTCTGGGCCCAGTTTGCTGTGTCCCCTGGGCTCTGCAAGCAGCTTGTCGTTGTATGTGGGCCTGAGACCTCCACCCAGGCACCGCCTGACACAGAAACCAGATGGACATACGTAAACTCATGAGCATCCAAGCCTATGTTGGTTCTGATCTCAGGGACAGTCCAACCCATGGCCCATTTGAAGGAGAACCATCTCTTTGTCCACTTGGTGTTTCCTGTCTACAGCCCACAAGGTCCTTCAACAGGGAGCCCTTTCCAGTCTGCAGCCTCAGGGGCGTTCAGCCTCTTGTTTCCTCCGCCTGAGTGTTTCTCCCCACCTCCTCCTGCCATCCTCCAGGTGTCAGCATCCCTACTGTCTGCTGTGAGGTAGGAGGGCTACCTGGCCTGCCATCGTACTCAGGAGGGTCACCTCCCTGTTCCTCCTGGCACTGTTGGAACATGCCGTGATGATCTTCTCATTAACTTGGTCACTGGTTCTGCCAGCTCCAATAAAAATGAAAGCCACTGGGGGCTGGAGAGATGGCTCAGTGGTTAAGAGCATTGCCTGCTCTTCCAAAGGTCCTGAGTTCAATTCCCGGCAACCACATGGTGGCTCACAACCATCTGTAATGAGGTCTGGTGCCCTCTTTTGGCCTACAGACATACACACAGACAGAATATTGTATACATAATAAATAAATAAATATATATTTAAAAAAAAAAAAAAAAAAAAAAAAATGAAAGCCACTTATGAACCGCGGGTGCTTGGGAGCTATCTTGGGGTGAAACACTTGCTGTGGAAGCTTGAGGCCCTGGATTTGGATCCCTGCACCCAAGCAAAAGCTGGGCAGGGCAGTGTGGGCCTATAATCCCAGCATTGGGTGGGAGAGGGAGGTGGATCTCAGAGGTTCATTGGTTAGTGAGAGACGACTGAGGATGACACCCCCACATCAATCTCTGGCCTCTACATACACCCACCTAGGGGAATGTATTCCCTACACACACGTACACACACACACACCACTTTGTTATTTGAGGCAGGATGTCATGCAGACAAGGTTGCCTTCAAAACTTCCTATGTAGCTGAGAGCGACCTTGAACTCCTGGTCCTTTGGTCTCCACTTCTCAAATTCTGCGCTGACCAAGGTGAGCTGTCACACCCAGGTAGCTAATGCAGTGCCGGGGTTGGAGCCCAGGTGTTGTGCATTCTAGTGAAGTGCTTTACAGACCAAGGAACATCCTCAGCCTGCAGGAGGGAATTTTAGAAAGCCCACTTCAGGGGCTGGAGAGATGGCTCAGCGGTTAAGAGCATTGCCTGTTCTTCCAAAGGTCCTGAGTTCAATTCCCAGCAACTACATGGTGGCCCACAAGCATCTGTAATGAGGCCTGGTGCCCTCTTCTGGCCTTAAGGCATACATGCACACAGGATATTGTATACATAATAAATAAATTAATAAAACAAAGAAAAAAAAAGAAAGTTCACTTCAAGCTGGGTGGTGGTGGCACACTACTTTAATCCCAGCATTTGGTAGGCAGAGGCAGGTGGATCTCTCTGTTTGAGGCCAACCTTATCTACAGAGCAAATTCCAGGATGGCCAGGGCTACACAGAGAAACTCCACCTTGAAAAAAACAAAACAAATAAACACGTTCACTTCAGATATTCCTGGGAGCCGCAACACTCCCAGAGCCTTGGAGAATCAATCTTTTCTGAAACAGAGCTTGAAGCGCTGGGCTGGGGTGGTATGTGCAGAGGGAAAGTCAGTCAGATGCCGTCTGCTTCCTGCTGGCCTTGGGCCAGCCCTCCAAGATGACGTGTGCTCTTTGGTTCCATCAAAGAATTCAAATAGTCGAAATAACAGTGTTTACTCCAGACACAGGCTTGCTTCTGCCTCTCAGCCATCTCTCATGCATCCAGCATCCTCTGTGTTTATTGTCTCTCTGTCTGTCTGTCATCATCAGTTTATATCTACAGTCTATCTACTTGTCTACCCACAATCTATAATCTGACACCTATCAATCTATTACCAACAATCATCTACTCACTTTCCACCCATCTAGCTTTCCATCATCTATTATATATCATCAGTTTTTCTATCATCTGACTACCTAGCTATCTGTCCATCTGTCATCTGCCTATCTCTCCATCCTTCCATCTGTCATCGATGTGACCACCTATCTATCTATTTATCCATCCATATATTTATCTATCATCTATCCATTCATCATTATATATCTACTTATCTACCATCTGTCTACCAATCTACCCATTTATCCAGTTATCATCTATTAATCTGTCATCTGTCTACTTACCATTGTCTACCTATCTATCCACCTACTTATTATCAACCTATCTGTCATCTGTTCTTTTATCTATCTGTGTCTGAAAAAATATTCCTAGAGATTTCCCAGCTCTCTCCTCTGCCTAGAAGTGACCTGCCACTCACATAGAAGATGGAGGGAGGAAGACCAGGAGTTCAAGACCACTCTCAGTTTTATAGTGAGTTCTAGGTGCAATGGGCTACATGAGATCCATCCTGTTTCATAAAAACAAAACCAATATTGGCTGGAGAGATGACTCAGCAGCTTAGAGCACTTATCCCGTCAGAGGACCCGGGTTCAATTCCCAGCACTCACATGGCGTTCACACAGTCATAACTCCAGTCCCTGGGCATCTGACTCCCTCTTCTGACCTCTCAGGACACCAAGCACACCTGACTTAGATATTTTTTAAAGAATTCCAGCCATCGTATGTGTGTCTGACATAAATGGGAACAAAACACACATACACATATATTAAAATAAACAAGTCTTTTAAAAATTAAAAGCAGCCAAGTGGTGGTGGCACATGCTTTTAA
Source organism: Chionomys nivalis (assembly GCF_950005125.1). Classification (NCBI taxonomy): domain Eukaryota; kingdom Metazoa; phylum Chordata; class Mammalia; order Rodentia; family Cricetidae; genus Chionomys; species Chionomys nivalis. Next base: position 51,977,047 of record NC_080093.1, read on the forward strand.
TCCCAGCACTCAGGAGGCAGAGGCAGGTGGATCTCTGTGAGTTTGAGGCTAGTCTGGTCTACAAAAGCTAGTTCCAGGACAGGCACCAAAGCTACACAGAGAACTTGTCTTGAAAATATTAAATTAAATTAAAATTAAAAATTAAAAGCAAAATAAACAAATAAAAAGGAATCATCAATTCAGTCTGTGAGTGTATCAGGCATGTTCCCTGGGAGGACCACCTGCAGTTACAGGCTTCTGTTGGGTTTTATCAGGTTCCAAAGACCATCTTGGGTCCCTCCGTACATGACCTTCACCTTCTGAAGAATCTGGCAGGAAAGAGCACATACACTCATTTAGACATGTACACGGTACACACACTCACGCAGGCGTGTACATGGTGTACATACATTCATGTCGGTGTGTACACAATGCAATACATTCATGCAGGCACAACACTCACACACATAAATAAATACATTTTAATACTTTAGATTTAGCTTTTTGAGTGTTGCCTACACGTATGTATGTGCACAACACTCATGACTGGTGTCTGTGGAGGCCAGAAGAAGGCATCAGATCCCCTGGAACCAGGCCTGTGTCTCAGCAGGACAGTCCGTGGCAGAGGAGGTAACTCCCTTCACAGAACTGAGGAGAAAATGTGAGAACAGAGGAGAGAAGCCAGAGAGATGGAAAGGCAGGTTTCTCCTCCTCAGCTGTCATTGTCGTAGGAGACACACCTCCTTAGGTGAGGAGGCCTGCCCTGAGCTGGGATTCCACACCAAAGGAAAGAAAATGAGCTGAGCATCGGCAGTCGGCTCTCTCTGCCTCCCGACGGAGGGTGCCTTGTGACCAGCCACCTTCTGCTCCTGCCACTGTGACTCCGGGCCATGATGGGCTTTGTCCCTTAAACCCTGGGCTGAAAGAAATCCTTGTATGGGATTCTGTAACAGTAACTGTTGTGACCCCCATCTAGGGCACTAGCTTCCTCCTGCCAGGCCCCACCTAAGAGTGAGTGCCACCACCGTGGGGCCCAAACCCTTAGTCCATGGGCCTTTAGGGGACATGAAAGAGTCAAACCAGAAAGCTGCTGAATGATGACAGAAAGAAATAAAAAGAAAAGGAAGGGAAGGGACTTGACTTCTAGGTATGGTGAAGAGAGAGGTTATTGCAGATATGTGGGAGAGCATAGTCAGGGCAGGGGCATCTGGGAGAGTCCAGAATGGACATGGCCAGACTGAGCTGGGCCATGTAGGTAGGTACTGCGGGGGGTGGGGTGGGGGACGACACATAAGAGGTGACCAAGTGCAGCAACCAGGAGGACAAAAGGTACAAAGGGGGGGGGTAGCCAAAATGTCTCCATTATATAGGGAAGAGCCTCTGGGGAAAGGGCAGCCCAGCCCCTGGGTAGAGGGTGACATATGCCAGCTATAACCTGCAGCAGGTAGGGACTGAGGGATGCTGGGAGAACCTGGAGGTCCACTTTGATATGTTAAACAGGCACCTCAGCCATTTGTCTTTAACAGCTGCTTGTGTTTTACACTGTAACCAGGGGAACATTGCAGCTCCAAAAGAAGGCCTTCCAAGCCAGGCGGTGGGCACGCCTTTAATCCCAGCACTCGGGAGGCATAGGCAGGCGGATCTCTGGGAGTTCGAGGCCAGCCTGGTCTACAAGAGCTAGTTCTGGGACGGACACCAAAGCTACAGAGAAACCCTGTCTCGAAAAACCAAAAAAAAAAAAAAAAAAAAAAAAAGGCCTTCCTCTGCGAGCCAACTGGCCAGACACACCTGCTCTGCAGGCTACCGCTGGATTCCAGGGTTTCCGCTTCAGGGTTTGACTTTACAGCACTAGGTGGGGGAAGTGCTCAGCCAATCAGCTTCTCTTCCCAGAAACACCCAGGTGAAAGAGACGAAGAAGCTTTCCTTGGATTTGTTTACACATTCCGGCTTGCACAGCCAGTCCCTCCCAGCCAGGCTTCACGCAGGCTTTGAACCAGTGGCTGGCAGCTCTTGCCAAAGACTCCTGAGAACTTGGTAGGTGGCCTCTTCAGAAAAGGGGTGTGTGTGTGCGTGCTATGCGCATGCATGCCTGTGTTTTCACAGAACTGTGTGTGTGAGAGAGATTTGCACATGCATGCCTGCATTTTCATAGAACTTAATCCAATCCTGTTCTTGCCAAAGACTCTTATCCTTGGTCCTGGCCCATTCCGCCCAATGAAGTCCCTCAACACCATAAACTCAGGTGTGGCCAAAGGCAGTGCACACACCTACAGCCCCAACACTGGACCGGCTGAGAAGAGAGGACTGATGTGAGGCCAGCCTGGGATATGGAGCAAGACCCCATATCACACAAAACCCAAACAACAGCAGGCTCATTGCAGATTGCAAAAGACAATCCCATCCTTCTGGAAAGGATGGTTTAGGGGCTCTAGGGCCAGAAACAGGAGGAAGAGCCGGTATACACCACCTGTCCTGGAAGACATGCGGCAGTCACAGTGACTGGGACAGGGTTTGGAGGGGACGCCGGGGTGAGGTGGGCTGGAGCCTTTGGCACAGTCTGCCCATGTGGGCAGACAGGGGGCAGTGCTCGATGGACCAGCATCTGCTTGCTGTCTGGTCCCCAGCCTCAAATGCAGAATGTGTTCTGATAAGACTAAGATTCCCAGGAGATGGAGGGAAAGCTCCCACAGTGCCCAGGGGTCTCCTGAGCCTGGGCACTGCCCTTTGTGTACTAGGGGGCACTGCCCTTTGTGTACTAGGGTGGCATCTCGCTGGTCTTCTGTTGTCTCTTGGTGTGCATGGTGGCCTCACCACAATGTGATGTCTTATTTTGTATGTGTTCTGTGTGTGGTGTATGATTGTGCATGTTCATGTAGGTGTGCATGTGCCACATGTTGGTGTGGAGGTTGGAAGTAACAATAGAATCTGTTCTCTCCTACCTTCTGTGGGTTCCAGGAATTGAATCCAGGTCTTCGGGCTTGCACAGTCAGGGCCACTGGTGATCTTACTGGCCTACCCATTTTGGTTTTATTTTTTAGCAGGTTTCATGATACATTTTTGTTTTGTAGCCTTGGCTGGCTTCCATCTTATAGGAATCTATCTACCTCTGCACCCCAAGTGTTGGATTTAAAGGTGGGGCCAACAAGCCTGGATTTCTGCTTCTAACCCCCTCCCATCACCTTTTGAGACAGGGTATCACTATGTAGTAGGCTGTGGCTGACCTTGGAGCTCTCTATATAGACCAGGTTGGCTTTGAACTTAGAGATCCATCTGTATCTGCCTTCCGAGTGCTGGCTGTATGCATCACCACACCCAGCTCTCTACCTTGTTTTTTATTTTATTATTTCATTTTGATAAAAGGTCTCCTACTGAATCTGGAGCACACACATTCAGCTAGATAGGCTGTGAACCTTGGGCTGTGAATCCTCCTGTCTCTGCACCCTGAGTTGTAGGTGAACTTTTCTGCCCACCAGTTCCCAAATACTGATACAGAAGCTCAATATTAATTATAAATGCTAGACCAATAGCCCAGGCTTATTACCCACTAGCTCTTACAACTTAAATTAACCTATAATTCTTATCTGAGTTCAACCACGTGGCTCATGGCCAGTTACCTCAGTTTGTACACATCCTGCTTCCTCTATCTGAATTGAGACTCCTCAGACTCTGCCTTTCTTCCTCCCAGCATTCTCTCTGCCCCGGAAATCCTGCCTACCTATTGGCTAATCAGCTTTTTATTAGTAATGAGAACAACACATTTTCAATGTACAAAGGGGTTATTCCACAACGAGCGTTGAGATTACTGATGTGCTGTCTTGCCAAGCTCTTTAAAAAAATTACATCCATCTATTTATCTACCTACTTATTTAGAGAGTGAGTGTGTGTGTGCATGTATGTGTGGTGGGCCCACATGTGACAGGGCATGTTTGTGGAGGTCAGCAAACAACCTGGGGAAATCAATTCTCTCTCTCTCTACTATGTGGGTCCTGGGGATAAAACTCAGGTTGTTGGGGGCAGTACCTAACTTTTCATGTAGATGTTGGAGATGTATCATGTAGATGATGTTCAATCAGACCCTTATGGTTGTATGACAGGCAGGGTACTAAGCAAGCCATCTCCCTAGCCCCATGCTTTTACTTTAAAAGGACACAATGACCTTTGCTCAGAAATCATTTCCTGAGACAATGTGGTAAGCTGCTGCCAGCTGTTAGCATTCACCAGCAGCTTGGTCAGAGGTGCCCATACCTGTGTTCTTGGATCTCCAGGACCCCAGTGGAGAACTGTCTCCCTGAAGCCATCACCTGGATGGGAGAGGAGGAAGCCGACATATTGCCAAGTCATCTATGCCTCTGCACCATCTCCCATCTCTGCACTTGGAGCTGCTGAGCCATCAAGATACAGGGTGGGGCTTATCCAGGATGTGTGTCAAAGGGCATGGCACCTTCTAATGTCCTGTTATCTTGAGGAGCTGCTGTAGGCCTGGGGTGTGGGCACAGTACCTGCTGTTGTGAGCTCGGTCCCCAGAACCACACGTAAAAGGAAAGCTGAGGCCCTGTGGCATCTGGGACAGACCCCTTGTGAGCCCTGTGGCCACTGTGAACCTGTATTGTCACAGTATAGTCCACACGGGGAGTGCTTTGAGAGCCAGGCCCAAGTGGGTGTCTATAAACATAGGCTAGAGTCTCTCCCAAAACTCTGGTTCACTAGCCTTGCCTGATACGACCTTCCTGAGGGTGACCTGGGACCTTCCAGACTGCCACATTTTACTGGAGAAGGTGTTCCAACTGTTCATGAGGGCTATATCTGGCTCACTGGTAGATTGAAATTGAGGATTGTTTTAATTCACTTTAATTATTTTTGAGATAGGTTGCTATGTAGACCAGGCTGATCTAGAACACACAACCCCATCTGCTTCTGCCTCCTGAGGACTGGTATTAAAGGCATATGCCACTATGTCTGGTTCTATTTATTTTGAGACAGGGTCTCTCATAGCCAGGATTGGCCTCAAATTTCCCATGGAGCCAAAGCTGGCTTAGAACTTCTGATCTTTTTGCTTCCACCGTCTAAGTACTAGGATTACAGGCTTATTTTTAAAATTATACATATTGGGACTAGAGAGGTAGTTTAGCAGTTAAGAGTGTTTACTGATCTCCAGGCGGTTGGGGGGGGGGGAAAGACAGGCAGACTCCTCGAGTTCAAGGCCAGCCTGGTCTTCAGAATGAGTTCCAGAATAGCTAGGGCTACACAGAGAAACCGTCTCAAAAAATGAGGAAAGAAAGTGTCTGTTGTTCTTGTGGAGGACCAGGGGTTGGTTCCCAACACCCACAGGACAATTCACAACTCCACTAACTCCAGGACAAAGGACTCATTGGCTTCCTCTGATCTCCTTCTCACAGATGGTACACAGAAACTCACATTTACATATAAATAAACAAATAAATAAAACCTTTAAATTCCATTTGACTTTGTTTGAAGCTCAGAGGAATTTGTCGGAGTCAGTGTCTAGGAAATTGAATTTAGGTTATCAGGGTTGGCGACAGGCCACTACCTGCTGAGCCATCCCACCAGTTTGCCGGAGGTTGTCTTAAAAATGGACAAACAAGCTGGTGAGATGGGGCCTTGTCATATGGACTCAGACACATCTGTCCAATCTCGGACACAGACACACTAGTAATAAAGTTAAAAACCACAAACCAAACAACAGTGCTGGGGATACAGCTCAGTTGGCAGAGTGCTTGCCTGGCACACAGGAAGCTCTGGGCTCCACCCCCAGCACTGCAGAAATGGTGTGTTCTTGTCCACGCTCACACCAGTGAGCCCAGTCATCCTGGCGGAGCAGCGGGGTTAGACAGCCTGGATCATTATCTGCTATGTATGGAGTCTGAGGCCAGGCTGACATAAAAACAAAACAATGAGCTGGGTAGTGGTGGTGCACGCCTTTAATTCCAGCACTCGGGAGGCCGGATGTGAGTTCAAGGCCAGCCTGGTCTACAGAGTAAGTTCCAGGGCAGGCAGAGCTGCACAGAGAAACCCTGTGTCAAAAAAAATTTTTTTAAAGGAAAAGTATAAACATGTACACGTCAAAGAATTATAGACTAGTGGTTCTCACCCTGTGGGTCTCAACCCCTTTGGGGTTTGAATGACACTTTCACAGGGGTCGCATATCAGAAATCCTGTGTATCAGACATTTATGATTCGTAATAGTAAAACTACAGTTATGAAGGAGCAATGAAATAATTTTATGGTTGGGGGGTCACCACAGCATGAGGAACTGTATTAAAGGGGTGCAGCATTAGGAAGGCTGAGAAGCACTGATACATGCTGGTAGAGCTCAGTGATGGTACTGAGCTAGCAGGAGGGGAGATGACTTCCTGGGTCCAGCATGAGCTATGAATTGCTGTGGAATAATCCTTTTGTACGTTGTGAAGAATTGTCACTTTGATTGGTTTAATAAAAAACTGATTGGCAGTAGCCAGGCAGAAGTATAGGCGGGATAACCCAACTGAGAATGCTGGGAAGAAGAAAGGTGGAGTCAGAGGCATTGCCAGCCAGACATAGAATGAGTTGGACACACTAGATGGGGTAGAGGTAAAAGCCACACAGCAGAATGCAGATTAAAAGAAATGGGCTGATTAAAGTTCTAAGAGCTAGCTAGTAATAAGCCTGAGCTATCGGCTGAGCATTTATAATTACTATCAAGCCTCTGTATTGGTTATGTGGGAACCGATGGGAGGGACAGGAACTTCCGCCTACAATGAATAGCAAGAGAAATCTTTTAAATGTTCTGGGACGGGCTGGAGCAACAGCTCAGTGGTTTAGAGCATATGTTGTTCTAGCAGTGGACCTGAGTTCAATTCTCAGCACCCATGTCTGGCAAACACACAAACTGCCTGCAACTCAAGCTCTAGCTGATCTGAAACCCCTTTGTCCTCCCCATATGCAGACAGACACATAAATAGTACAAGCAGCTGGGTTGGGGATGCTCAGTGGGTAAAGCACTTGCTGCACAAGCTGGAGACTCAAGTCCAGACCCCCAGAACCATGTATAAACCATGTCTGCGATCCTAGTACACCTACAGAAAAACAGAGACAGGGGTCTCCATGGGTTCTATGGCCAGCCGGCCTGGCTTACATAATAGTGGAGAAACTGTCTTGAAAGAAGTGCAATGTAGGTCAGAGTCCTGAAAGAAGTTGTTCTCCGTGGCACACGTGCAACCTGGTCCCCCAACAGAGGGACAGACAGGAAAGAGGAGATTGATCCAAGTTACAGGCTCCCTCGCTTCAGGCTTCTAACAGAGCTGGCCAGTGGGGCGCCACCCCGCTGCACACAGGAGATGCAGAGGAACCTGGCCAGTGGCTGTACAGGAGTTGTCTCCCACCCCAATCCAAACGCGCACCCTGGGAATGGTGGTGCGCACACGTAAACTCAGCACTGAGAAGGCTGAGACAGAGGATCGCTTCAAGTTCAGGGTCAGCCTGGGCTACATAGAGTGATACTGTGACTCAAAAACAACTCTGAGGGTGATTCCTTATGGCAGCTAGGAAAATCATTGAGATTTGAACACAGGCTGCATCAGTGGAAGACTGGCAGGTCCTGTGAACGGCCTGCAGCGCCTCCCTGATTCCAGGGTTCTGGTTGTGATCCTCTGAGCCCAAGGGACCTTCCTGGTGGTCCTTCCCAAGATGGGCCTGACTCACAGGGTCACAGCTCTGTAGCCAAATCTTCCCAGGATCAGAGCTCCCCTCTGTCCCATCCTTACTGTCACTGTCTCCAGAGAGCAATGTGCCCTCCTCCATCCTGGGGCTGCTGAACACCGACCCTGTATTGTGACCTCTACCTGATGGAGCAATGGAGGCAAAAGGAGAGCCGTTGACGCTCGGTATCGATCACCTAGCCACTTGTAGCTTTCCATCCTGGAGCAGCTTCTTTCCTTCCAAGACAGGGTCAGGTAGCTGAGACTGGACCGGGACTATACAGCTAAGGATGACCTTGAATTTGGGATCTTCCTGCCTCAGCCTCTGAGAGCTGGGGATGGAACCCAGAGCTTCCTGCACACTAGGGAAGTGGCCTGCCACCTGAGCCACATACCCAATCCCAGCTGCTAACCCATTCCTGGTCTTGCCCTCTTTCCCAGGAATCAGTACCCCCTCTGCTAAGAATACCATTCTTTTTCTTTTTTTGGATTTTCAAGACAGGGTTTCTCTGTAGCTTTTTGGTTCCTGTCCTGGAACTAGCTCTTGTAGACCAGGCTGGCCTCGAACTCACAGAGATCCGCCTGCCTCTGCCTCCTGATTAAAGTGCTGGGATTAAAGGCGTGTGCCACCACCGCCCGGCAAGAATACCATTCTTGTCTGTTCAGGTAGCCAGCTTGGCCAGGGCTGTAGTGAAGGCTGGTCAGTCATTTTCTCCAGGCTTGCTGCTATGGCTTAGGATGATGGCCGTTCAAACACGGTGGATGTCCACCAATAATCAGGCACGAACTGGCTCAGTTTCCTACAAAATACTTTATTTGTTTTTATTATCAGACAGGGTCTTGTGTAGCTCAGCCTGCTCTGGAACCTGTGATTTCCCTGCCTCAGCATCCTGAGTGCAGACCTGAGGTTATTTTCATGCTTCTTAGATATCCGCTCTGTGGTCACAGCAAACGCGGTGCAATCTCTATGGTGTTAATCCGGAGGATGGTCTGTGGGTTCACGATGACTGAAAAAGAGAACCTTGTCACAGGCTGGGCCTCATCTCCTTCACAGACAGTCTGTCCCAGCTCACTCCAACAGTGCATGCTGCCTGCCTCCTGGCCATGTCCCCTCCCCCAGTCTTTATCTGATGTGTACTGACCATCTCACTCACCCCAGGGGCTCCACCTACAGTTGCAGATGCTGGAACCCCAGCAGCCTAAGGTCTAGCTAGGGTCTGCTCCTCTAGCTGCACTGGCCTTAAAGCTTTGAGGGAACTCACTCTGAGGGCCAGGGATGGGCAAGGCTGGCTCCCTCTTTACACAGACTATGGCGTTCCTGACTGGGCGGATACACGAGATAACATCCCACTGCCTAGGACAGCTTCGCATCTGCCACTCTTACTATTTTGGGGGTGATGTAGGGAGGAAGCTGATTAAAAAAATTTTTATTATTGCGTTTATTGTGTATGTGCATGCAGGTTGCCACTGTGTGTGTGCGTGTGTAAGTCTACATGTGTAAAATCTTTTCTTCCTATGTGGGTTCTGGGGTTGGCAAGTGTCTTTAGTTGCAAGCCATCTCACTGGTCCTGGGCTTGGTTTGAGACAGGACCTTGCTGTGTTGCCCAGGCTGGCTGGGCACTCTGCCTCAGCCTCCTTAGTGCTGGGAACCCAGGTTGAGCACTGTGTCTGGTCCATAACCTCTGCTATGCCACCCTACAGACAGACTCTGCAGCCACTCTGATCCTGGGCCCTGCCCTTGGGGCACCTCTGCCTGGCAGGGATTGGTGTTCTGTGTCCCTCTATCTATCATGCTTTGAGAACAATATCAAATGTCTACATGAGATCAAAGCAGGTAACAGGATGGGTCACACCATTAGAGCCTAATAACCAGGCGCTCCCTCAGGGAAGAGGGGCAGTGGCATCTGCACTGAGGGTTCCCTGTGCTTCCCCTCAGGAACTCCCCTTACTCCAGAAAAGAGAGAATGACTGGAGGGCAAGAGACGCTGGGCTCCCTCCTGCCCTACACGGTTTAACTGGCCTCAGCTCCACACACCTAAGCCCACTGTGCCATGAGTGTCAACTATACCCGGCGCATGTGGGAGCTGCTTCCGGTTTTCCAAAACCACCCAAAATACCACTGCTGTTCCCCAGTGTCTCAAGGTAGGTGCCATACTGGGTTCATAGCTGCTCTGTTGCATTGGGGGTAATGTGAGTAGTACTGGGGTCCTCACCCCGCAAACACTGGCATGACATCACCTTGGCTTTGCCCAGTTACCTGGCAGGGAACACAGGCTACAACCACTTGTGCTGGGAGCACAGGGCCCCAACACACTCACTGTCCTGTACTTACTTTTTTTCTTCCTGAAGTTTTTCCTTTTCCTAAATTTCATGTTGATTCTGGGCCATGATTCTGTCTTTTCAATGACTGTGGCTTCAACACGCACGAGATCCTTTCTAGAAAAGAGGAAGGAAAGGACAACTGGGCAGTGGTCGGAGAATGCCCCTCCTGGGCAGCGTCAGCCTTACTGGCACCCTGGTGGAGCCCAGAGAACTCCTGGTTCTGCAAAGGTCTCATGCAGCCCAGACCGACCTTGAACTCCCCTTACATCCAGGGAGTGACTCTGACTTTCTGATCCTCCTGCCTCTGCTTCCTGTGCAGGGACAGCAGACATGTGTGCTACATCTGGTTTGTTCACTGTAAACATCATGAAAATAGTAAGAAAGCATAATGAAGAGTATTTAAAAAATCTTTTGGTCAGGTATGGCCTCCCACTACTTGGGAGGCAGAGGCAGGAGGATGGCCACAAATTCAAGGTCAGTTTAGTATACATTGTGAGTTCCAGTCTAACCAGGGCTACACAGTTAAACTCAAAAAGACAACAAAGAAAACTTTATTTTGTTTTTTTAAATTTTGTTTGTGGTGCTGAGACATAAACCCAGGGTCTCAAGCTTAACAGGCAGGCACTCTCCCCTTGAGCTGAACCACAAACCCTTCGGACAATATGAAAGACTACATGGCTGCCGGCTATGGTGGCGCAGGCTTTAATCTCACAGCCGTGAGGTAGAGGCAGGTGCATCTCTGTGAAAGAGACTTCCAGAACAGCCAGAGCGGGCACAGAGAAAGACCCTATCTTGACAAACCAAAATAAAATAAATGAAAGAGAAGCTGCACTGTGATGGACGGCTGGACGCCTCTGGGTCAGCAAGCACCCTCCAGAATGGAACAGGATATTGCATTAGCTCTCACAGTGATGTGCAGTAAGCCCCACCGGGCCCCACCACACTGTGTCCAGTCTGTCAATCGGCCAGGCCCTGCCCAAGCCCAGCGTTTAGCAGCTCATTACCCGAGGAGTGGCTTGCCGAGGAGTGTGAAGTTGTCTGACCCGACCAGCAGAACCTGATAGGATAAAATATAGCATGTTTAATGATGGCTCCTCACCAAGGTCACAGAAACCAGAGGGAGCAGGGAGTGAGTGATGCCCACAGGCTGAAACTGGATAGGGAACTGAAAACACAGAGAGGCCCAGGGCCCACAATGCAGGGAGATAAATGACCTCTGCAAGCTGATCTCTGACCCCACCACCCCTGGAGAGGTGGATGCTAGAGGATCAGGAGTAGTCTTGTCCTCACAGCAAGTTTGAGGCTAGCCTGAGATACAGGAGACCTTGTCTCAAATAAAAACTAAATGATCACACTAAGCTATTGGGGAATATGATTTTAATGTGTGTTACTTTTGTTTCTGCTGCATTTGTCTAACTCTGTGAAGCTGTGATTCATTGCCTGTCTAAAACACCTGCTGGTCTAATAAAGAGCTGAACGGCCAACAGCGAGGAGGAGCAAGGACAAGGCAGCGCTAGCAGGCAGAGAGGACAAACAGGATGAGAGGGTATAAATAGAAATGAGGAAGAGGAGGAGCAACAAGAGAACAAGGGAATGAGGACGGCAGGGGCCAGTTACCCAGCCAACCACAGAGTAAGACTGGAACACCTGATGGTCTAATACAGAGCTGAACGGCCTAATAGCAGGAGCAAGGTTAGGTGGGGTGGCAGGCAGAGAGCGTAGCTAGAAGGAGAAATCTGGAAGACAAGGAGGAGCAATGAGAGGACAAGGAGAGGACAGTAGGATGCTAGGGGCCAGCCAGCCACAGGGTAAGAGTGAAAGTGAGATATACAGAAGTAAGGAAAGGAAAAAGCCCAGAGACAAAGGGCAGTCGGGTTAATTTAAGTTAAAAAAAAAAAAAAAAAGCTGGCAATAAACAAGCCAAGCTAAGGTTGGGCATTTATAACTAAGAATAAGCCTCTGTGTGTGTTTATTTGGGAGCTGGGTGGCGGACCCCCAAAAGAGTAAAGAGTAAAACAACAACATTAAGAGGCTCTGGCTGCCATTGCTGCTGCCCACACAGCATCCTGCTGGAACTTCCCGGCCTCCCTGCAACAGCAGATGCTGGAAAGCTCGTTCTGAGCTCCAGTGGCGGTTTTACACTGGTGACTGAAATTCTATGGAGGCATGCTTGGCCTGCTCACCCTCCACCAGCCCTGGTTTCCCCTTTGCTCTGCCCCGCACTGATCCTATTCCCCATCCACCGTGACTGGACTCCTGTTTCTCAGCAATGCACACTTGGTGCCCGAGTCCCTGAATCCACCAAACAACTTGCACCTCACCTTCTCCAGCCGGATCCTCTCTCCACACTGGATGTCCAACTCGTTTTCAATTAGAATCAGGTCCTCGGAGGTCACCTTCCATTGGTGGCTGGCAAAGTGCACAACAGCAAAGAGCCGGCCGTACTGGCCCGTGGCGATCAGCTCATTCACCTTCCTCACAACCTCTGCAGGACAGCAGGTGGCAGTCATTCCCCGGACAGGCCCTGGCCATCCACTTGTGAGGGGTGCTCCCTGCAGTCCGTCAGCCCTGCTTACCCACCCAGTGGGCAGGTTCAGGGTTAGGCTGGTGCTCTCAAGAGTGTGGGCAGGAGTGCAGTTCTGGGGCAGAACCCTCACTTTGTTTTGCCTTTTTTTTTTTTTTTTTTTTAAATCAAGAACCGGTGGGCAAGCTGAACATGAATGGCACATGCCTATAATTCCAGTATTTGGGAGGCTGAAGCTGGAGGATTTTAGTGGTTTGAGTCTAGCCTGGGCTACACCCCAGGGTGACGGTGTATGCAGTCTGAGAAGTGAAAGGACAGTCCTGCAGCTAAGGAGCCAGAATTCTGTCTCTTTGAGCTGACAGCTCTCCCCACTTCATCTTCTCTGCTCCCATTATCACCCTCTGGCTCAAGTCACAGTCCCCTAGCCCTCAACTTTGCCATGAACAGCACCAATTGAGCACTGAGACCCAACCCTAGGCCAAGGGCTGGACACATAGGATGGACATGACAATTCCTGTCCTGGAGACAGGCTAAGGCCAGAAGCAGCTCCTCACATTACTGGTGAAGGCTCAACGAGGAAGAGCCTTCAGTGTCCTTGGCTCAACAGTCACAGAACTGGCCAAGCACAGATCAAAAATACTCAGAAAACAACAACAACAAAAACATCAAAACCAAACACATGCAGCCCTCTCCTGGTGGTGGTGCCCTGAACAGTGCTGTAGAGTGAGCACATAGGTCAGTGACAGACATGCTCCAGATAGGACAGGCAGGGCCTGCACAGGCTGCACACAAACACTTTGCTGTTCTACATCAGGGGGACATTCATGGATTCTGATAGCTGTGGAAAGTCCTCTCACCAAGTCCACAAGAGCCCTAGGCAGGACTGTATTTATCTTGAACAATATCTCAAACTATTTTAAATGCCAGAAGACTGTCCGCAACAATGGGCACTTCTAACTCTGGGAAATGCAGATGTGACTACAGCTGGCACAGCTGGGCTGCCTTTCCTGATACGTAGCCCAGGATGGACATAAACTTGTGATTCTGAGCGCTGGGATACCAGGTGTTCACCAACACATGACATAGTTGGAGACGGAGGTGTACCCACTCCCCACTCCCATCACGACTGCCTCACGCAGACGCCAGAGGACTATTTATCAAATGAGTGTGCACCTTAAATGTTGGGCTCACATGTGCTGTGGTTCAGAGCACTCAGGAACCCGCTATCTTGCTCCATGGCAATGGTTAACTCAGTGGCTCATGAGAGTGGACACTAGGTGCTACTCATTCATTTCCCTTTTTGTTCTGGCTTTTGAAATAGAGTATAGGCTGGCTTCGAACACTCAGTAATCCTCCTGCCTGGGTCTCCCAAGTGCAAGGACTATAAAGGCCATTCTGCCTGGCCCCTGCAAAGTCTTACCTGCGTGGTGTCTGGTCTCTTCAGCACGGTCTGGCAGAACCACTTCTTCCCAGGGTGGTGAACTCAGGGAGGTCTTAGGAATGTTTCTGCAAAGCCATTTCATAAACTCACATCACACACACATGAAAGGCAGCTTCAAGTGCCCAAGAAACAGTTGTGTGGTGTCAGAAGGGTGTGTGCGCACAAGCTGCTATGGAGGGGTAATGAGACCCAGAACACTAATGCTGGCTCTAGATCACTAACGCAGGAGTTCCAGCTGTTCTGTCCCCAGGGGAACGTGCAGACTTCAGACCTAAGCCTTGTCTGTCTGTGCTACTCACAACCACACAGAACAGTTCGGTGCCCATCTGTGCAATGAATGGACACTTTCCCACCATACCAGTTCTCAGAGTCTCTAGGAATATGAACTCCATGGTCTGTGGCCAGGCAGTGACCTTGGGGGACCGGGATTAGTTGGAAGGAGCTGTTCTCTAAAAGTCTCTGTTTGGGTGCCATTAGATTCAGTGGCTGTGCAGGACAGAGCCAGATGAAGAATACAGAAAGAGGGAGCTGGGAAAATGGAGTCTGGCAGGAGGGCTAGACCTGCCACAGGGGAACCGGAAGAAGAGCCGCTCAGTGAGATGCCACTTGGGGGTTCTTCATGTTTTTGGACTCTTTTGTAATTTGTCCTTCTAACAATCAAAGAAGCTTCTGCTGCTGAGAATATTCACATAGCAGGTTTCCTTACAGTTTTGGCCAAATCTTTATGTCAGATGCTGTTCTGGGAGTATGCATATATGTAACTTATGCATGCATGCATGTATTATTTGTTTGGGATCAAACTCTACGTGTGTGTGTGTAGGCACATTTGTGCTGGAGGTGGAACCCAAGGCCTCAACTATGTTGGACAAACATACTATCACTGAGCTCACTATAGTCCTCACAACCACATCAAAATGTACAGAATTTTTTCGCTGTTGTTTTTTTTAATTTTAAAGACAGGGTCTATTATGTAGCTCTGGCTGTTCTGGAACTTGCTATGTAGATCAGGTTGGTCTCAAACTCACAGAGATCCATCTGCCTCTGCCTCCAAAGTGCTGCGATTAAAAGCATGTGCTAACAGACTACCATTACACCCAGCCTCAAATTTAGAGAAGCATTTTGGTTTGTTTTCTTGTTTTATTTTTCACAGGGTTTTCCTATGTAGCCTTGGCTATTCTGGAACTTGCTCTGTAGACCAGGCTGGCCTAGAACCCATAGATCTGTCTGCCTTTGCCTCTTGAGTGCTGGGATTAAAGGCATGTGCCACTACTACCCGGCTTGAGAAGTTTTGACTTGAAAGTAACATTTCTACAGATGAATAGAAAACCCATCAAACCCACATATTGGTATTATTACCCTTGTTGATACAAAGTGCTCTGTGAATTGAACCTTCGAGAAGCAGACCAGAGGGAGGCTGTAAGAACAAGAGAAACATGGTGGGTAGTTACTGTGATGAAATACACAGATCTGTTGCTCATGTCTGGTCTGACCTACTGTATCACAACCTGCCTCTGAAAACGTCCAGGTGAGGACTGGTGATGGCTTGCTGGATAAAGTGCCTGCTATATAGTGAGGGAACCTGAGTTGGGATCACCAGCATTAAAATAAAAACCCAGGTACAGCACCACCTGCTTGTTATCCCAGCACTCAGGAGTAGAGACAAAAGGATCTTGGGGGCTTGTTGACTAATCAAGCTAGCCAAAAGAGTCAGCTCCAGGATTAGTGAGAAATCTTCAGAAATAAGGTGGGGAGGGGATGGAGAGATGGGTCAGTGGTTAAGAGCACTGGCTGCTCTTGGAGAGGACAAAGTTTAGTTCCTAGAACCTACATGGCAGCTCACAATCGGCTGTAACTCCAGTTCCAGGGGATCTGTGATAGAATCGGCCTGACTCCATCTTAGGCATGAAATCCAACTTATGGTCTTAATAATAAAATCTCAGAGTCAAATATAGGGAGAAGTAGAGTGGCCAGCCACTAAAGTTCTTACCTCTACCAATGCTCAGACCAAAGGGATGATCCTGTCTCTATAAATCCTCTCTACGAAACCTCAGACTGAATGCTGTCTCTCAGACTGAATCCTCAGACTGCATCAGTCTCCATGAATCCTCAGAAAGCACCTGAGCTTGTCTTCTTCCACCTTATACTCCTCTCTCCACTTGGCCATATCACTCCTGTGCTGGGATTAAAGGCATGGGATCCCAAGTGCTGAGTTCACCTTTGTGTGAGCTCTATTTCTCTTTTAGACAGGTTTAATCTATAAGAACCCTTATCTCACCCATGCCTGAACGCTGACCTCTTGAACCCTGCCTTGGGGAAAGCAGCCGTGTGCATGAATAAAAAAGTTTGCTTTAATTAATTTGTCCATGATGATCTGGGTTAGTAGTTTTTCTCCTCAAATCTATGGGATTAATATCTGATCTCTTTTAGACTCCAAAAACACCTTTACTAAAATGCATCTATAAGACACCCCCCACAAAAATAAACATCAAAATAAGTCTTTTTTTTTTTTTAAAAAAAAAAAAAAAGGTAGAAGACAAACAGTGGCCACCTCACATTGTCATCCAGTCTCCACAATGGTATGTGCAGCCACTTGCACACATACATGCACACAACACATACTCAAAGCAAAAAGCATGGCCAACAAAATTAAAGCCACACCACTTAGGTACTAGTTCTGTTTCAAGATGGTTCATCCATGGTCTAAGACACCAACATCAAAACCACTCACTCCTTCCTTCAACGTCATTTTTTCAGATCCGAGGGTGGCTAGCAGCCCGAGGACAAATGTCCACGTTCAGGCATCAAAAACCTCCATATATAGCGGCTTCTGAATCTCTTCTCTCTTAAGTCCCCTCTATATGACCCTGGGTGGTACTTCTCTGAGCCTGTTTGTATCTTTGTAATATAAGATCTACACACAAGCTTAATAGCGTTTTTCTTATTAAACAACGAACTGAAGCAATCGCGTTCTCATCCCAATACTCCAAATCCGGTGCACTATTAACCACGCACGCAACCAACACACACCTGGCACCAAGGCGGACTCAGACACACGTGCGGCAGACGGCGGGCGCACCGCTTCTGTTTTCTCCCTCCCCAGGACTCCCTGGTCTCACCAGCTCCGGGTCCCGAGGGTGCCAGGATGCTGCGGCTACATACAGACACCAGCCGCCCGAAAGCTCCTGGTAACGCCGCGGCCACTATGGACGCCACCATTTTCCCACAGTCCCAACCGGAAGCGGAAGTCGCACGAACTCGTGCGCCGACTCACTACCCCGGTGGGGAACACCTGTAAGAGGGGAACACGGGTCCTATTGGAATCACTGGCTTAGCAGGGGAACACAGGAAACGAGTCCGTCGGGATTCACTGCCCCGACAGGGAGTACAAGTCCGTTGGGTACACTGGCCCGGTGGGGGACAGGGTCTGGCGGGAATACGGGTCCCACAGGACTAACTGGCCGAGCAAGAAGCACCAATCTGGGGCTTCACCACCGAGGAGATGGCTTCGTCCACCGTGGAGAGTTTCGTGGCCCAGCAGCTAGAGCTGCTGGAGCTGGAGAAGGACGCCGAGGTGGAGGAGCGCAGGTAAGTGCAGCTCGGGTCCCTGGGCCTCTGCAGCTCTCCTTCATGGTCTCTCAGAGCGAGTCTGGTGTTGGCGGCGGGCCAGGCCGGACCAGTGGGCAGCAAGAGGAGTCAGCCTTCGGCGAGGACTGCAGAGCGGTGTCAGGGCCGCACGCTTGCGGTCCCATCTCTCCGGGACTAGAGGCAGGAGGATCGTTTAAGGTCACCTTTGGCTACATTGCCAATTTGCCAAACCTGTGCTACCGGAGACCCCCCCACGCCACCTCGGAGCGGTGAACAAAAACATAACACGATCCCCTTTGGGGTTTTGGGGTTGATCAGAGCTAAATGGAGTGGGACAGATTTCTCCGGGAACCGGAGAGGAGAGTGTTCATGAGCACAGCCTACTAGAGGAAAGTGGACGCAGCCGTGTTATGGTGTCTGAGCATTCCTGAAGAGCCGGATTGTTTCTGGAGAACGTCTACAGGCCTGCAGTAGGCAGAGCCTGCACTTCGGCACTGAGGTGCCATCCTTGCAATGCATTGCCTAAGGAAAGACAAAGGCTGGCGAAATAACTGGCCCAGGGTAACCTACGTGGAGACAGGACCTGAACAGCCAGGCTGTTCGAGTGCAGATGCGACCATTGATTGAGAGTCAGCCAGTCGTCATGAGTAAGAAGGTCTTTTGCTGCTCTGGCTGCTTGACTATGGAATTATGTACCTGCCTTTTCCCTACTTCATCTGTAGAAGCGTGAGATTTCCACACCACGTGTTTGCTATGAGACCGAAGTGATCTACTGAAAGTCAAGCTAGAACCTTGAGCCACAGTTAGAGTGTTGGGGGTAAGAAGCAGAGAGGGAGTAAGGTATAGGGGGAGGCCCTGCAGGACTTGCTGAAAGATTGAATATAGGCAGGGAAGACTGTGTTGGCATGCAAGGAGCAGGTTAGGCAGTACCAGTCCTGGGAGTTGTGGGAAGAACAGGGCTGGAGCGGAGCAGATTCCGAGTTCCTCTGGGGCATATTTGATGCCTATAAGCAGCACTCTTTCCTTGCTTACTTTTCCTGCACAAGTGAAAATAGGAAAGGGTGCAGGCACAAACAGTGAAACTGCTATCCTGACTGTCTTTTAGGTCCTGGCAGGAGCACAGTTCTCTGAAAGAGCTTCAGAGCCAAGGGGTATGTTTGCTGAAACTGCAGGTATCCAGCCAGTGCACCGGGCTGTACGGGCAGCGACTGGTCACCTTTGAGCCCAGGAAATTCGGGCCTGTGGTGGTGCTTCCCAGCAACAGTTTCACTTCTGGTAGGTGTCTGATGAAGGCCTGAATAGGCCATTGCCGGTGTTCAGATTAAGGCCTGTCTCCCAAAGGCTGGAGGACAGACCCAGATGGAGTATGAAGCACTACAGTGAAAATTTCCTGCTTAGAAATCTGACAGTTAGCATGGCTGGTATTGTTGTTTGCTGATGGGGTCTGAAATTTATTGTGCCTCCGAGGATGACTTTGAGCCTTGAACTCCTGATCTTCCTGCCTCTACCTCCCAAGTGCTGAGATTACAGGCCTACACCATTATGCCTGACATTTTGTTGGTTTTTGGAGGCAGGAACATGACTCACTTTGTACCCCTGGTCCATCTGGAACTTTCTGTGTAGTCCAGACTGTATTAGAAGTTGTGGTGAGCTTTCTGTCTCTCCCTACTGAGTTCTGGAATCGCAAGTATGCACTGCCACGTTTGACTGTTAATACACTGCTTTTCGGCTGCCCAGATTGGCAGCTTTCTCTTCGAAGTGCCTGGGATGGAACCCAAGGCCTCTGGCATGCTGAGCAAACACGCTGCCATTGCATTGCACTTTGGAGTTTTTTGACCACACCCCAGGGATGCTAAGTTGTCCTCAGACCTGAAAATTGAGAACCAGCAGTGCTACCTGTGTTGTCCTGGTTTGTTTTGTTTTTTATGTGCTTTGGTGCTTTGCCTGCATGTATGTCCGTGTGAGGATGGTGAATCCCCAGGAGCCGGAGTTACAGATACAGACAGTTGTGAACTGCCATGTGGATGCTGGGAATTGAGCCCAGGTCCTCTGGAAGAGCAGCCAGTGCTCTTAACTCTGGAGCCATCTCTCCAGCCCTGTGCTGTCCTGTTTTGAGTGGCAGCCTTTGACTTTATAGACTTGCCCCAAGAGTTTTCAGTTCCCCTGCTGGGTTTGAAGAAGGTAAGATGAGGGGAATGGGAAAGCGGTGAAGGAACCTGCCGATGGGTGTGAGACCAAGCAGAACTTGAGAGCTTGACCTTGTTAAGGGAGCCACATCTAGTCTGCCCCCTTGGAAGATGGGAGCAAGAGTGCCTGCCCAGCCAGCAAGAGTTAGGCATGAAGAAGATGAAGAAGCGGGATGGAGCATGTGCACTGCCCTCCCTGAAGCTGTGTGGAGTGACTGGTGTCATGGTGGGAACGGGAATTGGGGCAGGATGGAGCATGTGCACTGCCCTCCCTGAAGCCGTGTGGAGTGACTGGTGTCGTGGGTGGTGGGAACGGGAACTGGGCCTCTATGGGGAACACCAGCAAGCTGGAGTGCTGCTGTGTGGACATCGCTGTTGACTAAATTCAGGGGATATGGCTATTGTCCGTCTTCTGAGGGGCAGTCTGAAGTCTCAGTCACTTGGAAGTAGCAATCTTGAGATGAGGGGTTCTGCACAGGGTGGGGTATAGGGAGTCTGACACCCAGCTCAGCTTCTACCCCAAGAGCATCCTTGTCATATTCCTCTTGTCTTTCTAAAGTCATGGAGGAGATGAGTAAGATTCAAGGCACAGGGGAAACTCACACATGGGAGAAAGGTGCTTGAATTCAGTTCCCAGGATTCACATGACGGAAGAGGGAACCAACTGCCGCAAGCTGTTTTCTGACCTGCATATAAGGACCATGACACCCACAGATGAATAAATGCATGATGATATATATTGTTTGAGATCATATATATTTATTTGAAATATACTGGAAAGGATCACATTCCATAATATTTAGCTGGGTTTGTTTTCACAGGTGATATTGTGGGTCTATATGATGCTAATGAAAGCAGCCAGCTGGCCACTGGGGTTCTGACCCGCATCACCCAAAAGTCAGTTACAGTGGCCTTTGATGAGTCCCATGATTTCCAGTTGAACCTGGACCGAGAGAATACCTACAGACTACTGAAGCTCGCCAATGATGTCACCTACAAGCGACTGAAAAAGTGAGTGTTTCAGGCTGAAGATCAGATGGGTGTTTTCTTCGGATGCGACTCATGAGTGCCCTTATCTGTGTTGAGGGAGGGAGTGGCCTGTCTCCTGGGTGCACTCAGGTGATGCTGTCCTTGAACTGCGGTCCCTGAGAGCTCCTCATTTTGGCTGTGGTTCCTCACAGAGCCCTGATGACACTGAAGAAGTACCACTCTGGGCCAGCATCCTCACTCATAGACGTCCTTTTGGGTGGCTCCATCCCAAGTCCTACCGCTGAAATACGTGAGGAGTGTTTAATTTATTTTTTAAGATTTATTTGTGTGTGTGTGTGAGAGAGAGAGAACGTGTGTGCATGTACATACGTATGTGTGTGTGCGTGTGTGTGCGCATGCACGCGCGTGTGTGTGCATGCAGTGCTTGGGGAACTCAGAAAGCCATTGGATCACCTGGAGTTGGAATTAGGGTGGTTGTGAATTGATCAGCAGGGTTTCTGAGAGCCAACCATGGGTCCTTTGCAAGAGCAGTGCATGCTCTTAACGACTGGGGCAACTCTCCAGCCCCAACTTTTTAATTTCTTACCTGAAGTTATGTAGGACAATGTGTCTTTGGGTTGTTAGCAAGAATTTACATTGAGTTTGAGATCTCTGCCTTGCCATCTTTGGATGCTATTTCCCTGAGTGACTTGCAGACTCTAGGTCAATTTCCCAGAATGCAGTACTGAAGAAGTTCTCATTGCAGAACTTGCTGCATAGCCGAGACTGTCCTTCAGCGTGTGATCCTCCTGCCTCTGTCTCCCGAGTGCTGTGGCTATAGATGTGTGCCAACACACTGTGTGTGTTATATGTGTGCCCGTGTTTGTGTGAGTGTGCATCTGGGTGTTACGGGCAGAGGTTGCTATCAGGTGTATTCCTCAATCCCTTTCTGCCTGATTTCTCTCTATTTATGATTGTGTGTTGTGTGTGCATGTGGAGATCGGACAACACGTCTGTGAGTTGGTTCTCTCCTTCCTGCTTTACATGGTCCTAGAGATTGAACTCAGATTGTCAGTTTATGTGACAGTGCCATTACCCGCTGAACTGTCACTGACGCCAGCTTATGTTTGAGTTTTTAAGGGAGGGCCTCTCACTGAACTTGGAGCTCCCTGACTAGCTAGGCTGACTGCCCAATGAGTCCCAGGACCCACCTGTGTCCTCTTCCCAGTGCTGGCCCTGCAGATGCTCTTCACTGTGCCCAGCCTTTACATGGTGGTGGAGGAGTTTATGGTTGTGTGGCAAAGCACTTTGCCTACTGAGCAGTCTCCCCAGCACCACACCACATTTTAAAAATGATACTTTTATCTTTTTATTTGTTTGTTTGTTTAAATAGGTCTTGTGTAGCCCCGGCTGGTTTTAGTATCAAACTTACTATATGGCCTAGAATGACCTTGAACTCCTGACTTGCTCCCACCTCCTGAGTGTTAGGATTATGGGCTTATGCCACGATACCCACCTCAAAAATATATTAGCTTTCTTTAAAGACTGGTGTGTCCTGATGGCAACTGTTATCTAATCGACAAGAATTAGATAGAATGTAGAATGTGCCAGAAACTTGGGTTTGTTTGATAGTGTGTGCTTTGTCTCTCATCCTGCTCTTTTGACAGTTTATAGGCTTGTTGCTGCTCACAGGTTCAGGTCAGCACCCTTTCCATGAGAGCTTGGTGCACTCGTCTGTCGGGTGTCTCTGGTGGACACTGGGATGGAGCTAAGCACAAGAGGCCATTTGGGTTGGGGTACCTCAGTGGGTCAAGTGCCTGCTGGTGAGGGGGAGAGCCTGTGTGCAGGTCCGCAGAACCCAGATGGTCATCCTGTGTAATCCTAGCGCTCCTCCTCTGAGAAGGGGCTAGAGACTAAGTCCCTGGGTGTGCACGGGCCAGCTGACCCGGCTGCGCAGTGCTGGACAGCAGGCTGGGTCCAAGAAGGTGGAAGATGACGATGGCACCTGAGGTTGTCCTCTGACCTCCACAAGGATACTGTCTCACATGCACACACACATAACACACAGACAGACATGCACACACACACAAATGCATATACATGCATGTGTGCACACATATCATGCTTTTTAAGAAAGCATCATTAGTAATTTGAGTCTTCCATTATCCAAAATAAAGGCACCATCCTTTGTCTCTGTCGTTTTCTGGTCACTTAAGAGAGATAAAGTGATGGAAATGAGTACACCCTGAGAAACAGAAATGGTTCCTTCTTGTCTGTTGGCAAAGTTCATAAGAAGCAGATTGTCACATCTAAACTTTAGAGCCATATGATCTCTTTTGTAACTCACCCTGCTGTGGCACCCAACAGCCATTGACTGGATTATGTCATGGTACTTTCTCATAAAATGAGGGAAAATCAATAGTAGACTGGGTGTTGAATCTTGTTTCTGTAGAAATATTGCTTTGAAAAGTAGAACTTGGGGCGGTAGCTCAATTGCTAGAGTGCTTGCCTGGGTTCCATCTCCAGCACCACTAAACCAGATGTGGTAGTGTAGCCTGTGTCCAGCATCCCAGCACTCAGGGGGTAGAAGCAGGAGATCAGAATGTCAGGGTCATCTTCGCCAACTTAGAGAGTTTGAGGCTAGCCTGGGTGATAGGAGACCTTGGGTTATTTGGTTATTTTGTTTTTTCTTTTCTTTCTTTTTTCCTTTTTTTTTTTTTAAAACAACAACAACAACAAAAAAAAAACTCAGGTAGGCCTCTGAGTTTTGAGGCTGGCTTGATCAACATAGTGAATCCCAAATAAGCCAATTTTGTGCTGTGTAGCTCAACCTGGGGTCCAGCCTGCTCTGTGCACTCCGTATTCCTGATTGCTGACAATGGTTCTTGTCCCACAGCCCCACTCACTTTCTACAACACGGCCCTGGATCCTTCCCAGCAGGAAGCTGTGTCTTTTGCTCTGGCCCAGAAAGAACTTGCCATCATCCACGGGCCTCCTGGCACTGGGAAGACTACAACCGTGGTGGAAATAATCCTCCAAGCTGTGAAGCAAGGCTTAAAGGTGGGCAAAGGGCCTTCCCTCCTCATCCAGCCATGAGCTCTAGGGTGCTGTGCTTGTCACTCATCAGGGTCCCCTCACAGTCCAGCGTGGCTGGTCAGGGCTGGGACAGGGCATTTGCGGGTTGAGTGTTGGGCTGCTGCAGGAGTGCCTGTCTGGAGGCACAGGGAAGCTTTGGGAGCCCTTAAGATGGCTCAACCTTAGTTGTCAGCCCAGGCTCCCTCTATTTCCATGCTTGCTGTGCTCTTGCTCAGAGTCTAGGTTCACAAAGGTACCGTGGAATTGACCAGGGCCCTTTGAGAGCCCTGCGGCAGATGGTGTGTCAATCAAATGTGCAGTTAACCCACAAGATCCATGCGCACCATGCATGCTCTCCTGCCTTTCGGAGCCATGAAGCGCCGTCACATGCTACTGTTTGCACATATCAGTGTGGGGTGTCCTGGTCCTCCAGGCATTCCTGCGTATGCAGCCAGTACCCCACAGACACCTGAGTTCTGGGGACCGGTAGACGCGCAGTATAGAAAAGGTAACCAGGAAATAGAGCCGTGCCTAGTTGTATAACAGTGACTGCATGAGCCAGAGGATGATTGACAGGGTGACCTCCACAGTCTGTGCCTGTGTTTCCGCCAGTGTCTTTGTGGATGTTTGGAACCAGCAGGAAAGGCTGACTTCTTGATGGAAAGCGGGTGGGGTGGTTTTAGCTGGTGCTTTCCAGTTCAGTGCTCACTGGTGTTCACAGGGGGTACACCAGAACTGTGGAGTGGCAGTGGAGATGGCAGAACATGTGGGGTAGGAGTTGGATCGATGGGCTCTGCACTCAACAGCTGCAGCTACAAAGGCAAGATGGAGCCCACCAGAGAGATCCCCCTTGTTTATGTCAGACAAGAAAATGGTGTGTTTGGTGCTGTGGACAGTGCCCTGGGCCCTGATTACATGCTGAATTTTTTTTTTTTTTTAAGTAAAATGGGTTTATTTAGTTTTGTTGGAGCTCAGGAAAGAAACACATGGCCAACCATTGCCAGGCAATGTACAGTGTATAGAAAAGGGACAGGAATGCTGGGCAGTGGTGGACCTTTAATCCCAGCACTGTGGAGACAGACAGGTGGATCTCTGTGAGTTCAAGTCCAGCCTGGTGTACAGAGTGAGTTCCAGAACAGGCTCCAAAGCAATAGAGAAACCCTGTTTGAAAAAACCAAAAGCAAATAAATAAATAAATAAATAAATAAATTAATTAATTAATTAAAAGGGGCAGGAAGCCGGAGCTATGCTTGTACTTGCTCACAGGGAGCTGTCGCAGGAATGCTGGAGTTAGCCCTGTGGGTGCTGCTCCTGTTTTGGACAACTTCCTCACCTCAGAGTGAAGTGTCTGATCCCAGAATATGATGCTGGATAAGTCCTCGACTGTCCTCAGGGTTCCAGTTCTCAGGTCCCAGTCGGGAGCCGTCAGCACCCAGCTGGTTCTTCTGACCTCCCAGAACAGGTCCCATGCTTCTTACAGACTGGTCAGGTCCCATTCGGGAGCCATCAGCACCCAACTCGTTCTTCTGACCCCCAGGACAGGTCCCATGCTTCTTACAGCCTGGCTGTGATTTTAAATAGCTGACAAGGACTTTCTATGTCAGCACACTGCAATCTCGTTTGTACTGTGTAAGCAAGGTAGACAGACAAGCTACAGAAGCCAGAAGTTACCAGTGTATCAGCACACTGCAATCTCACTTGTACTGTGTAAGCAAGGTAGACAGACAAGCTACAGAAGCCAGAAGTTGCCAGCGAGGTGTGTCTCATGGGCTGCCAACTCCAAAAGTTGGGACGGGAGAGCCCATACTGTTGACTGGCTGCAAGTGTAGGGTCCCTTTCCAAAACAACCACCTGCTGCTGGGAGAGGGACTCTTATCCGAAGGCATGCCAAAACTGACTGAACTCAGTGCTGTTAGTGGCCATTTTACCAAAACACTGGTGGACAGGAGCTGGTAAAGGAAATGGCTTAATTCTGGCCAAAACTGAGGAGGGACAATTCCCTGGCTTCTCTGACCTTCCTCCACTTGAATCTTTCTCTCCCACTTTCCCCTCTTCCCTTCCCTTTTCCCCCCTCTCTCTGTCTCCCCTCACTGTATAGCTCAGGCTGGCTTTGAACCCACATTGACTTCCTGCCTCAGCCTCCTGAACACTGGGGTCACAGGTCTGTGCCACTGCACTAGCAGCTTTAGAGTCTTCTGTGCAGTCACAAGTCAGCTGATGGTGTCAGTGCTTGGGGATGCAGAGATGGTGGCTATCAGGTGACAGTGTCAGCGCTTGGGGATGCAGAGATGGTGGCTATCTAGGTTCTAGTTATCCAGCTGTGTCTGGGTTGAATACCCACGGTATTTACTCTCTTGCCTTAGTGCCTACTTTCTGTCCTTTACGAGTTATTGTTTTGTTTAGTGGGTTGGTAGGTGGGTTTTTGTTTGTTTGTTTGTTGTTGGTTTTTGTTCTTTTGGTTTGGTTTTTTGCAACAGGGTTTCTCTATGTATCTCTGGCTGTCCTGGAACTCACTTTGTAGACCAGGATACTCACAGAGATCTGTCTGCCTCTGCCTCCCAAGTGCTGGGATTAAAGGTGCGTGCCACCACCACCCAGTTGGTACGTGGTTTTAATAAGGAAGGAAGTTGGTAGAAGCCTCACTGCATGCTTCACCTCCCCAGGTTCTTTGCTGTGCTCCCTCCAACATTGCTGTGGACAATCTGGTGGAGCGGTTGGCCTTGTGTAAGAAGCGGATTCTGCGCCTGGGGCACCCCGCCCGCCTCCTGGAGTCCGCCCAGCAGCACTCACTGGACGCGGTGCTAGCGCGCAGTGACAGCGCCCAGATTGTTGCTGATATCAGAAGGGACATCGACCAGGTCTTTGTAGGTATCGTGGAGCCAGTGTTCTTGTCATGAGCTTGTCTGAGCTTCAGTCTTAAAGAGTGGCTGTTCTTTCTGCCCAGGTTCCTCCTCCTAATCTGTCTGCTCACTTAGTACTTTATAATCCAGGGCCGTGGGCATGGCTCAGGGTTCAGTGCCTCCCTAGCTGGCACAAACCTTAGGTTCATTGCCAGCACCACATAAAATTGAGCGTGGTTGTTCAGGCCTGTCATCCCAGCTCTTGGGAGGTAGAGTCTGGAGGATTAGAAGTTCACAGTCATCCTGGGTTGCCTAGGGAGTTCAAGACCAGTCTGGGCTACCTGAGACAAACTGGACCACTCTTTAGTGTTGAGCCTCTCTTTAGTTTGGACAGCTTGCTGTGGTGGAGAAGTGCACGGAGCATTTAGTAGGGATCCAGCTGCTTTGGGAGTGTGGAATAGGTGAGAAATTGTCCTGAAGGAAATGTTCCCTGGCCTTGGGGGTGGCGCAGGGCAAAGCAGGTGCCGGTGTGTGCACAGCCCTCACTTTCCTCTCTGGCCCTGGAAGAAAAAGCAACCAAAACAAACATTTCCTTGGTGCCTTCCCAGTGCTGGGAAGGTGGGCTGGCTAATACTGGCCAGAAAATACTCAGAAAAGTGAGTCCCTTCTGGAATTGTTGGTCCATGTCACCTCTCATACCAGGGGCACAGGGCTTGGAGAGCAAGGTGGCGATGGGCTCCCAGGGAGTGGCTCTACTCCAGGAGCTGGTGCTTGTAAACCAGATCTCTTATTTCACAAACACGTTCAAGTCTTCCTTAGTTTTCTTGCTGGGCTGTGTCCTCCCATCAGCAATCCCCCTGCCTCATCTTGGTTCTCCTTGGTGACCTCACCACTGGGGAATGATGGCAGCAGAGAGGATGTCAGGGCAGGAGTCCTCCCACTTTTTGGGAGATTGAAGACTGTATGATGCAGATCTAGGTGTCAGCCTGGGGTCAGATGGTGTACATGGAGGTGGACAAGGATGAGTGTGCTGCTCAGGCTCAGGCAGTGCATGCGTCATCCCTGTCCACATGTGACGGCGGTGAGTGTGCTGTGGGGCTCAGGCAGTGCATGCATCACCCCTGCCCACGTGTGACAGCAGTGAGTGTGCTGCGGGGCTCAGGCAGTGCATGCATCACCCCTGCCCACGTGTGACAGCACTGAGTGTGCTGTGGGGCTCAGGCAGTGCATGCGTCACCCCTGTTCACATGTGACGGCGGTGAGTTCAGCCTCTGACTGAAGTTCCCACCCAAGTCTAGCCTGACACTTTCTTGTCGGAGCACCGCCTGTCTGTTGCCGTGGTCACAATTTTAGCAGCTAACTGTCCCTTCGTGCCCCTTGGTGGGGACTGGCCTCCGGCAGGTGGACTGTGTGCTTCCTTCATGAAGATCCTGCTGTGTTGCCCCGCCCCAGGAACTTGCTGAGCTGCATCTCTGACTGCCCGAGAGCGTGTACAGAAAAGAAGTGCAGAGTCTTGTTGGAATAATTAGCGATTTTTCTCCTAGGGCAAGAACAAAAAGACCCAGGATAAGAGAGAGAAAAGTAATTTTCGGAATGAAATTAAACTGCTAAGAAAGGAACTGAAGGAGAGAGAAGAAGCAGCCATGGTCCAGAGCCTCACTGCGGCAGATGTGGTCCTAGCCACCAACACAGGTGAGAGCGTGGCCCTCCTGCCACACGGCCTTGGCCAGAGTCTGCGACAGCTGCTGTCCTTCCTGGGCCTCACAGAGCCTCTGGGCTGGGATTTGCTGTGTCTAGTAACTACGAAATCAATGTCTTTCACAGACACAGGCTATTCTGGGCATCTTCTCTTTGTGTGTGTGTGTGTGTGTGTGTGTGTGTGTGTGTGTGCGTGTACACACATGGGTATGCATGCCCAAGCACAGGCCAGAGGAAGATGTCAAATGTCCTGCTCTGTTGCTTTCTGCATTGTATCTGAGACAGCATTTCACACGAACCTGGAGCTAGGCTCGCAACCAGCAAGCCCTAGCAGTGCTCCTGCCTCTACCCCTGGCAGTGTTGGGCTATAGGCTCTTGTGGGCCACTCCCTGCTGTCTATATGAGCATTGGGCAGTTGAATAAGGTTCTTGTGCTTATGCAGCAAGTGTTCTTACCAAATTCCCTGCC
This sequence comes from Chionomys nivalis, assembly GCF_950005125.1. Lineage (NCBI taxonomy): Eukaryota > Metazoa > Chordata > Mammalia > Rodentia > Cricetidae > Chionomys > Chionomys nivalis. Next base: position 52,005,828 of record NC_080093.1, read on the forward strand.
CTGCGGGAAGACCAAGGTCCTCCCACTTCTATCTAGGTCCAGGAAGGTGAGCATCCAAACAGGCTAAGCTCCCACAAAGCCAGTTCATGTATTAGGATTGAAACCTAGTGCCATTGTCCTTGGCTTCTCATCAGCCTTTATTGTCCGCCATGTTCAGAGAGTCTGGTTTCAACCCATGCTTATTCAGTCCCAGTCCAGCTGGCCTTGGTGGGCTCCCAATAGATCAGTTCCACTGTCACAGTGGGTGGGTGCACCCCTTGTGGTCCTGACTTCCTTGCTCATGTTCTCCCTCCTTCTGCTCCTCATTTGGACCTTAAGAGCTCAGTCCGTTGTTCCAAATTGGGTCTCTGTCTCTATCTCGATCCATCGCCAGATGAAGGTTCTAAGGTGATATGCAAGATATTCATCAGTATAGGATAGGGTCATTTCAGGTTCCCTCTCCTCAGTTGCCCAAGGTACCAGCTGGGGACATCTCCCTGGACACCTGCGAGCCCCTCTAGAGTCAAGTCTCTTGCCGACCCTAAGATGGCTCCCTTAATTAGGATATATATTTCGCTGCTCCCGTATCCACCCTTCCTATATCCCAACCATCCCATTCCCCCAAGCTCCCCCCATCCTCACCTTCTCACGTTTCTCACCCCATTTCCCCTTAACCCCATGCCACCTCACCCACAAGTTCCCAGTTTTTGCCCGGCAATCTTGTCTACTTCCCCTATCCAGGCGGATGACTATATGTTTTTCTTTGGGTTCACTTTCTTATTTAGCTTCTCTAGGATCACAAATTATATGCTCAATGTCCTTTATTTATGGCTAGAAACCAATTATGAGTGAGTACATCCCATGTTCCTCTTTTTGGGTCTGGGATACCTCACTCAGGATAGTGTTTTCTATTTCCATCCATTTGCATGCAAAATTCAAGAAGTCATTGTTTTTTACCGCTGAGTAGTACTCTAATATGTATATATTCCACACTTTCTTCATCCATTCTTCCATTGAAGGGCATCTAGGTTGTTTCCAGGTTCTGGCTATTACAAACAATGCTGCTATGAACATAGTTGAACAGATACTTTTGTCATATGATAGGGCATCTCTTGGGTATATTCCCAAGAGTGGTATTACTGGATCTTGGGGTAGGTTGATCCCAAATTTCCTGCGAAATCACCACACTGATTTCCAAAGTGGTTGCACAAGTTTGCATTCCCACCAGCAATGGATGAGTGTGCCCCTTACTCCACAACCTCTCCAGCAAAGGCTATCATTGGTGTTTTTGATTTTAGCCATTCTGACAGGTGTAAGATGGTAACTCAAAGTTGTTTTAATTTGCATTTCCCTGATCGCTAAGGAAGTTGAGCATGACCTTAAGTGTCTTTTGGCCATTTGAATTTCTTCTGTTGAGAATTCTCTGTTCAGTTCAGTGCCCCGTTTTTTAATTGGGTTAATTAGCATTTTAAAGTCTAGTTTCTTGAGTTCTTTATATATTTTGGAGGTCAGACCTTTGTCTGTTGCAGGGTTGGTGAAGATCTTCTCCCAGTCAGTGGGTTGCCTTTTTGTCTTAGTGACAGTGTCCTTTGCTTTACGGAAGCTTCTCAGTATCAGGAGGTTCCATTTATTCAATGTTGTCCTTAATGTCTGTGCTGCTGGGGATATACGTAGGAAGTGATCTCCTGTACCCATATGTTGTAGAGTACTTCCCACTTTTTCTTCTATCAGGTTCAGTGTGTTCAGACTGATATTGAGGTCTTTAATCCATTTGGACTTGAGTTTTGTGCATGGCGATAGATATGGATCTATTTTCATTCTTCTACAGGTTGACAACCAGTTCTGCCAGCACCATTTGTTGAAGATGCTTTCTTTCTTCCATTGAATACTTTTAGCTCCTTTATCAAAAATCAGGTGTTCATATGTTTGTGGGTTAAAATCAGGGTCTTCTACTCGATTTAACAAAGACTCCATCAGCATTTTATTAAACCAATACGAGTGACAAATCTTTCCAGTGTACAAGAGCATTATCCCACATCAATGTTTTCTGACCCTCTCCCTACTTATTTAGAAGAGGCAACATAAGGTCTCACTCTGAAGCCCGGTCTGGCCTGGAGCTCACTGTGTAGCTCAGACTGACCCCAAACTCTGAGTGATGCTCCTGCCCCAGTGAAGCTTGAGTCTGTGAGTGCTGGGTTGTAGGTGTGTGCCATCGCAACTAACTTCCTTCCTTCTCACTCCTTTTGTGGCGTCCCTGGAGATCCATGTTTTTGTTTTCATTCATTTCAAAGTGCTGATTTGCTTTTTGTTATTGGAGAGAGAGGGGTGTCATGAAATCTTGGTTTCTGTTTTGACTCTGTTATTTAGCAGTGTTTTGTCCTTTCCAAATAGGTGGGGGTTCCTGCACTACCTTCCTGATTCTGGCTTTCAGTTTGGCTCCTTGTGTATGATATCCAATTCCATGTGATGCCTTGATTGGTCTATTGAGACACTTGCTTCGTGGTCCAGAGCATGATCAGTCATCTGGAATGCTCAGTGTGTACTCCATGGGACAGGAAGCTGTTGTATTAGTGGGTTGTTATGAATGTCTGTCAGTCAGGGTGTCGATCACCTGTTCTGTTGGCTCAGTCACAGAGAGACAGTGTTGCAGATTCAGAGGGGAAGGTGTACAACTGTGTGCTTCTCCAAGCTCTCAGCTCTTGCTTTGAATCCACCTTCAGAGATGTGAATGACAGGTCCTGTCTCCTTGATTAATTACCCAGTTTACCATCACAAAGAGGTTTTATTTATTTGTTTGGGGATTTGATTTTTTTTTTAAGTTTTATTTTAATTGTGTGTGGGGTGGGTGTGTATGCATGCACAGAACCCCTGGACTGGGGTTATAGAGTTTCAGTTGTGAGCCACCTCATGTGGGTGCCAGGAACCGAACTCAGGTCCTCTGCAAGAGCAGGACAGCACGTGCTCATAACTGCTGACTCATCTCTCCAGCCCCCAACTTTCTGGTGCGTTTTGAGACTGGATCTCATGTGGCTCCAGGCTGCCTCAAACCTGATTTATCTGAAGATGACCCGGAATTCCCTATCTTCCTGCCTCCACTTCCCAAGGGCTGGGATCACAGGTGTGCACCACCATTCTTGTGTGGATGTGTGTTCTTCCACTAATGTCTGCTAGTATTTTTTTCTTCTTCCTTTTAAATTTTAGTTGAAATCCTAAATAAGATATTTTTATTTACTTATTTTATATACGTGTGTGTATTTGTGGGAGTGGACATGTGTGGAGGTCGGAAGACATTGTGCAGAAGTCAGTTCTCTCCTTCCAGCATGTGGGTCTCGGGGTTTGAACTCGGGTCGTTAGGCTTGGCAGCAAGCTTCTTTCTCCACTGAGCCTTCTCCGAGGCCTTGTACATAGTAGTTGTAGGATAAGCTAGGTCATGAAGCAAAAATGAATGAGCCAGCTTGGTTCCCTTTCCTTCCAGGGGCATCATCCGATGGCCCTCTGAAGTTGCTGCCTGAGAACCACTTTGATATGGTGGTGGTGGACGAGTGTGCCCAGGCCCTGGAAGCCAGCTGTTGGATTCCCCTGCTGAAGGCCCCAAAGTGCATCCTAGCCGGAGACCATAAACAGCTGCCACCTACCACCGTCTCTCACAAGTAAGACACTTGTCTGCCTGCACTGCAGGCCCCTTAACTCCTTACTGTCCCACAGCACCAGCCTCCATGCCCAAGTTCACCATGAGCTCTGGGTGTTCCTCTATCATATGGCCCTCACCTGTATCTCCTCCCTGTGCTGAACTGGGGTGTCTACACAGCTGATCAGCTGAACTGTGTGCTGTGTGAGGGTGAGGGCTGGGTCACCCTCGTCTCTGTGTCCTCAGGTCCTAGCGTGGAGCTGGCTTGTTCCTGTGTTCACTGGAGGCTTGTTGCTCCGAGAGCCTGTGAAGGATGGGCAGGCCTAATGGTGGAGCTAGGAAAACCCCTCTGGGCTGGGCATGCTGGCCTGTGGCAGTTAGCTCCCAGCCTGCTGTGGGCTCTGCAGTGTGCATGTTAGGTACCTTCACCAGGACTGGTGGAGTAGCTCAGCTCAGCCTCTCCTGAGTGGAGGAAGTGATGCTGGCCAGCCCTTCACGTTGTCTGTCCTCTCATCCCACTCACTGTTCTGGCCACGCTGCCTCCCCAGATCTCAATGTGCCCCCTGCCTCACTGTCCCCTCTGTCTGGACCACTGCATCCCTGGGCATTGGGTAGCTTTACCCTCCATTCGATAGATCCTATGTGGTTTACTGTGTACTCTGCTCAGCTGGTACTGTCAGTCCCTTTCAGGGTTCGTGTGGTTTCTCTCAGCTTGAATCCTGCCAGTGTCTTATGATTATCTGTCTTATCTGCTTGGCATCCCACCTAGAAAGCCCACTGTGGGCCTGTGTGCAGGATCTGACATATGAGTAATCACTAGCAGAATCACTACTTCCAGAAGCCAGGGCCTTCAGCCCCACTGTGGCCTCCCTGCAGTGGAGGAGGCTTTGCCCCAGTTCCTGGTGCAGTTGAAATTGTCTCTTTTCTGTATGTGTTCTGAGGTTCTGGTGCAGCTGGAACTCTGGTGGGGGAGGGATTGCTTGGAAAGGTGCTGTGGGAAGCTCCCAGGAGTGGGTGACCCTAGGTGGGGTGCTCAGGCAAGGGTCTTGTGAAGAAAAGCACCTTCAGCAGTCCCTCAGGACCAGGCTTGGGGGAGGAACTTTGATGGGGTAGAGTGTAGGATTCTAGGGAGCCTGAAAGTCCTGATGGAAAGGGCATGGATCTGAGCAGGAGTGAGAAAGCTCATGGTGTGTGCCTGGTAGCTTCTCAGAGTGTGACAACTGGTGACTCTGTCCTCTAAGGAACTGAGGGTGGAATCTGGGCTGTCCCTGTGAAAAGATGGACCGTGTGTGTCCCTTAGAAAAGTTAGGTGATGTCAGTGACTGTACTGTGCACTTCTGGTTTATAGGGGTATGACAGGCATATGCCCTGCCTTTGGCCTGTAGGCAGACTTTTCTGTCCTGCCAGCCAGCTCCCAAATTGCCACACAGAGACTTGCTAATAGCTTAGGCTTGTCTCTAACTAACTCTTAAAACATAAATTAACCCCTTTTTATTAATCTGTGTGCTGCCCGGAGGCTCGTTTTCCTCATCTGCGTACTTCCCATCCTGCTTGCTCCGCATCTCATGGCATCTCCTCCCTTCTTCTTCCCGGAGTTATCTCTGTCTGACTCTCTCACTCATGTACCTCCCCATGCCTAGCTGTTGGCCATTTAGCTCTTTATTAAACCAATGAGAGCGACACATCTTCACAGTGTACAAAAAGATTATATTTCACATTGACCTTAGTTACCTAGGTAACAGTGGTCCTTAAGAATCAATTGAATCACAGACTGGAGAGACGGCTCAGTGATTAAAAGAACTGGCTACTCTTCCAGAGGACCCGGGTTTGGTTCCCAGTGGCTACATGGAGGCTCATAACTGTCTGTAACTTCAGTTCCGAAGGATCCAATGCCCTCTTCTGGCCTCTGCAGGCACATGTGGGCTACAAAGACAGCACAAAGTGCAGGCAAAACACCTATACACATAAAATTTAAAAATACATATTTAAAAGTATCAGTTGATTCTCAACTTGAAGGACCACGTGAATTCCTAGAGACACACTAAGATGGAATGGGGAAGCTTTCACATGGTCTTGAACATTTTAATGTGGAGAGAGGCACTGTGCCAGTCTCCATAGGTGGGCAGCCTCAGACTGTACCTAAGCTCTCAGGTCTCAAGGCTTCAGGGAGGACCCGTATCTGCCTTATCTGCCCTTCAAGGCCACTGCAGATGGTGCCTCAGGGTTCTTCTCCCATCCTCTGAGCAGCACAGAGCCCTCAGATCTGCTTGGACCCTGTCTCCCTCTTGTGTCTTTGCCACCTGCCGAGTCCTGCTGCTCTGAGGGGTGGATGTGCTCTTAGGTGGTGGTGAGTATGTTGAATACCCAGCCCAGCCCAGCCTTCCCTCCCATCATGTGGAAAGCTGGGGAGGTCCTGGGTCCTGAGATTGAGGACAGTTTTCCCTGCCCTCCCACGGTGTCACGTGTGGACTCAGCACTCTTTTGTTTTTGTTTTTCCTTCTTGGGCACAGGGCAGCTTTGGCTGGGCTGTCCCGCAGCCTGATGGAGCGCCTGGCAGAGAAGCATGGTTCTACTGTGATAAGGATGCTGACTGTACAGTACCGAATGCACCAGGCCATCACACGCTGGGCCTCTGAGGCCATGTACCACGGGCAGCTTACTGCCCATCCCTCTGTGGCGGGACACCTCCTGAAGTGAGTGACCCGGCCTCTTGCTTCCCCTGATCTTTCTGCTTGCCTGACTCCAGCCCCAGTTGTCCCTCTGTGGGAGGGAAGTGTGTCTGTCCTGTTAGGGGATTGGGGTGGCAGAGGCTGCCGACACTCACCTTCTAGATATTGCCTGGGTCTCCCTGGCATCGGACCCATTGGGCAACCCTTCTGTCTTTTTGGTGGGAAGGACCAGTGCTCTTGTGAAGGGGGTTGGTCCTACTTTCTCCCTACCCCTGTGCCAGGGACCTCCCAGGTGTGGCTAACACAGAGGAGACAAGTGTCCCCCTGCTGCTCATAGACACGGCCGGCTGTGGGCTGTTGGAGCTGGACGAGGAGGACAGCCAGTCCAAGGGAAACCCAGGTGAGTCACCAGCCTGGATCCCTGGTCCTTCTCCATGGAAATGCGGCTTAGCATTTAAAATCATTGCTTTTCTTTTGGAGGACCCAAAGTCAGTTCCCAGCACCCTTATCAGACAGCTCACAATTGCCTTTAACTCCAGCTCAAGATAGCTAATGGCCTCTTCTGGCCCTGCAGTCACCCAGGCACATGTGGTCACACTTTCAGACACACACATCTACACATAAGTGAAAATACATATTTAAAAATGAAGTAAAATGGGTCACTCCAGGTGTCTGCTTTAGCGAGACAGTGGTGGCAGAGATGAGGACAGGCTCCCGATGAACTCTGGGCCTGTCTGGACTCTAAGGGCTTGGGCAGCATCCGTGTGCTCTTCCTGGGCATAGCTGATACCTGGGCTCCTGGGGTTGGTAGCCTTTCCCACAGTCCTCTAAACACCAACCTGGCTGCTTGGTTCATCTCCCTAAGCCAGCAGCAGTACCCAGGTCCTGTGAAGCTCATCTGCCAGCCTGCTCACCCTCTGGTCAGCTGGCCAGCACCCAGGATGCTCCCTGCTCATGGACCAGCATAAGATCTGCTCACAACAACAGAAAGTGTTTCCCACAGCTCAGTAACAGAGGCTGGATAGCATGGCCCTCACTGAACGCTGCCGTCTCTCCTCCCTAGGCGAAGTTCGCCTCGTCACTTTGCACGTCCAAGCGCTGGTGGATGCTGGGGTCCATGCAAGTGACATTGCTGTCATCGCACCCTACAACCTTCAGGTGTGAAGGACCCCTTTGTTTCTTTGTGCCATTGGACTCAGCTGACTAGAGGCTGAGAGGACAGTGTAGTTTGTGGGCATCTATGACTGCAAAGTCTAGGGCTAGAGTGGACCTCACTGTGACCAGGTCTGGGGCCCAAAGGACACCGGAAAGAGACTGTATGTGTTTACGCACCTCATATTGCTACAAACTTGACCTCAGCCTGGTTCCCCGCTGTGACCTTCCTTGAGGCCAGCATTCTCAGGTGGACATAGTCCTAGAGGCCATGCTGACGGATCAGCCTGGCCCAAGTTGTACCCCTGCTCCTGTCTGCTTTGGTAGGAGAAGCTTGCTTCCTGTATAGTGCAAGGTCTTCATAAATAGTGTGGCCCCATTCTGGCTCATAGGAGACCATCAGAGGCAAGGAGATGTCGTAACTCAGAGAGTGGAGACCCTTTCCCAGCTCGGTCTCCACTGCTCTGTTCGCATGTCCTCCCAGGATGCTCCCTGCCTGCCTGAGCTCTGCTGACCCGGAGGGGTCAATACCACACTCCTTGGTCTGAACACTGGTGCTGCCCATGCGGGGAGTTCCACGTGTCTTCACATCAGCACTCACTCCCAGGCTAAGAAGAGAAATAGGCTAAGGCCTCCGGGACACACAGTTGGCTGCTGTTGTCACTGAAGGGTGCCCACGGCGGTGTGATGGGGCCCCTGACTTGGCCATGAGATCTCAGCCTTGTCTTTTGTTTCAGGTGGATCTGCTCAGGCAGAGCCTCTCCAGCAAGCACCCTGAGCTCGAGATTAAGTCTGTTGATGGCTTCCAAGGCCGAGAGAAGGAAGCCGTGATCCTGACCTTTGTCAGGTCCAACAGGAAAGGTACCTAGCGTAGCCCCCATGGAGCCCTGGGCATAGCCTGGGCACAGCCTGGGAGTGAGTGCTGATGAAGACACGTGGAACTCCCCACATGGGCAGCATCAGTGTTCAGAGGAAGGAGCATTGTATTGAGCCCTCAGGCTCAGCAGAGCCCTGGCAGGCAGGGAGCATCCTGGGAGGACAGCCTAGTGTCGGGAGGGGAGGGCATGGTGTTCTCAGCAGAGGGAATAGACTCAGTCTGATCAGGGAGCGGGTGACTTGGGAGGCAGACTGGGCCATAGTAGGCCCCAGGTGATGTGGTCACCCTGTCCGGGAGGAGCCCCCCTCCCTTGCCCTACAGCCTGTCTTTTAGGCTTGTGGGATGATTTGATTTTTATATGTCTGTAGATTGCCATGCGGTGAGAAGCTGCACCCAGGCACTAGACAGTGAACTTGAGAGTGGCTTTGGTAGCAGGCTGGGGATGAAGGAGGAGGGAAATGGCTTGGGCACAGAGCTCTGTCCTGTGTCCACAGCAGCTATTCATGGTGTCCTGGGTCCAGGCGTAGGGAGGAAGCTGTACTTGCCAGGCAGTGGTGCATTCTCAGTTCCCACACTGCCTGGACTGCACAGGTCAGCAGCGGGGCAAGCATCAGAGCAGATGTGCTGACCGCCCTGGCAATGGCAGGCCAGGGAGTGTGTGCAGGGAATGCAGGGGCGTCTGTAGACTGCTGTAGTGTGATTGTCACTGACAAGAGTCCTGCTCCCTGCCTTGGATCTCTGTCTCTCTCACCTCTGGCCTGTTTTCAGGTGAAGTTGGTTTTCTGGCTGAGGATAGGCGGATCAATGTCGCTGTCACCCGTGCCCGGCGCCACGTGGCAGTCATCTGCGACTCCCGCACTGTCAACAACCACGCCTTTTTGAAGACCCTGGTGAATTATTTCACAGAGCACGGGGAGGTACGCACAGCCTTTGAGTACCTGGACGACATCGTCCCTGAGAACTACACCCATGAGGGTGCCCAGGGCCATGGCCGCACCCCCAAGCCCAGGGACCCTGCCACCTCCATCAAGAAGCTTGCCAGTGAGCAGGAAAGGGGCCAAGAGGCCAGAGCAACCGCTGGACAGGGTCGCAGGAAGCCAAGTGAGAGGCAGCCGGGCTCTCAAGTCCACTCCCAGCCCAGCTCCAGTGCAGGAGGCTCTGACAGAACTGGAGGCCCAGACCACACAGAACACCTCAGGGCTGTGATAGAGAAGTTTGTGGCCAGCGAGGAGTCCTGGTTGGAGTTCCCCACATCTCTGAGCTCCCAGGACAGGCGGAGAGTTCACCAGATAGCTGAGGAGTTTGGGCTGAGGCACGACAGCTCTGGGGAGGGGAAGGCACGGCGCATCACAGTGAGCAGGAAGAGCCCTGCAGGTTCTGGTGGTGTAGCCCCACAGCCTCCCTCACCCCCCAGCCCCACGCAGGCTGAGTCTGAGTCACTGGCAGAACAGCCCCTTGGGCAATCACATGGCCCCGCACAGCTGGATCTGAAGGCCCTGCATCTGGAGAGGCTGCAGAGACAGCAGGGCAGCCAAGCGCAGCCAGTCAAGGCTCAGCCAGGTGTGGGTTCGAGACCACAGAAGGCTCCACAGAAGAAAAAGAAAAAAGAAACAAAAGGTGAGCCACAGCTTCTCTCAAGGTCACGGTGCCACTTGGTTCCTGTCTCCTGCCACCTGCCACCCCTCCACTCAGGAGCCAGTTAGACTCTTGTCTATGTGGATTTTCCTTTTCCCATGACTCCTGTCTCCCTGGCCTGGCTTCCCCTGGGATAGTAACAGGCAGGTCAACTGTGGGTCCCCAGAGCCCTGCAGGAGCAGGAGAAAGAAGCCCTGGCATGCTTAGTGCTGCTGTCCCAAGGGTGAAAGGCAGTTGGGGCCCTCTGGGGCAGGGCATGTTCTGACTGGCAGCACAGGGGCAGGTCTCAGAGCTGCAGGCTTGCTGAGCCCACTGTTCTTTTGCCCCGTGCCAGGGCCCAGGAGACTGTGTGCTCTGCATGCAGCCTGCACTAGGCCTGCTATCCCCTGAGTGACCCTAGCCCCCGAGTTGGCACACATGCTCCATCACAGCGAGGGCAGACCTGGTGGGAGTGGGCCCCTGCCAGCAGGAGCACAGGTCAGCTCCCTTTGGGGCATTGTTCCGGTGAGTGCCATTCTCGGCTTCAGAACCAGCTCCAGGGTTGTGGCGCTGCTCCATGCATGCCAGAGCACTTGTACAATGGCTCCTGTAGCCAGGCCGTGTGCTGGCGACCCCAAGATGACCCCTGCCTCAAATGGAAAAGCACTGTGTCTGTGCACTGGCAAGCTTGGACCTACCCACGTCTGCTTTTCCTGCCACCAGGCCTAGGTGGCCTGGGAGCCCCATCTACTCCTGGGGTTCTAGGATTACCTCAGGCCACCATCTTTCAGAGTCCCCAGGACCTGCAAAGGTTCAGGGCCTTGGCCATGGATGGATAACTGACAGGAATGACGAGCTGAGGGCAGGAGGGTTGGGTAGCACCCTCCATCAGGTCTGACTGCTCTGCCGGGTCCTTATTTCCTGTCAGTCTCCTGAGCATGCTCACTGAGGGTGCTTCCAGCATGGGATGAACCCTTCGCAAGGCCCTCTCTAAGTCACTTGATTCTACTTAGGATGTGGCAGGGACCAGTGACTGGGTGGCTTCAGTTCTTCAGTTTCCCCATTATACAGTGAGACAGAGAGAGAGAGAGAGAGAGAGAGAGAGAGAGAGAGAGAGAGAGAGAGAGAGAGAGAACTGGCAGAAGCAGCTATTATTAGATGGGCACAGGTGAGGCAGGGCTTCTGGGAGACCTTGGTCTGGTGTCAGTCACACCTGACCCTAGTGTGCCTAGGTACTGCAGCACCTACCAGCACATGGGTGCATGGAGCCAGGAACAGACCAGGGCCGCGTCTGCCAGGGCTTGTGCAGGCTCCTCCCAATACTCTGTCTCCTGTGTTCACACACATGTGTGTTTTGTGGAGTTCCACAGCGTGTTGCTACTACATCTCTGTGCTTCTGAGCTTTCTCTGTGGCAGAAATGGGGTTTCTTAAATATTGACACTCACACCCCCCATCACCCAAGGCTCTTTGTTAAAACTTTTACGTTTATTTATTGTGTATATGTGGGTGCATGTTCCATAGCACACATGGGGGTCAAAGGACAACTTGCAGGAGTCAGTATTCTTCATTCTACAGATGAAACTCAGGTCGCCCGGGTAGGAGGCCAGTTTTCTTAATGAGTGAGCCATCCCACTGCCTTCACCCGAGAAAGTTTTACCTGGCCCTGAGTATGTGGATATATAAAATACAAATCAAACGTTTGCTAGTAAGTCATAACATTTCATTTTAGTTCTTTGGAACTAAATTTCATTTAGTTCTTTGGAACTAGAATTTGAGCATTTGTTAAAGATGAGAACAAATTTGCCTCCAGTCAGTCTAACACAACACAGTCCAAAGATACAGCATTTGGTAAATTCTGAGACGCACTGGGCAGAAAGGGCCCCATTGTGTCTGGGGTCTGCAGTTAGAACAAGATGCCTTTGTGAGAACAGGGTCACATACAGTGAAGCAGCCAGCTCCTAACAGTGGCTGGAATCTGCACAGAGGCTGGCCACTCGTGGTGTGACGTGGCGGCAGTACTAAGCGCGTGTGTTGTGTGTTCAGCAGAGGCACCATGCAGCACACACTGATTTTGAATAGATTTTTGCTCGTTGTGTGTTCTGGAGCCTTTCACAGGTGCTGGATTTTTTACAGCTCCATCCTGACCCCTGAACACCTACAGTTTAAGTTAGACACTTCATTGTTGAATAATTCCTACCCCTGGCTAAGAATCTGAGGGGCTTCTACTGGACCCCGAGTTGGGCAGCTTCCCTCCCTGGTGGTACTGCTGTCTGGCCTGGGTTCTGTTTTTGCAGTTGGTGTTTCAGAGAGTTCACCCCAAAAGGATTTTCTGGGTGAAAGGGTGAACTTTTAGGGGCACTCTACACCCTGCCCTCCTCCCTTGAGGCTGGGCAGTGGAGTGGGCAGACTGTCAGCTCTGCGCCGTGTCCTCCTCTCTTGAGGCTGGGCAGTGGAGTGGGCAGACTGTCAGCTCTGCGCCGTGTCCTCTTCCCTTGAGGCTGGATTGTGAGGTGGTCGGTGTATTGGGCAAGCTGTCAGCTTGGTGAGGACCCTGGCTTCCTAGGCTGATGGGGAATCCCACCAAAGACTCTGGGGATGGGGCATCTGCTGTCTGCAGCATCTGATCTCCAGCCTTCCCTTTGCCTGAGCACTGCCTCATTCTTCCCCAGGTCCAGCCCCGGCTCTACCCTGTGAGGAGGACTTCGATGCCCTGGTGTCAGCTGTGGTTAAGGCTGACAACACCTGTAGCTTCACCAAGTGTTCGGCCAGCACCACCACACTGGGCCAGTTCTGCATACACTGTAGCCACCGCTACTGCCTCAGCCACCACCTGCCCGAGGTGACGGCTCCTCCCAGAGGGTGTGGGGGCATCACACTTGCGGGGGAAGTAGCCAGACCAGTTAAGCCCTCCCCTAAGCCCATTTTCTGTAAAAGCCAAAGCGGATGCTGCTCATGGTCTTATGGGAACACTCGGGGCACGGGGAGCAAAGTGCACCTTTGCCAAGGGGCAGCCACAGCGGTGGGAACTCTATGGAGAGGAGCTCTGTCCATCCTGCACTCTGTAGATCCGCTAACCTAGCTCCAGGCAGAAGCTGGAGAGGGGCTCTGACTTGCAGCCTGAGTGGCACCTCTAAAATCCTCAGGATCAGGTATAGGACCTCTGAGAACATGGGGCAGAGCAGGCTTTGACTACCCCAGGCCACCTGGGCTTGGTGGGGATCTGAGAAAGAAACTGACATGGAATAGGGGATGCCAACTACTGAGTGCTCCCAGGAGGAAATGCAGGAACCAGGACAGTTTGGGGTTGTTTGGCTGATTCCGACAGGGGTGGGAAGGTGGGCCTGATTGACAGGGAGTACAGGAGTGACGAGGAGTACAGGAGTGATGGCAGTCTGTCCTTTCAAGCAGAGGCCCCAGCAGAGCCCCAGCTGGATTGGGCAGACGGCCTGGGCTGTCAGAGTCGGGTATGAGCAGCACAAGGTGTGCCCAGGGCCATGGTAGCACCAGACGGGCAGCAGCTTGGGGAGTGGAGCTGGTGGGTAGAAGCAGCTGCAAGGACCATATTGACCACTCTATGGACATACAAGGGGTGCTGTCTCCTATCCACAGTCTCCAGGGCTCCAGCCTCAGGGTGTCAGCCACTCACTGGGTAGCTATGAAGGATGGACTGGGGGAGGTGAAAGGCCAGCCTTAGGTCGTCCCTTTGATGTCAATCTGCTGGCTGCAGTCTCCCTTGCCCACAGCTCACCCTGACTACTCTTGTCTCTTTTCAGATCCATGGCTGTGGTGAAAAGGCTCGCGCCCATGCCCGGCAGAGGATCAGTCGGGAAGGAGTACTCTATGCAGGCAGTGGGACTAGGGATAGGGCTCTGGACCCAGCCAAGAGGGCCCAGCTGCAGAGGAGGCTGGACAAGAAACTGGGCGAGCTCAGTAGCCAGAGGACAAGCAAGAGGAAGGAGAAGGAGAGGGGAACATGAGGCCACGTCCTCATACATGTCTGTGTGGGGCAGAGGGCCAGGCCCTGGGCCCAGCTTCCTCAGAGTCAGCAGTCACAGTCTGGTACTGGCCATTTCTCTGCTCGACCTGGCATGTCCCTGCTCCTCCCATGACAAGAGAGTTGTTTGTAGGGAGACCTGCCTGGTCTTAGACGCCATCTGACTGGCCAGGCCCCATTAGCCTGTTAATCCTGCTCAGATGCATGCCCTGAGGAGTGAGTGCCTTGCTTTGCTAGCTGGCCGTAGCCACCTTCATCCTGTCTTCTTCAGTGACACAGTGGACGTAGAGTGTGTGCTCTAGGGATGGGAGGGTGTTACCTCAGGGTTGGGCAGCTCCTAGCCTGTGATTGCCTGACCTCTGCTGCTTGGTGACTGTGACGGGAAGGAGCTGTCCCAGGGCACCTCACTGCTTACCTCAGACTGTGTCCTCTCCAGCGTGCTGTAACAGTTTCTCATGGGAACTCCGACAGATGCATTTTAGCCTCAGGCTCTTGTTTCAAGAGAATATAAATTATTTACAAATTAAAGTGTGCACATGGTGGCTATTTGCTTGTGTCAGAGGTAAGCATCCTTTCCCTCTGACTCAGACGTCACCCTGTGCATGAGGTAATGGGCAGTGGTAGCCCCTCCCCCAGGGCATCCAAGATTGATGGTGTGGGTGATGTCTGGCAGTGTGGACAAGGCAAGGTCATTGCTGGGGTGGTTTTGTGATGTGTGGGAGGGAGAGGGTGCCCTCTCAGCTGACTTTCCTAGCAGGGCAGATAGAGTTCCAGATTGGGAGGTTTGGACAGTCAACCCAGGCTTCAGGGAGATGCTGGGAATCCCAAGAATGACTGGGTGAGCTGCTTGCTAGTGGAGCCAGGCTCTGAATCGTCCCTCCCACGGGGGTCTTCATGCCCTGCTGTCTGCCGGCTCTCCTTAAGGCTTATTTTTGTTCAAGCAAAGGGAAACATGGCTTTCCTGGCCTGGGGCCTGAGGTTCCCCTCCTGGGAGTCTATTCATGCTAAAGTCACACTGATGTCCCCAAGTGGCTGCAGACCTTGACCTCTCTGCTGTTGCCAGGGTAGGACCGTCTTTACTCTCTGTTGTGTAGCTGTATCCTGCCTTTGAACGCGATCATGGCCATCTGAAGCAGAGCAGCTGTAATGTGTGCACAAAACCTCAGGAGAAACTGGGTTCCTTAACAGTCCCCTGCCTGAGGTCCCCCAAGACCCTCCTTTTTGAGGGTTTTTAAGAGACAAACAGTTGGCTTGTAGGGGTACCCTTAGATAATGCAACTGCCCACATACCCCCCAAGGGGACTATAGCTGCTCCCGAGTCACCCATGCCCAGGGGACTTCCAGGCAGTACAGAGTCATCCATTCACTCGGGCTTGGACAGAATCCTTCCTTTGGTCTGCAGTGAACTCTCTCCCTGGGGTGAGATGTTCCATCTCAGAAAAAGTCAGGTAATGCCACCTCCCCCTCCGACTCATGGTCACCTTCCTTGCTTGCATCCATGCATGGTATTTGGACGGAATTGTTGGCTGTGGCTGCAGTTACACCCCAGTGCAGTGCTCAGGTAGTGTTGGAACTGCAGGTGGACTGCCAGGGGTGCAGTGTTGGGCATTACACGCATCACAAGAAGGGTTAGTTCTGTTCTTCCCAAGATGTAATGGGAATGTCGTGCCATGTGGAAGTGTCACTCAAGGGCTGTGGGGCTCATCGTAGAAGCTGCTTGGCCCCCCTGGCCCGTGGGTATGAACCCTGATGGAGCCCCAGGTTTGAGCTCAGGAGGCAGTTGCCTGGATAACAGGCATCTCCTCAGCCCTGCCAAAATAGGGCAGACTCGGAGGGGCCAGAATCTAACAGGGCCAACACTTCTGTTCCAGTGCTGACGTGCAGGCCAGAGGAAAGATACTGGCTCTTGTGCTAGAGGCAGTGACTACCCTGCCTGCCTTCCAGAGCCTGTCTGTAGAAGAAAGGGATCCAAAGAGAGAGGCTGAGGGTTGACCTGGTATTGGAGCCCCTGGCTCTAGCCACCCCTGACCTCTATCCTTCCCTGAATTCTAAACTAATAAGTCCCTCTTGGGTTTCTGTCACTTGCTGTGAAAGGCTTTGCTGGTCCAGCTGTGCCTGCAGCTGTACATCTTTAAACAAAAAATATTTGTTTGGGAGGTGGGGGGAGAGGGGCGCATGTAGACAATAGCACGTTAGGAGTGAGCGCAGCTGCAGGAGGAGTTCCCTCCTTGTGTGCGTGGTGCACACGCAGATGACGGTACTTGTGAAAGAGTAAGGGCAACGGCAGGAGTTCCTCCTTGTGTGTGCGTGTGCGTGTGCGTGGCGGGGGCTGGGTGCACACGCAGATGACAGTAATGTGCAAAAGAGTAAGGGCAACGGCAGGAGTTCCCTCCTTGTGTGTGTGTGTGCGTGTGCGTGGCGGGGGCTGGGTGCACACTCAGATGACAGTAATGTGCAAAAGAGTAAGGGCAACGGCAGGAGTCCCTCCTTGTGCGTGGGGCACACATGCAGATGACAGTACATGCGGAAGTGCAAACGGCCGGGGAAGTTCCCTCCTCCCATAACGTGGCTTCCAGAAGTCACTCAGGTCACAGGCTTGGTGGCAGGCCCCATTCCCTTCTGGCTTTTACATTGGTTCTGGAGATCCAAACTCGGGTTCTCATGCCTGAGCAGCAAACAGTTAATCCACGGAGCTGTTTCCCTAGCCCAACACATCTGTGTCCTACAGGATCTATGCACTCTGAACGTGGTGCTGATCCAGTGTCCCTGTCCACTGAGGAGAGACCAGGTCTCGTGTTGCCACTGGGAGCAGCTCCCATGAGTGGCCCTCCTGGAAGAGCTACAGTAGCACAGGCTAAGGCTTGAGATCTGGAGTCCTAGTAATGTCAACACCATCATGCTAGCGTGTGGCTTCTGCAGGTGACTCCCCCACCTCCATGCACACTGCGCATGCGCACACACACAAACACACACACACACACACACACACACAAAGCCTGTTTACTAAGCAGGGTAGGAGACTGACCATGCCACTCTTGGAAGTGAACAGCCGTGGCTTGGTCCCTGCATGCAGATCTCTATGCCAGTGCCCGCACCGAATCTCCACACCCCACAAAGCCCTCATGGCTCTTCCTCACCCTGACTGCTGCTCCATTAAAATGCTGGCATCAAAGGTGGCTGAGTTCAAAGTTTCCATGTCTCATCCCAGAGAGCCCTCATTAGGAAAATGTTTGTCTGATTGCTTGAAAAAAAATGTCTTGTAGCCTCGCTGGGCAAGGTTAGACCAGGAAATGGAAAAGGCAGCCAGATGTGTTATCCAGCCACTGTGAGCTCTGAGTCGCTGGGACAGCTTCCCAGGAGTGGGCGACTCACACAGGTTTGGGTTTGTTAGGAGTGAGAAGTTTCTTGTGGAGGTGCCCAGGTGACCCTGGCTGGCCCTGCTTCGTTGGTGGGCAGGACTTACTCGTCATACTACAGCCCCAGGTTTTCCTGGACTTGTACCTCAGTTTCCTCATTTATAAAATGGGCCGTTACAGGACTGTCTTCATAGGATAGATGTGAAGGTTAGAGAAAATCTTAGTGCAAGCCTCTGGTGACGACGTCTCTGGCTGCCAAGCCTCTATGCAGGGGGTTGAGGCAGCCCCAGTTCTAAGATACGATGCTGCCCCTGCTGGTCAAGGATCACCAGTGTGCCTCTGTGGCATTACCCAGAGGGGTGGCCCAGTCAGCTGCTGGGCACCCAGCTGCTTCAGGAGATTCTGGGCCCAAGTGACAACCTTGGCACTTACAGGGAATTGCAGTCTGTGCCAGGAGCTTGGCAAGAACCGCAGCCTTATTTGGTCTGGAAACTTCTCCGAGTGGAGGAAATACGGAGCAGGCCTGTGGACCTCTAGCGGACAAGCAGAGATGTGGCTGTTCCCAGGACAGGATCTGGACATACCGGAGTCTCCATCTGACTGCTCACCAGGTCCGACACTCTTAGCATCTGAAAGCAGACGAGACTGGACAGACCGTTCCCTGCTTCTCTGTTGGACTGGCTGTCTTTGCCCTCACCCACTCGATCCCCAGCTCAGCCCTCTCCCTACCCTCTGCTGCCAGGAGTAACTGTCATAAAGCTTCACCAAGGGGCAGTGACCCCAGCACACTGCACCCTTTGAGAGTGCAGGATCCTACAGGAGTTAGTAGATACAGTCCTGGTCACTCCAGCTCATCCCCTCCTCCCTGGCGTGGTCTGTGCTTAATCCCTTTGCCTTCCTCCAGTCCCAGGAACCGTGTATCCATCCACCTTCTGTACTTGAAAGTTGACCTATTCTGGAAGCTTCATTCAAGTACACGACCTTTGCCTCTCAGACATCTTACTTGGCATCCTGTGTTCGGGGTTTGTCCAGGTTATGTGCATCAGTCTTGTTCCTTTTTATTGCCAAGGAATTATATGGACATAGCACATTTTTTTAATTCATCCACCTCTGGGTGGATAGTGGATTGCTTCTTCTCTGGAGCTGTCAAGCACCAGAGATGCTCTGAATGTTCACTTTCAAGCTCTTATTTTTAATTTTGAGGCAGAATCTCATGTAGATAGAGATAGACCTGGCCTGGACCTTGCTGTGTAGCCCAGGCTGGCCTTCAATTCCTGATCCTTCTGCCTTCCTTCCCGCTTGCTGGAAGTACAGTTGTGTGCCACCATGCCCAGTGATTGAAGGAGTCTACAAAGCCTGTAGCTGCTCCCAAGAAGGAAGGCTCAGTATCCCAGAACTCAGAATCTCAGCATCGAGGCTGTGGACCACCCGCATCTGGATCTTGGCACAGCCTGGGGCTGTGGCTCTCCCCTGTGGATAACAGGGCCATGGATGGATGAGGCGTCTGGGAGAAGGAAGAGGCTCAGGTCCCCAGGGTGGAACCAGACACTGGAAGGAAGGTGATGCTGTTACCAGGGCCACGTAACACCATCCCCAGCTGAGCACTGGCCCTAAACACCATGTATCATGCTCAGTGGGTAAATGACAGGCAGTTTGCCCCAGAGAGGGAAATGTGTCTCTTGTAGCTGCCATGGGGTCAGGCTGGGCTCAGGTTTGGCTGAGACCATGTTTTTGCCCAGCAGTGCCTGGTGCCCATCCTGATGTCATTTTCCTAGTCAGTCACCCACACAGGCTCTGCTCCGGCCACCAGACCCGAGCCACACACCTCAGCTCACTCTGCTGTCCCAGCCAAGACTTCAAGCTCTCTGTCCTAACCGCCATGTGGCCTCCTCTTCTCCAATTGATCTTCACTCAGCCTCTGACTGGCTCTCACCCGTCTCTATCGCCCTCAGTCTCCTCGGCTCTATAATACCACAGTCTGATGCTGCCTTCAACGGTGGAGGTTGATTACTGAGCTGTGTATAGAAGACCGTTTCCTGTGGGCCTCACAGAGAGCAGGAAGGGGAGGAGGACAGTATGTTTCAGAAAACCCCTGGTGACCACCTTGTGGAGAAGGTTGTCACCCAGGAAGTCCGAGGAAATGACCAGGCCAGATAGACGAGGAGGGGCCTTTTGCTGAGTGCTCAGGACTGACAGCTCAGCCTCTTGTCCCGATAGGCGGGTCGGGAGGCTGGAAGGTGTGCACCTGTGATTGGGGATAGGACTTGCGGTAGGGACTGTATGACTTTTTATGTAGCTCATAACTGCTGCCTGGAAGTCTCAGCCCCAAAAGTGAGTGTGAAGGTTCCAGATTGTTCACTGATGTCAATAAGGTTGATGGCCTTTGGCAATGTGGGAGGTTATGGGCCGGGACAGACAGCATGCAGCCTTCCTTGACCACCTTGGTCTCCCCATTCACCCTGGCTGTTCCTGTCTGAAGAGGATTTCCAGGTCCAGACTTAAGTAGAGCCCCACCTGGTAATTAGTTACAGGAGGCACGGGAAGAGCCGGCACCCAGAGGCTGATTTGGACAAACTCTCACCCTTGGGTTGACATTGGTGTCCTCTAACCCATCCTTGGTAGATGCAAAGACACTGCCCTAGACCCGAACAATGCTGTGACCATTCAGATGTGGTCCCTGTCCTGTGAATACGAAAGCACAGAGGACATTGAAGAGTGGTAGATGCAGGGGGTCAGTGAGGCAGGTGGAAGGAGCAAGGAATGTGTGTGCTTGTGAATATGTGTTCATGTATGTGTGCACATTTATGTGTGAATGTGTACATGCGAGTGTGGGGATGTGTGCGTGTGTGTGATTGAATGTGTGTGTGTGCATGTGTGTGTGTGCATGTGTGTGTGTGCATGTGTGTGTGTGCATGTGGGTGTGTGCATGTGTATTGCACTAATTCATGGAAGGTGGTCAGGAAAGCCTCACTGAAAAGGAGATCTTTAACTGTGACCTATAGAAAATGAGGATAGGTTGGTCAATGGTGGCGCACGCCTTTAATCCCAGCACTCAGGAGGCAGAGGCAGGCAGATCTCTGTGAGTTCGAGGCCAGCCTGGTCTACTGAGTGAGTTCCAGGACAGGCTCCACAAGCTACAGAGAGAAATCCTGTCTTAGAAAAAAAAAAAAAAAGTAAAGATGGAGCTGGATGTGGTGGTGCACGCCTTTAATCCTAGCACCAGCCTACAAAGCGTGTTCCAGGACAGCAGGGCCATTATGCAGAGAAACCCTGTCTTGAAAACAAACACAAACAAGGAAGGGGAGGATGGGAGCTGTGCTTGCAGAGGAGCATGCTAAGAAGTAGAAGCAGCAAGTGCAAAGGTCCTGAGGCACGGTGGAGAGGAGGCAGCAGGAAGTGGTAGAAGATGGTACAGGGAAACCATTCAGGCTGCAGACAAGGCCTATGCAGAAGGGACAAGAAGGACCTCAAAGAAGATAATGAGATAAATTCACAGGTCATGTGCAAATGGGCCGCAAGCACTCAGGCTCAGCCCGGGAAGGCATCATGTTTACATACTCAAGCACACATGAAATGCCTGCTGTATGCACGACCTCTGCATGGTGCCAAGTGCCTAGTGGGTTATGGCATATCTCCTGGGAGCCACTGCCCAGCTGCCTTGCTCCTGGTCAGCAGGCATCCTGGTGGGTGGAGCTGGCAGTGCCGTGGCTGGTCCTGGGAGACCCTCTCTTTTGGACTCTCCACACCTTGGCTGTTCCAAAACACAGATCCCATCCTGCCCCTCTCTACTCTCATGCAAGGTAAGTGAAGTGGCCAGCGAAGCCTGTCCACTGCCTGCACAGGCCACTGCCAGTCCCTGTTGTCCCCCTGTGCAGCCATCTGTCCCACTCAGGTGACTGAACACAGTGCCAGTTCTTTGCTGCTCTCCTGCACTGCCATTTGGCTGACGGTCAGGCCCTGGAGGCCCCTGATGGATGAACCTGCACTGGCTGATACGTAGAGCCCTTCCCCATGCACTGGCCGATACCTAGAGTCCCTCCCCCATTGCCCTTTCCCAGCTGCTCTCTCAGTACCACCGAGATCTCTCCATGATCCAGGAACCGAGGGATGAGCATCTCACACAGGGTCCAACACCTGCGCAGGGATCAGGAAGTCTGGTTGCCAGCCTGTGTGCCTCCCTGGCCATCAGGATGTGAAGGCCACCTAGGTACAAAGAGCAGAGGGACCCCAACTGTGCTGTGATCCAGACTCTTCATCATCGGAAGCTTGATGGTTGCTAATGACCTGCCCCCAGCAGACCCTGCTTCATCTACAGGTAGCCATAGAGGCCAGAACACACTCACAGGCATTGTGCTGCCCAGCCCTCAGTGTCCTCATATCTCTGAACCACCTAGATGCCATGCAAGGCTCCAGGGACTCAGTACACAGAAGGGACTGGAATAACTAGGGAACCGGGAGCAGGTTCATGTGGGCATGGGGACCCTAGGTTCCAGGACATTCTTCACAGACACCCAATGGGTTCTACTTAGAGACCTGGACAAGGCTATGAGGATCTGTGGGACTCTACCCACACAGTCGTAAACTTCATGTACAGCCCCTTGAGCTGACCACATACGTAGGCCTCATGATGCCCTGGTCAAGCATCAAGGAAGCTGTCCCTGGTATCCATCTTGGCTGTGGTATCAATATGAGAGGCCTCTGGGTATCTCCTCAGAAGAAACAGCCCCCTGGTGCTGCCATCCCAGTTCAGGATGCCATGGCAGGAGGCTCATGAGTTTGAGGCCAGTTGGAGCTATGTAGTGAGCCCCCAACTCCAAAAGCAGCCATGGCAAAAATAGCTGAAGTCCAAAGGAAAGGCAGTGTGGGGTTGCCTTGGAGTCAGAAGAGCCAGGCAGCGGGGGTCAGCGTGAGACCCGGGTGAGTTCCTTGGAAAAAGTCACTGGCTGTGTGCTCTGCCTCCCCCCTTAGCCTGGGGAGCAGGGAGATGGGGGCAGCTTTATTTCTAGGTCAGCGAGGGCCTGAGAAAGTGACAGGAACGCAGACAGGGTCAGGGTCAGGATCACACCAGGGCAAAGCCAAGACTGGGGCAGGCTCTGGTGTGGCACCAGAGAGGACAGTGTTCCCGAGGTCACCGTGGGAGGGAAGATGGCCTGGGGGGGGGGGGAGCTCATTGTCAGTGTGTCCAGCAGGAGACCGGAGGACAGAAGGAGCCCTGGGCAGGGATGCCCAGGAGAGAGTCCTGCCTATTGCTTGGCAGCTGTATGGGAGGGTGGGAGCAGGGCTGCTGAGTTGGGGTGCAGCCTGAGGCTGGGGTAACTCTGAGCATTTATGTACACACCCAAAGCAGCTTTGCCGGCCCATCTCCATTGCTGGAATGAAATGCCCAATGCGGGATGCTTTATAAGCAAAGGAGGCACGTTAGCTCACGGTTTTGGAGGATAGTAGCTAAACAGTGTGGTGCAGGCTCTGGGGAGGGGCTGCTAGGGGGAGTGGTGGGGCCCGAGTCCAGAGGCCTGAGGACCAGGGGCTCTGAGGCCGAGAGGAGAAAGCAGATGCTGGGACCCCCAGCTGCAGCTCCAGCAGGAGATGGGGAGAGTTACCCCTCCCTCTGCATAGTGTCCCCACACCCACCGAGGAGGGTGGATCTGCCCTATGTCACTCATGGAGTCTGAAGCTCACCTTGCTCTAGAATCCCTCCCAAGAAGGCCCACAGTGATGACTCACGGGCTACCTTAACCCAACCAGGCCAGCACATGGAACTAACCGCTGCCATCAGCAAAGACCCTTTTTCTATAAAAGGTCCTGGACAAAGGTTGGGGCTGGGGGGCACTGCTCAGCCAGGGATAGGAAGTAGCAATGCTGAGGAAGGAAGAGAAGTGGGAACATGCCGGTGTGAAGTAAGTGGTAAGGGTGTCTCCCGCCTGTTGATAACATGTCCCAAGGACACCCCTCACCCCACTGAGGGGGTCCCAGCCACACCTGTCCAGCCCAGATCCTCCTCATCCTGCCTCACTCATCTGTGTCCCTTCACATGTGACAGGTGACTAACCTCAAATGTGTGTCTGTAACTGGTTGTATGGTGTCCTTCACGGTCCAGAGAGTTGGAGGGACCAGAGTGGGTTTGTCTGCCCGGAATGGAGCCTTACACTATTGAGTTAAAGCAACACAGATTGTGGGGTCCCTGCCAAGAGGACCCCTCCCGCCTCAAGCCTCATGACTGACTCTGATGGAATGTTCTCGGCCCCCCAGCCATGCTGGCTGGGGGAGCTGGCCTCATGCCTTTCGGTTGTCTTCCAAGATACACAACCACCTCAGAAAGCACACCCCTGACACCCCTCCCCTGGTCAAGGGAGTCCTGCATCCTGCATTTGTGCTCATAAAGAGCGACGTTTCAAAAGGACAAAGCCTACCTCAAAACAGTTTGGGGGTTTTCCAAGGCTTCCAGCTGTTGTTTTGTAATAAAGCAAACAAAGAAAAGTATTATTTTGCCCTTTTGATTTTTTTTCCTTTTGTGTGTTTATGTGTGTGTGTTCGAGAGAGCAGCTGGTTATGTAGCCCAGGCTGGCCTGCTCACCACCCTGCCTCGGCTTCGTGGTGCTGAGTCACAGAAGCACAGGACTCCGACAGTGGCTGGGTGTGCATAGGTGCCTGCGGAGGACGAGGTCAGTGTCAGTGGGTGTCGGTGGGTGTCTTCCTCAGTCACTGTGGAGGCTGAGGTCGGTGTTGGGTGGGTGTCGGTGGGTGTCTTCCTCAGTCACTGTGGAGGCTGAGGTCGGTGTCAGGTGGGTGTCTTCCTCAGTCACTGTGGAGGCTGAGGTCGGTGTCGGGTGGGTGTCGGTGGGTGTCTTCCTCAGTCACTGTGGAGGCTGAGGTCGGTGTCGGGTGGGTGTTGGTGGGTGTCTTCCTCAGTCACTGTGCACCGTTTATGGAGACAGGGACCCTCGGGGAACCTCGCACCTGCTGATTCACATGAGCTGCTGGTCAGCAAACTCTGGGATCCTCCTGTGTCTGTCCCCCCAGAGCTAAGATTCTGGTATGCACCCTCAGATCCTCCTTTTTACCCGACAGGTGTTGTGCCCACCAAACTACCTTCCTAGCCTCAGAATGGTTTGCTTTTTAGCACAGGGCAGCTTAGACAGGTGGACGAGGCCTCAGGTACCCAGGCTCTGCTCCTTTTAAGGCCTCTCTCTTGGGCTTGCAGGGCGCTTCCTTTCTCAGATGTCTTTTTACTACCTATATCTTATATCCTCCTCTTTGAAGACCCCAGTGGCTTCAGAGGAGGCTCCTTGGGGCCAGATTAATGTAGCCACCCCACCCTCACTCCAAGCTCAATCACATTCTGATGTGCTGGGGGCAGGCAAGGCTTTCAAATGTGAGCTAGGGAAACATACTTGACCCATGATAGAGTCTTGATCCTGGAAGCCTCAGGAAAATCCCCCAAGAACAAACCCAGTATCTCAAAGTGACACTGGGATGGACGGGAGGAGGCCCTCTCTGCTGGTGTCTTAAGGAACAACTAATTCAATGTCTCTCCCGCCCTCTGGGGAGTCAGAATCCCTGCTTCATCCTGCAGTTCCAGTAATTGCAGAGGACCCAGCTCCTGCCCAAAGGAACAGGTACCATGTGTCTCTTAGGCTGGGGTCTCGGAATGGAGGACAATCAAAGGAGCCCTTGACAGAAAACACCTTCCATTAAATGCAGAGATGGCAGGTTCCATTCGCATCCACAGCTGGGAAACCCACAGATCAGGGATGGACAGGGCCTCAGACCTCAGAAAATGAAGGTGACAACTACCACCCAGTCACCACACCCTGAGTAAACAACTGGCTTTAGTCCCAGCTGGCTTGGTGGCAGCTGTGACCTCAGGCTTCTTGTGCCCCCAGGCTTCCCTCCCTCCCCAGTCCTCACACCACGGCACTGTGGTTGGTGTGTGCACAGGCTAGTCACATTCCTTATGCTGCTCAGGAGAGCAGGCTCCATCCAGCTCCCACAGTGCCTCACCCCAGCAAACAACAGGCCAGCGGTGGGGCTGGGGCAGTGGGAGGAGCAACCCTCTGGGCTCACTTAAGGACCCCGACTCCACTGGGCCTTGGCTGTGACTCAGGAGCTGATGGAATGCAGATTCCCACAAGGAGACTGGCTTTGAAGGAAGCTGGCTGCTAGCCACACCTCAGGCCCAGCCCGCCAAGGTCCGTGGCTTCTCCCAAGCAGAGGAGCCCAGGTGTTTCTCAGGGTGGGGGGTGGGGGCCGGGGATGTGGTTCTGACCCCACAGCTGGCTCTGTATAATATGCCTGAGGCTCCCCATCAGCAGATCCCGGTCCGTGGATTTTCTGGTGAGCTTGGGGAAAAGTGCATGAGTTTGGTCCAAGTAGACTCTCATCCAGGTCATCAGCAGCTGTCAGGCCCAGGAGATTCATGGGAAACATGGAAGAGAAGGATCCACCCTTCTCTTGGGGCCCCTGAGCTGTTAGAATGGAATCTGAGAAGCAGAAATCCATCATTCTAGCAGAGAGAGAACTCTGTCTGAGAGTCAAACCGTGGGGCAGCTGAGCCCTGGGAAGGAAGAGGTTCCTGAGGACCTGCTCTGGTCACCTGTGTCCTCCTGAGCCTGAAGCCATGTTTGGAGTTTTCAGTAACTGAACAGTAAGTTCCTCTTCCCTCTACGGGACAGTGTCCCTTCCTGTTTCTAGCAGCTTGGCCTCCTAGGAGCATGAATGGTGTCTGCCTTGGTCCTCCCCTCTCTCTCTGTCCCTGCACACACCTTCTGTAAGGACACCAGCCACTTTCAATCAGCAGTCACTCTAATCCACTAGGATCCTGCCTTCGCCAGTTACACCTGCCAAGAGCACAGCAATAAGAACTTCTGGGGGAAGATGGTCTCAAATAGCCCAGGCTGCCCTTGAACTTGGCATTTGGGGAGGAAAGACTGGGTTTACTTCCCATCAAGCCTGGTGCTTAAAAAGGGATTTGGGGATTGAAGAGATGGCCAGTGGCTAAAAGGACGTTCTGCTTTTTGCAAAGGACCAGCGTTTGGTTCCCAGCGCTCACATTGGGTAATTTATGACACCTAGAACTCCAGCTCCAGGGGATCCACCCACTGCCCTCTTCTGACCTCTGAGAGCACTGGACACACATAGTACACACAGAGACACACATGCACACAAATAAAAATCGTTTTTAAAAGGTGGGAAGCTGGGTAAGTAGGGTGTGGTGACACATCTGTACTCCTAGTTGACTTGGAAAGCTGAGGCAGGAGGATTGCTGAACCCACAATTTGAAAGTCAGCCTGAGTAACATAGAAAGACAGTTTTTAAAAAGGGAGGGAGGGAGGAAAAAAGGAGTTAGGAAGGGGCTGTGGCTCAGTTGGTAGAGTGTTTACCCAGCATGCATGAAGCCCTGGTTCCATGCTCTCAGCTTTACATACAACTAGATACAACTAGGCTTAGTAGTAAAAACCTGTAATCCCAACACTTGGGAGATGACAGCAGGAGGATTAGGAGTTCAAGACTATCCTTGGATATAGTGAGTCCAAGGCCAGCCCGGTCTATAAGAGACCCTGTCTTGAAAAAAAGAAAAAAAAGAAAGAAAGGAAGGAAGGAAGGAAGGAAGGAAGGAAGGAAGGAAGGAAGGAGCAGAGAAAAGAGGATGTTGGCTGCCAGACCAGGGGAGGACCTAAGTCACTGAGTTGAGGCTTTTTTTTTTCTCTCGCACATATTTCTGACACACTCGTATGCTCACAGAGGGTATCTGAGACCATCCTGGTGTCCCTGTGTTGGGTTCGGCCTGAGTCTCTCCCTGGCAAAGAGTCTCTGGGTCTCTCTGGACTGTGTGAAGTGAGAGGGAGGAAGAGCCATGCCAAGCTCATTCCTTTCCCCTGATCTCATCTCTTTTTGGCCCAGAGCTCTGCCACAGGAGCCCTGGGCTAAGTGAGCTGGAGACTGGCTAAGTCGCCTGCAGAGCCTCAGGAACACATCTGAGCACCAGGCATGGGAGCTGGGGTGCAGGACCCTGTCCCCTCAAACACTGAACCGTGAAGCCTGCAGCCCTCTCTCCTCCATCTGGGAGGGAAATTAGTCTCTGCAGAGTCCCCTCAGAGAGCAGGGACTCCAGAGTGGATGGGGCAAGGGGGGCTCCGTGGGTGGTTGCACAGGGTCCTCTATGTACTTTCCTGACCTCTTCTTCCCAGGGCAGGCTCTGCAGTGGCTTGGGAGCAAGACCCAGCTCACAAAGAGCGCTCAGGGAGGGTTTTTAAGTGAACCCTAGGCATTTGAAAACTCAAAAGTTCTCTCTTTCTCCCTCCCTCCCTTCTTCCCACCCCCATTTCTGTGGTACTGGCATCCAACACAGAGCCTCACACATGTTAGGCAAGTTCTCTACCACTGAGTCACCATCTTAGTCCAAAAAATGCTCTAATTTAGCAAACTACAGAAGTACATTGTGAAGGATTTTTTTCTTTCCCCCAGACTAGCCTTTGGGAGTGGGGGTGTCCTTTCAGCTTTGGCTAGGAAGATCCCTTGGGGTTTCAGCTCAGAAATAAGATGAATTAGGGTTTGAGATGTCAGTCTGGCTGCTGGGAGCAGTAGCTGCAGCCTACAGGACCCTCCCCTCCCTGCCATCTGTCCCTGACTAACCTGTGGGTCTGGTGACCAGCTGGAACTGAAATGGGGGCTCTTGTACCCTGACATTTTGTGTGATCCTAAGCTTCTCAGTTGAGAAGGGAGACATGCTGAGGGAGAGAGTGAAGTCACACAGGTGAAGTCGACTCCAGCTTTGGTGACGAGGGGTGAGATCCTGCCAGATTGTAGGTTGTGGACAGCAACAGACACTGCAAAGACTCCAGAAAACAGCAAATTGTGATGTGGTTTTCAATCATTTTAGGCCATGCATGCTGATAATTTTCTCATAGATCAGCAGATTATTTTCTGACAAGAAAATTGAATTATAATTCAAATTTCAAAGCACGATTGACCCAACTTTGTTCTGTATCATTGTTGTTTTTGTTGTTATTGTTATTTTGATTTTTTTTGTTTTGTTTTTTTTTTTGTTTTTTCGAGACAGGGTTTCTCTGTAGCATTGGTGCCTGTCCCGGAACTAGCTCTTGTAGACCAGGCTGGCCTCGAACTCACAGAGATCTGCCTGCCTCTGCCTCCCGAGTGCTGGGATTAAAGGTGTGCACCACCACCGCCCGGCTGTTATTTTGATTTTTTGAGGCAGGGTTTCTCTGTGTAACAGCTCTGTCTGTCCTGGTACTCCTTTGTAGTCCAGGCTGGTGTTGAACTCATGGAGATCTGCCTGCCTCTGCCTACTCAGTGCTAGGATTAAGGGTGTGGTGTCACCACTGGCCAGCTACTATAATTTTTTTAATTGTTGTTGATTTTTATATAGGTGCATGTATGTGTTTGTGTCTTTATGTGTATTATGTGCAAATGGTGTCCTCAGAGGCCAAAAGAGGGCATCAGATTCCTTGGACCTAGACTAATGGATGATTGTGAGCTGCCATGTGGGTGCTTGGAAGTGAACCTGGATCCTATGCAAGGGCAGCCAGTGTGTTTAACCTCTGAGCTGTCTCTCCAGCCTCTATTCTCTCTCTCTCTCTCTCTCTCTCTCTCTCTCTCTCTCTCTCTCTCTCTCGTGTGTGTGTGTGTGCGTGCTTGTGTGCATGAGTGTGGGTACCTGCTGAAGCTACAGAATGCCCTTGGATCCCCTGGATCTGAAGTTACAAGCAGTTGTGACTTTTGTGTGAGGGATGCACTTGTTGGTGTAGGTGTGTGAATGTGTGGGTGTGAATATGGAGGTCGATATTAGTGTTTTTCTTCCACTAGGCTCCACCGTTATTTTTGGGAAAGGGTTTATTGAGCCTGAACCTCATGAAGGCCTTGCCACACGTCAGGGATTGGTTGTCTCCACCCTGTCCCTTCTCCGCAGGCCCGGAGTTACAGGAATGTGTGACTGCTGTGCCCAGCTTTTTACATGGGTTCTGGGATCCGAACTCAAGTCTTTGTGATTGCAAGAAGTTGACTGAGCCACCTTCTGGTTCCAAACATTTTAATGCAGGCTTAGCACTAGAGTTAGGAGAAAGAGAGACCCTTGGGAGAAAGTGACATTCACCTGAGATGTAGGTGTGGACTTCTAAAGAGTGTAGCAGATGGAAAGAGGTGGTCAGAGCACCTCAGGCAGGGAGGGCTATTGTGAAGTCCCAGCGTTAGCTGCACACATTCCTTTGCTGCCTTCAAGTTACATCTTAATGATTGCTAAGGGCTCTCCTCCACCTTCTCTTTCTCTCTCTCTCCCTCCCCACCCCCAATGATAAGGGAGATTATAAGGTGACTCTGGTGATGTTTCTAATGGATTAAGCCAGGTAAGGTGAATCTGGAAGCCTGTAGGTTGGCCAAGGGTTTAGGACACATCCTTCTTGTCAACAGGGTTTCTGAGAGATTATGAGAAACTGCAGATTCACAGCTGGGAGGGGAAGGCCTGGACAGTTAGTTTTGGAATCTCCACTTCTTTACTGGCAAGAGGCTTTAACCAGATTCCTGGGTGAAGGTCTTGGTTCCTGTCTTGCACCCTCAAGATTTTTTTCATTTTTCCATCATACCTCATATTGACCTAAAACAGGGTATTATCTGCTGAGCCCCTGGTACGCCTCTCTAACCTCAGGCACCCCGTCCCTCCAGGTAGCCTCTAGCACTCCTAGGCAGCACCCAGCCCTCCAGGAAGACTCCAGCACTCCCAGATAACACCCAGCCCCTCCAGGGAGTCTCCAGCAGTCCTGGACAGCACCCAGCCCCTCCAGGAAGTCTCCAGCACTCCTGGACAGCACCCAGCCCCTCCAGGGAGCCTCACCTCTTGCCGTCTGCTCAGTTGCTCCAGTCCTCTGTAGCATCTACTGTACTTAGTGTTGGGAACTTCTGAGAGGTCTGGGCTGTGACTAAAGCTCCCATCTGTCTCGCAGCACTATGTGGCCAGACTCCTGTGCCTCTGACCTCTCCCTTGCAGTGCGATGGAAACCACTCAGGCCACTTCTGAACCTGGATCAAGAACAAGTGCAGGCCAGCTTGCAATCCCAGCTGCTCTGGAGACAGAGGCAGGAAGATTATATATGGGGCCCTTCCTGGTATCCCGCTAAATTAAGCTAACCCTACTCAAACTCTGCTAGCCTAGCTACTGTCACCCAAACTAGTAGTTTAGAGTAGAAAATCACTATCAGCCACTCCTGCCTAATGACCTTCATTCAGAGGTGAAGGGATCCTCTGTCTAATAAGCTATAAAACAGGTTTAAAACACAGAGGAAGTCCAACCGTGTTTGTTGTCGTTGTCAAACCTAGGTACTAGAGGAGCAGAAGCCTCAGCTCACAGCCGTGCTGTGGTGGCGCTCACCTTTAATCCCAACACTCAGCAGGCAGAGGCAGGAGGATCTCTGTGAGTTCTAGGACAGTCTGATTTACAGAGTGAGTTCCAGGACAGCCAGGGCTACACAGAGACACCCTGTCTAGAAAAATCAAAGAATAAAGACAAGACTGAGCCCCCATGTCAGAGTGTGACCTCCTGGTCGTTCTGTCGGTGGGAGGAAGGCTGCGGCCTGCACTGGAGTATAAGGCCGATGATTTTGTGCCGGCGTCACGCTTTGCAAAGTCGTGAGGTAAACTTGCCTCTCTGTCTCCACGTTTCTCATGGCTCAAGGCTTTTCTGAACAACTGAGGTAGACCCCATCTTCAACAAAGAATGAGAAGGAGTTGTAATCCCAGCACTCAGGAGGCTGAGACAGGAGGATTACAGTTAAGGCCAGCCTGGGCTACATACCAGTCGTCTAGCTGGGGCTACATAGTAAGGCTCGGTCTCAAAACAAAAAGTAAAAAAGAAGGCTGAACCTTCATGGTGGCACACAACCATCTGTAATTCCAGTTCCAGGGGATCTGACGCCCTCTTCTGGCCTCCACAGGCACTGGGCACACCCATGGTACACATGCATATAGATAAAAACACCGTACACAATAAAATTAAATGATTTTTTAGAGGGGGTAATCCTTGCTGGAGGGCATTGAGACAGGGTCTCTCTACAGAGTCCTGGTTGTCCTGGAACTCACTTTGTAGACCAGGCTGGCCTCGAACTAAGGGATTCACCTTCCCTTGCCTGCCAAGGATTAAAGGCCTACAGGGCCCAAATAACCCTTTAAAAAGAAAAGGATAGAGGCTGTGCTCACTGTTGGCGATCAAGCCAGGTATGCAATACCCCTTGATCTGATTCCAAGGGGAATCTTTTTCTCAATTTCAGGGGGGAAAACTCAAAAACATCAAACAAAACAAATCCCACATGCTAAACAACCCAGGGAGATTCCAGGAAGGGTTCCTAGGCCAATAACTGGGCTGGAGCGGCCACTAAGTTGCCCTTCAGTTGGAGGGCAGTGGCTGGAGATTGTTACTGAATAGTGTCGAAGGCAATACTCAAGATTCAAAGGCTGCAATTAGGTCAGAGACACAGAAGTCTTTTTGTGTCTCTTGTTTTGTTCTTCTTTTCTGTTCTTTTATTGTTAATTACACATAAGAATCATACAGGTTTATGGGGTCCAAGGTGCCATTTTAATGCATATATATACACAGTGGGGTGACCAGCATTTCTGTTACTGGCCTTTGATAAAGCCTTCCAGATCCTCTGGGAGGTGTCCCTCTATTGACTCAGGCTCCCTGCTGTCCCTGCCTACTGCAGAGCTTTGTCTGTTCAGCAACCTCTTTCCTTCTTGTCCCTCTCTCCTTCCTCCCAGCCTCTGACTGTCAGGTTTCTGTCCTTTGCTGCTTCAAGGCCAACAGGTGCAGGCATCTTGGGGAAAAGCCTATGGGTCTGTCAGGGAACTAGGGATACAAGAGGACACCATGGGTCAATTCAGAGCCTGTGGGTGAGCCAGGGGGTCAAGTGGGGGACAAGGGCACTGAGATGTGGGTAAGAGACAGTGACACAGCTGGCTGACTTGTGGAGTTCTGTTCACTGAGTATCAGTCACAACCATTGCCACCGTGACCAAGCAGTTATAAGCTCCCTCAGAGAACTTCATGAAGAAGCCTGTGGGGGTCCTCTCAAGAAAAGAGGGTGGGAGAGTCTGAGACTCCTCCCCCTTCTCCTGTGCCTCCCCCCCCCTGGAGATAACCCCACTCCAGCTGCTCTTGGTTTGGGGAGATGCTAGACGGTTAGTAAGGGAGCCCTTCATCTGCACAGCCTCTGGGAGTTGTCATCCATGCTAGGGTGGGACTTTTCAGAGATGTTGCTGTTTTAGGGTCACCTACATTTCTGTAAGTAACCTCTGATCCACACTTCTGTGAGCCAATAACTCACTGGATCATCAGACTGGGATTGGATGGGATTGTTCCTTGGTCTGTCATCAGTGCCCTGTCTGGGATGTGTAGGTGTGTGTCCATGCCACCCCAGGAAAAGTCACACAATCTGCTGCAGGCACACTCAATGACAAGTGCATTAGAGCTAGCGCTTTGAGCATGGAGTGATGTCACCAGTATACTCCCAAGTCCAAGGTGCTGTGCTGTTTAGCTTTAACTGTCAATCCAACACAACCTAGAATCACATAGGGAGAAAGCCTCAGTGAAGAATTACCTAGATCAAGTTAGGGTGTGGGCATGTCTTGAGGAATTGTCTTGATTGTTGATTGACACAGGAAGACCCAGCCCACTGTGGGTAACACCCTTCCCTAGGCAGAGAGTTCTGAACAGACTAAGAGAGAAAAAAGCTAGCTGAGAGTAAGCAAGCAGGGATGGATAAATGCATTTGCTTTCTGTCTCTCTCTCTCTTTCTCTCTCTCCTTTCTTTTTTTCCTCTTGACATGACATCCCTATCTGCTTTAATTCTTGCTTTAATTTCCCTGAAATGAGGGGTTGTGATCTGCAGTTGTAAGTCAAATAAACTGTTTCTCCCCATCTTGCTTTTTGTCAGGGAATTTCTCCCAACAACTGAACTCAAAGTAGGACTGATGCCATCTCAAAAAGATAGGGTGGCTAGGATTGTTCTTGTCCACCCACATGAGACGCTATCGCCACCTGGAGACTCTATTTCCCAGACAACCTTGCACAAGATGGAGCCTAAAGCTAGGATCTGTGTCTAAACAGGTGAAATGGAAAGAAATGTTGCCTCATCTCCCAGTTTAGATTAGGAACACAAGGTGACAGTGGTGAGCCCTTTGGCATAGAGGAAAGTGACCCCAAATGGTGAGCTGCAAGACCTTTGGGGTCACCCACTGAAGGCCAGTGGGATACTCATAGGGAAAGGCTGGGAGGGGCTGGCAGGGAGGCCTTAGGTGGGCTGCCTTCAGACTTCATCATTTGTGCACATGGATGGTGTTTCCCTGCCCTCTGGCTCAGGCTCATCCCGAAGCGCCCGCCCCAGCACAGCGCCCAGGGAGTCCTGCAGCCGGTGGCTCTTCTGGCTGCCCACAAGGAAGTAGATGACTGGGTTGGCGCTGCTGCTCAAGCACGAAGAGAAGCGTGACAAGCAGATATACAGGGAGACCACGTTCTGTGACAGCTCCTCCCAGTAGAGAAAGAACCAGTAGAAGCCCAGGGGCAGCGAGCAGGTGAGGAACACGAAAACAGAAGCCAGGATGACCACAAACAGCCGACGGGGCCGCCGTCTCCGCAGCAGGGTGTTCTTCCGTACCCGGACGAGGAGTATGGTGCTGGACAGGATCATGATGGGCATGAAAACCCCCAGGATAATACCACTGACCACCATGTCCATCATGAAGCACAACTCCTTGCTGGGATGCCAGAACTGGACGCAGAAGAATGAAGCCAGGAAGTTCATCAGCAGGGCCAGTACCCAGAGCACACCACACACTGCCGCTGACAGGTGCTGGGGCTGGTGGCACTTATACCAGATGGGGAAAAGCACGGAGAGGCAGCGCTGGGTGCTGATGGCCGTCAGCAAACTCAGGCCGGCAGTGTAGGCAAAGTACTTGATTCTCCTCACCCCCTCGTAGATTTTGGTGGAGGTGCTGGCTGGGAGCAGGAGCCCTGTTTCCAGGCCGAGCATGGACGCCATGCAGAACAGGAAGAGGAGGTCAGCCACCGCCAGGTTGAGAATGTACACACAGAAGGGGGACCTCTGCACACGGAAGCTCAGCAGCCAAGTCACCACGCTGTTGCCTGCCATGCCCAAAACACAGGTAACCATGGCAAGAAATGTCACCGAAAAGTAGACCCAGGTCACAGAGTCCATGGTGGGGCTGAAGGTCAGACCTGAGGCCGGGCTGCTGTTGCTAATGTAGTTCATTCATAAGGAAGGAAAAGGGACCTGGGTTAAATTCTGTGTTGCTGGACCATTGGACCTATGGGAATGCTGAAATTTTCCTTCAGGCATCCCCCGGGCTCCCACTGTGGCTGAATCTGGCAAAGGACCAGACAGACACCCACCTGCCTGCTAAATACACTCCTCAGGTTCCGCTCCCTCCCGGCCTGAGTGTCTTTCTTTTGTTGAGACAAGGTCTCACATAGGCCAAGCTGGCCTCAAACTCCCTGTACAGCTGAGGAGGAGCTTAAATTCCTGACCCCCCTGCCTCAGCTTCCCAAGTGCTGGCATTAAAACTGTATAGCATCACACCCAGTGTAGTGTCATTGTTTTTTAAAAAGTTAATTTCATTTTATGTATGTGGGTGTTTTGCCTGCGTGTATGTAGTGTATCACATGAATGCGGTGACATTGGAGGCCAGAAGGCTATTGGCTCCACCGGAACTGAAGTTATCACTGTGAGTTATCATGTGGGCGCTGAGGACCAAGCCCAGTCCTCTGCAAGAACAAGTGCTCTTGACCACTGAACCATCTCTCCAGCCACCTCTTCATCTCCTTTTCCTCATCCTCTCCCTTTTCCTAGTTTGATATGGCTTCCTTTTTTCCTTCCTTCCTTCCTTCCTTCCTTCCTTCCTTCCTTCCTTCCTTCCTTCCTTTCTTCTTTCTTTCTTTCTTTTTCTGAAACAGGGTATCATATAACCCAAGCTAGTTTAGGAGTCCTGATTCTCCTGCTTCTATCTCCCCGTCGCTGGGGAAGGCATGTGTCTCTGCACCTGACCGTGACCTGATTCTGTTCCAGGTACCTTTGTCTCCACTCATGGATGAAATTGCCACTCGCTGTGCTCTTGCTTCTGGTTTTGTCTGTTGCTATTGCAATTAAAAAATGGGTTGGAGGTGTGGCTATTCCTCTGCCTCCAGAGCAGTCTGTGCCCTGCAAGACCTGCTTTCTTTGAAGGCTTGGCAGAAGGTAAAACCATCTGGTCGTTGCTGTGTGTGGGACTGGACGTTCAGAGCTCCAAAACAAAGCTCCACATCCAATTGTTAGTGTATTAGGACTATTCAGGCATCATCTCTGCTTGAGAGCCATTGCTTAGAGTGTATCAAAATACTCTTGCCCTCTTGGTTCCCACTTGTCAGTATAAAATTCGCTGTAGTACTCTCCTAGATTCTCAGAACATTTTAAGATTTATTCTTCATTTTTATTTTACTTATGTGTATATATCTGATATGTGTAAGACATGTCTGTGGGTGCTCATGAAGACCAGAAGGGGTTGTCAAATCCCCTCACACTGGAGTTACAAATGGTTGTGAGCTCCCTGTCGAGGGTGCTGGGAACTCTCGGGTCCTGTTCAAGAGCAGGCAGCAATCTTAACCACAGAGCCATCTCTCCAGCCCCACCCACTATTTTATTTTTGAGATGCATTCTCATTATGTAGCCTTGGCTGGTTTGGAATTTACTATAAATCAGACTGGCCTCAGACTTAAAGGAATCCTCCTGCCTCTGCCTTCCGACTGCTGGGATCAAAGGCATGCACCACCAACCCAGTGACTCAGGATTTTTAAAGCCACAGTTTTCTGCCATTTTTTTTTTAATTTGCTTGTTTTCTTTCTTACTTTGCCAGAGGTTTGTTTTTCAAGAACTCTTTATAAAACGTTTTCTTTTACATTCAGTTGTTTTCTTCTTGTGGGGGGTGGTGTCATGTATTTGGGGGGTCAGAGATGAGACTTCCAGGGGATGGTTCTCTCCTTCCACAATGTGGGTTGTCAGGGTCAAGAGGTGGGGGGACTTCCCGCCCTTCCTAGACCTCTCTTTATCAAGGAAAATGGAAGGGATGCCAAGGTGGGACCAAGGAAAGGAAGGTGCTTTGGTGATAGAGGAGCCTGGACCTGGACCAGCACAGAAAGTTTTTGTTTTGTTTCTGAGACACGGTCTCATGTAGCCCAGGCTAGCCTCAAACTCCCTATGCAGCTGAGTATAACCTTAAATTTCTTGTTTTTATTGCATTGTGTGTGTGTGTGTGTGTGTGAGAGAGAGAGAGAGAGAGAGAGAGAGAGAGAGAGAGAGAGAGAGACAGACACAGAAAGAGACAGAGAGACAGAGAGAGACACAAGTGTTTGACTATACATGCCTCGGCAGGTCTGTGTTGAAGTCTGTTCTTTCCTCTGACCATGTAAATCCTGGGGTTGAACTTAAGCTAGCACACTGTGCAACAAGCCCCTTAACCCTGGAGCCACTCCACTGGCCCAACCTCAGACTCTCTGAAGCCATTGGGTCTGTGGTCACTGTCACAGCAATCACAGGGAGCACATGTTGCAAAAGCAGAATGCCATGTTTGTCACGGCCACACAGCTGCCCTTCTGGAGGTTCCCCCTGAGCTGGGGAGAGGGGAGAATGTGCCCTCACCAGTGAGCCCAGCAGCAGGCACAGTGGGGATGTGAGAGTAGGTAAAGCCACCCTCAATGACCTTCCCTTCCTAGGTCTTGGCCAGGGCCTGTGGGTGCCTGTTGGATTCTTATGGAACCATGGATCACTCAACTTTTTGGGGGCCTCTAGGCTAACTTTGGGGTTTTTTCTAAGAACTTTGAACCTGAGGCAGAGTTGAGAACCACCCTGACCCATGCGAGCTGCTGCTACCCTAGCAGAGGGGAACACGCCTCTGGGAGACACTCCGGCAAGAACAGGATACTGCTTGTGCCATGGAAGTGCCACCCATGCCCCTGGGATCTTTGTCCTTCTGACCTGGGAATGGTCCCTGCTGCCCTGTCCCTTGGCTCTGACAAGCTGATAGCACTGAACTTCCCTTCAGATATGCGTGCCGTGTCTTCATGTGTCTCCATTTCTTAGCTGTTGAGCTTCAAATAAATATTTCTTATTTTCTTCCTGGCCTCCCTTTAATTGTTATTGTTACACACACACACACACACAAATCACACTTACACACACCACACACACATTCACACACACACACACCACATAGTCACACACTTGGGTTCCTCCCTTGGGGAAAGTGTTCTTCTCTCTCAGTATCCCTTAGATGCCTGGAGTTCTTTGTCTAGAGATGGGGCCCCAGAGACTTCCCCTTCCCACGTTAGCATGTCCACTGGAATCCACCTTGTTCACGTTTTTTTTTAGGCAGCCATATGGCTGAGGTATCATGGTTGAAGCTTCCCTAAAAATATGTCTGATTTTAAATTTTTCTGGACCATAGTAAACAAATAAAATTTGAAAGCATTTTCTTGGGCTGAGGACATGACTCGCTGGCAACGCAATTGCCAGCATGCAGGAAGCTCTGGAGCCATGCTGGAGTGGTAGTGCATGCTTGTAATCCTAAAACTTGTAAGACTGAGGCAGGGGGATCACTAGTTTGAGACTAGTGTGGGCACCTTATAGAGTTCCAGGCTTTGGGCTGGAGAGATGGCTTAGCTGTTAAAGATTAGGCTCACAACCAAAAACAGAGTTCCAGGTCTGGGTTACATAGTCAAGGTCTCAAAGAATAAAATAAAATAAAATAAAATAGCAAAGAGAAGGGAAAGAAAGAAGAGAGAAAAGGAAAAAAGAAAAAAGTGAGAAGAAAGGAAAGAGCCTGGCATGTAGCTCGGTGGGCGATGTGTTTGCCTGACATGCTCAAAGCCTTGGGTTCCACCCCGGACTTACAAAAGCTGGGTGTGATGGTTCCCAGCTGTCATCCTAGCACTTAGAAGGTGGAATCAGGAGGATTAGAAGTTCAAGGTCATCCTTTGCTACTTTGGGAGTTTAAGTCTAGCCTGGGCTATATGAGATCTTGTCTCAAAACAAACATTATTTTCTCTATTCCCAGCCTTATGCTCCAAAATGAGACTGAGTTTAGAGTTCATTTTGACATTGGAATATCTCTCTCTCTCTCTCTCTCTCTCTCTCTCTCTCTCTGTGTGTGTGTGTGTGTGTGTTGGGGAGCAGGAGGTCTAGCGCTAGCGGGGGGGGGGGGGTGGAGAGCATGGTCAGCTAGCTCTTCCTTCACCTGTTCTTTGTCAGCTGAGCATTAAGATTCAGGACTGTCCGTCAGCCTCAGTGTCAGGCTGAGCTCATGGGCTTCCAGGTCTGTCTCTTCCCTAACCTGGTGTCTTGCTCTTCCCGCCCTTGCCCTTGGTCTGCGGTTACCTCTGGTCTCACTTCACACACCCCTGAGCCAGTTTTCAAAGCCCGACTGGAGAGGATGAGACACCTGCCTGGGAGCTAGGCTCTCACTGATTCTAGTGGGTCTTGCACTGCTGTAGCCTCCCACCTCCACCCAGACCATAAAAAGAAACAAACCTTCAGGTAGATCTCTGAGTTCGAGGCCAGCCTGGTCTACAGAGCGAGTTCCAGGACAGCCAGGGCTACTCAGAGAAACCCTGTCTCAAAAACAAACAAAACAAACAATAACAACAAAAAGAAAAGAAAAGAAACAAGCCCTTCACCTGCTCCTGGATGTGTTCATCGGTCCTTCTGAAAAGGGTGCTGATTCCTCTTGGCTCTGGTCCCTGGAGGTATCCACAGCTCCCCTGGACTGGGGGTTTCAACTGACTCGGCGCTTTTCTGGCTCAGTGTCTCTTCCACTAAGCAAGGATACTCCTGTCTGTCTCCACTGCTCCCAATCTCATAAAAGCCTTGATTTGGGGGATCCCATCCTCAAGGACCTTGGCTCCCTTTGAGAAGTGTGAGAAGGAGCTCCAGATATAAAGGCAGGAAGGATGCCCGCCCGCTCTCTGGAGACCTGGGTCGACAGGAGCCTAGCTGAAGGCTAATGGGCCTCCCGGCACAGCCCTCCCCTACTCCACCCAGGCCCCCTCGAGACTGGGGGCTTTGGGGGATTATGGCGAGGACCCCCCCTTCTAGCACCATCCTGGCCGCCCCTCCCTTCCCAATGCCTCAGAGCATTAGGAGTCCCATCATGGGTCTGGGAGTTGGGGTGGGGCCTCAAAGAGAAGGGGTTCTGCGGGCGGGGAAAGACCATTATGGGCACCCATATGGAGGGATGCTCAGCTAATAGACTTAGCCAGCTGGGCTTGCTGAAGGTGGGGAAATAGAAGCACTCAACGGGAAGTCTGGCATCTTATTCTGGCACTTGTGAGGTGAGGGATTATATGGTTCAGGCAACTTCACTGCGCTTCAGAGTCTTCACCATAGGTTGGGTATTCCTCCCTGACCTCCAAATCCCAGTGAGGCGTGAGGATCACACACATGCTCTTAGCTCTCGGTGGTGACCCCTTCTTACATTGGCCACTTCCACTTTTCTGCTGGACCCCAGAAGGCAGGATGCAAGCTGATGGCACTGGGGTCCAGGAGTTCCTGGAACACCTGCATTTAGTAGTACTGAACTTTTTAGTAGTCTAATCCTATGCATTCGTGTGTGTTTTTTTTTTTTTTTTTTTTTTTTTTTTTTGTGTGTGTGTGTGTGTAGGACTGATGAGATGGCTCAGTGGTTTCAGTGGTTAATAGTGCTTGCTGGTCTGGAATGGTAGTGCACACCTTTAATCCCAGCACTCATGAGGCAGAGGCTGGTGGATCTCTGATTTTAAGGCCAGCCTGGTCTACAATGTCTTGAAAAACAAAACAAAGCAAAAAGAATGCTTGCTGGGGGATCTGAGTTCAGTGCCCAGAATCAAGAGTCTTACACTAATCAACAACTCCAGGTCGAGAGTGTCTGATGCCTTTTTTTATGGCCTCTGAGGGGAGCTGCACACAAATAATATGCACACACACACACACACAAACTAAATAAATCTTTAAGATGAAATGAAACACCTACTGAAAAACCACCCTTCTTCACCTTTCTACAGCAGCTTTACAGGCTCACACCCTGGTGCCTGGCCTTTTACATGGGAGCATGTGGGTGCTGGGAAACAGAACGCGGGTTCCCACACTTGCACAGCGGGAACGGTACCGACTGACTGACGCATCCCTCCAGCCCTGGGGCTCATATTCTATGCCAGAATTCTTTTTTTTTTTTTTTTTTTTTTTGGTTTTTCGAGACAGGGTTTCTCTGTAGCTTTGGTGCCCGTCCTGGAACTAGCTCTTATAGACCAGGCTGGCCTCGAACTCCCAGAGATCCACGTGCCTCTGCCTCCCGAGTGCTGGGATTAAGCCAGAATTCTTTTAGTTGTTATTTATCACTTATTTACATTATTTTTAAATGTGTGTATGTGTGTCTATCTGTATGTGGTGGTATGCACTTGAGTGCAGATGGCCACAGAGACCAGAGGTAACAGATTCCCCTGGAGCTGGCTGGGACTCAGCTGATGTGGGTGTTGGGAGTTGAGCTCAAGACCTTGAAAGAACAGTCATGCTCTTAACCACCGAGCCACCATCCTTCCTGCCCCCTGTGCTAGAATTCTTAAATTAAACCCTTTTTTTCCACATCAGCACATTTTTGGTTCAGAATCCTTAACCGTTGGCCTGGAGAGACGGTTCAGGAGTTCAGAGCTCGTGCTGCTCTTGCAGAGCACCCAGCTTTGGTCCCAGCACCCGTGACTGGCAGTTTACAGCCCCTGTAACGCGAACTCAGGGCAATCCATGCTTTTTAGGGCACCTGCCCGCACATCCATAGCCCCTCCCCCATAGGCACATTTAAAAAATAATCCTTAAAAAAACAAGAAAAAAGAAACTTCAGTCAGTTCAATGCCTCCTTCCCAGGGTTCCTCTAATGGGAAGGAGAAGAAGCTGTTTCTAGAGCAAGCAGGAAAGAAAAAAAAAAAAGATGAGGGAATGTTACTTGAATGTTACTTGAAGCTGGTTCAGCAGTCTTGAAGCCAGGGTACCTTCTGGAATTTTCTGGATAGGGATCACTAAATTTCTTTACACAAATCCCATGCATTACCAAGAGGCATTAACAATGTTTCCGTCCTGAGACAGAAAGGCCTGTTGACTGGGCTGCTCGACAATCGCATAAGGCACAGTGTGGGCACCCTGGGCCCAGGCACTGGGGGTTTGTTCAGTGGCTCAGGAGGTGTGGATAAATTTGATGGTATGTTCATTAAAGTTCCAGTTCAATTAATTACAAAGGCTTTTTAAAAATCATGTGCTCAAGTAGGTGAGTCTCCTCTTGAATTGTCAGGAAACCCCGAGCTGGCAGCTGACTCATTCAGTTTTCCATGAGTTTCGGTTTTGTAAACGGCTCCTGGCTGTTTCTGAGTTCTCCAACTTTTGGCTCCCTGCTGGCTTACAACAGAATGTTTTTGCACTCTGTGGTTCGATGTCAGAAGTTTGCCAGAGCATTTTCCTTGCCAGCCTGCCAGAAGGCCCCTTCTCCGGGCTTTCATCTCTCCTTCCCTCTAAAGGAGCCCATCTCAAACATACGTGGATGACAGACAAGATGGCTCAGCGGGCAGAGGTGGTGTCTGCTGACAAGTCTGATGATTACCTGAACTTGATCCCTGGGACCCCTATGATAGAGAGAACCGACTCCCACAAACTGTCATTTGACCAACACATGTGTCACCCACCCACCCACAAATGAATAAGTAAATGTAAAAAGATGGTGAGTGGTAGGGGAAGACCCTTAATGTTGCTCTCTGGCCTCTATAGGGATGTGGATGTATACATGCACGCGCGCACACACACTCACACGAGCATGCACACGCTCATGCACACACACACACGCGTACACATGCACACGCTCATGCATACACACATATACGGGGGGGGCAGAGAAAGAAAGAGAGAGAGAGGTGAGTTTTCAGAAAATGAAGCCAAGTTATCTGGGAGCCCCTGCAGGCATGTGGTGAAGCCTTGCCAAGGCTGTAGAAGCACCGGCATCCCTTGGTGTGGTGGGAGCTAAAGAGAGGGCAGTGGCAG
The DNA here is from genome assembly GCF_950005125.1 of Chionomys nivalis. Lineage (NCBI taxonomy): Eukaryota > Metazoa > Chordata > Mammalia > Rodentia > Cricetidae > Chionomys > Chionomys nivalis. The sequence continues at coordinate 52,048,194 of NC_080093.1, forward strand.
CTCACAGCCTTTTCTTGGTCTGCAAGTCAGCCAGACTCAACTGGGTTTGCCTGGGGCTGTGATAGCCAAGTCCACTCCCAGCATCTCCCAGAATCTGACTCCTAACACTTTGCTGACAAGAGACATCAAGGTCAGAGGTCACTGTGAAGAGCTCTGACTTCCTGCATCTGGTGTGAGCAGCCTTGTAGAGATACGCAGAAACCTACGGGAAATGATCAGCCTGTAAGCACAGCCGGTACTGATCGTCAGCTGTGTGTGTATGTGTGCACATGTGTATGCACGTATGTGCATGTGTATGGAGGACAGAGGTCAGCGTGTGGTGCCTTCCTATCTCACTCTCTGCCTTCTTTATCTGAGATCTCCCACTGAACCTGGAGCTTGACGATTGACCTGCCATGGAGCAGGATCCTCCCTCTCTGCCATCCCAGGCCTGGGGTCACAGGCATACCCCACTATGCCGGGCTTTTGACATGGGTGCTGGAGATCTAAATTTATAGCAAGAACTTTGCTAACTGAGCTGCTGTGTGGTAACGGATCCCCACTTCTCCTTCCCTGTGTGCGCTCAACTGCATGTCACCAACCCTGGAGTCTGGCATGGGCGGAGGATGGTCCTGTGACTAGCAGGTGGCAGGTCTCTGCCTTCCTGAGCTCACTCTTGGCCTTTCTAACTTCTCTTGTCCTTCCCTTGCTCCGTCTGACAGTGTACCCTCTTCTTGTTTGCTTTTGCAGAGCTGCTGGGTAGCAGGAAGCATAAAAGGCACTGAGTGCTGTTGGCCCTGTGGCCCTCTCTCCACTCCACCCGTCTCTGAGTCACGTGCTAGTAGGAAGTCCAGCTGAGTAACAGCCCTCACAGCCGCGAAGTACCTTAATAGGAGCTGGGCTGTGGTGGAGAATGGCTTCACTCCTGGTTTTCAGGGAGAAAAGGATGCAATATTTGGGGAGTCCTGCCTTTGTAAAACACCCAGAAAGAAGCTTGGGAGAACTGCGGGGGACCCTTCATGCACCTGTTGGTCCCACCGCTGCCCAGCCCCTTTGCAACCCACTTAAATAATTAAACGCCAGGGGAGGGTGGAAGAAAGAGGTGGCTCTCCGTGGTTTCCATCCACTTAGTCCTCTTGCTTCTTCTCCATTAGCACAGAGTAGGGGGTCTGGGGAAGGGCAGAGGAGCTCTAGGGTTAAGGGTTCGTGGGGGAGTAGAGAAAAGCCTCTTCTCCCACAAGACTTCGACCACGGCACAGAATCACCCCACCCACCAATGCAGCATCCCCAGGGTGGGTGCTGTCTGCACACAGGCCCCGGGTTATGAACCTGAGTTGGATCCAGGTGGGGAGGCCCCTTGTAGGGGCACAGCTCACTCCCAGGGTTTCAGGAGTGAGGACGTTTAAGGAGAGATTTCCCAGGAATGGGGACTGACCGAGCTCTGGGGAGCCAGAGATCTCTAGGTGGCCCCTCAGCCAGGCGCCCCAGGACTCTGAGAAGTTTCTACCCACATGGCACTGAGATCATCAGTCTTTTTGTCTTTTTCCGGAGGTGTGGTCCATGCTCGTTCTCAGTGCTCTACTGCAAGGGTGGAGGAGCCCCTCCCTTGTCTCTTGGAGTCTCTGAGCAGAAGTGGGGAGGGGCAGAGGGTAGCAGACAGTCTCAGCCAGGCACAGGGGAGGAGCGGATAGCTTTGCCTAACTGAAGCTCCTGGAATCACTTGCTCTGTCCCACCACAAGAGCTCTCTTTGTTTAAAGGAGCAAAAGTGGCTTGTGGAGGGAACCAACCCCTGCAGCTGGGGTGATGGGGACATGACTTTGTGGAGTTAGATGCTCCTCTCCAGGGTTAGTGCCACAGTCCCTGCCCTTGGATCGTGTGGCCTAGCATGAAGCTCGGTGAACTCAGGGCGTGTGACTAGCATGCCTAGCACAGGGTGGGCATGCTGCTCACTCCTTCCCTGCCCCCCTGCCCTCCTTGGCTTCTCGTAAAGGAACGCAGCTCCATCAGTGACACATTCTTACAGGTCACAGATGTCTACATGTAGACAGACTCAGGCAGAGCAGAAGGCATCCCAGAGCTGTGGCCAGACAACCAGGAAAGACTCAGAATTACAGAAAAAGAACTGATGGCCACCCTCCCTGGACTCCAGCTGCCCCTGGCTGCTCTCACTGTGGGACATGGAGATATAGAGAAGACACTGGGCACTGAATCAGCTTCCTCGTTGCAGGATTTAAAAATGTGTATTGATATATACTTTATTATCTGTTATAAAACTTCCTTTGGCTACACAGGCCACTGTGCAGGATGACAAATGGCACCGTGGTGGCAGCCCCGAGGGGGCCAGAATGGAACCAGAGTCCTCTTTGAAATGGGCACTGGAGATCGGGAACTAGTAAGGAGCTGCCGCAATGGACCACAGTGACCTGGAAGACACCAAGTGCGTGGTCAGCTGCCCAGAGCTGGCTGGGGGTGTCAGAAAAGCAGTCAGCTACCCAGAGCGGCAAAAGGTCCTTCCTGTCTCTCGTGGTTTGCCAGGGCCAGACCCTACCCTGTTAAAGTCACCAAATGACTCCTCAAAGGGACAGGGACTTGTCTGTAGGTTACAAGGCAGCTAGACAGGACCCTCTTCCAGATAGCACCATTCTCTCAGATTTGTTCAGATGCTGCCTTGGGAGACTGAACAACTCCTTGCTGGTAGAGCTGAGGCTGCTGGCCCAGTAGTGGTGATGATGACGGAGTCATGTTTGGGGAGGGACGGCTGAAGAGGCAGAGGTGGCCTTCATCTCCCTCACTGTTGAGCTTCTGTTGAGGAAGGACCCCACCACACCGGTAAGGGCAACTTTGGTACAGTGACTCACAGAAGCAGAATGGCTGGGGATCAGAGGCCACAGGGTCAGTCTCTCGGCCACGCCTGGCAAGAGGCAGATGCTTTGTGCTAGAGGAAGCTCTTCTCCCTGGCGGCACAGGGACAGCTGCCCTGCTTCTGCCCTTTGGGCAGAGCGTCTCTGGAAGTTACTGACCGCTCGCTGCTGCGGCCTTGCCCCAGACACTGGCCTTTCACGATGCATTCCCAGAGGGGCACTGCATCTCCATGGTGACTGTGTTAGGTGTGGTGCTAGCAGTGTCTCCGGGCTCTGCACCATCCCGTAGAGCCCGCTGGAAGACTACCCTGAGAGGTTCCCACAAGCGCTGAGACTTGTCCCTCCCAGCCAGGAAGTAGACGATGGGCTTGGCGCTGCTATTGATGCAGATACACAAGTCAGTGACGTACTCGGGGAAGGGGGCGGGAATCTGGAAGACCCAGAAGAGAAACCAATCTATCCCCAAGTAGATGGAAGACACAAGGAAAACCGAGACAATAGCCAGGACCACATGGTTGAGCTTGGCAGAGCGCTGGCGGCGCCGTGCCCGGCACTCTACATGCAGGATGAGTGCCAGGCAGGGGAGTACCATGAGTGGGCAGAAGAGAAAGAACAGCAAGATGCCCAGGGAGATGTCCATGTCGCGGCACGCTGTCCCTGAGGCCTCGCGGCCCAGGAACATACAGAAGTAGTTGTGGATACCGGTGACCAGGAAGGACAGCAGCCATAGCAAGGCACAGACCCCAGCAGACAGGCGCTTGGGCCTCCGACGCCAGTACCAGGTGGGAAAGATGACGGACACGCAGCGTTCTGTGCTAATGGCTGGCAGGAGGCTCACACCCGCGAAGAACGCACAGAGCCCCACGATCCGGGACACCCTGCGCACGTAGTCTGGGAAGGAGCCCAGGAAGGCCCCCGTGTTCAGGAGGGCAATCACAGCCTTGCTAAAGAGGTAGATCCCATCAGCGCTGGCCAGGTGCAGGAAGTAGATGGAGAAGGGTGTCCTCTTGATGGAGAAGCCGAAAAACCAGAGGACCAGGCCGTTACCCACAAGGCCACACAGGCAGAGCAGCAGGAAGATGTAGTTTGTGATGGCAGGCGGAGGGGGCGTGGCAATCTGCTCAATAGTCAGGAAGCCTCTGCTGTAGAGCTCCTGAGCCTCGTTCACACCAGGACACATCTGTGTGGGTGCAGAGGGACACATCTGTAAGGCTGCCTGCACGTCCCTGGGCCTTAGCAGGCCTGTTCCTGTACCTGCTTCCATCTGCTACCCAGGGGGCAGAGTCTGCCGGTTCCCTGGCTATGGAATGACTGACAGAGACCAGAGCAGAAAGAGCCCCATTCCAGCTAATGTGAATACTGGTTCTCGATTCTAGAGTCTGCAGGACGGTGTCACCACAGGGTGACCAGACAGTGGCTCTGGGCTGCCCAAGGGTCAGCTGGGTCCAAATGTCCAAGTGCAAGACAATAGCAAGCAGAGGGTGGGGTGATGGCTCAGTGCATAAGGTGCTTGCTGAGCACTCTTGAGGACCAGAGTTCAGATTCCCAGTCTCCCTGTAAATGTCAGGTGGGCACAGTGACCCTCTTGAGGTTTGAAAGGCAGAAAGGGGATTTCCCAGAGCAAGCTGGTGAGATTAGCTTACAGGCGGCTCTGGCTTTAGTTGGGAGCCCTAGACTCTGGATAAAGGGCCTGGGAGGGATCAGGAGACTCTGGACATCAGTCTTAGGCCTCCACAGGCACCAACATGTACACATGTGCCCGTACACAGCTGAACACACACATTCACACAGACTCACACACCATGCGTCCACTCACACACATTCTTTCCTATACAACACTCCCCGCTACACACCAAATGCACACATACACACCCACACACCCACTCATACACGACTCATACCACATACACACACACCACATCCTTATACCTTCCACTCCCCCACTCACACACAGCACACACACTCATACAACACTCACACCTACCACACTCACACACACACCACACACTATACACATTAACACATACCCCACACTCACACATACATCACACACTCACACACACACCACACACTACAAACACTAACATTCACACACACCACACTCACACACACTCCACACACACCACACATATACCCTACACACCCCACACACCCCACTCACACACCTCTCTCTCTCTCATAGACACAGACACACACACCAACACACAGAGGAAAAGCTAAGCAGTTTTTCCAGAAGGGAGGAGACCAAAGAGACAAGACATGCAGGGCTCGAGCAGAGATTAGATGTGGGAAGGGACAGTGACTACTTAGGGTGGTCGGGACAGCAGGAAGGTGATGACATCGGTGTGGACTGTGGTATCGTGTCCGTAGAAGCTTCCTGACCACGGAAGGTCTATGGGGATGACGGGAATGCCCTGTCCTCAGACGTGCAGTCGCTTTGGGGGAAAGGGTCTAGTGTCCACAATTTATTTGCAAGTAATAATGGGGAGAAAGTTTATCTATGAAAAGGTTCAGCCTTTTCATGTGCTATGGCATTCCCACATGCACACACATACCACACACACAGCACATACACACCACAGACACACACGCAGACACCACACACTCACACACCACACACACTACACCACACACGCACCACACACTCACACACTACATACACACCACACACACACAGACACCATACATGCACCACACACACCGCACATATGATATCACACACACACCACATACACACACACACTCACACACCACATACACACATACACCACACCACACATACAAACATTGGACACACCATACATATGACACCACACACACACACCACATACACACACACCACACATACATACATTGCACACACCATACATGCATACACACGCCACACATATGACACCACACACACACCACATACGCACACACACTCACACACCACACACACACCACACCACATATACATACATGCACACACCACACACACACCACACACACACACACACACACTACACTGCCCCCCAATTTTTAAAGAGGACTGGAGATAAAGTTTGGTAGCAGTGCTTGCCCAGCATGCGGGAGCCTAGGGTTCAGTCCCCAGTACTGAATAACAGATAACGGAGGGTTATGGTAGATGTGTGCGCAGTTTGTTCTCGCAATTCTCTAGCAAGTTGTTCCTTTAAAACACGGAAATACTTATTCCTAAAGAAATAAAATTCCTGGTAAGGGGTGTGGGGTGGGGCAAAAACAAAATACCCTGGCCATAGCTGGAGTAGGACTCTCCCAGAGCTGGACCAGAGGGCACGGGGATAAGAGACAGCTGCCCTCTACTAGACCAGGGCTGCCTTTGGGGGCTCCAGGGGTATCCGGGAGGGAGAGGCTTGAGGAGGTGGTCGTTCTTCAAGCTTCAGGGAGGGGCTCAGTATTTACAGCTGGGCAGGGCAGAGATCAGTGCAGCTGAACACCAGTCCTGGCCCTGAGGGCTGAGGCTGGGTCAGAGCTCAGAAATTGAGAGCAGAGACGTGGTAGCAAAACCAAGGACACCCCTTCCTAGCAAAGTAAGAGGCCTCTGTGCTCCAGGCAGAGGGTACGGAGGACCTGTGAACGGCGTGATAGTGCCTCTCTTCAATCCCAGGGAAGCCGTATCTATACCTGACAATATGAAAGAGTTGCGTATTTCTGGGTTAACATTTAAACAACTGTGGGAGCCAATAACACGAGCCAGCTACACACTATTCTGTCACAGCTCTGTTTTGTTTTATAAAATTTACTTATCTTTATTTTATGCACATTGGTGTTTTGCCTACAGGTATGTCTGTGTGAGGGCATCAGATCCCCTGGAATGGGGGTTATAGACAGCTGTAAGCTGCCATGTGGGCATTGGGAATTGAACCCAGGACCTTTGGGAGAGCAGCCAGTGCGCTTAACCAATGAGCCATCTCTTAAGCCCTCTCAGGGTTGTTTTGATCCCTCTCTCTCAGTGGCAAAGTTGTCCTGTGCACACTGCTTCCCTTCCCTCCTCCCTGCAGACATCACGAATCTATCCCAGGACTTTCTCCCTAAGTCTGGTATCTGTTTCTATGGTTCAGAGAAGTAGGAAGGTTCTAGGGGCAAGATCTTTCCTGCCACCTTCCAAATGACCTCACAGAAAACTGGGCCCTGAGAAAACGCTTTGTGTTGCTATTCTCCAGTGAAGAGAAGTATCCTCTGTCCTGGCTGTTTACAAACTAGGGGTGCGGGCTAAACTTAGGGAGACACTGTTTTGTCAGGACAAGTTCTTTATGGGGTTCTGCTTACTACCTGTTCACCTCTAAGAATTCACCGGCTAACATCTCCTGCCCACCCCTAACCCTGCTTAGCTTTCCTTCTGCTCCCCTTTCTGGGAGTTGATTGTTTATTGCTCTGGGCCCAGATGCCTGCAGAGCCCTGTCCCATAAGGACCATCTCAGCACTGGGCGCTGGCCTGCTGGGCTGGGCAGGGCCCTCTGTGTATCACCCAGCTGGAAAAAGTCTACAGTCCCCCACTGGGTGTTGGGCGGGCACTGGTGAGTCACTAGGCAGGAGCTGCTATTCACAGCCCTACACTACCGTGTGAAACACAGCTCTGGAGTCTGCTGCTGCCTCCCTCTTCTCTAGGGACTTTGGGATGCCCTCTACCATGCCCAGGCACTGCCTCCTGGGCTGATGGCCCCTAGCATGCCCAGGTACTGCTTCCCGGGCTGCCATCATTCCACTGTGGTCCCTACAAAAGGAAGGAAAGGACCAAGGACACAGTGGGGATAGGGGGTGAGGGTGGGAGTGGGGAAGGAGTCAGTTATCTTGATATAAGTCTTGGTTTTCTCTAGTCTAGGAGGAGATGGAATAAGGAAATAAGTCAGAGGGGTTCCCAGCTTAGGAAGGGAAGTCCACACTTTTCCAGGGAGACGCAAGGGCAGGACAGAAAGTGATGGGTCAGCCCAGGACATTGTCCAAACTTTAGGTGAGGCTAGCACCATCTGCAGGTTTACATCAACGGCTCATGCTCCCAGACTTGGGGCAACACTGGCCGTGGGTGGCTCAGAGTAGTACACACAACAGACATGGGGCCACCACGGAACCAGCAGAATCTCTCTGACGTGGTCCGACCATAGTGAATAACGATTATCCCATCTCTGTCGGGAAACGGGGAGGAAGTGAGACCTTCCAGAGCTGATAAGCCATGACCCAAAGACGGCATGGAAAGGGACTTCCAAGATGCCCAGTGCCTGCATTTTGCTCACTGATGATGACACTGGCCTCAGAGAAACCAGTTAACCAGGGTCAGGCCACAGAGTCCAGATGTGTCTGCTGCCCACTAGCACCCAGAGTCAGAGGGCATCCTGGAAAGTGGACTGTGACCCCCTCCCAACTACACCTGCCCACAGACCCAGACCTGTCCACAGCACTTGCCTTGTTCTGGTTTGTGGCATGAGCCTCCCAGGAGCAATTTCCAGCCATCTTCAGGACTGTGGGTCCAGGCTCCTGTTGGGAGCTTACAAACCTATGTCCCTGCCTGTCAAGAGCCTAGAGAGAGGGGAGAGTGAAGTCAGCACCAGTCCCCCCAAGAGCCTCCACCTCTCAGCCCACCAGCCCTAGCTCCCTAGGCCTTCAGGCCTGTGGCTCTCACCTCAGAGGAAGGGTTAGCCTGGCTCCCTCTGAGGCGGGGGCTTTATGCCTGTCCTGCCCATTCTGTCTGTGGGCTCGCGTTCAGACCCTGCCTGGCTCCTGGAGTCCCACTGCCACTCCCTGTGGAAGATGGTCTCTTTTCTCTTCTCATTGAACTGCAAGGTGTGTGGGCCAGAACGTTTCTAGCGACTTTCATGGTGGGTTCCCTTGCATCTGCATCTGGAGCACCTCCTTTGTGTTCTGATAGAGGTCTCTCAGTCAGTCCTAGAAACGGGTGATAGAGGACAGATCCTTTCTGGCAGAGGGGCTTCCTGGAGGAGGCTTTTGGCTGGGTCTTGCTTTATCATGGTCCTCATCTTAACTCTGGAGTGGGTATGCATCCCTTCTTTTGGTAAAAGACAAGGTCTCAGGCAACCCGGGCTGCCCTTGAAGACGACCTTGAATTTCTAATCCCCTTGCCTCCATCTCTAGCTTACCAGGATTATGGGCTGAAACCCCGTACCTGGGCTCCAGCCCAGGGCTTGGTGCATGCTAGGCAAGCATTCACCAAAGGAGCCACATCCCCAGCCCATTATGCCCTTTTGATGGAGCACACTTGGTCCCAGAGAGCACTCCTAACCAACGCACACAAGGAAACTTCACAGATCTGTGTTCTTGAAGACCCTGTGGCTGCCCCCCCTCCCCCCGCAAGGTTCACTAGGAGGAAGCAAGTCCAGAGGTTGTTGAGGTGGCCCTGGGTGCCAGACTGGATGTGGGGAATTGGGGCTCAGCCTCCTTCAGCCAATCCGGAGGCCTGGGGATGTGTTGGGTGACAAGCTAGCGCGGGGACCCTGTTAGGACTGGTTCACCCTAGCAACAGCGAATCGATAAACCCACTCTGGGGCTCCTGGAATTGCACACCAGCAGCCTGCACTCTGCCCTGCAGGGAAGCACCTACCCCTCCCACAGAGCAGGTGGGACATTTGAAGCCGCGACTCAGGACACAGCCAGGCTATACAGGCTATTAGACCCTCCCCTTCCAGGGATGTGGGCAGCGCCCTGCTCCACCCCTCATAAATTCCTTCCTCGAGCAGGGCGGATCCCCAGTCGCCACGCGCGTGGCCACTGCCTCCTCCCTCCTGGATATGTGGCCCTGGTAGCTGAGACCACCATTGGCTGCCGGGGGTTTACCGTCCCCGCGGGTGACACGCCCCCTCTTTAACTTTTGGTCGCTTTGCTTAGCAGGGGCGAAGGAACCGGGTGGGGTCTTAAGCCACACCCTCGGGCCCTCATTCTGATTGGATGGTGTACAGAGGCACACTCCCGACCAGGGTTCGCAGAGCCCCTTGCCCCTGCGCCGTTATCCTGTGGGCCCTCTTGTGTGCATGCTCCTTCTGGTACGTTTGTGCCCCGACTAACAGTGGCTCATCGTGGGGCCTGCGCGGGCATCCCAAGTGGGGAGCACGTTTTACATAGGCCTGAGTGATGTTTGTGCAGAGAGCTTGCAGATTGCTGGTGCCACAAAGTGTGCCCCCCTCCTACCCAGGTGTCATTTAGTTGCTATGCAATGGTGCTAGCCCAGGTTTTCCTGGCACCTGCACCCCAGAGGTAAACACCCCCTGCACCCTCCGTTGCTGTCACTCTTTCAGACACGTGCTACTCCCACTTTCTCCCCAGTGATGCTCTGACTCCGGGAACCTTTCATCCCACCAGGCTTCACACCAACTAGACACAGGCCCTCTGGGGCAGGTGAATATGTTCCCTGATCACCTCCGTGACTGCTTTGATCTTTACCCCTGGTACCTCTCCTACTCCAGATCATTTGCAAAGTGATCCTCTCACGCAGAGAGACCCAGAAGCCAAGTGGACCCCAGATGGGCCATATTGAAGACATGTGTGCAACGTGTATGGGGATGCATATGAGTGCACGTGCTCACCCAGGATCTGAGCCGGGACAGATCCAACTCACTCAAAAGGCCACCATGTCTGTATCCTTGGTCCCTCCCCTCAAAATGGTGGTGTTTCACTCATCCACCTGCTTGACCTGATGGGGGGACAGTCCAGCCCTAGGGTAGCTCCCCTCATTTCACTTCTACTAAACCATAATCTAGCCTCTCCCCTCATTCCTTAGCTACAGCCTGGTCTTTGCACAGGCCATGAGTGGGGCCAGTCTGCTGCAGTCCCCAGATACATAGAAAGTCTGTGTTTCTGCCTAGGGCTCAGATCCCTGCTCACAACTTGACAGAAGAGGCTTCTCTAAGGGGAATGGAGACTTGGCAGACCCCCAGCCAACCGCTTCATCTGAAGCCAAGGACAGGACCAGGACTGGCTAGAGCAGGAGAAGGTGAGACAATCAGCTGTCCGACCTCATGTGGCTGATCTCCAAGGGTCCCCAAAGAGCTGTCCACTGCTGTCCTCATGGCCGATGGCATGCCTGAGAGCAGTGGAACCATAGCTCCGGGCTTGGACCATCGCCCACTGGGTGTTCCCTTCAAACTCTTCCAGAAACCAGACTTGGATGTACGGTTGAAGAAAGGATAGGGAGCCCCCACCCTCAGGGGGACAGGGTGGGAGCTGGTGTTGGAGGATGTCTTGGGGCTAGGGGTAAGGCCTGCTAAGTGAGTATCAGGGGGTGCCACACAAGGCGGGGGAATCTCCTAAAGCCTTCCAGTATCCCTGGGATACTCTGTGGAAGGGGTGGAACAGGTCTTCAGACTGGGGACAGCTTCGCTCCAGGTCTTGGGGCTCCCTTCACAGAGAGACGGGGGACTTCTGCAAGCTGTTGTCATGACAACGCCCATTTCCCTGACTTTAGGACACCAATCTCATTTGTTTGCTCTGCCTAACCTTTACCCTGCAGCTCCTGTCCCCAGTCTCCCTCCCTCAGTCCCTGGGTCCCAGAGTGCTACCTGTGGCTGTCCTGATCCTCCGAAGCCTTCCTTTGTGGAGATCTTCTCCCAGGACTCTGCGCTTGCTGACCCACGGGGCAGCAGGCTAGCCAAGTACTGCCTGGAGCCTTGGAAAATTTGGGCTCAGGGTGGAGGACGAGCCCTCACCCGCCTGGCCTGTTGGAGATGGCTTTGGAAACAGAACCCGCCCCAAACCCAATTCCAGGCCCAGCAGAAGGGGGAAGGGAGGGCGGGAGGAGGAGAAAGAGGAGGAGGAGGAGCAGGAGGAGAAGGACGAGGAGGAGGAGCTGAATAGTGGTGAGGCTAGGGGAAGGAATGCCCTGTTCAGGAGCCTCCTCCCCATCCCCACTGGGAACTCATCTCTCGCTGCTTGGTGACGTCACACTGGCCCGAGCACTGGGCCCGGAGTCCAGATGTTAACACCTCCCATATCCTGCGACTTCAGAGGGCTGCCCCAGTAGAGGGAGCTCCAGGTTGCTCACTCGCTGGTGCCTTTGGCCTGCTTCCAGTGGGCATTTCAGGACATGTGGTGGTAGTGGTAGTGGGGGTGGTGAGGGGCAGGGGCAAGGGAATGTCCACTCCCTTGTTTGAACTGACTCAAAGCCTGGCACAGAGAAGCCAGGAAACAGCAAGCGAGGGACTCCCGTGGAGAGTGGTGCAGAATTGGCAGAGAGAAGGTCACACAACCCAGATGGCACCAGCTCCCCCCTTGCCACCCCAGAGTCTTCCTCGGGGCCTCCTGGGGCCTATGGAACCAGGAATTCCCTTCTCTCTAGCCCTAATAACAATCAGATGTCGCGAATGGAAAATCACAGCCCTTGCTCACTTGGGCTGAGCAGGGAAGTTGGCGAGCTACCATCCCTGGTGCGTGCGTTCCTCAGTAAAGATGAGTCAGCCTCCCCCAGAGAGGGGGTCCTGGAAAGAGTTAGTGGCCAGGGCATGGAGCCCAAGCCTGGGTGGGTATGGAGGGAATAGAGGGTTGACCATGAGGGTGGGGTGCTGAGGCCTCCTTCTGCCCTGGACCAACTTTCTCATGACCCAAGAAGCCTGAGGGAACGAATGCCACACTTTCTTATGGGAGTGGACAGCACCCAGGCTGGGGGACGTGTGCCTTGTGGGCATCCTGCAGTGAGCCCAGAAATGGATCTCTCTCTGCACCTGTGTTGGAGCTGCCTCCTTCTGCCCGTGGAGAAACCACTCTGTCCTTTGGTCGGAACAAACCTGAGAGCAGGGAGCCTTGGACGGGTGCCCGCTTGGGACCAGCTGGTGTCCTGGGTCTTGGCGGGGGAGGGTGATGGTGGTGGCAGGGATTTTCTGGGATTCTGGAGGCTGGGAGAGGCTGGGCAGGCAGCAGGGAGGATGGTGATCCAGAGTCCTCCTCCAGGGCAGGCAGCTGTGTCCCAGCTGGGCCACTTGTTTACACTGAGAGGCCGGGGGGAGGCTGAATCCCAGCACCGTCCAAGTGTGATTGCGCTTGGACACTTAAAAGGAGTTGTGTGAAGTGGGCAGAGGCTGTGGATCCACGGCCTTATTTGGTATGGAAATGCGTTTCTTTGACAAACAAGAGAAGAGGTGCTTGCTGGAGGGAGCTTGTCTTATCCTGAGTTCGCGGAGTCCCAGGAGCCACTGACCCTGTCCCCTGGGGCTGCTGTGGACCCACAGAAGGCCATGACTCCCATCCAGAAGCACCTGAAGCTTCCTCCTGCAAGTGCTGCAGGCTGGACGGTCTGGCACAAGCACCACAGACTGGTGTTGGTCACCATCATCCCAGGGTCTCAGACACACCTTCTGGCCTCATATTGCAAGGGACCGGCAGCTCTCTAGGACCCTTTCTGTGAGGACATCCATCCCCTTCAGGAAGGTTCCATGTTTATAACCTAGTTACCTCCAAAAGACCCAAGTCCTATCACCATCCCCATTGGGGTAACCATTTTAGCATGAGTTTTAGGGGACACAGGCACCACTTCTGTCTCCCGGTAAAAATGGTGTGAGGCTGTGTGGGGAGGCGACCCAGAGGCTGGGTTCCAGCAGGGACAGCAGAGAGGACCTTGCCCCATGTGGGAGTCCCATGGCTGCCTCCGGTCCTGGAAGACCCTGGGAAAAGCCACATCTTACTTTGGACCTGTGTTTTCTTCTGAGGTGGCAGTGAAGGGTTGGATAACTGGAGAACCACCCCTACTAGACCTCAAAAATTCTGTGCCCTGGGCTTAGGTGTGACTGGTGTCAATCACTCACTCATCAGGGCTCAGGACGTAGACTTGAGATGAACAGAAATGGGCTGGCAGGCATGGTTTTTGTTCTTTCTTAAAATGTATTGTATTTTTATGTATTTGTCTTGTGTGATTGCTGCGCACTACTGTGGAGGTCAGGGGACAGCTTGAAGTCAGTTCATTTCTTCTGCCGAGTGGGTCCCAGTGACTGAACTTAGGTCGCCAGGCTTGGTGGCAAACGCTTTACTCACTGAGCGATCCTTGCTCTTAATACCCCGCTCACATGCTTTGAAAAGCTACATCCTGGCCCCTCCCAGTAAAAAGGGAAAATTTAAATAGTTAACTTTTAAATAGTTAGTGTTTTATGTAGCCCAGGCTGTCCTCAACTGTCTGTGTAGTCAAGGCTAACCTTGAACTCCTGATATTTTTGTCTGTACTGCCAGGTGCTGGGACTATGGGCACACACCATTACACCCAGTGGGAAATTTATTTTTAATTGTCCTCTGTTAAAGTTCATGCAGAGGGACTTAGCTGTCTATGCTTTTCCCTCTCAAGGTTTCAGGACTGGATCCTCCTCTATTGAGGGTCCCTGAGGGCAGGAGTGTAAGCAGAGACTGCTCATTTGTTTCCTGGCCACTCAGGCCCAAATAATCACTGTTTGGCCAGTCACTCAGGCATATTTTTCACTAACTCTTACACCTTAAATTAATCCATTTTTATTAATATATGTATCACCATGAAACTGTGGCCTACAGGTAAACTTCCAGTGGGTGCCTTTCTCTTTTGTCAGCTACATGGTCTCTTCTGATTCTGCTTACTCTCTCTATATATCTCTGTTCAGATTTCCCACCTGACTTTGCTCTGCTAAGCCATTGTCTGAAACAGCTTTATTCATCAACCAATAAAAGCAACACATATACAGAAGGAAATCCAACATCATTTTCTTTCTGTCTAAATAAAAAGAAAGGTTTTAACTTTAACATAGTAAAATTACATATAACAAAAACAGTTATCAAGCAAGAATTATAGTTACAATATTTAGTCCATTTACACTTGGCAAATTAAGGAAAATATAACTAAGGAAAATTATATTTATAACTGTCTTCAATTCTTCAAAGACCCCAGAAGGATATAATATTACCTAAGTAAACAGGAAGTGCATTGTAAGCAACTTCCAAAACTCCAAAATTGAGAGACATCTTGCTGTCTGGACAGTCACCCCAAGTTCTTCTGTAATGTTGGGGCATCCATCTTCAGCCTACAGGCCCATAGTATCTCACAGACATTTTCATGAAGCAGGAACTTTGAAAGGCTGTTTTACCTATCTTGGCAGTTTGTCAGTCACCTTTTTCAGTATCCTGCAGAATGTCTGGCAGTTTCTTCTGTGAAGCAGGAACCCTGAAGGGCATCCCATCTTGTGGAATGTTCAGCAGTCACTTTTCTGTGGGTCCTGCATGTCCTGTCCATACAGCATATCATCAAGCAGTCCAGGCAAGAACAGTTTCTTGCTCAAATGGCTAGCAAACTCCATAAGGAGCCTCTTTGATGCCCATCATCCTCTTGAGGTAATTGGTGCTGCCAGGAGCAGACATGTCTTACTGTCGAGAAAAAGTCTAAGTTATTAAGACCTTTAAAATTCCATATTCTTTGAAGTGTTGAAGATTATCTATCTAACTGAAATATATCTCTATATACCTAGAAAACCTAACTAACATAATTACAAGTTTGGCTATTATAAATTAATAGCCAAATTTATAATATAAAATTAATAAATATAAGATAAAATTAATCTGCGATTTTAATTATATATTACATTTTAAATGAGCTGTCTAAATATCATACCTTAAATAATGGTAGAAATACATACAGTATAACAAAATTGACCTTAAATTTGTATCAATAAATCAAGATCCATACCAATGCAAAGTATTCATCTCTATATCATATCCCTCCTTTTTTTCTTTTAGAAATTGACTGTGACCATTAACCAGCTATAGTCAACCCCCTTTAAATGAGAATAAAAATTTATAAACATCAGCTATAGTCAACCCCCTTTAAATGAGAATAAACATTTCTACAGTCAACCCCCTTTAAATGAGAACAAACATTTATAAACAATCATTTTGGGAACTTGGGTGTAGTTTTTTTCCAAACTGCTTTCTGCTGTTTGTTAGGCAAAGTATTTTTAGGGGTTCATAGAGACCTTTTGGGGGATCTTGTTGCATTAAACCACATTAGCCTTGAAGGAACACACAGGTTCTCATCTTCTGTGGAAACAAAAGCAGAACCTCTTTTTCAAAGCAACATATCCTTAGACCCAAATTTTGAAGTCAAGATACCTTTATGTTGGTTTAACTTAGCAGCCTGTACAATGAAATATCTCTCTGTAGCTAAGAAATTCTAAGAAAACACAATTATATATGTAATCCTGACCTCTGTGCATATTTCATCTTCATGTGGCTTATTTTTTTACCCTTTTAATCTATGACTGTCTGGACTCTTTTATATTACTTTTACTGTCTCTTAAAAGACTTTGTTTTATTTTTTAGACCTATTTTTAAACTTTTTTTTTTGATAGGGTTTCTCTGTAGCTTTGGAACCTATCCTGGAAGTAGCTTTTGTAGACCAGGCTGGCCTCGAACTCACAGAGTGCTGGGATTAAAGGCATGTGCCACCACTGCCTGGCTAAACCTATTTTTTATGTACATTATATCCAACATTGTGACCCATTTAGAGGTCTTTTTTTTTTTATCTGAATCTGTCTTTATTGCTTATCTGTAATTATTTTTTGACCAGGAGCACTTTTTTTGTTTTGTTTTGTTTCTGGTTTTTTTTTTTTCCTGGTTTTTTGAGACAGGTATTCTCTGTAGCTTTTGAAGCCTGTCGTGGAACTAGCTCTTGTAGACTAGGCTGGCTTCAAACTCACAGAGATCCGCCTGCCTCTGCCTCCCTAGTGCGCCACCACCACCAGGCTGCACTTTTTTTTTAAAATGCTAAGCCGGTGTGACTAGGACCAACTCCGTGGCCCTACCTGTTTGTTCCTCTGCCTGTGGCAGAGGTTTGTTCACTGCCTCTGCAAGCCATGCTCACCGCCCTGGCTCCAGCGACACAGCGGGTCTATGTCACCATTAAGGAACTAGTAACAGGCTGCTCACAAACCCCAAGTGCTCTGTAGCAACACCTCTCTACAAGGCAGGAGCCATTTATGCTGGTACGAACAAGGAAGCTGACTTTTAAAGAAGCCACTCACTTTTTGCTGTTAATGCTGAGTCAGGAAGCCTTTTTAAAAAAGGAATTGGGCTCACAGTCAGCAGAGTCCACCTGAGAAAATGCTGCTACAAGAAGCCGTGCTTAGCTCTGTTCCCCCCCCCCCCCAAGATCTCTCAGGTTTTATGTGGATGTAGTTACCCTGCGTTGGGCACCATTTTGTAGGCAGAGACCACTCATTTGTTTCTTGGCAACTCAGGCCTGAATTATCACACAGAAGCTATATTAATTACAATACTGTTTGGCCAATCACTCAGGCATATTTTTAATTTTTTTTTCAAGATAGGGTTTCTCTGTAGCTTTGGGGCCTGTCCCAAAACTTGGTTTTGTAGACCAGGCTGGCCTTGAACTCACAGAGATCCACCTGCCTCTGCCTCCTGAGTGCTGGGATTAAAGGTGTGTGCCACCACTGCCTGGTTTTTAGCTAACTTTTACATCTTAAATTAACCCATTTTTATTAATCTATTTATCACCATGAGGCTATGGCCTACAGGTAAACTTCCGGTGGGCATCTTTTTCTTTTGGCAGCTACATGGTGTCTCCTGACTCTGCCTACTCTCTCTCTTTCTATATCTCTGTTCAGATTTCCCATCTGACTTTGCTCTGCTAAGCCATTGGCTGAAATAGCTTTATTCGTCAACCGATAAAAGCAACACATATACAGAAGAACATCCAACATCACAAGGAGTCCAGTTCAGGCACAGGTGGCATCTCTCAGTGTGCTTCTGTTGTTATGATTGACCCTGATTTATGGTAGGATGGGTATGAACTGCTAACCCAGGCCCTTCTACAGTCAGCCGCACAGCAGAGCACTCTAAATCACCTCCACACTGTGGGTATTTACAGAGACCTGCTAGGTATCAGGTGCTGGGCTTTGGGTAAATGAACAAGAAAGTGAGGCTCCTGGCCTTTGGAATGAGCCAAGTGGGCAAGGAGACTGGTCAGTCAGACAGACACCCAGGGGTGTGAACCTGCTATGCAGAAGCAGTGGGGCAAGGCCCTCGACGCGGATGGGGAAAGTAGGACATGTTTTGTGCTGCACCCTGCTGATGGTGATGGGCTGGGTCAGGTGCGGTCTGTGCTGAATGCCCTCCTCTCTTGACTTAACCCTTGAAGAGCCAAGGTTCTCCTGGGGAGAGCTGCCTCCTGTTTCCTAGGATGACCTTTGAAGCACTTTGCTTTCAAGCCTCAAGATTAAAAGTCCTCTCCCGGGTCACTCTGGCTTTCCTGGTTTTGAGAGAGTGTGGGATATCTTTCTGCAGTGAGGTTGGCTGCCCAGTGAAGAAGAATGCAGCTCAGGAAATCCAGAAGCCTCTGTTTCCTTCTGTCCTCCATGTGAGAGACCATTCTTTCACTTGTTCATTTGTTTGTTTGTCTACCCATCCACCCACCTCTCCATCCGTCCGTCCGTCCGTCCATCCACTAACATGTTCATTAATTCACCTGTCCTTCTTCCCATCCATTGCTCCTTGTATTCATGGACTCACCCATCCATCTTCCCACACATTTATCTGCTCACCCTTCTGTCCAACTGTACACTATTACATTTGTTAATTTTCTGTTGCTGTGCTAAAACACCATGGCCAAGGCAACTTATAGCAGCATGGCAGTTTGAATGTAATTGGCCCCCATAATCTCACAGGGAGTAACACTATTAGAAGGTGTGGCCTTTGAAGAGTAGGTGTGGTCTTGCTGGAGGAAGTGTGTCACTACGGGGGTGGGCCTTGAGATCTCATATATGTTCTAGATACCATCCAATGTCTCAGACTACTTCCTGCTGCCTGCAAGATGTAGGACTCTTAGCTCCTTCTCCAGCACCATGTCTGCCTGCATGCTGCTTCCCCCTCCTCCTCACTACTAGCATCCTGACTGTGTGCAGGACTTCTGAACTAAGAACACACTTGTGTAAGGGGAGGGGGTCTGACTTGATGATGCAGACCCTCTCCTCCCATGAGCTTCCAAGACAACCGACTTTCCCCATGTCCCCTTCAGGGTCCTCCCCACTGGATGCTCCTGCCCCACCCTGGAGACTCCTGCCCTTCAGTTCTCCCTCAGCAGCCATCATATCAGTAAGTTCCCAACTAAACAAGCCATTTTGGTGTCTCCCCAGATTCCCACTGCTAGTGTCATGGGTAAAGGAGCCCAAAATAGCAAGCAGTGCCAGGCCTGGCCTGGGAAGGGTTTGGCTTTCCCAGGGGGTCAGTCCTCAGGGGCAAGGGTCAGTCCTTGGGTCAGGGATGTATGGGTTGCTACCAACACCCTGCTTTGGGGTCCATGCCAAGCCTACATGCTCTCCCCAGGCATAGGCTAGGCAATGTGTCTGCTGAGAGTCTCAGTCTCCCCAAATGCAGGAGACGGATCATCTCTGGCAGCTTGTGGGGGTGGTTTAAAGGCTGAAGTGAAACAGGGCACTAGAGAAGGGAACCTGTTTGTTTTTGAGGCAGGGTCTCAGGTAGTTATAGTGATATTTTTGTTTGTGTCTTAATAAATAAAGCTTGCTTGAAGATCAGAGTGCAGAGCTAAGTCTCTAGAGACCAGGGAGGGGTGGCTCGCATCTTTAATTCCAGTATTGAGGAGTCCCACACCTTTAATCCCAGCACTAGGAGGAAGAGACAGAAAGGGATATGGCTGGACAGAGAGAGGAATACAAGGTGGGAGGAGACAGGAGCTCAGATGCAGTCTGAGGCAGCTGACTGAGGATTAGTCCAGACAGGATTGCCCCCTCAGTGTGAGGATTCGGTAGATGTGAAAGGTCTCTCTAGTGGCTGGCTGCGCTGCTTCCCTGACCCTTCAGCTTTTACTCCCTAATATCTGACTCTGGGTTTTATTTATTATAACCAACAAGAATTTGTGCTCCAGGTAGTCTGTCTTTAACTCCCTGTGTAGCTGAGGATGACCTGGAAGCCCTAATCCTACTGCCTCTGCCTCCCAGCACAGGGATTATAGGTGTGCACTTCATGCCTGGTTTATACGGTCTTGAGAACTTAAGCCAGGGCATTTTCCATGTTAGCTAAACACTCAACCAACTCTATCCCCGGTCCCTGTTTTGTTTCTTTTCTTTCTTTCTTTCTTTCTTTCTTTCTTTCTTTCTTTCTTTCTTTCTTTCTTTTCTTTCTTTTTTTTTTAAATATTTATTTATTTGTTATGTATACAATATTCTGGCTGTGTGTATGACTGCAGGTCAGAAGAGGGCATCAGACCTCATTACAGATGGTTGTGAGCCACCATGTGGTTGCCGGGAATTGAACTCAGGACCTTTGGAAGAGCAGGCAAAGCTCTTAACCACTGAGCCATCTCCCCAGCCCCTCTTTTCTTTCTTTTTAAGATTTATTTATTATGTATATAGTGTTCTGGCATGTACCCCTACATGCCAGAAGAGGGCACCAAATCTCATTATAGATGGTTGTGAGCCACCATGTGGTTGCCGGGAATTGAACTCAGGACCTTGGAAGAACAGCCAGTGCTCTTAACCTCTGAGTCATCTCTTCAGTCCCCCACCCCCATTTTGTTTCTTTGCTACAGAGTCTTGGTATGTAAACTAGGCCTGGAACTCATGGTAATCCTCCTGCCTCGGCCTCCAAAGTGCTGGGATTACAGGCATGTATCACAATGTGGCTTGAGAGTATGATTTTAGAACTCCTCGTTACAGTTTTCCCTAAAATGGGTGTGAAGGGAAGGAGGCAGGGAGGACAGGCTTAGAGACCGAAGTCTCTACTATTGTGATTCCTGGTTTATGGATGCAGAATTGGGGGTCCACAAGGCATTAGGCTGGGGGTGATAATGGCCTCAACTTGTCCACTTGATAAGAAGTGGTGATGTGTGTTTTCTCCCAAATGAGTTTAGAATTTGCTTGACGCTGTTCTGCTCTGAGTGACATTATTTAACAGTGTTTGAGTAAACAACAAGGATTGTTCTTGGTGTGCAGAAGGTAGATGCTCAATAAATGCACATATAGCTGGAAGAATGAATGAACGAAATCATAAAGCTACCTGTTTAAATCTGTATGGGTACATGCTTGCTGCTCAGGTCACCCATGAAACCCAGCTAGCTCTAGTGTGCAGGAGGCCCCAGTGTACCTGGGAGGGGAACATTTGGACCAGGCACGATTTGGACCTCAGTCTGTCAGTCTGGGTCATGAGGATGCTTGGGTCCCTTTGGAAGGACCCTGCAGGGTGCAGCCTCCCTAGATCCCTCAAGCTTTCTCTCTCTCCAGGAATACTTGTGAAGCTGGTTGGGGGTGAGTTGGGGTTCAGGCTTTGGTTCCATTTCTGGAGGGTTCCTTTAAAACTCAGGGGCATTTAGGAGGTGGGCGTGTTCCGAGTAACGTCCCAGCAGTGATGGGAGTCTGGGGGGTGTTTCTGACTTAGAGCCACTTTTGGCATGGTCTCCAGGGCTCTTGGGAGAGAAGGCTGGCCCTGGCTGGGCAAGCAAGATTCCTGCAGGGACTCTGGGAGGGTAGGAATGTCGGAGGGCCTGAGTCCAAGCCAGTGTCTCCACCAAGAGGTCATTTCTCTACACTGCAGGATCCAAGACGCAGGTCACAAAAGTACCTCACGGGCAGTGCAGCTGTGTGCAGTGGGTGTGGCAGGGTGCACTGTGTGGTGCCCACAGGGAAGCAGGGGCTGGGTTCCAGCGTAAATCTCTAGTCTGTTTGCATGCCTGGGGGGCAGGAAAGGGAGTTTCCAGCAAGGTCCTCTTTCTCATCTGCACCCCGAACTCCTGGTTCAGGCTGTTTGAACTCCTCTGGCCCTGCACACTGACAGGAATCCTGCTGCGGCTCTGGACAGCCCTTTCTGTTGAGCTGGGGGCAGCTCGCCTGCTGTGCCTGGGGCTGTTGGCTGAGTAGGAGGTATGCTGCAGCTGTCGTGGGGCCTCAGTCCAGTCCATCCAGTGATCCAGCTGTGGGGGGGGGCCTTACAGAGCCCCCCACCCCCGGCCTCAGTTTCCTCATGGGAATTCAGGAGTCACAAGCCCCTTGGCCTCCAGTGTGGATGAGCGAACTCAATTCCCCTGCCTCTGCCTCCTGAGTGGTGGCATTGAGATGCCTCTGTGTCCAGTGAAACATTATTTACTCAGCCTCACTCAGTTATAGTAACATAGACCAGGACAATTTCCAAGAATCCCTGTGTTAGAGATGTATTCGCAGGCTGGGTGTGGGGGTACATACTTTATCCCCGCACTTGGGGCCAGAGGCAGGTGGATCTCTGAGGTTGAGGCCAGCCTGGTCTACAGAGCAAGTTCCCGGACAGCCAGGGCTACATTGAGGAACCTGCCTGAGTCCCTTTTGAAGGCAGGAGCCATTATGCTGTATTGGTAAATGTAAGTGTCTATACACTGTGAGGGCTGAGTTGCTCTTTTTCCTGGAAGCTGATCTTCCCCAACCCATGACCTGAATCTGTTTTTGAGAGTACCCTGACCCTCCCTGACCCCTTCCTAATCACATGGTGGGTGACCACATGATGTTTTTATTTAAAGATTTTTTTTCTTTTTTGTATTTGCTTATTGCTCCATGTCTCCCTTCCGTAAAACTACTGGTGATTTTACTCCTTAAAAGGGGCTCAAGAGGTGGATTCGGGGTTGCTCTCTTTATCCCAACTTAGGAGGCAGTGGCTGGCCAGCTCTTTTGTGCACCCCAGTAAAAATCAAGCTTGCATCAACTTTGGCTCCAATTGTGGTAGTGGTCTTGTTCTCACCATTGGGATTAGCAGTGGGCTGGATCTGGCCCAGAACCTGGTGACTTGCAGCTAACCACAGGACACAGCGAGAGTGACGGATATTGCTTCTTTGACTAGGTTATGAGGGCTGTCCTTCTGTCCTGCTGGCTCTCTCTGATGATAGAGCTGGCTGTCTTGTTGGGAGCTGCTTATGAAGAAGTAACCAGGCCTTCAGCGGACAGTCTAGAAGGGACGCGGTATAGCCAGCCACCCCAGAGTGTAAGTGGAAGGGGGCCTTCCCCAGAGGAGCTGCACAGCTTTGTAATATAATAAAATGCAATCGTTAATTTGGCTTCTGATTTCTGACCTGAACAACAGGTACAGACACCTTCAAGTCTGATCAAAAAACCTTGGAAGTGTCAGGAAGGTGATGTGTCTTGAGAAAGCACAGGCCCCTGTCAGACCTCATCTTCTGGGCCTCTTCCTTCCAGCCGGGCCAGAGCCTGTGCTTTTATAATAAAACCAACAGTAGGGTTTGGTGAGATGGGTCAGTGGCTAAGAACACTTCCCACTCTTTTAAAGGACCCCAGTTCAGTTCCCAGCACCCGTATCAGGTGGCTCACTAGTGTGACTCCAGCCTGAGGGGATCTGATGTTTACTCTGGTGGTCTGATGCTCCTCCTGGCCTCCTCGGGCACTGCACTCAGGAGTACATATACCACGCTCACATACACATGCAGTTAAATATCATCCTGAATTCTGTGAACCATTCTAGGTTTTTTTTTTTTTTAAACTTGAGAGTGGGTAGTGGGCACCCTCTGTTTATAACCAGTTACCTTGAAGTCTAGGGAGTCTTGCTCTTAGCATGGGAAGTGGTAGTTTTTTGGTGACTGAGGTTTAACTTGTGAATTTTACTGTAGAAATAGTGTCAGAATTAAACTGTGTTTTAGGGCACCATTAGGCATCTAGGGACTATAGACTAGTCCCTGGTCAAACCCTGTGGCCAGCACTGCCCACTTATGCTGTGTCCTAAGCCAGGCTAGCAGAGTCATATATAAGAATGGCCAGGTAGGAGTCTGCCACCACCTGTGAGAACTCCAAGACTGACTTTCTGGATGCCGTCTGTCTGCGCACCAGGGACACTCTAGCTGAACTAGGAACAGGACACACTGTCTGAGACTCAGAGCCCTCTTGTGGTGCCACAAAGCTCCTTGTAGCTTGTTTCTGTGTCCTATCTGTGACAAAGCCCCTCTGTGAGCCCTGCGGCCCCCAGTGGAGGATGACTAAAGGCAGCCACTTTCCATTCCAGCCTCTGGGAGTTCTAGAAGTACCTAGGAAGTTCTTTAGTTGCAATAGACATTTCCCTGAGGCTGTGTGAACCCATTTCCTTTTCCTTAAAAAAAAAAAAAAGTTAGGGCTGGAGAGGTGGCTCAGTGGCTAAGTCCTGTGTTCCACCCAGCGCTGAGTAAACTCGGTGTGGTAGGGTAGACCTGTGATTCCAGCACTTCAGAGATGCAGGCAGGAGGCTCCGTTCAAGAACTAGACTACACAGTGAGTTTGAGGGCAGCCTGAGCTATGTGAGACTTGGTTTAAACCGAATTAATAATAAATTTTTACTTTTTTCAGGCTTTATTATGCATGCTCTTGTTTAAACATATCAAAACAAACAGATAACCTTAAAATCATGGCTTCTTTCTACCTGCTCTGGGATAACCACAGCCCTGCCTTCAAGAACTGAATCACCCCATGTGCTGATGGGCTCCATGGAATCAATTGTATTCTAATGAGGCAGAGCTGCCTGGGAGTAGGGGTTGTTGGGGGTTGACACTGGGTTCAAATTCAGGGGCTTATGCTTATGCATCCTGGACCAATGCTCTACCACCGAGCTAGAGTCCAGCCTCTTGCTGACATTTCTTTTCTTTGAGCATCTGGTTCATTGGTTCTATTGGGGACAGTTTCATCTTTAAACTTTATTTTCTGGGCCTGAGTGTTTTGGCTGCATGTGTGTGCACCACGTGTTAGTGCCCTCAGATCAGAAGAGGGTGTTGGATCCCTTGGAACTGGAGTTATAGATGGTTGTGAACAGACAGGTGGGTGCTTGGATCTGAAAGAACAAGTGTTCTTAGCTACTCAGCCACCTCTCCAGTACCCAGAAAATTTGATCTCTAAAACTATTAGATTTATTTTGTGTGTGTGCACACATTTGCCGTGTGTGTGTGTGTGTGTGTGAGGTCAGGAGGTAATTTTCACGAGTTGTTCTCTCCTTCTTCCACATGGGATAGGATATGGGTCCTAGGGATCAAATTTAGGTTGTCAGGCTTGGTGGCAAGTGCCTTCATCTGCTGAACCATCTCACTAGCCTGGACTACATAAGACTCTTACTCCTTGTGATCCTGTTTACATTAGGTTAGATGGTTTTAAAAAAATTAAAGAGCTGGCTGGTGTTGCGCAATATTATTTTAAGATGTGTTATGTTCGTTTATGCTGTGGAACACTTGTTTAATGATGCAAAGATGTGTTGCATTCTTCTGTGCTGCATTTGTTTAGCTCTGTGGAGCTGTGTTACTGTGACTGTCTAAAACACCTGCTGGTCCAATAAAGAGTTGAACGGCCAATAGCAAGGCAGGAGAAAGGATAGGCGGGGTTGGCAGGCAGAGATGATAAATGGGAGGAGAAATCGAGGAAGGAACAAGAAAAAAGAGAGTACACCAGGGGCCAGCCACTGAGCTATACAGTCAGTCACCGAGTAAAAGTGAAAGTAGGATCTACAGAAGAAAATAAACAGCACAGAGGCAAAAGGTAGATGGGGTACAGTTAGTAAAAGGTGGCTAGAAACAAGCCAAGCTAAGGCCAGGCATCTATAAGAATAAACCTCCGGCCAGCTGGTGGTAACACGTGCCTTTAATCCCAGCACTTGGGAGTCAGAGGCTGGCGGATCTCTGTGAGTTCGAGGCCAGCCTGGTCTACAAGAGCTAGTTCCTGGACAGGCTCCAAAGCTACAGAGGAACCCTTTCTCGAAAAACAAAACAAAAACAAAAAAAGAAAAGAAAAGAAAAGAAAGAAAGAAAGAATAATTCTCTATGTGTGAATTATTTGGGAGCTGGGTGCTGGGTCCCTAAAGAGTAAAGAGTAAAAATAACTAACAACAGGGTGGAGGTTAATCCTTCCTTTAATCCCAGCACTAAGGAGATGGAGGCAGGCAGATCTCTTTGAGTGTGAGGCCAGCCTGGTCTACAAAGTGAGTTCCAGAATAGCTAAGGCTACACAGAGAAGCCTTGTCTGGAAAAACAAAAAACAATAGCAAAAAAATCACACACACACACTGTAAAATGAATAAATAAATAAATTTTAAAGAGACAGAGATTATCTGGATCTAGGCAGGAAGATTATAAGTTTGAGGCCAGCCTGGGTCACTCAGCAAGATGGTTTTTAAATAAATATCATTAAACTATAAAATCAGATTGAGGACAAGGTGGAATGTCAGTATCTTGAGATGAGCGAGGTCTAAGAGCAGGATGACCCTGCGCAGTATTGTGAACGGCTCTACACTACTGCTGTGGACTCGTGAACTTGAATGTGGTAAACTTTATGAAAAACTGTTTTGTTTTTGGGTTGTTTTTTTTTTGTTTGTTTGTTTTCTTTTTTTTTTTTTTTTTGCTTTTTTACTTTTCTTTTCTTTCTTCTTCTTTTTTCCCCCCAGTTTTTCAAGATAAGATTTCTTAACCCAGCAGTGGTGGCACACACCTTTAATCTCAGCACTTGGGAAGCAGAGGCAGACAGATCTCTGAGTTTGAGGTCAGACTTCCAGAATAGCCAGGGCTACCCAGAAAATTCCTGTCTCAAAAACAAACAAACAAAAACAAAAAAACCAAACCAAACAAACAAACAGGAAGAAGAAGGACAAAAGACAGGTGTGTCTTAACCGCCCTCCTCAGGGAGCCAACTTGCAGAAATGGGCAAATGGTGAGTCAGAGGGCTGAAAGGTCTTGGGTCAAACGGGAGGTGGTGTGTTTGGAACCCGAGGATTCAGTCTGTGCATGGATATAGTGACCCGAGGAGCTGGGAGCCACCCCAGGCACCCCAGTCACACATCTAGCAAGTGAGCATGGGTCTTACCTCTACCTGTCTCCAGTATGAGTCCAAAGTGGATCTCCCCATCTCTGAAGAATATCCCGGAGTGCGGCTGAAGACAGGGCCCTCTGGTGAAAGATGTTGGCTGTGCAAGTGTGGTAACACCCCAGGTTCAGTCCCTGGAACCAGAGGAACACTCCAAAAGGAGAGAGCTGATTCCTGAAAGTTGCCCTGTGACTTCCACATGTGCAGTGTGGTATGTAAGAGCATATCTGCACTGACATACACACAGTGACACACATCACAAATACACACCACACACACATCACACACACCATACATCACACACGTCACACAACAGCAACAAATAAGAAGAAGAAAAGAAAAAAAATGGGAAAGATCTCAGCATGGTGGCCATACTTTGGCTTCAGCCTTCTGAGGCTCCAAGAGAGAGAAGAATTCTGTCTTTGGACTTCTGGCCTCTGAGATTGACAGGCAACAGATGACAGCGACCTCTGTCTGCACCCCTCCTCCAGAACTAGCTAATAGCAGACGGTTCTCGAACTGGCATCAATCCTCTCCTCTCTGTGACTGGATTCCTCTCTCTCTCTCTCTCTCTCTCTCTCTCTCTCTCTCTCTCTCTCTCTCTCTCTCTCTCGTTTTTTGAGACAGGGTTTCTCTGTGTAACAGTCCTAGCTGTCCTGGAACTAGCTCTTGTAGGTCAGAGCTGGCCTCAAATTCACAGAGATCCGCCTGCCTCTGTCTCCCAAGTGCCGGGATTATAAAGGCGTGTGCCACCACTGCCCGGTCCAGCTTCACGTTTTCAAATTTACCCTTAATTATATTTATTTTTCTTAATTTTAGAGGAAAACACAAACTCCTTTGGGGTGGGGGTGGTAGTGGTAGTGACTTCTGTGGTCAGTCTCTTGTACACTATACTCACGTGTGTCAGAGTCATGCAAAATGCTTGTTTAAACACCTCTGGGTTTGGGCGTAGCTAGAAGGAGAGGGCTTGTTGGCGTGTTATAAGGACCTGGAAATAAAAAAACGAACAAACAAGCAAGGAAATCTCAAAACAAAACAAGACTCCTGGGTCCAGCCCAGACAGTTGGGCGTTCCCAGAGCTGGAAGAAGATAGCAGTAATTTGCACTGGTAAAATACTTCCTTAGGGCAGGGCGGTAGTGGCGGCGCGTGCCTTTAAACCTAGTACTCAGGAGACAGAGACAGACAGATCTCTGAATTCGAGGCTAGCCTAATCTACAAGAGTTAGTTCCAGGACAGGCTCCAAAGCTACAGAGAAACTCTATTTCGAAAAAACAAAAACCAACCAACCAAACAAACAAAAAACTTCCTCGAGCTCAGCTTCCCACACCTCTGTCCTTTCCTGTTGGAAGAAAGCGGAGCTCCACCCATTGGAGGCGGGGCTTGTTGCTTCCGCCTCCCAGCACGATCCCTCCGTTCTCATTGGCTGTCGCTGGAGTCATCACAGAACGGTCGCTCTTTCTCCGGAACGCCGGGCTCGGTGCTGGGGCCAAGTCCTGCTTGTGTTGGTGGTGGGATGGCGGCCGAGACGCAGCCCCTTCTGGTCAGGGATCGAGGTAGTGGAGCCCGCTCTGGTGAGTGAGGTGGCACTTTCATTTTTACTTTTCTTTTTTTTCTCCTAACTTTTTGAGACAGGATCTCAAGTAGCCAGGCTGGCTTTGAACTCCAGATCCTCTTGCCTATACTTCTCGAGTGCTGGGAGGGGGTTCCTGCACCACCAGTTCACCCCGTCTTCCTCGTGGGGAAACTGAGGCTTAGAGAAGAGTTTTCCAAACCACGGTACCCAGGCCTGTGTGGCAGAATATCCTTCTGGGAGTGACTTTGCTCTGGCTGCTAGGGACTGAAGCTGGTGTCCCGAGGCCAGGTAACTTCCTTCCTTGACCCCTTAAGTGCCAGGAGGGGTGGGGGCTTATCCTCTCTCTCCTTCTCTTCCCTTCCTGTGGTCAGGGACATTGGTGAACTCAGGGAAAGTGAGGTCATCCTCCCAGCCATCTTCAGAGGGTTAGGTGATTCATGCCTGAGAGGCAGAAGGTTCTTGTTCTCATTTTCCAGATGAGGCCACGAGAGAGAAGAAAGGAGAGGAGCCCCCCCCCCCGACCTCTGACCTACCGAAGGTCACAGTCCTGCCCTCTGGTGTGGTCACTGCCAGTACACTGCCCTGTGTGTGCACGCCTGGCCATTTAAACTTCCCTTTCTGGACCTCCTTCCCTCTTCTGTTTGGGAGCAGACTAGATTGGCACAGTGGTCCCTGTCTGCCCACAGCTCATTTCTAGCCATTGAATAATGAGGCCACGGATGGAGACGAGGAAGTTAGAGGCTGAGGTGACCACACATCTAACCCCCAACCCCCATCCCAAGTGTTGAGGTATATGGTTCAGGGACACCTGCTTTGTGTGGGGGCATCTGGGGACCTTTCTGGGTGTGGGACTTTGGCAGGTTGCTTAGCTTGAGTTTCAATATAAGGGGGTAGTAATGGGCTGGTGGGGTGGGGGACACATTTTGGGCATCCAAAGAGAGATGCTGTAGTCTGGTGTGTGGGTCCTGACAGATGTCCAGGACGGTAACATCACGATGTCTGTAAGTTCTGGCCCTGAAGAATGGACAAGTGACAGTTTCAGTCTTCTCTGTTGAGACAAGACTCAAGGCTGGGGCAGCGTCACATGAGAGACCCTGAGGGCTCTTTGTCCAAACACTGTGACTTTGGCTGAGGCTGTTGAGAACCCAGACAATGCTCTTGGTGTTTGCATCTCCTGGGCTGGGCTGTCCACGAGAATACATCTTTAGTCTCCACACAGCATCCTGTGGGTGAGAGATGGTCTCCAGGCTCTGGGTTTGGCTGTTCTGTAATCAGACTCTTAGAGCGGGGAGCTGTTGCTATAGGCCTCCCCAAGGACCCCAGGGGTTCCTGCAGTTGTGACCTGCTGAGTCAGGCCTACCTGACTGTCCCCCCCTCCCCCTGCCAATGTTACATAGAGTAGTTTTGTCTTGTTTCTGGATCGTATGAGGACGAGGGTGCTTATAGACTATGTGGGCTAATTGCAAAGCTGGGGAACTTCGTAGTCGGGTCCTGCTGGGAAGGGTTGAGAGGAAGCTGCAGAGAGGTAAGGGACGTGCCCAGGGTCATACAGCATGCTAGGCAGGGGTCCAGACTGATTGTGTAGAGTCTAGAGTGAGACCTGGCTGTCGGGAAGTAAGTATCCATAGGTATTGTGGGGGACACAGTGTCTGAGGCCCTGTCACCATCCCTCACTTTGCCTCATCTGACCCTATGTGCTCAGGAGAAGTCCCCTGGCCCTCGTGGTTGGAGTTATAGGTAGCAACAGGTGATTACTGCCTAAGTTGATGAGTTCAGGGCAGGGCAGGTAGCCCTGGGGGAGGCTCTGAACCCTCAGTTTGGAAGAGGATCCTCTGGCAGAGACAACAACCTGGGCATGGGCTTCGAGGTTCTGGAGAGCCAGGCCTTGACAGGGTCAAGTTCAGATGGATGGGGCAGGGTGGCGAAGCAGCAGGAGACAGAGTGGATGGGCAGTTCCCAAGTGTCAGGATGTGGTGCAGTGTGGACCTGGGGCATCGGGGACCCCCAGAAACCTATGGCCTGCTTCCTAGAGCTTGTGACAAGCTTCCTAGAGCCGCAGGTAGGAAGAATGCTGATGGGAGTGGGCGGGCCTTCTTCAGGCCCCTCATTCCTGGGTGAGCTCAGATAGCGAGACTCAGAACCTTCCCACCAACAGGCACAAGCTAGATGAAGGGGCCCCTGGTACAGAACCCTAGGGTGCTGACCCACACCTGTGATGGCTTGTCTGAGTGGACATGAGTCTTTATAGTCGGTTCCGGGCCTCGACTAGTGTTTTGTCTGAGAAACTTTTGTGGTTCATGGCTTTAGGCCCAGGCTACACTCTCTAGGGCATGACCGGGCTTCCAGGCTTTACCAGGCTGCCCTCAGCTGCCTTTCTCTTTGGGCCAGTTGGTTTTCAGTTCTGCCATGCAGGGAACACAGCAGTATGGCTTCTTCTTCATAGCCATCTCAGGAAGGCTTCAGGAGTGCCAGTACCCACAACCCTCAGAGCCTCTCTGAGAAGCAGTTAGGGTGTCTTTAGGATAAGCCTCATGGGCATACATGCGGGGAAATCCTGAGATCCTGGTTGATAAGGACAGAGCCAGGAGTGAGGTACATCTCCTGTCATCCTCTGGGGTTTACTGCCTCTGTTCTGTGACCCTAGACGCAAGCCCCAAGAACTAGAGCAGGTGGCTCTTTAGAGAGGGCACACTGTGTAGGCTGCCGCTGGGGCTCCGTACATGGCTGTGCACTGCCTCAGGGCTTCTTGCTGTGGTGGCTCTGTTCTTATCGGGGCATGGCTCCCATGGGTCCCGGGAGGCCAGATTTTATAGAACTGCATAGCGAGATAGCTGGATGGTTCACTCTGTTTCAAGCATGCTGTGATGTGAACCATTGGAGCTGTGCAGTCCCCTGGTTTCCCTGCTCAGAGTTGTATTCGGGAACCACCCGGTCTTGAAGGTGGGGAGGGGGTGAGAGCTCTGTGGTTGTTGGCGTTGGCGGGAGAGTGAGCAGATACCTTCCATTCTAGCCGTAGCTCCCAATTTTGGTGTGAAATCTTGTGTTCCTTGGATAGAGATTGCCCCGACTCAGAGTGGAAGATTCTGGTTGAACAGGAGGTGGAGGTGGCATGGGTGATGATGGCAGCCCCTTCACTGAGCCCACTTGTGCACCAGGGGCTCCTGCACCACATGGCTTCCACCCGGGAGCTAAGCAGGTGGCCACTGGCATGCACTTGACAAGGGTGACCTTTCCTGTTCTTTCCATGTGAGTAGATGGGAGTGGGGGCTCTGAGTATGGTGCCAGGGTCCTGCAGGTCACTACTGCCTCTGTATCCTTGTGTGTGCTGTGCCCTGGGCAGCGGTGGTCATGGGGTAGAGCTGCCTTTGCTCCAGGCCTGATGTCTTCCACCCATGCCATTTTTTTTCCCCTGCTTAACACTCTGGCCTGGACAGGTACCTGCTGCAGAATGGAGGCCCCGGCTCCCGTCCTGCTTGTGCTCCTCCTATAGAGCTGAGGCTGCTGTGTTCCATTGCTCACCTGCTGTGTTCCCTCTACCTGCAGGTGCCACAGCCAGACAGGAGCTCTGCATAGACCAGGCTGTGGTCTTCACTGAAGATGCCATAAAGGTGTGTGTGTAGTGGCTGCCCTGCTGACCAGGAGTCTGCCCTGTCCTTTGTCCCTTACTGTCCTGGGGCAGGGGCCTTCATTTAGGATAGATACAATGGCAGGTACCTGGACCCAGCTCTCCCTTGTCCTCTGATGGAGGCCGTCACCTTAGTGCTGGAGTCATGGTGTCGTTGATTTAGTATGTACTGAAGCCTGTCATGGGCCACCCTGTGCTAGACCCAGGTCCGGGAGACACCTGCAGGATGGATACAGTTGTATTGGAGAGTGGAGCGGGCCTTCCATGCACAGCCTTAGCCTGTACTGAGGGAGGAGCTCTCTCTACTGGGCAAGCTCTGTAGCTTGTACTGTCTAAGCCTGAGACCCAGTGAGGAGCTGACACGGACTTACTGTAGCATACCTAGATTAGGCCTGACTCTGGGGAGATTGGGTCACTGGATTGGGCCACGTGTAGTATGTGGGTACAGTGAGTGGACTGTGGGTACATATATGTATGAGCCACATATTCACATATGTGGCATTAAGGGAGACCCCTCCGACTCCCATATGTGTGTGCCACTGAGGGGAACCCCACTCAAGCCCAGTGTGTGCAGCACTGGGGGAATCCACTCACACCCCTGTGTGTGATGTGCTGGAGAGACCCAACTCAAACCTCTTTGTGTATAGACTTGGGGAGACACTGGGCCAGTGACCCTAGTCCCTTCCCTGTATTGTGGTACCAAGGACCCTGCTCATTTCGCTCTGGGCGTGGCTGTGTTGCAGGAGGGCCTGTCTCATGCTCATGTGCCCTTTGTTCCCAGTACCGCTCCATCTACCACCGCATGGATGCTGGCTCCTTGTGGCTTTACCGCTGGTACTACTCGAACCTGTGCCAACGGTGAGACTGCTTCCCAGTGGAACCGGGCTGTGCAGACCTACTTGGTGGGGTTGGGCCGACCCTACACTGTCTTGGGCTAAGCATGCTCCCCATCCACGGACATAGGTGATCCGTGGTCCCTCTTCCACAGAGGAGCCAGCTGTGGCCAGAAAGTTAGTGGTGGTAAGGGCTTCCTCCTTAGAATGCTGTGTCAGCCTAACCCCTGAGTCTTGGGCAAGGCTGTGTTACTTGGCCAAGCATGGTAGCCCCAGCCAAGAAATGCCAGCTGCTGCCTACTAGCCCCTGGACCCCAGTGCACCTCCCAGTTGGCTTCCTGGCCCAACAGGCAGCAGCCCTTTACCCACTGACAGTGTTTGTTTCCTTCCCAGAGTACTGGGCTTCACCATTTTCTTGATCCTGGCCTTGGCTTTTGTGGAGTTCCCATCATCATTCACAAGAACAGCGGATGTGCGCTACCGCTCCCAGCCCTGGCAGCCACCCTGTGGCCTGACGGAGACCATTGAGGCTCTCTGCATGTTGATCTTCCTGGTTGACCTCTCCGTGAAGGTGAGGTGGGTGGTATCAGGTCCTACCCACAAAGCTCCTGGTGTTGTTCAGATGGCCTGAGCTATCATTGTGTGGCTGCTTGGGAGCCTTGGCACGTGAATGAAGGCGTGGTGTGTTGTGCTCTCTTAGGTTGTTTATATCTATTCATGTGTGTGTGTGTGTGTGCGCGTGTGTATGTGTGTGTATGCGTGCATGCACACACACTTGTGATTGGTGTGCTCAGGGTGGTTTCTCGTTTTTTTCTTCTATCTTTGCCCATGACGTGATGGGCAGCTCTAGGTTTTTGTTTTTTGTTTGTTTTTTTGAGACAGTGTTTCTCTGTGTAGCCCTGGCTGTCTTAGAACTTGCTCTGTTGACCAGGCTGGCCTCGAACTCACAGAAATCCACCTGCCTCTGCCTCCTGAGTGCTGGGATTAAAGGTGTGCACCACCACCGCCCACCAGGTGCAGCTCTAGGTTTTAACTGGCAAGAATTTGGTATGCGAAAAAAAAAAAAGAAAGAAAGAAAGAAAGAAAGAAAGAAAGCAAGCAAGCCAATTTGGTATTCACTGGTCCAAATGGCCTGGTGTGAGTGTATTCTCTAGGTGAAAGAGAGCAGAGATTGTTATCTGCTATGGAGGCAGGTGTGATGATGGGACATCAAGAGGGCAGGATGGGCAGGACCCCCCCTCCTGCATCACCTTCCTGGAGTGGCTGTCAAGCCCACTCGGTACTTGTCCTTTTGTCCTCCTGTCTTGGAACGCTCTTTTGTTTGCTTGGCACGCACTGGTGGCTTAGATACACAAAGCTGATGGGACCTGTGATACCCATGAGGAACCCAGCCAGAGAGGCTGAGTGCCACCCCTGAGTCACAGCCGTGAGTCACTAGCAGCCTTGGCAGGAATGCATGCTTCCTGACCCCTGCTCAGCTCCTCACTCCCCACCAGCAGTGCACGGAGACTGGACTGTAAACCCCCCACTCCGTTGCCCAAGGCCTTGGGCATGTACCGATGTCCTCTGCCTGGCTACAGACCTACGTCTGCCTGGCTTGCTGTTCACTCTTCCCCGTCTCTTGCAGGGCTACCTGGTGGGCCAGGCCCAGTTACAGGAGAACCTGTGGCTGCTGGCCTACTTCGTGGTGCTGGTTGTGTCTGTGGTGGACTGGATCGTTTCACTGAGCCTGGCTTGTGAGGAGGTAGGTGGCATGTCAGCTCCAAGACCAAGGCAGCCCTGTGGGTATGATGTACAGGTGCAGCTGAGCCCTGAGCCATGTGTCCATCTGCCCGGTGCTGTTCATGTCCTGGAGGGCCTTGGTTTCCCCCATCGTAGGAAAGGGACTGGGGCTTGACAGCCAAAGTTTCCCCTGTGGTGTCCCATTGGGGAGAGGACCTAGAATCAGGGTCCAAGTTGCTGTGACTCCTTATCCTTCAGTTTGCAGTGAACTTTCCTGGTCAGGTCCCTTATAAGAGAGCCATCCCAGGGCATCGCTGTGCCCGTGGCTGTTTGAGCTCAGCCCTAACAAGCCTCATCCACTGACTCAGCACTGACCACAGTGCCGTGCTTCCTTGGAAGCACCCGGGACCCTGGGAGGTGGTGTGGGCACCGAGGCAGGGGCAGGTTGGTTCGGCCTTCATGGATCTGTTAGTATATGATGGGAACTGAATAGAGGGACTAAGACTTAGTGGAGCCTAGAGGGCTGATGGGAAACAACACTTGGAATCCCAGCTGCAGAGCTGGCTTGTCCTCTGCCCTTTGGGTGGGTCCTGCCTGATAAGGAAGGACAGCCAGTGATGGGAAGGAGGGAAGCTTGTTTCTCACCACCAGCCTGCAGCCTCCCCCAGGCCCTACAGGGAGCTGGTGGGAGAGTGGTGGGCGGTGAGTCCCTGCCCCCATACCCAGCAGATACTGAGGGGCACGGAGGCACAGTTCTACAGCTATTTGGCACCTTCCACTTCCTGTGTGTTGTCACCCCCACCCCCGTAAGATGCAGCTCCTCTTCTGATTGAGGAAGAGGTGCCCATGCCTTCCTGGAACAGGAGGGAGATAGCCCTATAGCCATCATTTCTCACTGAAGCTTCCCATGGGTCTCTGCACCTGACTGGTTCCTAGCTGTGCCTCTGCCGGGGTTCTTATGTGCTGCCATGAGGGAGGAAGGTGAGGAGAAGAAGCTCCTTGTGATGCACGAATGAGTCCACCTGGTAAATGAGCCAGGGTTGGGGCACAGAGCGGCCTGGCCGCCTACATAGTCTATGTAATGTCCCTCGGCAGCCTGCTCTTGTCGCTGTGCCTCGTCCTTGTTAGCTGGCCAGGTTTGTCGTGGATACTGAGACCTTCACCCTTAGAGCTGGATTCTCTAGTTCTGCCTCCCCCTCTCCCTCATAGCTGAATGCTGTGTCAGCCCTTCCAGGGCCTTGTGCATGCTGGGCAATGTTCTCCCGCTGAGTCACTCCCTGGCCCCGCAGCTTTAGTTTTCCCTGGAGGACTTGGGGCCTCCTTATCACTCCTGAGTGGCGGTGTCCTGTTTTGTGTGCTGGAGTTGGTTATTTGCCCTCTGGACAAGTTAGGGTTCCGTGTGGTGGGACCAGTGTGTGTCCTCGGTGGCTTCTGCCTTTGGAGGTGGGTATTTCCAGACTAATAGGGTCCAGCATGGCAAGATGAATGTAGCCATGTGGTCACTGAAACCCAGCTTCATGAGCCTGAACCCTCAAACTCTGGACCCTTCCTGCGGGCTCCAGATCTGGTAGCCACAGGACAGAAGGGTTCCTCTGCCTTCCAGTGACATGTGTCATACTGAGGTAGTGAGACCTGCTCACTGGGCCATTTCCAGGCTCTAGGGTGGGGGTGCTTGGCGTGACACCGTGGACAGAAGGGCAGAGCTTAACTGGCATAGCTGTCTGTCCAGGGATGGATCAGTGTCCCACATGGGGAAGGGCACAGTGCCATCTGTCACCAGGAGCCATGCCTTGTGTTAGGCTCTGCTTCTGCAGAATGAGTGTGTCGTTGGCCCCAGGTAGAGCCTTCACCCCTGTCCTGGTGGCTGCTTCATGTGTAGCTGAGGTCAGACGCTCAGGGTGTTTGTAGGACCTGCCAAGTTGATGTGCTGGTTACACACTTCCGGAGCCTGAACGCCAGCACCCTGTGCCTGTTTGGAAGGACCTGTCCCCATTGCCCTCCAAACTCCTTGTTCCCAGTCCTTCAGCTCTTTCCATGATATTCTCTGCTCTCGGGAATCGTGCTCAGTTAGCAGACCCCTGCCTGCCACCTTTCTGAGGGACTTTTCCACCTAAGGCTGGCATGTCACATGAGGTCCGTCTCTGGTTAGGTGGCTGTATGACTCAGAACCTCTGTAGCTATCGGGGTCCTCTTGAAGCACCCCCACAGATGCCGGGTGGCTTTATGGGGGAGGGCCAGGCACCTGGCCTGCTTTGCCAGACCAGGTTTGGCTTCTGCCCAATTAAGTCCTCATGGTGGAAGGGTTGGGCGACATAAGGTCTGCCAGGCACTGGTGGTTGTGACCGCATGCACTGTCTATCGCCGGGTGCTTGAGGTTGTGACCGTATTCCCTGTCTATCACCGGGTGCTTGCTTCCACTCTGGGATCTGGGTTCTGATTCTCAGTGTCGCCATCTTTGGAGATGGTCACCTGGCTGTGTTTTTTCTCATCCTTAGTCTGTGGCATTGCTAGGCCCACACAGCCAGCAAGACCATAAGTAGCCTTTGTGTCCCCGTATGATTGGAGGTGGTCCAGGCTCTGGAGGACTGGAGACCTGGGTTCTGGCCTGCCAACCATAGGTGGTATGTGGTGGTCCAGGGAGCTGAGGGCACTGACCTCTCAGTCACGGGAACCAGGCAGGGCATCTGGGTTGGACCAGAGCCCTGAGCAGTTTTCTGGTTGCTGTGGTTCCTGTTGCTCTCTCATTCTGTTCTGTGCTCTGGGGTCCTTCTGTGTGAGCACAGCCCAGGAGGACCAGCAAGTCCTCACAAGGGTCCCTTGAGAGCCTGTCATGTGTAAGTGTGCGTGGGCCATTGTCCTGTGTTACCAGGTGCTAGAAAGAGGCTGCTGATAGGCCTTGTGACAGGTGCTGTGATGGAGAGGAACAGGACAGTGAGCAGGGGACGGGAGGCATCAGGCCAGGATGCAGGAATGCTGCGAGCTGTCAGCTGTGGCCAGCAGGCCTAGGACTACTCACTCCCTTCTCCAGGCTCTGGGATCCCTAGAAAGAAGGGATGCTTGGTCCTGGTTCAGTGGCTGGTTCAGTGGCTGGCTTCTTGTCTTCTAGTCCCTGCGTGTACGCCGGTCACTCCGTCCCTTCTTCCTGCTCCAGAATTCCTCCATGATGAAGAAGACCCTGAAGTGCATACGGTGGTCACTGCCAGAAATGGCCAGGTGAGCACTGGGGCCGGAAGCTGCAAGCTCTGCCAGAGGAACCAGAGGGACCAGAGGGTAGGCCCGCTCCTATGTGGGTATGGTTGGGGCAGCCCTCCCTCTTGGTACTCCCAGCCCAGCATCCTGCAGGAGTCAGTGGGCAGTGTTTGGGGTCCTGGTCAGACCTGGTCAGACACTATAGACTCATACCTACCACACCTGTTGCTGAGTTGAGCAGATGCCGCATTTCTTGTCTCTGGGGTCTCCCATTGGTTGGCCGCATCTGCAGCTTTAGTTCAGCTGCCTCTTGCACTGTTTGCAGCTGTGCTGACCTGGACCCTGTAGCTCTTGGGTTCAGCGCTATGGAGCTTCAGTTCCCCAGCCCTCTTGGCTTCTGCCAGAAAAAATATCATCCATGCCCTTCCTCTGCTTCCAGTCCCTTCTTTGGTAGGGCACCTGCCTGTCTGGCCCCAAAAGATAGAATTGACCTCTGTCCTCTGTGTTCTGGTCCCTGGCTGGCATGCCCCTTGGGTTGTGTCCTACCACAAACAGAGGATCCAGGGTAGACCTGGCTTCAGGTCCCTGTCCCAGGGCCAAAAATACTCAGTGTCTCCAAGGAGAGGAGGGAGCACTGTGCTCATACCCGAGGGCGTGGGCAGGATGGTGTCATGCCTCTTGGGATGTGTGGCCTGTGCCGTGCCAGGCTGAGTACCACCCTTCCTCCCAGTGTCGGGCTGCTGCTGACAATCCACCTGTGCCTCTTCACCATCATTGGGATGCTGTTGTTCACCATTGGTGAGAAGGTGAGTATGGCCTTGACCATAGGTGAGGCTCATAGGCCCTTGTCCTGCAAAGCCTGCCTGGTCTGGAGTAGCCAGGGTGACCAAGGGTGACAGACCACGAAGTGGTTCATGATGCCTCTTTTTTTTTTTTTTTTTTTTAATATTTATTTATTATGTATACAATATTCTTTGTGCATGTATGCCTGAAGGCCAGAAGAGGGCACCAGATCTCAATACAGATGGTTGTGTGCCACCATGTAGTTGCTGGGAATTGAACTCAGGACCTTTGGAAGAGCAGGCAATGCTCTTAACCACTGAGCCATCTCTCCAGCCCTCATGATGCCTCTTGAGGGGCTGTCTCTGCATGTCCAAACTTCCCATCACTGAAGCCTTTGTCCACCCCTGCCCTCTGTGCTGGTGACCTTCTCCATGTCCATGTATGACAGGCTCTTCACGGAGGGTGACTTGAAGAGTCCTCTCCAGTCTAACTATGCCTCAGCCAGGGCTGCCCTTCCTGGTGCCTGCTCCAAGCCCCAGCAATGCTTGGCTAAGTTCCTGGCCTCTGACTCTGGGCCCCTGCCCTGCCCAGCTGCAGTTGAGACTTTGACCCTA
Source organism: Chionomys nivalis (assembly GCF_950005125.1). Lineage (NCBI taxonomy): Eukaryota > Metazoa > Chordata > Mammalia > Rodentia > Cricetidae > Chionomys > Chionomys nivalis. The sequence goes on from NC_080093.1 coordinate 52,087,146, forward strand.
GCAACTTGATGCCATGGAGGGGTGTCTAGCTGTCTATCTGTGGGGACATCTGCCTTGGCTGCTCACCTATGAGTTCTGTGTGTCTCACCTCACATCTAGCAAGGGTTATGTCCAGGCCAGATCACTGTCCTCCAGCATGGTCCGTCCTGCATTTTTGCATCTATTGGGGGGTGACTGGCGTGATCACGGCTGGTCACCCGTGACATTGAGGTGATATAATGGAGTTGTGCTGCCAGGGCGGGAGAAGGCAAGATAGTGCCTTCCAACCATGGGGTGCTGGGGTGGTCCCGTGTGTTCCTGCATGTGAGTGTCTCTGTACATGTGTGCCTGTCATGGCTGCATGACTCTCTGGATAATTCAGGATGTGTAGTGTGGGTGTGTCCAGAAGGTTTCCCAACCCTGTAACTTCTTATGACATCCGTGTCTTCCATCCTTAGTCATCTGTGGCATGTGCATGTCTGTGAGTCTGTGTTTGTGCCATTTGTGTGCCTGCCTGCCTGCATCCCATGTGTTGTGTGTCTGTTGATGTCTCTCTATGTACATGTCTGTGAGTGTCTCTTTGTGTGTATGTGAGTATGCATGTCTGTGTCTGGGTGTGTCTCCGTGTTTATGTATGAGTGTGTTTCTGTGTGTCTCTCTGTGTGTATATGGGTGTGTCTGTGTGCATATCCTGGGTATGTCTCCATGTATGTATATGGCTATGTCTCTGTGTACAAGTCTGGATGTGTCTCCACATGTCTGTGTCTTTGTGTTATTTCTGTGTCTTTGTGTAGTATGTCTCCATCTCTGTTTGTAGGTGTCTCCATGATGTGTCTAGCGAGTGCCTGGGTCTATGTATCATGCCTGTGGTTGACAGGGGCAGGGACTACACTGCCTTCCACACCCCTGAGACCTGTGTGTAACTGTCATATGACTATAGTCACTGCTATTTCTCAGAGCCCAGGCTAAGCAGGCAGGCAGTGTGGGGGCTGGCAAGTGGCTAGAGCCTCAACCGCAAAGTGAATGTGGGGGCCTTTCCCCAAGAATGCTATATCCAGTGCTACCAGAAGATTCCTCCTACAGACTGGGTTTCTTCCCCGGGAAGGGGAACCAGGCTGAACAGGATGAGGGTTGTGTAATTGAGGCTGTCTTCCTGTCATGGTCTTGACAAACATCTCGTGGTCTTGACAATCATCCCATTCCCTGTCTTCTGTTGTAATGGGGAGGATGTGAGGACCGACCCATGCTGAGTTCCTTGTCCCTGGTTATCTCCAACCTTGCCAGCCTGGCCTGGGGAACAGGTTGAAAGCCTGCTGCATGTCTCCATGGCCCAGCCTGGTGTCTCCAGGCTTTAATAACTGAGGACACAGTAACTAACCTTGTCTGAGCCCATCTGTAGGCGTTATCTATAACTGGCTCGCTTGACATCTTCCTCGCCACATGGTGCTAGATTTGAGGCATGTTTTCCCTAGCATCAGTGCTGTCATTGTACCTCACGGGCTGTGTGCCCCATCAGGGCTGTGGCACAGTGAGCTGGATAGGAACCAGGTCCCTATAGCCAGGGTGCTCCCTCTGCTGCTGCAGGCCCATGGCTCAGAAGAGCCTACACAGCCTGTGGAAGGAGTAGAGTTGTGGGGCTGCTGCAAGAAGCCTGCTGGGAGAAAGGTCAGGCTGGGAGCTCCTGCGTTGGAGGTTTCTCATTCCCTTGTCCCCCAGTCTTAGTTCCCTTGTCTGGAAACTGACGCAGGTGCTAGAACCTTCCTTAGCCAACATGAAACCTTCCCTGAGCTCACTCAGAGAGTTAGGGGATTGATTCAGGCCCTGGAGGGCTACTTCATTCCTCTGATACTGTCCCTGGACATGTCCCTGGGAGATGGCTTGTCCTCTGGGTTCCTTAGCTGAGCAGTGTCTTTGAAGGTGTTTGCTGTCCTGTCCTGAACCCAGATAGGGCTCCCTGGTCCTCCCCGTGTCTCTCAGCCTTGTTGCTACTTGTGACATTCCTGTCCCCCACCTCTGGTCATTTGTGGCATCTGTTACCACTGGTCGCTCATGGGTGGCAGTGCTATTTTGTAGATGAGACAAGTGGGTTCTATGGTTAATGCTTGTCCTGGAGCCTGTGTGGCAGAGAGACTGCATCAGGTGGCTATTTGCTGGGATGTTGGCGGAGCTGGCCTTTGGGTGGCAGGAGGAACTTTTCTTTGAAGTTGTTTTAGGAAAAAGTTGGTTCTGTGTGCATGAAGTCTGCTTCCTGTATGTCACCGGCCCTGTTTGCATTACACCCATTTTCTGGCTGGAGTCTGCAGCTTGGTAGGCACAGGGTAGCTCTAGGGGACAACCCCGAGTTGGGGAGTCTGGAGTCGAGGTTTCTGTGAGGCGGATACACTGCCTGTATTTGCTGCCCTCTGTGTCAGAGAGGACAGAGGCTGGGAGTCCAGGCATGACTACCCCTGTTGACAGCCACAGCAGTGTGGATAAGGCCTCTGAGTGATGTGAGTGACCAAGAGCAGTGAGTCTCTCCCAGGGGGTCCCACCCAGATCACTAGAGACACCCCACTAACTTGTGGCAGCTTCCTTAAGGCCACACTTTCCAGTCTGGGTCTTTGCTCATTCCACCCCCAGCTCTTCCTCATTGTACACACAGCTCAAGGAGGCTGACTGGTCCTTCATGTTGTTGCTTGGCTGCCAGGCTGCTATGCTCAGCTAGGCTGGCTCAGGGTTTCCTTCTGAATAGGCCATAGTGGTCAGAAGCCTGTGTGTGTGCCTTCAGGCCCTGAGCTCAAAGCCTGCTGGGAAGTGATAGTCAGATGCAGGTCAGGGGTGCTTACCCCACTCCCACCCCGAACCTCTGTGTGGTCCTGGCTGTGGGTCTGAGGGGGAGCTGTGTCAGACTAGACCTCAGCTGGGGGACAGTGGTCCAGGTGGCTCCCTCATCTGCTCTTAGGATGAAGCACAGAATGAGGAGAGGCTGACCTACTTCCAGAACCTTCCAGAGGCACTGACCTCACTCCTGGTGCTACTGACGACTTCCAACAACCCAGATGGTGCGTGTGGAGTGTGGGAGCTGGGGCGAGGGGCAGAGAGCCTGGCCTGGTGCGTGTGGAGTGTGGGAGCTGGGAGGGGCAGAGGGGCAGAGAGCCTGGCCTGGGAAGACCAGTTGGGATGCTGAGTTAAGGCGCCCGTCCTGAGTGTATGAGCTCTCTGGGGCCTGGCCACACTTCCTCTCACCACCCAGGCCTGCTGTGAGCTGTGTGCCATGCAGGAGCACCAAGTGTGGAGGATCCCAGGTCTTACCTGACCATGGGCTGTGCCTGGATGGGAAAGCTTCAGCCTGCTATCTGCTGGTCTTATCCTGGTCTCTAGGAGACCTCCCCTGAGGGCAGCCTGCGATTCCCACCCCAGAAGTGCTGTGCACCTGACCCTAAGCCGGTCACTGTGGGGAGAGCTGTGTAGCTAGGGGTGTGGTCACAGTGAAGGGGTGAAAATCTATCCCGGAGGGTACCAGTAATGGAACATGAAGTCCTCAGTCCCTCTGGGAAGGTAGATGATGCAGGATCAGGATGGAAGTGGGTCAGGTGCTTCAGTGTGTGCTTAGCCTCTGACTCTTCCTTTGTCTCAGTGATGATTCCTGCATATACCCAGAACCGGGTCTCTGCCCTCTTCTTCATACTCTTCACCTTGATAGGTAAGTGCAGGTGGGTCTGCGTGGACACCAGGTGGGCACTCACCCATGCTCCTCGGATTGCTTCTTCCTGGAACTTTGCCTTCATCTGCCTGCACCCTATAACTTCCCCTCCCCCACACCCCTTAACTTGCCTTTAACCTGTTTTCTCCTTATAGCTTTACCGCAGTTTATACCCTACACCTTCACCTTCAACTGACTTCTTAGTGTGTCCCTACCCTGTAATTCCACCTCAGCCTGTCCTGCCATACCCTCACCTCAGCCTGTCCTGCCAGACCCTCACCACAGCCTGTCCTGCCATACCCTCACCTCAGCCTGAACTGCCATACCCTCACCTCAGCCTGTCCTGCCATACCCTCACCTCAGCCTGCTCCCTCAACTTGCTCCCAACTTATCCTTCATTTCAGCTTGTCCAGCTGTGGCTCCATCTCTGCTCCACACCCTGCTATCTTTACCTCACTGCGCCCCCCATATACTTCGTTGCTCTGTCCCGTCTCCTCAGCGTGGCCCCTCTGGATACCGCTTGACACATCCTTCATCCTAGCCTAGTCCACTCCTGTAGCTTCACCCCAGTTCCCTATCCTGTACCTGCGTATGCCCCCCTGCACCTGTAACTTAACTCAGACTGTTCCCCACCCCAGCTCCATCTTAGCCTGCCCTCTCTGCTCTTCCCCTGATATGTGACTGTTGCTGCCCCTGTCTGTCTTGCTATCCATGACTAGGGATGCTTGGCCTTACCCCATTGGGTGGACACGGATGCAGGAGTCTGGGGTTGTGTGTGTCCCCTGTTATGAGGCAGAAGGGAACTCTGGGAATGTGATCGTGGTTGCTCATCTCGTGCTCCTAGCCACCATGTCCAGGCTGGCTGAGACCTTTGAGCCTGGGGATGGTTGTGGCGTAGCTGCTGCAGGCTCTGCCCCACTGGCCTCTGGTCAGGTGCTTGTTTTGTACTTTCACAGGAAGCTTGTTTCTGATGAACCTGCTGACGGCCATCATCTACAATCAGTTCCGTGGCTACCTGATGGTGAGCCACCCTGAGCCCTGCTGGGCTGTGCCGGAGCTGGCCCCAGAGGCCAAGGCGGGGTTGGGCCCTGAGTCACCTGACCCTGTGGGACGGGGAGCTGGCTTGTCATTGTCACTGCTTGTGAACCAGCTCAGACACACTGTCTCTGCTATGGGTCATTTCAGGAGCACAGGTATTGCCTTGGCTACCCTGCCTTTTCATAACAAGAGGAAAACAGCCATGGGGTGCAGCTCCTGGGGTGTCTGATCTGCACCCTAAATACACAGAAAAGAAATGCACATCCTGGAGGCTTCTGTAGTGAGCTGTGCTCAGCAGCCATTCCTGCACATCTTGGAGGCTTCTATCATGAGCTGTGCTCAGCAGCCATTCCTGCCTTGCCTTGGCTGGACTCTGTCCTTTGAGGACTGTCCCCTATAGTGGAGCCCAAGGAGTGAAGGGCTTGCTCCCTAGGCTACCCCTTAGCCCACTCCCCAGGGCAGGGTGGACGAGGATAGAGATGTGTGTGGGAACTGCCAGAGCTAGGTGTTCAGAGCCATCGTCTTTACAGAAGTCTCTACAGACCTCGTTGTTTCGGCGGCGGCTGGGGGCCCGTGCGGCCTATGAAGTCCTTGCATCCATGGCAGGGCAGACTGGAGCCACCTCTGAGGCGTGAGTGCTGGGTGGGGTCCTCCTTCTGGGAAGGGGAGCTGGGTGCTCACTAGGGATTTCCCGAGTAGCCCCTGCTGACTGGCGCCAGACTGGATTTGGAGCTGTGTAAACTGCCAAGCCCTCAGTGCTTCCGTTATCCTGTTTACTAAGGCAGGCATCCACACTGCCAGGTAGGCAGAGAAAGAAGACAGACAGTTCTGGTGTGTCACTGAGAAAGTTCTGGGCTTGACCACTCAGTGGCAGCACAGCCTGCTGTCCCTCTTTCCAGGGGCGTCTCCAGGGGATCTCAGGTGGGGCCTGTAGGACCCTTCAGCTCACCCCATGTTGGAAACTCACCAAGTCTCCTTTGCCTGCAGCAGGGTGCATTCATAGCCAAGTTCAGGCCGGAGCAACTGGTTCTGTTCATGCTCACTGGGGTGGGGTTTCTTTGCCACAGAGTTGGGGTAAATCCTGAAGACTTTCTGCGAGTACTTCAGAAAACCCAACTGCCCAAAATCTTCAAAGAGGCCATCATGCAGGTTGCTGCTCCTCCTGGGTCTGCCCCAGCTCTTGTTGGGTGGGTCGTCAGCCCAGTGCTCACCGCCCATGGGTTGGGAGGGGCCCAGGCATTGGGCATTGCTCTCCCATTGCCAGTGGCAGACCCAGCTTTTCTTCTACAGAAGGTGCGTTCCTATGAGGGCCGCCCGATGCTGGCTGATGAATTCCAGAAACTCTTCGATGAGGTTGACAAGGGTGTGATCAAAGAGGTAACTAGGTCTGGCCTGTGCCACCTGTCCAGTCTGGGCTAGTGGGGTTCCATTTCCCATTGTTTCTAATGACCCCTGCCAGGACTTGCCTTCCCTGGGTTGGCTCTTGACATTTTGGGCTGAATTTGTTGGCTGGAGACATTTATCATTTGGGGAAGTGGCCTGGGCAAGCTTGACCAGAGGAACATTCCACAGCATTCTTCTGTCAGAAACAAAGTCCTTTGGCCATTCCTCTGGGAGGTCTAAATTCTACCCCTTTCCAAGGCCTTTGCCTCTCACTCTGGACGCTTGTGCACTGTCCCTTGGGAGTCTTGGCTTCCACTTCAGCCTCAGTCAGAGGACGAGAATGTCTGCACGTGCCAGTGTGGGTTTCTGGGGTGAGCAGCATTGCCGGGCGTAGCTCAAGTACCCAGGCAGGCAGAGGGACTCCTGTCCTTGCCAGCCCTCCCTGAGAGGACCAGGGCAGGTCCCTGGCTGGACAGGCTAAAGTGGGGTCAGATGTGTCCTGCTGCTCAAAGCCTTGACAGTTCCAGGGCTGTGTGACCTGGCTGCTCAGCCTGCCTTAGGACACACCTTAGCCACGCAACAGACATTTAATACCTCACGGAGACATTCCAGGCCCAGTACCTCTCAAGGCCTCTCTGTGTACCTGGCCCATGGTGGCTTCAGGTGGTCATCCCTGTGTGTGTGTCCCCAAATCATCTTCTTACAAGGACATAGTCATGTGGAATAAGACCCTCCCTACACCTCACCTTCCCATGGTCAGTCACCCCAGAAAGGCCGTATCTACAAATGTATCACATTCTCTAGGAGTAGGGCTGGGCTTGGGTGGAGAATTCTGTGGCGCATGAAGGATCAGCCCATCTGTCAGCTGCCCTGGGAGGGTTGTCGGCTTACGTGACCTGGTCGCCATCACGGGTGGTCGTCCTCAGGCCTCCCCAGGCCTTCAGGAGGCATGCATTTGTTGCTGATGTCCTTGGGGGTGTTGCTTCTGCCCCCACCTTGGGACACAGGAGTCTGGTGAAGGTGACATATCATCAGGGAGCACTGTGCATGTACTCTGCCATCAGCCCTCTGCTTGGACCAGGTGGGCACTAAGGCTCAGGTGGTGGTTCCCAGCCTGGGTAGGAGGTCTGCTGCCTCAGGAGGCTACTGTGAGAATCCATACGGGCTGGGTTTGCTGTCCTTCAGTCTAGGTACAGTCAGACCTGGCAAGAGCGCCGTCTCCATCTAGGTTCTGTTCCTTGGTCTTGCCCTGTGCCTGCTGGGCTGCCCCTTCTCCCGATACTGGGGCTTGTCAACCTCTGGGGAGCATAGCAGCTGTCAAACTTGACTCTTCTCTCTCCCGCTGCCAGGGTACTCTGGCATCCTGTCGCAGTGCTGCCGAGGAAAGACACACAGACTGTGTCTGGCAATCGAAGCTCAGTAGAGCAGGCTCAGGCTGGGGACAGCCTAACACTTGAGCCATATCCCTCCTCTGGCCCCTTTCCCAGCTGCTTTTTGGATTCTTTGAGACAGAGTCTTCCTGTGTAGCCATAGCTATCCTTGAACTTACTATGTAGCCTTTGCTCAAGAATGCAGGGTGGAGTCAAAGCAATGCATGACTGCTCAGCTTTCCCAGTGACTTACCTGCTCTGTGGCCCATGCTGTTACTGGTGGTCCAAGATCTGAAGACTAGGATTGGGTCTTGAGAGATGTGCTCGAAGTTTTGAGAGCCTTGGGTCCTTGCCCTGATAGTATGTCCCTCTTCCCTCCAAAACTAAGTGAGTGAATTCAGTTATCTGGGGATTGCTAACTTTAGGGGCAGCCCCTTCCGAGAGGTGCCCTGCTGTAGGCTGGGCTGTGGCAATTTGCGTGATCTGCTTGCCTGTCAGCAGAGGGCTGGGTGCATGCTGGTGGGTGCAGGCGCTGTGCAGCTTCCAAAAAGCCCTTCAGCGAGTGTAGTCACCATTGGAGATGTGAGAGACTAGAAAACCCCCTCCCTTCCGTCCCCAGAGGCAGCCGCTGTCACGTGGGCACTGGTTGGTTCAGCTCTCAGTTGCATAGGAGTGTATGGCCATGTTCTGCTAAGTTTGAACATGATGGAGGTGCTGAACCTCTCTCAACAAGGTGTCAGTGTGCTTCCAGTCAGGCAGAAACCACAGGGGAGTGTAAACAAGGCCCCATCCCTAGGAGGAAATCTCAGAGGTGATGAAAGACTTGGGTAGAGAAGGAAGAGCCCTAGGACTGAGGGACAGTGCCCGAGCAAGGATGACCTTAGAAGGGGACCTTCCCCAGCCAGACTCAGGCCTCCATGGAGAAGTGTGGCTTATACCTGTAGAAAGAAGGTGGCCCAGAGCTCTTTGGGGGAAGGTTTCCAGACATCGTGGAGAAAGTGGCTGAGATTCCTGTGCAGAAGATGACGCAGATCTCTGGGGAGCAGACCTCTGGCCTGCCTGAGCCAGTGCCGCTCTGCGGGCCATTGGCAAAGTGAGAGCATTTGCATTGGGAGCTGCGGGGGCCACGCTATCTGCCGCAGAGGCGGGGGGGAGGGGTGTGTGTGTGCAAGGCGCTAAAGGGCCTCTGGGCAGCCAGCCCCTGCACACCAGCTCACTTGTCAGCAGGTCAGGCTGAAGCTCTAGGTGCCGGGACTACATGTCTGCAGAGTCACCAGGTGTCCTGATGCCACACCACTGCACGATACCTGAAGCTGCAGCAGCTGCGCACTGCTCTCTTGTCCTGCACCGTCTGTTGAGAGCCACCCCATGCCTGCTGTAGATAGGGATGCTGACAGGCACTGTATTCACAGTGGAGCTGGTGCTGACAGTGAATCAGAGCTGAGAAGTAGCGGCTGCTTTGACGACCCTTCCCAGAGGAGTCATTCTGTTCAGCAGAGTGTGTTGACATCTTCCTGTGGACAGCGCCCTGTGCAGTCCTAGGCGTGCTTGTCCCTGATCTGGAGTTCATCAAGTTTGAGATCTTTCCATGTGAACCACTCTTGGTGATGAACGCTCTTTCCTGTGCCCGCTGGTAGCCTTAACCATTCTTCACTTGGAGCTGTCACCTGAAGCGTGGCGTTTGCTAGTCACTGAAGAAGTCAGTGTTTTGTTTCATCTCAGTGGTTCCATTTCATCGTTGAAACTTACACCGAGGCTTACATTAGTTATAAATGCTTGGCCAATAACTCAGGCTTGTTACTAGTTCTTTTTTTTTTTTTTATATATTTATTTATTTATTATGTATACAATATTCTGTCTGTATGTATGCCTGCAGGCCAGAAGAGGGCACCCGACCCCATTACAGATGGTTATGAGCCACCATGTGGTTGCTGGGAATTGAACTCAGGACCTTTGGAAGAGCAGGCAATGCTCTTAACCTCTGAGCCATCTCTCCAGCCCCTTGTTACTAGTTCTTGCATTTAAATTAACCCATCTTTTTTTTTTTTTTTTTTTTTTGGTTTTTCGAGACAGGGTTTCTCTGTGGCTTTGGAGCCTGTCCTGGAACTAGCTCTTGTAGACCAGGCTGGTCTCGAATTCACAGAGATTCACCTGCCTCTGCCTCCCAAGTGCTGGGATTAAAGGCGTGCGCAACCACCGCCCGGCCTAACCCATCTTTCTTATCTACACTCTGCTACGTGGCTTGGTACCTTTTCTCAGTACTGCATGTCCAGCTTGCTTCTCCCTGCGTCTGGCAACTCCTCTGATTCTGCCCTTCTTCATCCCAACATCCTTAGTTTGGTTGTCCTGCCTATCCTTCCTGCCTGGCTACCATCCAGTCAGTTCTTTGTTAACCAACGAGAGTCATACATACTCACAGTGTACAGAGGATTACCCTGTGGTACCTGCGGGAAGCAGGAGCATCCCCTCTGCCTCCTCAGGGTGGATGCGCGCACATCAGATGGTCTGCGGCGTGAGTCTGGTGCGCCACCTCCCACTCTGTCCCTGTACCTGTGCCAGGGTGTCACAGGAAGTCATGGACCTCAGAAAACACTGGTCTTGTGAGGCTGCCCTCCCCTGCTGTCCACTCTGGACGGCCACAGTGCCCCTGGGTTGTCGTTCTGTAGTCCTAGCACTTGGTGAGCCAGCTTTAGGAATGTCTCACAAAGTACTGCCCATTCGGTATGCCTTTGTAGTTTTGGTTATTTGTTTGTTTATTCAATTATTTTTGTTTTTCAAGACAGTGTTTATCTGTGTAGCCCTGGCTGTGCTGTAACTCGCTCTGTAGACCAGGCTGGCCTCGAACTCAGAGTTCAGAGATCCGCCAGCCTCTGGCTCCCAAATGCTGGGATCAAAGGCGTGCGCCACCACTGCCTGGTGCAATTTTAATTTTTACTGTATTTTATGTACTTTTTGTGTGATGTATGTGCGTACACGCATGCCACAGTGCATGTGTGGGTCAGAGGACCACTTACGGGAAGCTGTTCTTTTCCCACATGGGTCCTAGGGGTAGAGCTCAGGTCGTCAGGCTTGGCAACAAGGCCTTTATGTGCATGAGGGGTTTGTCTACATGTATGTGTATATACCTCTTGTGTCCTTGGTCCCTGTGGAGGTCAGAAGAGGTCACTGGGTCACCTGGAACTGGAGTATAGATGACTGTGAAGTACCATGGTGGTGATGGGAACTGAGCCTGGATCCTCTGCAAGAGCAGCTAGTGTTCTTAACTGCTGAGCCATCTCTCTAGTTCCCAAGCACACATCTTGTTTTTTAAACTATTTTATTTATTTTATGTGTATGGGTGTTTTGTCTGCATGCATATCTGTGCATCATATGTATGCTGGTGCCTCCAGAGGCCAGAAGAGGGTGTTGTATCTCCTAGGACTAGAATTATAGATAGTTGTAAGCCACCAAGTGTGTACTGGGAATTGAACTTGGGTCCTCTGGAGAAGCAGCCTGTCCCCTTAACCACTAAGTCATCTTTCCAGTGCCCCCTCCCCTGCAAGCATATATTTCAAATGACTAATGTGGCGTGGTTACATACAGGGCGTTAGACATTTAGGTCATTTTGCTGTATAGGACCACTACTATAAAGGTCACTGTGATTAGGCTCTCGTGTATTTGGGATTACTTCTGAGGCTACATGGGGCAGAGCAGGAGGTAAGGCAGAAGGATGTCTCCTGCCTCACCACAGCTCTGAGAGTGTGGCTTCCCTTTGTAGCACCCGCCGAAGCCCCAGTACCAGTCTCCGTTTCTGCAGAGCGTCCAGTTCATCTTCAGTCACCGCTACTTTGACTATCTGGGGAACGTCATCGCTCTGGGAAACCTCCTGTCTATCTGTGTGAGTGGGGGCTTACTCTGTGGTAGTGTGGGAGGCCCTCTCCTGCAGCCAGCCTTCCCCTGTGCCCGTCTCTCCGCTAACACTGTGACTGGCCACAGTGGTAAGCCATCCTCCTCTGTGGCTCTGCAGGTATTCCTGGTGCTGGACTCAGACCTGCTGCCTGGGGAACGTGATGATTTTGTCCTGGGGGTGAGTTCAGGGGCGCCTGCTGGCCTGTGGAACTGTCAGCTCTGCCAGGGGCTGAGCAGTGAGGAGGAGGTACAGGGTGGAGACAGAGTGGCTGAGTCAAAGCAGAGATCCCTCATGGGGGTGGAGGCTCTGGTTAGATGGGCAGAGTGTCTGGGTGGGCACTTCCATGGGCCCCTGCTTAGAGGGGTGGGAAACTCAGGGTCCTGGGTCTTGTAGAGAGAAGAGACCAGCTGGGCTGCAGTGCCAACTGGGTCCTATGGACTGTGTGGCTTCAGGCTTTGGGCTTTGCCTCCAAGAATTAACCGTGATCTCTTCTGATGTTGAAAGGGTCTGTCAAATCTCTTGGGAATTGAAGCGTTCCACTTGGAACTTTAAGCAGAAGCCTATTGTTTATGTTAGATTCTGTTTGTGACTGTGTAGAGGCTCACAGTTCAGAATGAACAGAACTGTGTACACCTGGGGAGTGAGCCTCCCCTTGTTCTGTCCTGTGTGTGTGTGTGTGGGGGGAGTCTATATGACTCCCTTTAGAGGAAGAGTTGCTTGTGTTTCCTTCCTGGTGGAGGCCATCTTCCTTGATGAGTTCTTACCCCAAGCTCTCTGTCCTGTTGGGGAGAAACTTCTGCAAACTCAGGTTCCCCAGGCAAGAGCTGGGCTAGAATGTTCCCTTTCATTGCCCATTAGTTGGGGAGGCGCGGGTCAGGTGCAGATCTACATTCCTGGGGTGTCTGTGGACCTCAGAAATAGGACAAAACAAGAAGCAGAAATGCCGGCGATGCCATAAGCACGGGGGACAGGGTCCCGGAAGGGCAGCAGCGGAGGTGGGGGGAATGCTGTGGCCACAGGCCTTGGTGTCCTAGGATCAGCTCCGGGATGCAGCGGGTAAGGCTGGGTGCTGGGTTCTTCTGCCTCTTCAGATTTTTGACTACGTCTTCATCTTGTACTACGTGCTGGAGCTGCTGTTCAAGGTGTTTGCGCTGGGCCTGCGGGGCTACTTGTCCTACTGTAGCAACGTGTTTGATGGTCTCCTCACCATTGTCCTCCTGGTAAAGTCCATGCAAGCTGGGGTACCTCTCCTGGCAGCTGCGTGAGCCTGACTGGCAGCTTTGTCTGGGCCCTTTGGGTTTATGGTGTAGTATAGATAGATAGATAGATCAGGTATTATTACGGACTACCCAGGAGGAAGCTGGGCTCCTGGCTTGAGGGATCTAGGGTGAAGTGTGTGATGGGATGCAGGAACTTTGATCCCATTGTGTGCGAGTGCTACAGGGGCTGGACTACCACTTCTCATCCTGAGGGAGGTCCAGCAGGACCCAGCGCTATTGGCAGCTAATGCAGCCCCTGGCACAGCCCTCCAGTGCCACTGGTTCACAGTGCAGCCTATAAAATGAGTGTCAGGGGTCTCAGCTACCCAGGGTGCCCTTGAGAATCCATGAACTTTCTTTCTGGGAGTGAGGGACTCACACTTGGTGTGGGTATTACAGCAGTGACCTCAAGTGACATTTCGAGAACCAGTGGCCCCTGAGGACATGCATAGAGAGACTTCCTTGAGCTAGGAAATTTGGTCCATCTATGACTAAGTGGCTTCTGACATTCTGACTGAGTGTTCTGGCTGGCAGAAGTCTGACATTTGATGTATGGGGCCAAGCCTGAGCTCTCGAGTTCCACTGCATGCTCAGGAGATGCACTGAAGTCTTGGGATTTTGTTGCACGCTGCCTGGGATGGCACTGCTGGAGGTGCCACCCGGGTTGACACTGCTGGACGAAGCCCCCTTCTCTCTGTGGTTTAGGTTTTGGAGATTTCTACTCTGGCTGTATACCGATTGCCGCACTCAGGATGGTATGTGATTGCAGAGAACCTGGGGATACCACCTGAGCAGTGACCTGTCTCACTGCATCCTGGTGACAGATTCCAGTACCACACAGAGCCCCTGGACACTGGCATGTGCCATTTTACCATAGAGCTGTTGGACTGTGGACTGAGTCTGCCCTGCGTGGGGGACATGCAGAGATGGACACTGCTCCTCGTTCAGGCAGTTCCCTTTGCAGTGGCTTGCTGGGCAGTGGTGTTCCCTTGTAAGGTAGTCTAACAAGTGGCCATGTCCCTTCTTCCCTGCCATCCAGCATGGAAAATGTGGCCCAGCTCAGGTCTGGGGAGTCTGGGGTCAAAGACGGATTGGGCTGGGTCCCTTGGCTGTAGTGTGGGAGATCCCCTTGGCTCATCCCTGTGCTCTAGTGTCTGTTTAGTTTTTGTAAAAGGGTGTCCCTGACTTCCTGAGGTGTTAGGGTGTTGTTTGAGCCCACTGAGACCCATTCTTACTCTACTAACAGACTTCTGGGTGGGGTCCGAGGACTTTTGGCATAGCCACTGGGTGCTAGGCTTATACTGGTGCCTTGGTGGGTGAGGCTGCCCTGTGCCGACGATGGCACATTCGATGCTATGAGAGGCTCCTATGAGTCAAGACTTGGCTAGCATAGGCCTGGGGCCACTTCTGTCTACTTTGGATCCCTGCCCTGCCTTGACTTAGACAGTGACACAGTTGGGAGAAACACTTTAGGGCTGGAGGTTCAGCACTGACCTGCAGAGTTGCCTCTGGGGTGTCTGCTGGGATAGCTTGGAGATGGGCAGGGACAGTCCACCCATGTTGCCAGGCAGGAGCCGTGAGAGAGCAGCGATCCTGTTTCTGATGTGAGCCAAGCCCTCTTCAAGCTTTGTCCCATCACCTTGGGAGTTGTAGGGTGACATTTGGGGCGAGAATGGCTTCAGAAAAGCCATGGGGACACTGGAGTCCAGTGGCAACCACAGAGTTGGGTCAGGACTAGATCATAGGATAGGAGGTTGGGCCACAAGTCATGGGCCCAGATGGACAGGGTCAGTGATGGGACAGAGCCAAAGGTCAGATAATAGATTGAGTTTGGGACAAACTTCCTGTTAGTCCTTTCGGAACTGAGCTCGGCAGATCTGGGACCTGGGCATTGAATACCATTTCTGCCTTCATGCTATGGGATTGCTCTGGAAGGCTCCTAGCAGTGACAACCACGGTCACAGTGTGACCGTGGCTGTGACTGTTAGGAAGTGTGATCATGGCTGTGACTGTTCTAGGAGGTGTGACCATGGCTGTGGCTGTGCTGGGAGGTGTGACCATGGCTGTGGCTGTGCTAGGAGGTGTGACCATGGCTGTGGCTGTGCTGGGAGGTGTGACCATGGCTGTGGCTGTGCTGGGAGGTGTGACCATTGCTGTGACTGTTCTAGGAGGTGTGACCATGGCTGTGGCTGTGCTGGGAGGTGTGACCGTGACTGTGACTGTTAGGAAGTGTGACCATGGCTGTGACTGTTCTAGGAGGTGTGACCATGGCTGTGGCTGTGCTGGGAGGTGTGACCGTGGCTGTGGCTGTGGCTGTGCTGGGAGGTGTGAACGTGGCTATAACTGTTAGGAGGTGTGACCGTGGCTGTGGCTGTAGCAGTGCTGGGAGGTGTGGATGTAGTTGTGGCTGTGCTAAGTATGGCTGTAGTTATGGTGTGGCTGTGACTTTGGCTACCTGGGCACTAGGTGTGAGAAGGGTATGGCCAGGCTCAGTCTCCCACCTCCTGGGAGCTTTTTCTGCCTAGTGTCCATACAGTTACTGTTGCTGTCTGTTTGCTCCTGCTACCTAGCCGCTCTGTTCCCCTGGACCTCCTAACATGGCTCCTGTGTCTTCCTAGGAAACCCAAACAGTATGGCCCACTGTCGCTGTGGGACATGACACGGCTGGTGAACACACTGATTGTGTTCCGTTTCCTACGCATCATCCCGAACGTGAAGGTATGTGGGTGCGTGCAAGTGCGCGTGCGCGCGCGCACACACGCACGCACGCACGCACACACACACACACACACCATGATCTGGGGCAGGGGCACTCATCACCAGGGAATACACCTTCAAGCCCCCTTAGCATTCTTGAGCTGCTGGGGTGGGGTCACTGGATCAAGAGCCCATACTTCCATTTCTTTTAGCTTCTGGGTCACAGAGATGCAAATCATGTCTCAGTGGGCCAGCAGGCAGAGGGTGGTCACAGGGTCTGGATGCCAGGCTCTAAAAGGGACCTGTGACTCAGCACCCACAGGAGGCTGGGCATATTTGAGGGATATGTGAGCTTGTGTGTGGGTGTGGGTGTGAACGTGTATGGGTATGTAGGGTTTCTTATGTGGTGGATGTATACAGGATGTATGTGGTGTGGGCATCTAAGGGAGTGTGATGTACGTAGGCGTGTAGGTGCCTTGAGGTGGTATCCAAGTGTGTGTGGATCGCTATGGGGTAGCTTGCTGGTCCCCTCTGCTCTCCTAATCATGGCGAGGGTGTGTGTTGTGGAGTGCACTGTTGTCTCCAGAGCAGGAAGAGTCAGACTAAACCCTCTTCCTACCCACAGCCAATGGCCATAGTAACCAGCACCATCCTAGGCCTGATCCAGAACCTGAGGGCATTTGGTGGGATCCTGGTGGTAAGTCCTGGCCGGGTTGGCTCTGTGGAGTCTAAGTGGCATGTGTCTGGCCTGGCTTCGCTCTGGTGAAGTTCACAGCAGTGCCAGGATGCCAGACTTGGTCCCTTCCTTCCAGAGAGGACCTGGGGTTACTATCCCGACTCTATTCCAGGGTCCTGTGGTAACTGCCCAGTCCCTCATGACTCCTGGGTCTTGCACCACAGTGAGAAACAGTGAGAAAATCACAAATGGCCTTTCCATAGGCCCAAGCTTGAGATTTTGAAAGATGCTCTTTGTAGACATATTTCAGGGCTTGTAGCCATGTGTGCCAGGCAGAAGCCGAGATGTTCATGGGCCTCGGCTGAGGCCAGAAGACCTGGTCTGTCCCCTCTGATAGCAGGCCTACAACTGTGGAACTTGAGAAGCACCTAGACCTCCTGGAGAGCTAGCCTGGTGCTTCCAGTCTCCCCGGCTTCCATCTTTAGGACAGGGTCATCTGTGTGCTCCCCTGACTCCCCTCGTACACTGACAGCATCTCCTCCTCCAGGTGGTATATTACGTGTTCGCCATCATTGGGATCAACCTATTCCGAGGTGTCATTGTGCCTCCTGGCAACAGCAGGTAAGGGACTGACTGTGCCTGAGGCCATTAGCCTATGGGCACCTCTTTGGGCCTTTTCCCTAAACATCTCTTGTAGGTGTCCTGTCCTGGGTCTCCTGAGGGTCCCCTTCATGAGAGTCTAGGCTATGACGGTGCTGCGGTGGGACTGGGGGTAGAGTGCCATCCTCAGAACCTGGAGTCTAAGATTGCAGGGATGGGGGCCTCTTGGGTCATGTCATAAACTCTCCCTGTGTGGCTGGAAAGGAGCATCTTCCTTTGCCTTTCCCCTGGGACCTAATAGTCCATGCTGGGCTGAAGAGTGGGCCAGTGCTTGGCTGCGCAGGCCCCTGGCTACAGCTCCTAACCAAGGGACTTTGTGTCTCCAGCCTGGTGCCTAACAACAGCTCAGCCCCGTGTGGAAGCTTCGAGCAGCTAGGTTACTGGTCCAACAACTTTGATGACTTTGCTGTGAGTCCTCTGCCTTGTCCCCCGGTCCAGCTCACCTGGAACACCCCTCTGCCTTGCCCGTTCCCTGGGTTCCTCCTGTGCCATGTCCTGGGCCCTCCTGGACCCTACCTCTGTCACCCCACAGGCTGCTCTGATCACACTGTGGAACGTGATGGTGGTGAACAATTGGCAGGTACTCCTGGATGCCTATCGGCGCTACTCAGGCCCGTAAGTCTGTCTGCCCTAGTGCTGGCTCTGAGTTGGGCAGACTGCGGAGGGAACTAGTCCCTGACCTTAGAAGGCTGGCCAAGCCGTGTCCTGGCAGGCTTCAGCCTTCATCCACACTACTCTGGGAGATAGCCAGAGTCCTGGACTCGAGCACTCTGGGGGTGCCAGTGTGGGAGAAATAAATGGTGTGTATTATTGCCTGGGGTTTCTGGGGATTTCCATGGGGTGGAGTCCTAGGGGAACAGCGAGGTTACTCATTTAGCTCATAGCTTGGAGAACTTTGACCAGCTCAGCAGAGCGGCCTAGGTTTAAATCTAACTTTCACCTCATGATAGGCTTCCTCTAGTGTCTCTGGCACCTCCAAGTCCTGGTGTTATGGGGCCATTACTACACTCTACACTGGAGTTAGCAGCAGGGTCTAATGAGGCCCTTACTGATGTGCGTTGGAAGCTGTTTGACTTTCTGGAATGATCTTACCCCACTCAAAATGGGTCCTGGCCTCCTTGTCCTTCACAGATGGTCAACGGTGTATTTTGTGCTATGGTGGTTGGTGTCCTCTGTCATCTGGGTCAACCTGTTTCTGGCTCTGCTTCTGGAGGTACCGGATATCTCTGTCCAGGCCTGAGATTGCCTACTGAGCTGTCTAGAGTCTTGGTGGGTGGGTCCCACTACTCACCAAGACTACAGGCGGAAGGGATCCTGGCTGGGGGCCTCTGAGCTGCTTGCCCTGGCTCATCTGTCTTAGGGTGCCTATTGCTACAGCGAAATATCAAAAAACAAGTTGGGGAGGAAAGGGTTTATTTGACTTAGACTTTCAAATCACTGTTCATCACTGAAGGGAATCAGGATAGGAACTCAAACAGGGCACGGATCCTGGAGGCAGGAGCTGATGCAGAGGGCATGGAGGGTGCTGCTTAGTGGCTTGCTCAGGCTGTTTTCTTATAGAACCCAGGACCACCAATCCAGGGATGGCACTATCCTCCATGGACTGGGCCCTCCCCCTCTGATCACTTAATGAGAAAATGGCTTACAGCTGGATCTCATGGAGGCGTTCCCTCAGCTGAGGCTCCTTCCTCTGATGACTCCAGCTTGTATCAAATTGACACACAAAACTAGCAAGTACAAGGTCTTGGGGTTCTCGGGAACCCAAGCTGTTTTGAGGATGGAGTTGGGCATATTGTTATTTCACTGGTGTGGATCATAGGCTCTGCATCCAGATGTCCAGGGTGAGCTGCTCCCTACAGTGACTGTACTATGACTGTAGACTGGGCAATGGGGTTCTGGCTCCAAAGCTGGTGCCATGCTTATATCTTTCTTCTTGCTCCAGAACTTTCTCCACAGATGGGACCCTCAAAGTCATAATCAGCTCCTTGTTGGTACCCGGCAGACCACCTATCAGATGTCTGTGGAGCTCATGTTCAGGTGTGGGCCTTGGGAGTGTGCCTCTAGGCATGGAGCTGACGAGGCGGGGGGTTGGGAGGAGCCTCCATCCAGTCCCCTGGGCTGCCGTTGAGCCTCCATCCAGTCCCCTGGGCTGCCACTGAGCTGGCAAGAGATGCTCACAGCTTAACACAACTGTGGACACTTGTGCTTCCACTAGGGACATGGACTCTGCTCTACTTGGGGTCTAGCAGGGACCATCTACCCTCCCGTGTCTTATAACTTCATATTGATGCCATGGGACACAGCCAGGTGGCCTGAAGGAGCCACACCTTCTCCTTTTGTGGCATCATGGAGGTTGTCCTCTGCTTGCATAGAAGAGTGGCTATTGTCCCACGGCCATCTGTCATGGGCTCCATGTCCTTTCACCAGCGTTGGCTGTGTGCCAGCTGTAGTCATGCCAGTGGGTGTGAGAAGGACTTTTGAGGCTTCCAGGCTTTCACTTAACTCTTTTTGGGGCAGGGTAGAGTCCAGGCTGTGTACTCTCTACATCGAACCCTTCTTAGCCTCCTCTAGTGTGCTCCTCACTGCACACAAAGGTTTTAACATCTGCATCTCCCTGAGGCAGGACCTATATGCCGATGTCCCCATGCCCTGCCACAGACTGTTTTGAAAGTACCTCCTGGTTGGGTACTGAGTCCTGGGCACTCGTAGACCTTGCCTGCTGGCTTGGCTTGCAGCTTCTGAGAGACCCAGGCACATCTCTCTCTGAATCTTTTGTGTGATTGTCCCTACTCTGCAGGGACATCCTAGAAGAGCCCAAGGAGGAGGAACTGATGGAGAAGCTGCACAAGCACCCGCACTTGCAGCTGTACAGGTGACATCAGAACGGCCTCCCAGCCAGGGTGGCAGGACAGAGATGCTGGCCTAGGGCCCATGCTGTGGAGGCAGCAGCTGGTAGAGACCAAGCAAGAAAAGACGGTGCCTGGGCAGACCACTTGGGGACGGACGTGGGTGCAGTCTGTGGCCTTGGAAGGCCCGTGGTCGGCACTGCAGGGCAGCCTCCCTCCAGTTGCTGCTCTCCCAAGCTGCTCTGGTGAGACTTACTAAGGAGAGAGAGTGATTTTTGCAGGGACCTCAAAGCCCAGGAAGTGAGAAGGCCTCAGTTCCCCTTGTCCCCCACAGGCTATCTGTGTCTTCAGCGTCGGTGGCCTCTGTGAACCCAAGCCTGCAGAGGGCCTGTGGGGGGTATCTGGCAGGTCTTTGGGGCATCCGGGTGGTTTCACACATCAAGAATGTCACCGTTTTGTTTCACAGTGTCTATGAATGCAATCGGGTATGCCTGGGGGTCGCAGTGCCAATCATTTTCTGTTTTGTAAAGAATGAGTTTATTCTTACTCTGTCCTTGCTTCTCTCTGTCCCGGGGCTGTCGGGTAGGGTTGCTTAGCTTGTGGACCACACAAGAGCATCAGGTTGTGAGGCATGATCTCTTGCCTGTGTGAGACGTATCTGTTAGTGCACAAAGTCTAAGCCAGAAGTGGTTCTGTTTTGTGTGTCCTCAGAGTTTGTGGCAGAGGGAGCTGGGGTAGGAAAGTAGGGGAATTCATTAACTCAGGGCACTAGACTGGCCTTTGGTTTTCTCCTTTCAGATGCCAACTCTGGGGGTTGGTGGTAGAGTTTCTTGGGATCTTTCAGGCGACAGGCTGGCTTCAAGTGATGTCTGCCTTGAGCAGCGATAAGGAATCGGGGGCTTGGGTACTACTCTTTTGGGGCTGTGAGCCTCTGGATTTTCCCATGGTCTGGGAGAGGAATCTGCAGGAAGTGTAACTGAGGAATCTTTAAAAAAGCCAGGAAAGCACAGTGCTCAGGCAGTGAGTGCTGGAGAGAGGTGCTGGCTCCTTGCAAGAGGCTCAGGGTACCCTAGCTCAGGAGTGACTTGGGAATCTTGGTTCTTTTCCTGACATCCTCATTGTGGGGCCTTTGGATCTCCTGAAGACAGTCTGAGACCTGCCCCTCCCAGGAGGCTGGATTGGAGAACACACCCAGTTGTCCTGAGCTGGACCAGATGGGCCACAAGTGGCAGTGGTGTCTCTGTTCCTGATCTTGACTCTAAGCCTTGGGTGCCACCTGCTGGTGAGATGGGCTTTGCTGATGCTACCAATGTCTGGTGGCCTCTGGGACTCCCCAGAGGCTGCTCCTTGGTTTTCCCGGTCAGCACCTCAGAGTAAGCCTGGTCTGGTGCCTACTGAGTGGATGGCAGTTCCCTGGTTCTGCCTCTGCTGTCCGGTGCTGCCCAGTCCACCCAGTACCACCACCCTTGCTTTTGTACAGAAATCTACCCTGCAGGTGGTCATTTTAATCGGGCAGAGCTGGGTGCTGGGAGATGATTTCCACTCAGATTGCCCTGCCTGCAGTAAGGGTAGCTGGGATGACGTCGCTGGAGTGTGTGCAGAGGGACTGGAGGAACCCCAGCGATATTCTGGGGGCCTCCTCGGCTCACTGTTCTGTCCATTTCAAATCCTGCGAGTCACCAGTGGCCTTGTGGGGGCTTTGTGCAGCACAGGTGATCATGGGGGCAACCTGTTTGAGGAGTGTGGGCTTGCGCTTCTCAGGGAGCTGTCGTGGTGGCTCTGCGGACTCTCCCCCCTCCCCCCCGCTTTCTGTGGTCACCTTTTGGTACTGGGTACAAAAGCTGGGAGCCTGAAGCACACAGTGTAGACAGAGCTGGTGTCACAGCCCTGATGGCTGTCCAAAGAGAAGGTGGGAGTGGGAGGTGACCGAGGCCGAAGAGCCTGGCGCTAGGGTCTGAGTCCCACTAGGGGCCTTTTGTTCCTATGGCCAGGGCATCCTGGGGTCAGCAGGAGCAGGAGGCATGTATGACCCTGGTGGCACGGGAGGCTGAGCCTGTCAGGGCAACAGTGAGCTCATGGTGGGGTAGAGTGGGCACCCTTGGCCTGAACCCTGAGTTTGGACTGCCCACATTTCTGCGGTGCACTGGGGTGAGTTGTCAGACATGTCTAGTGCACACTGGGAAACAATGAGGGGACCTGAGGACACGTGGAGACCACATCCACCTGGGTGACTAGGTCCAGCTAGTGCTTGTGACCTGAACACTGAGACATTTTTATTTTCTACACTGGATATCTTGGGCAGTAGCTAATCCCAGGGGCTCCTGCAAGTCCTTGACACCTAATCCCAGGTCATGTTGTAAGCACTGCCAGGACTTGTGTGACTGTGTGGCTCTGCCTCCCTGGCTTTTGTGAGCCCTCCAGGCTGTACCTGGGACCTCTCTAGGTCCTTGGAAGAGCAGCCAGTGCTCTTTACTGCTGAGCCTTCTCTCAGCCTAGCACTTCCAGGGTCAGCCCTACACAAGGAATCTTCTGGTTTCTTCTTTCTCCCAATGATTGCTACCCTCCTTAGTGTGTGTCTCTGAGCAATTTCAAGGACAGTTAAGCAGTGACCACTTGCTACTGGTTCCTGTCACTGCCCACTGCCTACCCCCTCCCTTGCAGAGCTACCCCAAGTGTCATCCTGGGGCGTCACATCAGCCTCTAAAGGTGGCCTTGGGAACCTTTGTCTCCATCAGCAGTTTTCAACTTGTGTATTGTGACCCCCAAAGGGGTCACATATCACACATCCTGCATACCAGATATTTACATTACGATTCATAACAGTAGCAGAATTATGGTTAGGAAGTAGCAACAAAATAATTTTATGGCGGGGGGGGGCAGGGAGTCACCACGACATGAGGAACTATAAACCACTGCTTCAGATCTTTGCTGTGTGGCTCGAAACGCCAGCACTATTACAGGGAGGTTTCAGCTGCTTTGTTGCCATGGGATCATGTGCGTTCCCAAATTCTGACCAGATGGGCGAGGTGGCACACACCTTTAATCCCAATATGCAGGAGGCAGAGGCGGGTGATCTCTGAGCTGCCATCCTGGTCTACATAGGACAGCCAGGGCTACATAGAGCAATTCTGTGAAGCAAAACAAACCCCACCTTGGGAGAAGACGCTAGCCTCTGTTTTATCCTCTCATTATTATCATTACTGTTATTGTTAATTGACACAGGGCAGTCCTCCTCCCTCAGCACCCCAGATGCTGAGACACTGTGTGAGCCTCCACTCCTGTTGGGATTTTTCACCTCAGCACCCCCCCTTGCTGAGACACTGTGAGCCCTGGTCTGAGTCTCCAGAGAGCTGCTGGTAGCTCAGCCTGTCCGTTAACAGTGCAGTTGGCCTCTGTGACTGGGTGCTCTGCCCTGGCTTTAGCTCACGGTCACAAATATTTGAAGGCTAACTATGCCCAGGTCTTGCTGCTGCCCCACGGCGTATGGCGGGCACTGAGTAAGCTAGGGTGAGCTGCAGATGTCCTCTCGATGTGGTTTGAAGTGTGCAGGCTGACATGAGAACACCGGATCACTTCACGTGGATCTTGGTGTCCTGGGTGGGACTGGATCCATCCTGGAGCCATACCCTGAGGCTACTGAGATGCCAGTAATCTTGGGGTCCACAAGAGAAGCCCTGCCCAGGTGCCACAGGAGGTGACCCAAGGATGGACTCATCTCTTGGGGAGATAGGGCCGGGGAGAAGGAGCCTTGGGTTCTGGACCTGATGCATGGCCATGTGTTTGGCTTTTTGTGACATGTTGAACATTAACATGGGACAGAAAGGGGAACAGGAGAGGTGCTGGGCAGGGAGCGAGGTTGGGTCCTCAGGCAGCTTTGCTTCAGAGTTGGGCTAAGTTTTCTGTTTTCCTCCAAGGGTGACTGTGTGGACAGATCGTGTGCTTGGTACTGAGTCTACTGCTGAGGTGGGGGGTGACCTGGTCTTCCTGGGGAGGGTGTGGCTGGGGGGTGACCCGGCCCTCCTGGGGGTGTGTGTGTGGCTGGGGGTGACCTGGCCCTCCTGGGGGGGTGTGTGTGGCTGGGGGTGACCTGGTCCTCCTGGGGAGGGTGTGGCTGGGGGTGACCTGGTCCTCCTGGGGTGTGTGTGTGGCTGGGGGTGACCTGGTCCTCCTGGGGAGGGTGTGACTGGGGGGTGACCCGGCCCTCCTGGGGGTATGTGTGGCTGGGGGTGACCTGGCCCTCCTGGGGGGGGTGTGGCTGGGGGTGACCTGGCCATTCTGGGGAGGGTGTGGCAGGGTGTTTCTGGGTTGGTGGTGTGTGACTGATCAGGGCTGTGGAACAGAGGTGGTGGCAGGAGAGAGTGTCGGGGCAGCACCTGGATGGGGTCAGGGTAGCTTGGTGGGGGTTGGAGGATGTATATCATCCACTGCACCTGGGGTCAGAGCAGTGTTAGCTGGAGCAGGAATCCTGCTGTTCTCTCCAGAGTGTCACCTGTGGGAGCAGATGGTGGCCACTGGGCATCTTCCTGTTGCCTCCTGATATCTTCCTCTCGGTGGCTGGCTGGGATCCAGGACCGATGCCTGATCTGTCGCTGGGGCCCAGGAGCAGGGCGTTTGATGTGGTCTTGGTCCGCTCCTCCAAGATGCGGTTGCTTCTCCCTAGACCAGCCCGGATTGAGTTTCCAGCCTTGGAGATAATTGGCGGTTTTTATTCACAGGTTAGAACAGCACCTTGCTTCAGAAAGAAAGCCCGTGGGGCTTGGGCACACCACTGCTCTTAAAAGTTAGAGGAGGCGTGGGGCTCAGGTGACTCGCCTCACATCAAAGTGGCCAACGGACGCTGGGGGCAGCGGGCAGGCATTGCCCTACCCTCTAATCACACTTTGGGGCCTGAGCTTTTCTTCTGGGTCATTCAATCAGAGCCTCACCAGACAGGAGTAGGACACACACCTGTGGGGCACCTGCCCTACAGCAGTTGGTTAATCCATGCAGGGACCGGGGCCCCAGCAGCACCTGTCTCTAGGTGACCCAGGTCTTCCTCCCTTCCTCCTCGGCCCTGTACCTTTGGCCTTTAATGGGAAGTGGGGGTTCTCATATAGCCCAAGCTGGTCTTGTACTCACCTTGAACTTCCTGCCTTCCTTTCTTTGCCCCTCTAATGTTGGTATTATAGCCCTGTACCACAAAGCCCAGCTTAGGTAGGTAGTGCTGGGATCAAGTCCAGGGCTTCATGCATGCTAGACCAGTACTCCACCAATCAAGCCCCAGCCCCAGCTGTGGCCTCTTTTGGAGCACAGCTAACATGCATTGTCTTCCGCAGAGGACAGGCCAAGAACATTCTACCTAACCAAACCCAAGTCCAAGGCCTAGCAGTCACCAAGAGGACTGTGTGAGCATTGTTCAGGACCCTGCCTCAGAACTTGTGATTGAGGAGGTGGCCCAGGGGTCCTTCCTGGAGTGTGCCTGGCTTCCCTCCTCTGCCTCTTGCTTATTTTCAGCAAACAGAAGGAACGTCCACAGTTTCCATTGGGTTTATTCTCAAAGCAGTCTCGGAGAGGCACAGTTAACTCAGGCCCTTCCCCACGAAGCAAATGGTTCATCAAGGAAGAGTGTTGCTGTGGGCCCCTCCCCACTGAGGTTGGGATGTGTGCTTCAGTCAGTGGAGTCCTAGCAGGAAACCGTCCTCTCTATCGCTTTGGCCGAGGATCTGTGTTCAAGCCTCCCAGTTGTACATGGAGAACCTGGTTGGAGCATGTCCTGTGCAGGGGCAGAGAGGGACTCGGAGTTTCTGGGTAGAGGTTGAATCCCACGGCTCAGCCACTACCTGAAGCTGCATGCTTGAGCTGGCCACAGCCTGGGTCCACTTGCTTCCTGCCTTGGTCTTAGACATTCAGAGCATTTCTCCCATCTGTCCCTCTTCTGGAGGAGGTGGTAGGTGGTGGAGAAGCCCAGCCTTGATCAGGGACTTCCTGCGGGTGGTGCCTGGGTTTCCAGACCTTGGTAATGGGTGGACTGTTACCATCCCTGATGGTGGGGAATGCTGGGGTCCACTGTCTCCCCACCTCCTACCCTGGGCTGGGAGCCATCAGTATCAAACTGTTCACTTGTGATTAGAGCCCAGGATCAGCCAGGCTGATTAGCCAGGCTCTGCAGCAGGGGTTATGTTACCCCACACACCCTGGTAGTCTTGTATGAGTTCTGCTTGCCACTGAAGAGAACAAGGACAGGGCTGGTGGGGTGGGGGGTGGCTGGTGCACTTAGGGATGGCAATTCTGTACCAACAGCTTCACCCAGAACATCCTTTTGTATGGAGGTACCCAAGAAACCAAGGTCAGAACCCTTGTTTTCCAGATAGGGAAACTGAGGCCAGAGAGAAGAGAGGCTGCTGATGCTGTGTGGCCCAAATGGGCTGAACCCTGGACTCTTGTCGGAGCTGATCCATGGTGGTCTCACTAGACTTGTGCTGGATGCAGGATGGGAGAAGCCCTCCTTTCCTCCCCTCTCTCCTGGTGACAAGCAAGCATGGTAGCTCATGATGGGAGTCAGGCTGCCCCCAAGAGCCTCAACTCTGTGTGAAGTATGAATTTTTAATCCCATTGCATTGTTTTTATCATGTTCTTCAGTGTTTGGGATGAAGCCATTCATACACACCCAAGCCATGGTCAGTGTGGACTCTATCCATTTGTGATTATTGAAAGAATGGGACTCAAGTGTCTTGATATCTAAGTCCTGGAAAGGGTTTGTGTGGCTCGTGTGTGGGTACATGTGTGTGCATGTATATGTGTATATATACATACAAAGACCAGAGGATAACCTCAGACCCTCAGACGTCCGTTCCCCAGGACCTAGCCACCTTGTTTTTGAGACAGAATCTCTCATTAGGCTGGAACTCAACAAGTAGCCCCCCCCCCCAGCCCCCTTGCACTGGGATTACAAGTACGCACTATCATCCCTTAGTTACTTATTTTAACATGGCTTCTGGCATTGAGCTCAAGTCCCTGTGCTTGCCTGTAAGCATCATACTGCCTAAGCCATCTCCTCGATCCTTCAAGGCTCTTAGTAGGACCCGAGGCTGTTGCCTTTTCCTTCTGCACCTCCTGGAGCCCCCCTTCCCCTGAGGGCAGCCATAGTGGAACTGGTGGGAGGTGGTTTGAGGCAGAGGCTTTGCTCCCCTGGTGATGAAGATGGCAGATATTGACAGCTGCCTTTGGTGCCTTAGGCTTCTCCCCATGCCTGACTGGACAGTGATAGAGTCCCTGCCTGGACATTCATGTTCTCTCCTGGAGCCTTTGTTGGAGCTTAGGATAATTCACTATTGCATTCTTGCCCTCGCCTCCCCAAATCTGTGCCCGCCACATTGACTGGCAACACCCCTCCCCTGGTCTAGTCCACACTCCACTCTGCTGCTGCTGTGGCATCCCTGTTGCCAGTCTCCCCCTCCCTTAGCTCTCTCTGGTGGATGAGAGGCATGGGAACCAGGATCCGGTACTGGCCTGTTTACTCTCTTCAGTCTCTCCCATCTCTCTCCTCTCTCCCTTCAAATTTTTATTACTTTGTGTGTATAGATGTTTTGCCTGAATCCATATCTATACCATGTGCATGCACTATTCTTGGAGACCAGAAGAGGACATTGGATTCCCTGGAACTGGAGTTAGAGACATTTGTGAGCCACCGTGTAGGTGCTGGGGTTCACTGATTTAAGCAGTGCTCTTAACTGCTGAGCCATCTCTACAGCCCAGATCTCTAGATGTCAGAAGGCCCGTGCCTGGAAGAACCACGTTCTGATGGAAACACCCTATTTTAAATGTATTTTATTGAGTGAATGAGTGTGTGTGTATAGCGGAGTAGAGGTGGGGGCATGTGCTTGTCACATCATGTGTGTGGAGATCAGAAACAACTTTTGGGAGTCAATTGAGGCCAGGTCTCATGTTTGGAGCACGGCAAAGCATGCTGTAGGCTGGCCAGCCCACAGACTTCTTGCTGGTTCTCTCTTGGCCCCCATCTCTCAGTAGGAGTGCTGGTATCGCAGATGCACACTGCCACATCTGGCTTTCTTTCTTTTTTTCTTTATTGTTTTTAGCATGGGTTCCTGGGATGGAACTCAGATCATCAGGGTTGAGTGGCAAGTACTTTTACCCACTGAGCCATCTTGCCCGCTGCAGGTGTCTGCTCAGGTAAGCCACAGAGGTGAGCCTGCCAGGCTTCCCCTGAGGGTAGATCTGCAGGCCCCTGGGCCTGGACTTGTGCTTCTCAGTATTCTTAACCATTCAACAACACACTCCAAGTACCCAGAAAACATGTTTGAAAGAATTGCATCTCCCTCAAATCCTATCCCAACTATGACAGTTTATGAGCTACTTTAGTGTAAGATAGAACATTCTGGATAGGATAGAGATGAGGACCAAAGCTTAGGCTTATGCGCTTTTCTGGGCCTGGGACCTTTGCCTATCGGCAGGATCCCAGGTTCCCTCTGGAGCTCCTGTCCAGTTCTTAGCTAGGGCTTAGCTTCCTTGCTTAGTAGTGGACTTGAGGGGAGGTGACCCAGCCACTCCAGGAGGACCCATGCTGGTAGCATTTAGGTGCCTCTTGGACAGCTGTTTTTTCGTTCTGGTACAGCTGGGTGTGGTAGGCATGGTCAAGTATGCCACCTGCCCCGGGTGCTTTAGCCCCAGGAAAGAAAACCATGGTATAAGGCCCTTACCTCACTGCCAGGCTCCCCCTGTGACAGCTGGGAACGTGGAAGTTGTCACGGCCCCTAATCTTTAGTATCCATCAGAACTCCTAGAGAGCTTGCTGGACAGATTGCTGGGCCCCACCCTCAATTTCTGGCTCATAAACCTGATCTGGGAGTCCCCATGCTGAACTGCTCCCCATAATGCACAAACCTGGGGGATGCACCCTGAGAGTGGCCCTGTTCCCCCCCACCCCCCTGCTCAAGTAACCTCCAAAAGTGCCTAATCCCTAAGCACTGTGTGACCTTACCTGGGGATAGAATCTGCAGAGGTAGATCTTGAGATGGAGTCACAGTGGGTACAGGGTCTGCCTCATAGAATGACTGGTGTCCCTGTGAGAGGAGACAGAGAGTCCTGTGGAGATGGAGGTGGACATCACGTGATATAGCTCTGTCATGAGGGAGGCCCGAGACTCTAGAAGCCAGAGCCACGGAAGGCTCCTCCCCTAGGCCCTTCAGAAGGACAGGGCCCAGGTGCCAGCAAGCATGGGTGCCTGGCCTTGTGAGCTGTGAAGGGAGACAGTCTCTAGTCTGAGTCCCCCAGTTTGTGGTGGCCTGTCACTGCGACCTTGGACAGCACAGCCCTCGGTGAGTGCCTCTTAGCATCATCTCATGCTGATGATGGACCCCAGGCCACCAAGACTCCTGGAGTTGGGCTGGAGTTGAAAGTCAGTGGGGACAGGGTAGCTTAAATGCCATTTTCTGGCTGTGTCTCTGTGTTGTGATCCAGGTAAGCAGGTTCTGTCCCCATTGGCTTATCTCTTTGTTCTGAGGTGGTAGCACTGGAAGCTGGCTGAGCTGGGATCAGGAGCATCAGTGGGACAGAGGGCTGCTCTGCGGTGATTTGTCATGAGGCTGTGTCATAGGGAAAGCATGCTGTCCTGACCCGGAGTGGTCCCCGAGCAGGCACGTGCTAGCCGGTTCTTAGCACTGCCTTCCTGGGTAGGAAGTGTTCTGGCCCCCATGGGTTGGTCTGTCAGCCTCAGGAATCTGCGGACCTCAGAAGACAGGTCTATTTATCAGTGGCACTCAGGCAAGAGCTGGGGGGTTCTCCAGGCCAGGGGTCTGTTCTGTTATCTTCTGCTGCCTGTTTCCTAGTGTACATGTTAGGATTGGCGTGATCTCTGGGGCTGTAGGCACTCTGGAACTCTTAAGAAAGGCTTTTTATGGCGTGTAGCCTCACTCACTGGAAAGTGACTTTCAGAAGTCCGGTAGGATGGTAGAGGAGGGAAGGGGTTGCATTTCTTGTGAGCTCTTGGCTGGTGGGGACCTGACTACTTGCCATGGCAGTTTTGGGGCTCCTGGCAGCTCCTCCTTCCCCCTGTGGCTGTATACAGCTGCTTGGCCCTGTGTTCTCCTGTCTCAGTGAGTGATCTAAGCAGTGTCCCTCCCCTGGCTGAGGTGTGCACTGGGGTGGCAGGCACCTGTGTGCAGATCCAGAGGCTAATTGTAAAGAGTTAGTTCTAGTGGGGCCTAGGGTGGGCTGACATCACTAGTACCTTGTAAACTCACAAGATGCCCAGAGTTGGCCTGGGTAACGGGATAGGTGCCCTTTATACGGTCCAGCTGGTAGTATGAACTGGTGCCCAGAGCTGATTTGCATACAGGTGAGGCCCTGTGGCTGGCCTAGGTTGTCCAGGCAATGGTAGAAAGAGTCCCAGACCAGGGCACCTGAAATCCCTGACCTGGCCAGCAGAGGACAGCAGAGCTCCAGTGGCAATGGGTGGGTCCTGTCCAGTGCCCTCATCTCCACACATTAGTGCTAGGCTGGTGGTTTTCCAAGTGGTCTTCTTTATAATTTTCATAAAGGCCTCCTCCTCTGGGTAGCTCTTCCTAGCCCCCAAGGCCCATGTGTATTGTCCCCTTTACTGTCCCTCCTTCTGCATTTGCATATCCTTGTCCATCTTCTGCCTACAGGACCCTGATGACCTATGTGGGGACAGGAGTACGTCTCCAGGGCTGGCCTGGGGCCACTGTCAGCATTTCCTGTGTGCTCTGTAGCTGGCCTCAGTGGATATGCAGGCCACCCCTCCATGTTCCTCTTGACTGATATATGTATTTGGGGGTTCTCTGTCATGGACATTCTTTGGCTAGAATGTGAACCCCACCAGGATAGGGCCATATTTTGCTTCTGGTCAAGTCTCTGGTGCCCAGGAAGGTGCTAGCATTTAGAAAGATTCCCAGTAAATATCTATTGACCAAACCAATGGGAAGATTGACAGATGGAGGAATGGGTGTATACTGCTGGTCAGCCACATGGGGTCCAGTTTGGGGTGCAAATCTGGCCATGTTCTGACATACTCTCTGTTCTACATTGAAGAGGGCAGAAGGCACCAGAGCCTGAATGGGGAAATGGTTGGCCTTGGGCTAGGCCAGTATTGGAGCAGACCCTGGGGTGACAGTGTCCACCATGGGGACTCTGTCATGTGCAATTTGACATGTGCAAGTGGATATCCTTATTTCTGTTTGACAGGAAGGAACTGAGGCTCAGACTTTTCTCGACATGTCCCTTCTATGTACATCTGATGCTTCTAGAAATCAACCTAGTGCTGACTGAGCATGAGCAGAGACTATGCTGGTGTTGATGTGATGTGATAGGAAGCTCACACGGTGGGGGCGGGGGTGGGGTGGAGGTGTGAAGTCATTGCCTCCTTCAAGCAGGGTTCATGGTCCCTAGAGTCCAAAGCACTGCTGTAGTCAGATATGTTCAGCATTTTTGTGAGATGCCAGGAATGTGTTTGGAAGCACTAGGGACCAGATGGCCTTGCTTTCCCCTGGCAAGCCATTCTACCACATAACTAAAGGGCAGGGACTCCTCGTGACCACGGCATGCAGAGCCGTGATCTCTGCTCCTGCCAGTGCTGGTGGCTGGTAGCCAATGGAGGGGAACTCCAGGCCAGGCAGGAGTGGAGGAGGAGAAGCTGGTGAGGGTTGGGGGAAGGAAACCCTCCTCTGGGCGCACCATGGTGGACTACCGACTTCTCTTTTGTCATCCCTTATCCCCAAGTGGTCACTAAAGTGACAGGGATGGAGTCCACATGGTGGGCAGCAGCTGACCCATAGGGTGTTGTTCTGACCTCCTGGGATAGCTTTACACTGCAGAAACTCATCTTCAGATTCTGAGAGCCTGAAGTTCAAGATCAAGGCGGGGTGGTACCTACAGTCTCTGAAGGTGCAGAAAGATTTTTTTCAGCTTTGGACGTTGCTGGTGTACCGTGGTGCATCACTGACTTCGTTGCCGTGACCTGACCAAAGCAACTTAAGGGAGGAGGAAGTCATTGTGGTTCACGGTTTGAAGGGATACAGTCCCTCAGAAGAAGAAGGCATGGTCCCCGGAAGCTCTGCTACCGTGGGAGTGGCTCAGGAAGCAGAGTGATAAACACTGGTGACCAGCTTACTTTCTCCTTTTCATTCACTCTACAACCCTCACCCATGGGATGGTGCCCTCCAAATTCAGGGTGGGTCTCCCCTCAGTTAAACGTCTCTGGAAGCCCCTTCAGAACCGATAGGTGTGTCTCCCAGGTGATTGTGAATCCAGTCAGGCTGATGATAGGTAAGTCTTCCCATTGGACACGTAGCTAGCCAGATCAGCCTCTCCCTGTGGTGTTGCCTGACCTCTTCTGCTTGGCATTCCCCCTTTTACAAGGATGCCAGTGCGGAACTTAGGACTCATTTTATTCCAGTATGACCCCAGCTTGGCTAATCACACCTGCAAACCCCTGAGGCACAAAGCCTTATTCTGAGGTGGGCTGTGAACCTGTGGACATGCTTGGCTCAGCATGGCTCGACACAGGTGTTTTCTCCAGAAAGCAGGGTCTACCTGCTGGCAGATCCTCTGGGCTCCCACGAAGGCTCCTGCCCCCGCCCCTGTTATGAATGGACATTTGCTAGATGTGGCAGGTGTGCGAAGGACAGATAGGAGAGACCACAGGACAGGGTGACTGTGGCATCCCTTCTCATCTCCAGCCCTGTCTGCTGCTTCATAGATGGTTGGCCTCAGTGACGGATGGTGCAGATCTCTCTGCCACTCCATCCAGTTGCTGGTTCATAAAGAAGATGGAGATAGCAGACAGCTCCTGGGGACCATGGGCACCTTGGTTGCTCCTGGGGGACCATGGGCAGCTTGGTTCAGAGGTGGCCAAGGGTTGCTATTGGGTCTCCTCTGCCAGGCGGCTCACATGTTTTTTGTACTTTTGTAGTCATCTGTAGATGACAAATAGTGGCTGCCCCTCCTCTGAGTGTCAGACCGTGTCTTCTGAAGGTCACCTTCTTTTCTCTGAACCCTGGTCTACCCCATGATGCCCCATTAGTACCCAAGATGAAACTGATCGGGCTGGAGAGATGACTCAGTGGTTAAGAGCACTGCTTGCTCTTCCAAAGGTCCTGAGTTCAATTCCCAGCAATTCACAACCATTTGTAATAAGATCTGGTGCCCTCTTCTGGCTTGCAGATATACATGTAGACAGAATACTGAGAATACTGTATACATAATTAATAAATAAATCTTTAAAAAAAGGATAAAACTGGTCTTTGCCTCTGTTTCCTACTACATCATGTACTTGGAGCTGGTCCTGGCTGCAGTGCATGCGAAACCAGCAATGAAAAATTTAGGGTCCTCATGCCAACACCACCCAGGACCCTTCTCCCTGCTTCTAGCCAGCAGGCCAGGGGACTTAGCAGCGTTAATTCCAAGAGGTCGCTAACAGTTTGTCTATGGTGAGGAGATCACCCTGGATGAGTGTAAGACCATGGTAGCCAGCCCTTAGCCTATGGCATTCACAGCGGGCGTTTTCTTCCTGCCAGGCCTCTTCCACCTGTGGGATATGTGGGGTTCCCATCACTCCCCTTGGGTCTCCTTGGGCCTTCATGGACAGTACCAAGTCAGCTGGCAGGGCTGTGAACTCTGAAGCTTTCTCATGTCCTTGGTCTAGGCCCCTCTGTCACACAGCTAATGATCCCCAAACAAGTGGCGCAGTGTCCTCAGGGAGTGCCCATTTGAAGGGGCCCCACTGTGGTTCTTTGTAACATGAGCCACAGCCCCTCGGGCCAGGGTTCCCATGGATCAGAGGGGCACACCTGTGGTCAGCCCCCCTCCAGCCCCGAAAGTCAACCCTAGTGTTGCCTGGCCTGCAGAGTGCCACCCGCCCCCCTCACCTGGCTCCCTCACCAGTAGGAGCCCAGAGGAGGACTTTTGATCTTAGGAGGGCGGCACTTTTGCCAAGAGCCCCAGACACGGCTGCCTGGCCCTGTCCCAAGCCCGCTTCCTTCGACAGCTCCTGGGAAACACCTCTGAAAAATGGCTCTAGGCAGCGAGCTGTGGGGTGGCAGACCTTGCCCTGGCTCTTTCTTGGCTACTAGCCTGGGTCCTAGGACGCAGGGACATATGGCAGGTTCAGAAATGAAGCCAAACCCTGACATTCCTGTGCGAGGGTCCTGGAGGCCAAAGAGCCTCCCACATACAGGCCACCCTGTCTCTGCCAGCCTGGGGATCTCATGAACTCACCCTGACTTAGATCTTTGGGATGGGAGGGGGCACAAAGGCTTCTAGATTTCCCTCTGGAAACTTTCCTGAGTGGTCCAACCAAACAAGGGGTCTCTCCCAATGGTCTGTGCCCTCGTTGGTTTAGGGATGATCCCCTGGGGCCACTTAGCCAGATTCGAGCCTGGATGGGTACTTTATTTCTGTCATGTTCAGTCAGGGTAGTTATCTTTAATAAGGCCATCACGGACATTTCCTCGTAAGTTCATTTTAAGGAAATGTTTGTACGGTATGATTTTCCCACAGCCGGGAGACAATGCCCCATCCCTTGCCAAAGATCACATTTGCCACCCTCGGCCTTCCCAAAGCTGGAAGGTGAGTCTGGAGCCTGGCCAGGAGGGTGCTGCCAAGGGCTCTCATTGATCACTATCAGGGTGCATTTGATTAATATACCGCGTGGACAAGGTCCCGTGCTTGGCTAGCCCCCCCGGCATCCTGCTGTGGAGGGGCTCTGGGAGCGGGGAGAGGGAGGGAGCGGCTGGTGTGCACAGTGGCTCCAGTGACCGTGTTAGAGCTTGGCCTGTGCCTGCTCTCAGCTCTCTGAAGCCCTTCCTGTGCCCGGCTCCGCGTGCCCAGTGCAGACCTTTGCATTTCCAGTTTATCCAGATCCACAGTACAAAACCACATCACCCCGGCCTGGAGCCCTGCTGGCCCTGTCTCCCAGGCCTCCGTGGGAAGATGCCTCCGGGCCATTCTCTGAGCCTGTGGGCACAGAGAGGAGCAGGTCCCAGCCACCTGTCCTCTGAGATGGCCTAGTGGGGACGGGCCTAGGTGCTGCCAGGGTGCAGCTCTCCCCTGCCGTGTGGTCCCAGGCAGGTGAGCTCCGAACTGTCTCTAAGGGAGGCACAAAAGAACAGGATGGATCAGCAAGGGACAGTGTAGGTGACCCCAGCTCCTGACTAAAGGGAACCATGGGGAGGGAGGAAGGAGCACTCGAGGCCTGGGATCATGGCTGGGGAGGCAGATCCATGGTGGACTGTGCAGATCTGAGCTGTGGCAATTGGGCTGATTCCTGGGAAGTGTAGGCCACCCATGTGAGCTTTTGGTGAGCTGTGACCACTAGGTGACTCCAGCAAGCAAGTATGTTCTCCAAACGACTAAGGATCTGCTTTATGGGATTAGGGAAGTCTGAAGTGGAGGGGGCCTCTAGAGACCAAGGTGTGAGGCTCTTGTGGCAGGAAGTCTAGCCCCAGCATGGCAGAAGCACGGCCACACTGTGGAAGGAGGCCTGGATATCCCTGTAGTGAAAGCTTATCTGGGGCAGATAGAGAAAGCTCTCTCACGGTCTGGGATGCCCTGTAGCAGGTGAGTGTGCCATGTTAGGAAGACCCTAATGCCCAGCCATCTGTGCTACGAATCTGCTGGGTGTTTGCCCTGGCTTCTATCTCTTGATTCTGGCCCCATGAGATGAGAGTTCCAGGGGACCCAGGATGTTAGACTATCATCCATGGCCATGCCCACTCCCCCATTTCAGGACAAGGGCCTTCCATGCCGACTCCTATGCCAGGCCCCAGTGCCAACGTTGCAGCTCCCTCCCATGCTCTATCCTGTATGGCTTGTTGCAGCTAGACCTCTCCCTACCATCCCTGCCTGAGCTCCTCGGTCTGAGACACTCTTCAGTCACAGCCCCCACCCTTGCCAACTCTGATTCCTCTCCTCCCCGGCCCTCTCTTTTTCCACGCCAGGGGATCACGTCCTTCCCTGGTTCAGACCCAGCCATAAGCTTCTGCCACAGTAGTGCTGGGTCCCCTGAGGATATGTCCCTCCGCATCCACATGTCTTCATCTGTGCCCTGCCTCGTCACTGTCCCACAGTGTGCTTCAGGGTCAGGTTATATTCGTATTTATATTATGCAAAATGGGGTCTGGAAGAGAGGTGCCCCTACAGTTACACACATCTGTAATCCCAGCACTCAGGAGATGGAGGCAAAGGACGGAGAGTTGAGGCCAACCAGGTTTACCTAGTGAGACCCTGCCTCCAATAGAAGTGAGTGGTCTGTTCAAGTCCTCACCTCCCAGGACCCATGGTCAGGACTCTCTTTTGTCATGTGATGAAGGTTAACCCCATGATGGGTTTTTGCCCATCCCCTGAGCTCGTGGCTCCCATTGCATGGTGTCAAGAGCAGGAGATAATCTCCGGTGCTTTATGGAACCTCCAGGGACTGGTTAGGGTCAGATGAGGTCAAAGTAGGGACCTGAGAGGGAATTTTGATGGCCTTATCAAAGACAGACACATCTACACGTACCATGTCTTCTATAGAATGCCCTGTGCTACCTGGGGATACCACCAGCAATAGGGTTAATGCCAGATGCAGCCTGTAGTCCTTTATCAGAGCCATGAGCTCAAATAAACCTCCCTTTGTAACTCACCCAGCCTGTGCTGCTGTGTAACTGACAGGACACAGAGGACTCTCAGGCCGACATTCTGCATCGTCCTTGTTAGCTTGAGAGCCAATGACAAGTGTCTTCAATGACAAGGCATGAGCAAGAGAAGGACACTGGATGAGAGACTGAGAATGTGACCATAAACCAAGGAACACAGGCAACCAGCCACTAGAGGCTGAAGAGGCAGGTGGTGGGATCCTTTCTCTGGAGGGAGCATGGCTCTGCCGTGGCTTGATTTCAGTCTGATTACCTCTGAGACTATGGAGGAATTTGTTGCTTTCAGATCATTGGGTGTGAAATTGTTTGTCATGGCTGCCACTGCCACCGATGTGCCTTCCTTGAGTGTGTCTGACGTCTCAGCTGATACACGCTTCCTAATGCCTGTCTGGGTTACTGCGGCCCTTGGGAAGCCTCAGTATAATCCACTCTTACGCTTTTGCCACAGTCTCTATCACTTCTGATCATGCAGTAGCAGCCCGAGACTATTCAGGATGGTGCCATCACCTGCTCGGTGCACGTGTCCTCTGCACTGTCTTGGCATGGAGGAAAGTATGAGGTACGTGGCTGCCCACCTGTGGCTGTATCTGAAACCAGCATCCTTGGGCCAGAGGGCATGAACTGGAGGTGAAGCTTGGATGCAGAATGAGGAGGGACGGGTGTCCCAGGAGGGAACTCCATGAACAGTGCTCAGAGGACAAACACGAGCCTGGGGGGCGGCCTGGCCTTGTCCCTTGATTGAAACCCTTGCCCAGTTTTAAGGAGACAGTGAGATTTCTGGGGGGATGATTAATTTTCTCCAGCTACCCATCCACATGCCTCTTCCCCACCTGTCCCCCCCACCCACCGTCCTTTCCCTCCCTGTCCTCATCCGTCTAACACCCATCCATCCATCCATCCATCCATCTCCCCAACCTTCATTATACAACCCTTATTTATCTGTCCACCCATACATCTCCCCAACATTCATCTATCCAACTCCCATCCATCCATCCATCCATCCATCCATCCATCCATCCATCCATGTCTCCAACAACCATCTCTCCCTCAACATTTATCCATTCATCCCTCCATCCATTTACCCCTCCAGCCAGCCAGCCATTCACCCACTACTCACCAACCAAAGCAATTCTTCTTCTCTTCTCTCCCCCTTCCTCCTTTCTTCCTGCCTTCTCCTATCTACCCACCTACCTACTCATCAACTAAACTAATTCTTCTTCCCCTTTCTTTCTCTTCCATCCCTCCCTCCAATAATCTTCTCCATCTCTCCCTTGCTGACACCCATTCTGTTCTGCACTCCATTTTCTCAGAGGGTACAGGGAAATAGGATCTCATGGTCAAGATGGGCACCTGCAAGCTCTCAATGCCCAAATACTTTGCTCTGGCCAAGTCAGCTGAAGGAACATGTGGGCCTAAAATTAGGCAGGTGTGAACACCCCCTGAAACTCCCATGGGCAGCTTTTTGCACGTCTTTCCCTGTCTGTTCATGGGTACAATGTGTTCGGACCTTTGGAACATTCCTCAGCTTTGATTGAATGTGGGAAGAATCATTTATGGAATTAGCATATAAATGACAGAAGTCAGCAGCTCTTACAGTAGCCGGTGTCAGGCAGGGCAGCCGTGGGATGAACCCTGTCCGGTCCCCACACTCTTCTGTTGCTTCCAAGACGCAAGACACACACTCTGCTCTTTTCCCAGACTAGCAGCTTGGGGAAGGGTACATGTCCTCTTGGTGACAGCCATAGGGAGAGAAGGTCTTGGCCAGGGAGGAGCAGAGTACGTGGGAAAACTCCTCCAGGGCAGTGGCTCGTGGTGGGAAGATCTTCCCACAGCAGATCTCATGGCCTGCATTCGAGTGCAAAGTTATGCAGAGGAGAAACCAAGGAATACTCGTCATCCTAGTTGTCATGTCTGGCATGGCCAGGGCAGGCATTTTACACATTTTATAGCCTTGTGACTTCCAGAACTTCTGAACAGGGGTGACCAGTTGATCATTAACCGTTTGCTACGTGTGGCATTTCAAATTCAAGATAGCTCAGTCCAGCATCTTGATTCCGTCTATCCATTGGGCCATGGCTGAGCCATAGTGGTGGTGCAAATTCCTCCGATACCAGGGACAGGGCCCTTGGGGTGGCCCACGGGCTCCGTTGGGCTCTGAGGTAAGCTCGTATCTGCTTACCTCTACCTTTTGGAAGTCTGGCCTGCCCATGACCCTGAACTGCTGCCCTCTGTTCACCCTCCAGTGTCCACCCAAGGTGGGGTGGCAGCTAGGTTCTTTCTATCTTTATGTCTGCATGGTCCCTGCAAATGACACAGGCATTGCTATCTGAACATCCTTCTGGGGCTGAGGTCCTCGCACCCTCCCTGGGCCTGGGGGCTTGGTCTTCATCCACTTAGTTGTGTTTCTCACTGTTGTCATCAGATTTCTGACAAGCAACTTCAGGAATGAGATTTACTTTTGGCTCACAGTTTGGTGTGTGTGTGTGTGTGTGTGTGTGTGTGTGTATGGTGTGTATCACTGTATTGTCCAGGCTGGTCTAGAACGCATAGGTTCTAGCAATCTTTCTGTCTCAGGCCCTCTAGGTAACTGGGACTAGAGACACAACCCACCACACCCCCTATAAGTAAGCTCTTATTTTATATTTATCGAATGTTCTTTAAGGCTTCCAGAAACATTTGTTTTTTGGTAAAATCATAAGGCAATAAAACAACACACCCACACCCACCTATGGTGCACAGGCTTCTAGTCCCTCCTCCATCCTAACAGCCCCGAATACAAACTCCTTCCCTGGTATCCTGCTCCCACCCAAAGACCCACCTTGCCTCCTATCAATTCCTCCTCTCTATTGTCTTCTCTCCTGGGGCAGATGACCCCTAGTGAGAACTTGTAAACAGTAGATTTCAGGCTGGGGCTGTAGCTCAGTTGGTAGAGCATTTGCCCAGAGTGTGCAGAGCTCCAGGTTCGGTCCCCAGCACCACCCGAACAGACATGGCGGTATTCGCCTACAGTCTCAACACTTGGGATGTGGTGTTAGGATGATCAGAAGTTCAAGGTCATCCTCAGCTACTTAGGGAGTTTGAAGCTAGCCTGGGCTACACAAGAGTCTGTTTCAAAATAATAATAAGCCTGTTTTATCACTTTCCCTGGGCTCAGAATTGCTATGGCATTACTAGGTACTATATAAAAGACTCCCTATCCTAAAAGGTCCTAAGAGGCCCTGCTCAGCCAGCCCTCCCCTCACTTCTGGACCCAGATGGCTTGGAGAGCATCTCATAGCTCCCTAGTCATGGCCTCACCATTCCCTCTTCTGCCCCCCACCTGCTGGGGAGCCCATTCTGATGTCACTGTGGACAGTGGGGGTGCCTGGGACCCCTTGTGTACCACAAAGAGTCAGCCCCAGTTTGTGTTGCTAATGGGTGGAAAGGGAGCACATGTGTGGGTAGGGAGGGAGACACATGGGGATCGGCCTTGGTTTTACTGCTCAGCAGAAAGCAAAGGGTACAAGGGGCTAGACAGGCCTGGAGTAGCTTCCATCTTGCTGCTGCGTGGCCTTGAACAAGCTTTCTAACCTCTGAGCCTGGTTTTCTTCACCCTATGAAACAGGTAGTCTGAGAACACTTTGGAAGGGGTTCAGGAAGCCTGGGCCCTGTCTCCAGCCTGGGATTCCATCATGGATGAATTCTGAATGTTATCGGGGTCAGGTTATGAGGAGGGAGATGGTTTCTGGCTGCTTTTGGTTGGCTCAGGCAGGAGGAGATCTTGAAGTGTGTGGGAAGGTGACCTTGTGCCTCTCATGAAGGACAAGCGGGATCCAGGTTCACTTCTAGATTTGTCTGCAGCTGGGAGGGCTGGGGACAGGGCTGGGCCTGGGGCCTTCACACTCTTGGGGTCCTCTAGGGGTTGTGTGCAGTGATACCAAACTTCCTGAAGCTACTTCAGAACCTTAAAGATATGTACATGACCTCTGGCTCCTGGGGACCTTGAGCCCTGTGCTGCTCAGAAACTGGCCTTCTTCCAGAGTCCTATATGCACACATTGTGATTAGGAAAGAAAATACCAGGAACAAAGAGGTGAAAGAGAGGCCCGCACTGGCCCTAGAGAGGAAAGGTCTCCCATAGTGGGCAAAGCTCCCATGAAGTGTGCCCTTCGAGGGGTGCTTGGAGAGGAGCTTGGAGCAGCTACCATGTTGCAGCAGCAGGTGACAGATTCATGTGACATTGCCCCACGTCCAAGAAAACAGCATCATCCATCAGGCAAGGGTCTTTATCAAACCTCCTAGTCAAGAGCCGGCTCTGTGCAAGTTAGTGTTCAGCTCTGGCCTAACCAGCCAAATGCCCTACTCTTCTGTCGCTCTATCACAAAGCCCATGGTGATGCCCGCCACTTCCACACCATCCTGATGCGCACGCCAGAAGCAGAGGAGAGAGCGCTGCAGTTCAGTGCTCAGGGGAGGCCTGAGTGCTCAAGGTCAACGGGGAAAGGGCTGCTTGGTTTCCTGGACCTGAAGCCTTTGTAGTGGACATAAAGGGCACTTCCTCATAGCCTTCCCTAGGGAAGTGGTACAGTAGGGCCACTTGTGGGTTCAGGGAGCACCGTGGGAAGGTGGGCTAGGGTCCCTGTGAAGGCCTGACCTTCCCAGGACTCTCCGCCACCAGCCTGCAGCCAGGGTCCCCTGAGGAATTCTGCCGAGAGAGAGCTTTTTCCCCTTCAAGAAATAAAAAGCACACACACACATTCCTCCGAATCAAAGGTGTGTCCCGGGGAGGGCGGGCAGGTCCCTCCGCCGGTAGCTCCAGCATGTGACGGCCTTGGAAGCTGTTGGCACCAACTCTGGCCAGGCATTTGCAGTGGATGGCGGTGCCAGGAGAGGGATGATGGCCTTTCACCAGCCTGGCACCTCTACCAGGTGATAGCCTCCTCCCCTGGGGAGAGCCGGCTTTGTTCCATGCTGGCTAGGCTGTCCTGAAGGGCACCGGGGTTCACCGAGGTTTCTGGGTCTGGCTCCCCACCCTGGCCTCTCCGTAACCAGGTGGCAGGGGAGGGAGGTGGGTGGGAGAGGAGCCCCTGCTGTATTGCAGGCCTGAGCTAGGTCACTCTTGAGACTATTAATTAATTAAGACAGGGTGTCATGTAGCCCAGGCTGGCATCTGATACTCTCTGTAGTTGAGGATGACCTTGAACCCCAGATCCTCCTACCCCCTCCTCTTCAGTACTGGAATGATAGGTGTGAATCCCAACAGTTTTAGGTCTTGCTGGAGATGGAACCCAGAATTGTGTGCCTGCTAAGCAAGCACTCTACCAGCTCAGCTGCACCCCCAAACCTATTTTTAGTTTTAGGGTTGTTTTTTCTTTGTCTTTTTACACAGGGTCTCATGTAGCTCAGGCTGCCCTTAAACTTGCTTTATAGCAAGGATGGTCCTTCTGCTTCTACTTCTTCAGCGCTGGGATTATAGGCGTGTGATACCAAGCCTGTCTTTCAAATGCCTTTGAAGAGTTCCCAGAATCACTAGGCATGATGAGGCATGCCTTTAATCCAAGCATTCAGGAGGCAGAATGCAGGTGTATCTCCCTGAGTTTGAGGCCAGCCTGGTCTATGCCGTGAGTTCCAGAGCAACCAGGACTAAACAGAGAGACCCCATCTCAAAAAACAAAAAAAGCAAAGCAAAACAGCAAAGCAGCGCCTGGCCTCTCAGGAGGGTGGCACT
Organism: Chionomys nivalis; assembly: GCF_950005125.1. NCBI lineage: Eukaryota > Metazoa > Chordata > Mammalia > Rodentia > Cricetidae > Chionomys > Chionomys nivalis. The sequence goes on from NC_080093.1 coordinate 52,128,976, forward strand.
GTGGTGGGAGGTGGGTCTTGCCATCCCAGGAAGCTGGCAGAATCAGACTCTGCCTTCCTGGACTTTTGGGGCTCAGTGGCTGTCGAAGCGTTTGTCTGTTGTTAAGGAAACAAGCCCTGTAACAAGTTACTGTAACCTTGGTGGCTCCCGCTGCCAAGAAAGAAATCTGTTCTCTCAGAGGTCTAGAGGCCAGCAGTCCATGGCCAGGCAACAGCAGGGCTTCATCACTCTCAAAGGCTCCTCTGTGGCAGGAGGGCATGCCTGGAGTTGGATAACTGCAGCCCTCTGGGCTGTCTGATGCTGCCAGAGCAGCAGAGCCTGTCAGGTGTGGGCACACGGCATGAAAGATGCCGGGCTCAGCCTTGTGGACAGTGATGCTCAGAGGCTGAGCCCAACATGGAAGACATCTTGCTGAGAGCTGGTCTGCTCATCCATTGCACAGTCAGGCAGTCCGAGGTGGGTCAGGGTGAATCCCACTCTATTTGGCTTGTGGTGTCATTTTCCCAGCTGCAAGGTAGAGCCCATCCTGGTAAGAGCAATGGTGGAGCCAAACTGTCATCCACGTGGGGAGGCATGATCATTTCAGGGTCATCGTTTGTGCTCCTAAGTTCTAGCCAGTGAGAGAGAAGTGGCGTAGGTTCCTTGGGAGGACTAGGCATACTCTCCCTTGTCAGCTGCTTTGGAGGTGGATCTGATGACGGAAGGATTTGCAGCCATCTTATACTACAAGAATGAGAACCATACCCTAAGGGTTGAATCAGTAACTTAGAAGGAAGCTAGCATCCTGTTGAGCTCTCTTGCAGTTACTGTCCCTAGACTTCTTTCTCATGATGAGGAAGTTACATGTGATAAATTTTTATTCCTAATTGGGACTGAGAGAGAATATGGTTCAGTAGTAAGCTTCTTAGGGTTCTGAGTTTGAATCCCCGTAACTCAGTTAAAAAGCTAGTACCACAATGTACATTTGTAATTCCAGCACTGGAGGATTCCTGGGGCTCACTGGCCAGCCAGTCTATCTGAATCAGTGAGTTCTAGATCCAGTGAGAGATCTTTTGAGCGTAAGAATAAGGTGGCTGTGATGGTATGGATAGAAATGGTTCCCATAGCATCACAATATTTGAATGGTTGGTCATCAGGGAATGGCACTACTTGACAAGGATTCAGAGGTGTGACCTTATTTGAAGAAGTGTGTCACTGGGGAGGGGGTGTGGGCTTTGGGGTTTCAAGTGTTCAAGCCAGGCCCATTGTCTCTCTCTGCCTACTGCATGTAGATTCATATGTAAAATTCTCCAGCACCATGTCTGTCTGCATACTACCATGCTCCTTTCCATGGTGACAACAGACCAAACCCTGAAGCTGTAAGCCAGCCCCATTAAATGCTTTCCTTTATAAGAGTTGCTGTGGTCATGGTGTCTCTTCACAGCAGTAGAGCATTGGCTAAGACAGTGGCACACACCCTTAACCCCACTGCTGGGGAGGCAGAGGTATGCTGACCTCTGAGAGCTGTAGGCTAGTCTGGGCTGCATGGTGAGACTCTGTCTAAAGATAGGGATGTGCTCATTGGGTGAAGACGTTAGCCACTTACACCCAAAGGAGAGCTCAGCCCTGAACCCACAAAAGCAAATCTAGTGGCTCACATCTCTAATCCCAACACTCCAACCAGGTGAGCGGTTGAGGCAGGAGAGCCGGAGTTTATTGGCCAGCTGGTATGGTATATGCGGCACAGCAATTGTCACCAGAAACCTGCTCAACAAGGGGGAAGGCAAGAGTCGAACCCAAGAGTTGACCTCTGACCTCCATACATGTCATGACATGTGCTTGTCCACCCTTACAAATCATATACATGCACCAAATAATTCAAAATTAAGGTGGAAAGTGATTGAAGAAGACACCTGTTTATCTCTGGTTTCCACAGACATGGTGTAAATACACGTGTGCACGCACATACACACACACACATACATACACTCACACATATACAGTTATACACACACGCACAGTCATACATTCACAAACACACACATACTCAAACACTCACAAATACCCTCATATACACAAATACACACACTCAAACAATACACTCACACTCATGTACACAAACACATACTCATACACATACACTCAAACATATACACTCATTCACTCACACAAACGCAAATACACACACGCACACTCAACTCACCTTGACTAATACATTTAGCAAAGTCTCTTGTCTACGGGTCAGGAAGACTTGGGTGGTCTCTCAGGATCCCTTGAGGGGCAGAGGGAGGAGCATGAAGCACATGCATACTGTATATATTGTATTCTAAGGGCTTGGATGTCTTGGGCCAGACAACTTTGGGGTACTTTTGAGGGTAGAGCTCTGAGTCAAATTTGGGGAACAGTGGCCTGGGAAGCCCGAGGCCTGAGAGATGGTTGCATCCAGGACCCTTGCCCAGCATGGGAACCTCAACAGCTCTAATGGCTGAAGAAGCCAATGGTCTCAGCAACTTGTACAAGGTCAAAGGACCCAGTGGGGGTAAGATCTGAACCAGCAGGGAAGGGCCTGAGTCCCAAGACCCAGATACAGGCATTGAGTGCTATTGAACCTGTGCACTCACTCCCTGAGCCCTTCCCTGACTCTGGGTGTTGACAGCCTTGCTGGGGACCATATTCTGCCCTGTAGTCCTGTTTTGGGATCAGAACTGGCAACCCAAAGAATCTGCCCCCCCCCCAAGCCTCCCAATACCCTGGGGGCATGGCCCCATCCCAAGCAGGGCTGGGGAGTAACAGGACCTCTGGAAGGATCTGAGTTTTATTCTGGGGCTAGTAGGTTCCCAGGAGAAAGTATGGGGTTGGCTGTGTGTCTCCCACCACAACACCGTATCCATGCGTGTTTGATGGCATGTCTCCAGTCCTGTGAGCCTCAGTTTCTTTATTTGCATATTAGGGTTGACCTCCAGCTTCTGACGCTGGTGTGAGGAACCGGGATGTTTCACCTTGAGAGGACTGTGGCACTGTGCAGGGCTGTGGAGGACCCCAAACTCCGTCTTCTTAGCATGTTTGTGGAGGGGCAATAACGCTGTGGCCTTGGCAGGCTTTGTCCTTTTCCCACATCCTGCCAATTGTTGCAGTCGACAGGGCTTAGTCAAAACAGGTCTGGGGCACAGGTCATGCCTGCGTGGTGGCCGGGAGGGCAGCTCAGAGTCCAGCCGAAGTGCCCAAGCCCCTCCACTGCAGAAGGCTCAGGCCAGCTGGACACGTGCTCCTACCCACGAGGTCCCTGGCATGTGGAGTGGGAGGATGGGATGAGGAGCCTTGGCCAATGTGACCAGGTCCTGTGAGTTGGGAGGCTGCTTGCCATCTTGGGGTTCTGCCGGTTGCAGAAGCCGGGACCCCAGCTGGGTGTTGTGCTTCTGAGGTACTGGGAGGAGCCCCCTCTGATGCCAGCTCTGATGATAAAGGACTTTGTCTCACTGTCCCGAGATCTCCAGTCACTGCTGTAACAGAGACCTGTAGCTGGAGGCTTTGACAGGTGCACAGATGGTTCTACTGCCCGAGACTGGAGGTTCAGGGCGGAAGTATCACTGGTGCGGCTCCCAAGGTCTCTCTCCTTGGGTCACAGATGGCGACTTTCTTACTTTCTTCTCATGTCCTCCTCACATGGTGGTCCTCTGTGTGTCTGTGGTTTGTTTTTTTTTTTTTTGTTTTTGTTTTTGTTTGTTTGTTTTTGGTTTTTCGAGACAAGGTTTCTCTGTAGCTTTGGGGCCTGTCCTGGAACTAGCTCTTGTAGACCAGGCTGGCCTCGAACTCACAAAGATCCGCCTGCCTCTGCCTCCCAAGTGCTGGGATTAAAGGCGTGCGCCACCACCGCCCGGCTGTCTGTGTGTTTTTTAAGGGTCCATCCAATCAGATTAAGGACCCACTCTAATCTTTATTTCTGAGCCAGGGTCTTACTAAGTAGCCCAGGCTGCCCTCAAAATCATGACTTCCTCTCTCACCTCTGCCCCCCAAGCACTGGGGTGACAGACATGTCACTGCCCTTGGCTCAAATGTGAATCCCCTCTGCATCTCATCATTTTTGGAGGTACAGGGCGTGTCTCAGACTATGTGTGCCTTTTTTTATTCCCTGACTCACTGGTCACCGACCATCCTTCAGCCCTGACCAGTGACACCCTTGAACTCCCCTTCCTGTGTCCATACAGAAATGGACAAGTGTCCCCTCATAGTCCGGCTGTGTGTGGAGGCCTGACCGGGTCTTCAGGAACGAGGATTCAACTTCCACTTCAGTCGTTTGGGGCTGTGGATGATCGACAGATGGCTTGCCTTGCTTTGCCTCGGTATTGTCATCTGTCATCTAAGAGTCACTGTGAGGGCTCTTAGCGCTGTAGCTGAGGCCCGCTCTGGGGTACCTGACCCGTGTGTGGCTACATGTGGCCATCTCTGTCTCCATATCTGAAACTCATATCTGAAACCTTGGCGTACTCTGGGTGGGCAGAAAGTCTTGTTATTTCTACTACTGAGCTGGTGGGGAAACTGAGGCCTGGGAAGATGAAGCCATTGGCTCAAGGCTGTGGGGCCATTCCTCGGGGAGGTCAGGCATGGGTGACTATCTGATTCCCACTAGGGAGCTGATGGGCAGCCCTCATCTGTCCAGCTATTTCCTCTACCGTCTCAGGACTGACTGGCTTCCCAAGGGGTAGCCACCCCAGACTTGGAGTAGCATCCACCCCAAAGTGAGTGTTTTACCCTCCTTGTGAAGCTGACAGAGCCTTCTTCTCTCTTGGAGGGGACAGAGACACATGGGGTACTTGGTAGCATCCTCAGAGTGACTGTGTGTGGACCCGAGGCTGCAGAGCTAAAGGTGGGTGAGAGAGAAGGCTCCTTAGAGAGGCATGCGAGAGACCAGGGGTGCATTGTCCTGGCGAGGGGCAGCTGAAGGGCTGATCTTGGAGGTCACCAGAGGCCAGTGCATCCTCAGCACACCCATCCCAGAGTGCGTGGAAGTGGCCGTGTAGTCTGGTCTCTGGATATCCAAGCTCTTTACTGAAGTTTGTGTCTTGATTGTTCTCAGATTGGTCTCCAGAGAGGTGCTACAGGGATGGTCAGAGCCTCAGTAGGTGGGGCCTAAGGGGAGGCTTATGTCCCTCTTCGATATTATAAGACCCTGCTGCCCATGCTCCCATTTCTTTCTCTCGCTCTTATTTTTTTCTTTCTTCCTTTTTTTTCTATTTATTTGTTTCTTTCTTTGTTTTTATGAATCTCAGGCTGGCCTTAGTTTTATACCAATCTTCCTGCCTCTGCTTCCCAGCTTCTGATATGACAGGTATGCACCATCATCCCTAGTTTATTAATTTAATTTAGTTTTGGGGGCTAGGACCTTACTATGCAGACCAGGCTAGCTTATAGTTCATGATGATCCTCCTGCCTCTGCTTCCCCAGCACTGAGATTAGATGCATGGTGCTGGGGATGGAATTCAGGGCCTTGTTCTGGCTAAGCAAATCACTCTATCAACTGAACCACAGAGATGATTAAATAATAACAGTCCTTGGGGGGACTCCCACCCCCATTCTACAAATGAAGAAACAGAGGCTTAGAGAGGTGAGGGATTTACCCAGTGAGTCAAGGTGGGGCTCAAACCTCAGCCTTGTGGGTGTAGAGTGGTAGCCATGTGTCCCCTACCCAGCATCCCCCAGGAGAACAGCATCTGTGGAGCTCTGTGCCTCAGCTCAAGGCCCTGTAACCTGATCTCACTGTCATTCTGTAGGCCCCTGAGGTGTGTCACCTGGTCCCCTACCTGCCTGAGGTTGCTTGTTTGCGGTCAGCATGTATGAGGGTTTCAAGCCTCAAGGGCAAACCCTCACAGCGAGCTGGCCTCTCTATGCTGCTTCCATGACCACAGTGGAGCCAGGCCTCCGTTCCTGAATCAATGTGTGGGAACCCCTGCCCAAGGCCCAGCACACAGTAGGAGTTTTAGGGAATCATTTCACATGCTGGAGACAGGAGGTGTCTTGAGAAACAGAACTCAGCACCCAGTCCGGAGAGCCCTATGTGAGGAGTCCAGAGAGAGCACTGTGTGAGTCCAGAGAGAGCACTGTGTGAGTCCAGAGAGAGCACTGTGTGAGGATCCAGAGAGAGCACTGTGTGAGTCCAGAGAGAGCACTGTGTGAGTCCAGAGAGAGCACTGTGTGAGTCCAGAGAGAGCACTGTGTGAGTCCAGAGAGAGCCCTATGTGAGGAGTCCAGAGAGAGCACTGTGTGAGTCCAGAGAGAGCACTGTGTGAGGATCCAGAGAGAGCACTGTGTGAGTCCAGAGAGCACTGTGTGAGTCCAGAGAGCACTGTGTGAGTCCAGAGAGAGCCCTATGTGAGGAGTCCAGAGAGAGCACTGTGTGAGTCCAGAGAGAGCACTGTGTGAGTCCAGAGAGAGCACTGTGTGAGTCCAGAGAGCACTGTGTGAGGAGTTGGGAGCCCCTACTTCAAGTCCCTAACTGACCTAGGCCAGCATTGCCCCCTCCCGGCCTATGTGCTCCTCACCCCAGATGTGGCCCAGGTAGGCAGTGGAAGAGGCTGCTAGCCACGGGGACAGGACTCAGGCTCTGCCTGCTGTTTACCAGGGTTCTGCTGGGAGGGTTCCACCTCCTGCCTGCGGTCCTGCTGCGGGCCTCCTCCCCACTGTGTCTGACTCACAACTCGGCTATGCTTTCAGAGGACATTCCAGAGCCCCCACCCTGCACCGGGGCTCTCTGTGGGGGCAGACTGCAAGACTGTGTGCCGTCCCTGGGGAAAGAATTTTACTCCCCTAGAAGTGTCCCTTACGCTGCCCTTGTGCCTCTTGGTGGTAGCCACAGCCTGTTCCTGCCTGGGACCTCAGCAAGGGTGTGTGTGTGTGTGTGTGTCCGTGTCCGTGCTGGGGGTTTTCCAGGATCACTGCTAGTCAGCTGACCACAGAGGATAATGAGGCGGGGGAGTCAGCACATCTGGGTCGTTTCTGTTCGTGGACCTTAGATGAGAGGGACTGGCTTTGTGTGAGTGACAATGGACACCCGTGGTTGCAGAAATAAGAGTTGCAGGGGCCATACACAAGTGACAATCATTTCCCCAGGAATGTCCACACCGCCCCATCTTCATGGAGGCTCTTCTGGGTAGGTGAAGTTTGGCTGGGTGGTAGAGCTGAGTTTTGTACTGCAGGGGATCACTTGAGCTTCCCCACCAGTAAGGAATTCCCAAGGCTCCCTAAATCCTCGCTGTCACCCCAAGCCAACCCCTTGTGTCCAACTCTAACCCAGATTCTTATGTGTGACTCTGCATTCTGCCGGCCTCTCGGTTAGTTGTGAGGGTGTTCAGTACCTGGGCCCTGAGTGCAGGGCTAAGTTCTCACCCACTCCCTAATGGCAAACACAGCTTGATGCATGGGAGGTCCTGGAAATCCTCTGTTGGAGTCTGTGTGCTGGGACCTTGAGTCTGTTCCTGCCCTCTCCTTCCTTCCTGGCAGGTTCATCTGCCCTGCTGCCTTTGCTGCTCCCTCTCCTTCCAGGGTGCTGGGCCTGAGCTCTCTCTTCTGTCCAGGGAGAAAAGACTCATTGCGTTTGGATTTGTTGTGGGTTCTAGGAATTAAGATACATCTGGAAGCCTCAGGGAAGAGCCTGCAGTGCTGGATTAAAGGTGTCTTCTGTGGGGCCTCATCTTTTGCAGAGGGAGGGAGGTGTGGATGCTGTTTTCCCAAGGCTGGTTACCTCATCTCTGTGGGGAGGGCTGGGACAGTCATGTATTTTACAGGTTGGGGGCAGTCAACACAGCTGGCACTGACCCTACTTCAGTGTCCAGTGAGAGCCTTGCTATCATTCAGTGTGACCGTCTTAGTGTGGCCTTGACTTTTGCAGGAGTCCTGCGAAGGGACAGCACAGACAACAGTGGGCCCTGGCCTGGATATAGCTGCCTGGGCCTTTAGGTTGCCTGCCCCAAAGGGCCCTTCATTTCTCTGGAGCAGTTCTACCCAATAGAAACATCACGTAGACATGGCAGGTGCTGCAGAGATGTTTGGTGGTTAAGAGAATGTATTGCATGGCCATTCTTGCAGAGGACCAGAGTTCAGTTCCCAGCACAGCTGGTGGCTCACAACTGTAACTCCAACTCCAGTGGATCCAGTGCCCTCTTCTGGCCTCTATAGGCACCTGTATTCATGTGCAAAATTCACATAGATAATGCATGAATGTAATTTTTAAAAAAAGTCAGTGTTGGACTTTGATCCCAGCACTCAGGAGGCAGAGGCAGGTGGATCTCTGTGAGTTTGAGGCCAGCCCAATCTACACAGCAAGTTTCAGGTCAGACAGACCCTGTCTCAAACAAACAAACAAACAAACAAACAAACAAACAACTAGAAAAAAAAGAGAGAGAAAGTGTTAAGGCAAACTACTTAAGAGGATGCTGCCATTTTGAATCAGCACCTTAAAGAGATCAAAGGAGGTAGATCAAATGGATCTAGCGGTCCCTGCACGTGACCAACACTCAAAGCTTGATTGTGCATTCTAATTCATCTTCATCAGAGAGTTGATCACACACAAAGGCTCTGCCTGTTGAGCTTCTGATCGTGGTGAAGTTGTATTGAACAGTCTCATGCCAGGCAGTGGTGGCACATGCCTTTAACCTCAGCACTTGGGAGGCAGAAGCAGGTAAAGTTCTAAGTTTGAGGCCAGCTTGGTCTACATAATTGAGTTCCAGGACAGCCATGGCTACGTAGAAAAACCCTGTCTCAAAAGACCAAAGAATAAAACTAACCACAATAAAAAAACAAACAAACAACTTCAGTCTTTAAACTTAATTAAAACAAAAATATATTTTATTTATTTATATGCTTGTTAGTTTGTTTTGGGTTTTTTGAGACAGGGTTTGTGTATTGGTTGTCCTATCTGTAGACCAGGCTGACCTTGAACTCAGAGAGACCCTCCTGCCTCTGTCTTCTGAGTGCTGGGATTAAAGGTGTGTGCACCAGTACTGCCCAGCATTTTATTTAAGATTGGATTTATGTGTGTCTGTGTGTGGGTGTGCACACTTACATGTGGGAGTACCTTTAGAGGCCAGAAGAGGGCATCAGATCCCCAGGGTTGGAGTTACAGGATGTTGTGAGTTGCTTGCTGTGGGTGCTGGGAACAGAACTTGGGTCTTCTAGAATTGCAATATGCACCCTTAACCAATGAGTCATCTCTCCAGTCCTCCTTCTTTTCCTTTTCTTACTTCTTCTTCTAATTTTTTTTTTTGTTTTTGTTTTTTTCGAGACAGGGTTTCTCTGTAGCTTTGGTGCCCATCCCGGAACTAGCTCTTGTAGACCAGGCTGGCCTCGAATTCACAGAGATCCGCCTGCCTCTGCCTCCTGAGTGCTGGGATTAAAGGTGTGCGCCACCACCTCCTGGCTTCTTCTTCTAATTTGTATGTAGCCCAGGCTGGTCTAGAACTTAACATGTAGCTAAGGATGATCTTGAACTTCTGGCCTTCCTGCCTCCACCTAACCCGGTGCTGGGATTCCAGCCCGGGTCACCATACCTGGTATTATTAGGTGCTGGGGGATCAGATCCCAGACTTCGTGCATACTACGGTTAACCCCTAGCTCTGCCTCTGGTCTTACTTTGCCATGGGGCTGAGGGAAGGTAACACTGGGTGTGTGGGAGATCCACACTGAGCTGCTCAGGGCTAAGCCCTGAAGAAGAACGGGGGAGACAGAGAGGGCTGTGTGGTTTCTCAGGGACCAGGCAGGGAGTCTGCCCTGGCCATTGGGATGCTGAGAAGAGCTCACTTTGGGTCTTGGCCCTTAGGCCTGGCAGCTGCTGGGGGCTGACTGCCTGTGGTCCTGAGGTTGGCACAACAAAGGCTGGCGGCCAGCAGCAGGGTGGGTGGGTGGGTGTGCCGAGGGGCAGCATCCATCACTGCCAGCATCCTGTGGCCCTGCCAAGTGGTGGTGGAAGTGGGTCCAGGTGCCAAGGTGCCTGGTAACTGGATTGCTATGTGAAAAATGACAGGGGTATCCACAGCCAAACCTCCGCCTTCATCTTGGGATTCTGGAGTCAGGCGGGTGGCGGCTGGAGCCAGGCTGTTTGTGCAGGGCGGCTGTGGGAAGGTGCCCTGGGACAGGACAGATTACAGCCAAGGGTATTACCCGCTGGGCGCAGGGGCAAGGGAGAGGTCAACAATCCCAGACAACAGAAAGCACAGCTGCTGGCCCTCCTGGGCTTGAGGACGGTGGCTCTGGGCACAGAGGGTGGGGCCAGTACCTGCTGGGTGCCAGGCGATGGTGCCAGTTGCACAATTGGGGTGGTATTTCTAGGGCACACAGCACTTGGTTCCAAGGTATTTTAGAGGCACATGATAATGTTTTCTTTTTCAAATCAGAAGATTTTAAACTATATAACTTGGTTGGGAGCATGCTTGCCCTGCATGCACATACCCTGGGATTCTGTCCCAGACCTGCATGGACCAGGCATGATGGTACACACCTGTCGTCCCAGCACTGGTGAGGTGGAGGCAGGAGGATCAGGAATTCATAGTCATGTCTCAAAAGTGAGGGTGTCATAGGCTGTCCCACTCCCTGAGGGTGTTTTGATGTGGGTAAAGGATATTTTCTTCAGTGGTGTGGCTTCTGGTAGGTGGTCCAGGCACATACAAGGTGGATACAAGGTGCCTGGGATGAACATGGTCAAGATATATAATATATGAAAACGCCATAACAAAGGCCATTATATATAATTAATATATACTAATTCAAGACTGCTAGTTTGTACACCTGTTCAAACGTTTATGCCGGATTCGGTGATGGCCCTGCAAAAATTCATGCCCACCCAGAAACTCCATAACTTAGAAAAAGGGTCTTGGTCGATGTAATTAGTGAGGTCACATGCAGTAGGGTGGGCCATGGCTCTGTCCCTTAGAAGAATGCTATAGGAAGAGACACAAAGCCATACAAGGCCTGTGATGTCACAGTGATGTGACCACAAGCCAAGAAGTTCCAGAGCTCCCAGGCCCTCGAAGAGGCAGGAAGGACAGCCTCCAGGGCCTTCTGGGGAGAGCAACCCTGCCTGCACCTTGAGCTTACATGTGTGGCCACTCCATGCAAGCCATCTAGGCTGAGGTGCCGTCCTGGAAAGCCAGTCAGAGTGGAAGGGGAGCTTGCCTCTTGTCTAAGATGGATGTGATACTCAGCATTTAATTTATTGTTCTTTTGTTGTTTGTTTTGTTCTGTTTTTTGAGACAGGGTTTCTCTGTGTATCTCTGGTTGTCCTGGATCTAGTTCTGTAGACCAGACTGGCCTCGAACTCAGAGATCCACCCCCCTCTGCCTCTTGAATTAAAGCTATGTGCCACCAACACTGGCTCTTTTTACTTTTAGATGGTCTCACTATGTGGTCCTGGATGTCCTGAAACTTGTTATGTAGACCAGGCTGTCCTTTAATTCAAAGATATGTGTGACTCTGCCTCGTGCTGGAATTAAAAACATTGTTTCCAGGAGAGGGTGAGACTCACCCCCACCCTGCCAGCTCCATGCTGGGCAGTGGTGTGAGGGAGGCTCTCCTCACTCAAGGGACCTTAGCACCTTGTTGGTGTGAGGGTGCGGGAAAGAGGTGAGCCTGGGTCAGAATCTCACTTCTGGTTGGCTATGGACACTTATGCCTGTATTACCAGCACTTGGGAGGATAAGGCAAGAGGAATGCCATGAGTTTGGGGCTAGCCTGGGATACAGAGTGAGTTCCGGGCTAGCCTGAGCTATGGAGCAAAATGAAGCATTCTTGGTTCTGGTTCCTGCTCTGCTGTTTTTTGGACAAGTGACCTTGAGGGGATCAAGACCTTTGTCAGCCTCTTTCATCCAATCTGTTAGATATGCCAACCCTGATTTCTGCTTTTGAGGGTGCCCCTTGTTTCTGTGTCCCCTAGAATGTAGCTCAGAGCAGGGCTTTGGGGAGAGGGAATGGTCAGGGTGTTGGAGAGCCCTATCTCTGTTTCCATGTGTCTGTCACCCATTATCTCTGCCTCCACACATCTGTCACCCATCAGCCTAGTTGACCACTCCCTGTGCATCATAGCACAGGCCTGCAGCAGGGGAGCAGGGACATTGCAAAGGAGGCCACTCCTGCCTGCTGCAGTGAGCCCTCCCTGCACCCGTGTGGTGGGTCAGGGTAGCTGCCGTCCTCCAGGATTCCCTCCAGTTCAAGGTCCGCCCTCTTGGTTTTTTTGTCCTCAAGATCTGCTCAGCATGGCAGTCATCCTAAGCTTAACTCCAGGAAGCTATTCTTGCCTCAGTTACCTGGGAGTTCTTTCCCTGCTGGCCATGCGACAAGGCACCGTGAGAACCCAGCAAGTAGCAGGGTTAAGGGTTGTTCTGCGTGGATGTGGGTGGCTGGAAAGGTTCCCAGGCAGGGACCTCTCTGTGGGTCACAGTCACTTGTCCTGCCGTCTCAGGGCTATCAAGGAGGGGGGCTGACACGTGTTCCCGGGAAAACACGCAAACACTGCTTGGGGAGGCACCTGGACCTGTGTGTTACCACATTCCGCCATAGGCAGAGACGGGGTACAGACATGACAGTGACCCTCCTTTCAGGCCCAGAGGCAGGGAGATTAGTGGGCTGGTGGTGCAGCCCAGGAGAACTGCTTTTGTCCCTGCTGGGCCCCACATTCCTGCCTCTAGGTGGAACCTGTGATCCCCAAGACAGGCCACAGTCCCAGAAAGCCCTGAGCTCTTGTTTTTCTGTTTGGCAGATCTGTCAGACAGAATCAGCATGGAATACTGAGGGTCCTTTGATCAGTCCAAAGAAGTGGGGGCTCTCCTTGTGCCACCCCAAAGTTATCTGCAGTCTCTCTTGCAAACTCTTAGGCTTCTCCAGCTGGGGAGTAGTGTTCCTACTTGGGGTTAGGATCCCTCCAGAACCCAGACAGCACTTCTTGCTCTGCCTGCCTCAGTTTTCCTACAGAGAAATGGGGGAGCCCTAGCCTATTTCCTTACAACTGGGCCTAGAGGGCTCCCTGGGAGAGATGTTTGACTTTGTGAGCAGTTTCAGGGTTTCTTGGTGACCTTGAGCCACAGAAGGCTAGGGAAAGATCCTCAGATCATCCTGAGGAGAGGTCAGTAAGAACTTGATCCCTCCAAGTCCCTCTGTGAGCAAAGTCCCCAATTTGTCCCTGCCTTCTGAACACAGGTGAAGGGTGCAGTGTCCCTGGGGACAGCCTTAGGGGTTTGAGGTAAACACTGAAATGGGCCAGGGTGGAAACTATGCTGGATGACCCTGGGCTACAGGGCTCCTTGGGGCCTTGGCTTCCTCATTCAGAGTAGCAAGGGTAAGACTGGTTAGGGACATGATTCAAGAGGCTACATCTTCCCGGCGTCTTAGCCCAAGTTCAAGAGTTGTGCTCTTTGCGATTCTTACCGTCAAGTCAGTGATAAGAGTGTGGCCTTTGTGGGTGTAAGACAGTCTGAGGTGTAGTTAGCAGAAAGGGAAAATCGCATTTGTTTATGTTTCCGCTGTGCGATGCCATGGTACACAGAGTTCAGTGACTCAGCTGTCACAGGGTAGCTTGTCACACAAGTTCCCTCATTCTGCCCCCTTGCTACCAAGCTTGGCCTGCAGCAGGGCCTATGTGCTGTCCCTGTGGCTTTACCTGTTCTAGAACATTCTATCAGTGTCTCCTGCAGAGGTAGCCTTGTGCATGACTCCCGTCACCTGCCACCAAGTGTTTACTGTCTACGCCGGCAGCCTGTGTGTCTGTGACTCACCTGTTGCTCAAGATCACATGAGACTTGTGCCCGTTCCAGGCTGTCTGACTAGGAACAGAGTGGAACTCGGTTTCTCATCTCCCACGTAACCAATCACCGAGTTGTATCTGGATGAGCGGCAATGAGTGAAGCCACCGTGGACACTCGCGCCAGGTCTGTGTGGACCTGGCTGTGCTTTCTGTCTCATCCACTCTGATGCTGGTCACATTTCTCCATGGCTGTGGCGGTATACCTGATGTAAGGGTTGCGGCATAGAGACCATGTCTCAGAGGCAGGGTAGCCTCAGGGAGAGGCAAGAGCAGCTTCCTGGCGTGGTTCTTGCTCATCTTCCACGGTCAGCAGCGTCAGAGTGACCTCCTGTTCTTACCAAGTGAGCACTGTCACCTACCCCTGACAGCGCAGACACCTGAAGTCCCTTAGGGTAGCAGAGATGAGGGTGCTGCCAAGGCAGTGACAGAAGTCTCTCTCTCTCTCTCTCTCTCTCTCCTCTCTCTCTCTCTCTCTCTCTCTCTCTCTCTTTCTTCTCTCTCTCTCTCTCTCTCTCTCTCTCTTTCTTCTCTCTCTCTCTCTCCTCTCTCTCTCTCTCTCTCTCTCTCTCATTTAAATGTTTCTTCTATCTGAGTTCCTTTGGTGACAGTGACCCGATGGTTCATCTCAATGGTGGCTAGTCTTTTCTTTTTGTCTCCTTGGTTTTGCCTTTTGCAGAGTAATCTTAATTCTCACCTCCTCTGCCACCCCTCTGGGGACACAGAAAGGGCCCTTCACCCTTCATGAAGGCCTTTGGGCACAGCGGGTACGGGTACATACCCTAACAGCTGAGAAGGGGAAACAGATGACAAGAGGGAGGGAAGAAGTGGGGGGGTGGGGGAGTGGGGGTTAGGGGAGTGGGGGTTAGGGGACTGGGAGCTGGAAGAGTGGGAAGAGGCCTGGAGTCTTCAAAGGAGGCAGGAAAAAAGGAGGAGGAGGGAGAAGAAGGGAGAAGGAGGGGGAAGGGGGACCGAGGAGGCCCTGAGTCTTCAAAGGCTCCTCTAGAGAGGCACAAGCCACTCTGTCTCTTGAAAAACGGTCTTGTCTGCTTGTGAAAGCTAGTCTGGTTCATTGATAAAAACAGGTATTGTTTTAGGATTGAATGTGTTAATGAGTCCCAGCCCTGGACCGCTAGCAATTGCGGGGGGGGGGGGGAATATAGGCCCTTTCTCACTTCCTTACTGCCTCTCAAGGTACAGTTAGGTGGCCACCCCAAAACAGCCACCTCTAGCAGGCCTGGTGCGGGGAGGATGCTCCCTCCTAACCCTTCAGAGTGGTTGGCACTTCTGGTTCCTGCTGCCCAGATAAAGGCATGCTAGAGTCACACATGTCCCTAGACTTTCCAACACCTTGCCTCCCTTTAGGGATGGTGTCCACTCTCTGCAGAAATATCCCTGAAAACATGACTTCATCTACACTTAGGTACCATTGGTCCATTAGCTCCTCTGATGTGGAGTTCCACGTGGGGCTCACTGTCCCTTCCCACTCTGGGACTGTCAGTTGAGACAAGAAATACCAAGGGAGGCCGTTAGGAATTCTGACAAGAGAGGCTGAATAAATTACGCTCCTTTGCACGCCCTAATCCGGTGTTGTGCTGGCTTCTGGGACATGGCTAATTTATTTGGAATTTCATTCTGGGCTGACAGCGGCCTGCAGGCTGTTTGATCACCAGGCAGAGTTACACACTGGCTTTCACTGGCTGCAAGACGGCCTCCTCGGGCTTGGCCTGCAGCGGCCTTTTCAGAGGGCTGCCCCTCCTTGGGACACAAGCCCCTTGCTGACCCAGCCCTCCACCTCCCCACTTGTCCCGCCAGCAGCGGCGGTGTTAATCTGCCTTTGTGGTGCAGGAAGAAAGATTTATTTTCTTCTGTCTGGGGGTCTCAAGCACTGAGGGGGCAATCCTCTTTGAAAAGCACGTTCTGTTGATTTCAGGGGCTGGACTTTTTTCTTTTTCTTTTTTTCAAGACAGGGTCTCATGTAGCTTAGAATGCCAATTTACTAGATAGCCTCGGTTGGTCTAGAACTCCTGATTCTCCTGCCTCAGCCTCCCTGCTGCGGGACTTTATAGATGCACACTGCTACCGTGCCTCTCCCTGCCTCCATTCATGTATATATGTGTGTGTGTAGGTCTGCACGTGTGGGCACGTGTGTGTGTGCATGTGTAGGTCTCCATGTGTGAGCACGTGTGTGTGTGTGTGCGCATGTGTAGATTTGCATGTGTGGGCACGTGTGTGTATATATATGTTTGTGTGTAATTTTGCATGTGTGTGCGTTTATGTGTGTATGTGGAGGATCATCTTCTGTCCCTCTTCTTTATCTTATTCAATGAGGCAGGTCTTTCAGTCAAACTGAGCTCAAACTACAGGGCTAGGGATTTGCCTCCCAAGCTGGGGGTGCATGCAGACTGCCATACCCACCCTACAGTGTACCTCCTGCTTGTGAGGCAGGTGTCTTAGCCGCTCAGCCAGATCCTTTTGTTTTTCAGTACTGGGTCCTGTTTGATACTGTAACTCACATTGGCCTTGAACTTGAGCCCTTGTTTTATAGGCACACATGCATTACCAGGCCCCTTGCAACTGCGTGTTTGAGGGTGGGGTTCTCAGGGAAGAATTGGGCTGACTACAGACTTTCTTTGAGAGTATCCCCAGGGTTACTGAAGCTTCCTCACCCTTTGGAGCTCCTTCTTGGCAGAAGTAACTGACCGTTACTTTTGTAATCCCCATACTTCTGCAAGGGATGTGCTCGTTCTCTCTCTTTCTCATGCTTAACTCTCTCGTCTCTGTCAGCATGAGTGTCTGATTTTTGTAAAAAGGTAAAAGTAACCACTGGGGGCTGGGAAGATGACTCAACCATTGAGAGCTTTGGCTGCTCTTGCAGAGAGCCTGAGTTCAGTTCCTAGCTTCCACATGGTGGCTCACAACCGTTTGTAACTCCAGTTTCGGGAGAGCTGACACCCTCTTCTGGCCTTTGCAGACACTGTCCACATGCGATGCACAGATGCATATGCAGGCAAAAACACCCATGAATATAGTATAAAATAAATGTTCAGAAAAACGGAAGTGCCGGGCATTGTGTCGTACACCTTTAATCCCAGCACTGGGGAGGTAGAGGCTGGAGGATCTTTGTGAGTTTGAGGCCAGCCTGGTCTACAGAGTGAGTTTCAGGACAGCCAGGGTTACACAGAGAAACCCTGTCTAGAATAACCAAAGGAGAAAAAGATGAGGAGGAGGAGAAGAAATAAAAGTAGCAATTGTTACTAAGGCTGAGGACCCTTCTTACTCTTAGCGCTTGCCCCTGGAGGCTACACAGTTTTGGCAGAATCTGGTCTAAGAAGTGTGGGCTTCCTGTAACTTGCCCTAGAGTCCTCAGCCCATGTGGCACCAGGGTACCCTGGAGAGCTCCTGAGAGAGAGACACAGGAGAGTGTAGAGGTTGTGAGTGCCGGGAGGAAAAGGAAAAGTCGCTCTGGGCTGGGCAGAGCTAGCCACACAAGTGTGAGGAACCAAGTGACATCCCTAGAACCTGAGAAAAAGTCAAGTATGGTGACAGATTCTGTGACCCCAGCACTGTGGAGGTGGAGACCGGCAGATCACCTCTCCAGATTAGAGAAGGATCTTATCTCAAAGAGGAAAAAAAGTGGCTGGTGTCTGAGGAACAACACCCGAGGTTGACTTCTGGCCTTCACACACATACTCACGTACAGACGCCCCCCCCCCAGTACTATAAACCAATCAGAAGCAGGTGTGCACCTTGACTATGCCTCTGCCGCAAGGTCGAGTCCACGCAGTCCAGTGGGGCCTTAGTTATGTCCGGGTGCGCTGCCCCTGTGAAGCATGTCCAGTACTGCACTGCTTGCCACCAGGAATGGTGGCTGTGCACTTTATGAGCAAGGAAGTGACACATGGACACAGACCTGCTTGCTGAGGGCTCTGAGCAGGCACTTGAGTGGGTCCTTGGGCTCATTCCCAGCACTGTCACCAGTAGGGACAACAGACCCCCAGTGGGGACCAGGCTTCCACTGGAAAGAGCTTCCCCCTCCCAAACTTTTCACCGCTGACATTCCCCACCAGCCTGGGTTTTTACTTGATAAACACCAGGGAATAGTGGACAAGAAACCCGTCCCTTGTCACTTCAGTGCTTGAACATAGGTGTAGGAAGTCACCATGGATCAATCCTTCAAAACTTAAAGCTAACCAGAGTCTCCAAATCTGACCTCTGTGACAAGTGACAGGAGCCTCCATGGCTGAGCTCTGAATATCATAGCAGACACTATTTGCGTCTCTGAGTCACGTTGCCTTGGGCCATGTCCTTATAGCAAGTGCTTCGGGATGTGATGGCCCAAGAGGAAATCGGAAAGCAGGAGGATGGGGATGGCGGAAGCCATAAAAGGATTGGCTTTGGGCACAAGCCCCTTTCCTCAATGGCAGGATGTTCTAGTGGCTGTGTACCGTTTAGTTAGTCCAGGGCACCCAGGCTCATCCATTGCATGGTCAAGGTTTTGTGAATGTCTGCACAGGGGACAGCTCCTTAGCTCCGGTAATGAGGCTGGGGGGCCCTAAAGGACCAGGAAGAACACAGACCGTGCTCACCATTGCTGACAGTTGTGGGTGACTCAGAGTCCCTCTTGCCACAGCGGGGGCACCCATGTGTCTTCCAGGCAGAGGAGCTGTATCTGTGCTGTTCCCATCATTTCATGTTTCTTCCTGTGTCTCCTCCATCCTCAGGTCCAGCACCCCACCCACATCCTCTCTTAGGAGCAGCGTGGTGCTGTCCATGGGAGGAGGGTCACACACTTCCTCCCTTGAAGGATACTCAAACCTTGTGCTTGCTGACTCTCGGAGGCAATGAACAGGAGAGGCCAGGTCTCCTTGACCCCACAGTCTCTTGTGTCTAGGTGCCATGTGACCTGGGACAATATTGACTTGGCCTATCTGATGGTGTGCTTGACAAACACAGTTTTGTTTCGAGCCACCTTGGCTCCACCAGTCTGGTGGGCCTGAGCTGGTGGCCACGCTCAGGGCAGACAGCTCCGGCTTTCAAGAAAGCCAGCCTTACCGGAGATGTGGCCTCACAGGTGAGTGAGTGGCTGGCTGAGCCCTTGGCTTCCTCCCTTCCCAATAGCATGGTGGCGTCCATCTGGGGACCATCACCCCAGACTCAAGTGGGTTTCTTTACTAAGGGAGCAGGACCTTCCAGGACATTCCAGAAACCCTTGACGAGCAAATGCTTGGGTCTGGCTCTGAATTTCTAGGCCCACACTTACATTTGGAGTGAGAAAAATAAACCTGGAGCTTGTTCCGAGAGTATTGTCCCCAGAGTGCTGGGTTGGGTGGCCTGGCAAGATGCCCTGTAAGTTGCAGAGCAGGAGATAACCTCAGTGAGTCCAGGGATGTACTGGCTGCCGGATGAGAGGTGGAGGGTGGACACCAGTAATTTAAGTGCACCTGGCACACTTCAGGTCAGTGTTGTGAAACCCACAGATTGGCACCAACCTCGTTCTTCACTTTCTACCCTCAGGTGTGCCGCCTGCCAGTCCTTTGTGTTTGCATTATTAGGAACCTTCTAGAAAGGCTGTACAGGCTGAATAACTCACATTGCCACCCAGGCGAGTTCAGGGAGAGGTGACAGGTGATGGAGCACACAAGCTCTCCATGAGGAAGGGTCACCTGGCATCTCTCAGGACTTGTTGGACTGGCTCCTGGGAGACAGCTTGGGTTGGAAGTCCCGTACCCTGTGGCCCAACACTCTGACCCTCATTCCCCGCACTATGCTTTCAGCTGCAGGTGATGCGCTGTTTTGTGGGACACAAGTTGGTATTAGGGGTAGGAGACAGCAAGCCAGCTGTCTCTCACCCAAGGAGACTTAGTTATCAGGAACCAGAGTGGATAGGGTCTGTGTGTGTGTGTATGTGTGTGTGTGCATACGCGCGCTCATGCACGCGTACATGTGAGGGGGGAATGCATATATGCAACGAGCACACGTGTATGGCAGACAGACATAATTGGACAGGTGTTGTTTTTCTGGAAAATTCTGGAGGTGCATCTCCAGGGTGTCTGCTCTGTGCTGCTCAGCCCATTTAGGGATACTCTCTTTGTCTTTCAGATCAGGGGGCTCTGACCTCATTTCCCAGCAAGGAGCCTGAGTTCTAAGGGAGCAAGTATCCTCTCTACCATCACTCAGTGAGTCCCAGGCTAATAGGCCTGCAGGCTTGTGCGGGCGGGTAGGGGTGCCTGTAGGGGTTCCTTTCTCAGAAACCTCTGTGGGGTTGGGGTGTGTGGTGTTCAGCCCACCTCCAGAGGCTGCCCCAGAGGGAAGAGATTACCCCTCCTCCCAGGTTCCAGACCCTTTCTGGGGCGGTCTGTGTTGACCACCCCCATGCTGCCACAGGCTGGAGCTGCCTTGGGGACTGGACTCTGCGCACAGCCTGTGTGCTAATTGAGCCATGTCTGGGGTCACCTCTGGGCTCCAGCCGACTGTTTCCCCTCTCTGTGCCTCTCTCCTCTTTTCAATAGTACAGTCTCCCTGCCGCCCTCCCTGCTGGGCCGGGCCTCCCTGCAAGCCTCGTGGCCCCCGCTCGGTGCGGGCCTGCTGCTGCTGCTGCTGCACAGCCCGCCCAGCCTTGGACTGCGCCGGCCTCCAGAAGTGATAGCTAATTGGGGAGAGAAAGAGCCCGATTGTCTGCGGCAGCCGGAAAGGCCAGGAGGAGGCGGCCGCTTCGCCCTGCAGCTGCCACCGCCGGAGATGTTTGGGGATTACGTCAGCCTGGCGGGCAGGGGCCGCGGGGACAGCGCGGGAGGCGGGCTCCCGCAGGCCTCCCGCCGCCAGGGCCTCTGGACAATGCTGCCATTGTCGGTGCACGGAGTGCTTAGCTCCCCATGAATGGTGCACGGCCCCTTGACCAAGGAGGCCGCCTGTAGCCCCAACTGTCCCCTCACAGGCAGGGAGGCCCCGTGCGGTGGGAAGGACTGTTTGTGGACTCCACGGGTCTGTCCCTCAGAAGGGGCCACCGGCAGGAAAAGCAGAACTGAGCTCAGGCCCCAGAGAGGTTGCTGTTGCCCCAGCCTGTGTGGTGGCCTCCTGCCTCAGCATGGCTTCCTGGCTTGGGGACACCCTTGGCCCTGACCCACTCATGGTGCTCCTGGTTGTCATCCTCCTGGTGCGCTTCATCCTGTGGTCCTGTCTGGGGACCTATATGGACTACAGGCTGGCCCGGCGTTATCCTGGCAAACCCAAGGAAGAGTAAGCATGAGGACCAGTGGAGACCAACCCAGGTTTTGTACTGTGACGGTATCATCCCTCTGTCCATTGGGTACCACAGATGCCTTCATGCAGGACACCTTTGCTCCCCTGCCATGCCTCTCCAGCCCTGCCCCCATGAGTTCTTTAGCCTGGGTTAACCTCCCTAGGCCTTTACTAGTCAGGCAGGGATACAAAACTTAGTCCTACCCACTGTGCAGAAACCAGAGCCCAGACGAAACAACAGGGTCAGAGAGGCCCCAGAAGCTGCTTAGATTAGTGAGGATTGTCCCACTTGGGCTGTCAAAGAAACCCTTATTACCAGGTGCTCGCCCCCATGGCAGTGTATGCCCCAGGAAATGCCTGGCCTTTCCCTAGTGCTGTTTTTTGTTAATAAGAGCCAGGGTTGTATGGGAGGCCATGGGGACAACCATGGCCATTACTCCCAAGGCCAGTGCTGTCTGGAACCTCTGCTGCCCCAACCAGTCACTGGATGCAGGCAGAGAGCTGCCTCAGTTTCCCAGAGCAGATCTTAGTGACATGTCTTGAGATGGCCTCATGACATGGAATTGAAGCCCCCTTGGCCCCGAAACAACTCCTCACCCACCGGGTCCCAGTTCCCCCCCTGCTTTGTCACAAGGATGAACCTACGGGAATGGCGACACAGCTTTCGCGAGACTGTGCTGGGTTTAAAGCTCAAAATCCCTCACTCTAGGAAGCCTAGGTGGCCTGGGAGAGGAGTGTTCCCAGTTCACACACTTGTGAATATGTGTTTTCCGTGTGTGCTAGAGACCCAAGGCTGTGACAAGACAGGAGATGGGGCATCTGCCAGCCTTCTGCGATTCTCCAGTTCAGTGGTGGTAGTCAGTGATCTCCTGTTTTCTCCTTGAGCGAGATCGCAGAGCAAGGTGTCTGTGTTCGAGGCTGCAGCGTGGCAATTCTGCGACTTGGCAAGGACTGACTTTGGTTTTGCCCTCTTTAGCGCAGGTTTAGGGCTTCATTGCTGTAGGAAGGCTGCAGCTGCTCCAGGGACTTTGCGTGGCGTCCATGTACAGAGAGACGGTACGCTAGAGATGAGGAGCAGTGCCCTCGGGAAGCCTGAGTTTTGTGTCTCATAATCCAGAATGATGTCATAGTGTCTTGGCCTCCGGATGGTTGCTGCCGTAAATACCATGACGGAAGCAGCATGAGGACTCAGCTCACAGCTCCAGATCAGCCATCATGGCTGAACCGTCACTGGGAGGAGCGAGAGGCAGCCACTCCCATTATGCCTGAAGTTGGAAGTGGACAAGCAGCACATGTCCCTCGTGGCCTCTGCCACTGGCCTTGGCCACTCATTTCAGTGATAGCCTTTTGGGGACTGGTTTGGGTATTTGGGTGTCTCTGTGCCTGGATACTAGCACCCATCCCCCAAAAAGGTTCCAGCCAGAACGTTCCCAGAAGAGACAGATGTGCCCCTCTGCTCATGGCTGGTAGTCCTGATACAGGCAGTAGCCACGCAGAGGGCAGTGAATGGTTGGAAGTGGAAGTGGGTGTGGGGGATTTTGTTATTGGACACAGAGCAGTTCTTGGAATCTGTGTGTTAGATTCCTCATCCCTCATCCCTCATCTGAATTTGGAGGCAGGATCTTGAATGAGATGACAAAGGTAAATGAGGTCATATGATCCCTAACCACAGTGACTGGTGCTCTCAGATAAAGAAGACAGACATTAGGACATAGTCTGTGTCAGATGTGGTCTGCAAGCCACGGAGAGAGGCCTCAGGAGAAGCCAGCCCTGTGACACTTCCACCATGGACTTCTGGCCTCCAGCAGGTGAGGTAAAGCAACCTGCAGCTTAAGCCTCCCACCTGTGGTGCTCTGAGCTGATTAATAGAAGAACAATGGAGTCATTCACCCAACAAAGAGTCACTGAGTGTGCCCGGCCCAAGGTCTCCCAACTCAGCACAGCACTGACCCACAGTTGCCTTGGGTCTGGGAGTCACGGTCAGTGGGCAGAAGTTCTGGAAGCAGAGAGTAGTCCGTGTAGGTGCATGTGACTATGGACCACTAAAAATGTGGCCAGTGCAATCTTTGATGCACGGTGAGTGTGACCGCAAAGGCTGTCACAACATATCCGAAATGTCTTCGAGTGGGCTTGCAGGAAAATGGTGGAAGTTTTGGACACATTGCAATAAAATAGAAAAGTTAATTTTCCTGCTTCTTTTAGTGAGTTTCCATGAGATTACCAGAAACATTAGCTGGATGTTTGCAGTTTGCATATTTGTTTATAATGGACAGTTGTGTTTGGAGAATGGTCTACGGTAGCCATAGTTTCTGTTTTGAATGAGTTTCTTACAGGAGGGAAGGAAGGAGGGAGGGAGGGAGGGAGGGAGGGAGGGAGGGAGGGAGGGAGGGAGGGAGGAGAGAGGACATACTTCGAATCAGGCGCTGCTGACTGGGGAAGTCCCATCGAGGGACTTCCTGCTGGAGTTCCCTGTGAAGAGCCCCAGCACAGTGGGTGCCCCCCTCAGGTGAGGCTTTCAGTAGAAGAACAAAAAGCAGCAGGTGAGGGGTCATCAGGTCACCCCAGGCTGGGGAGCTGAGGCACCAGCTGGAGTTCATGGTGGAGCTTTCTGTCCAGGCTGAACTTCCAGCCTCTCCTTCCCACCTTGGGGCTTTTCGCATCCTGGGATAGACAACGGTAACTTCTGTTGGGAATGGCCACCTTCCAGCGGCTCTCAAGGGCTCCAAGTCTTTAATTTTGGGTTATTTTGCTGTTCGTGTCTCTCCAGGTCACGGAGTTGATGGGGGGCAGTCCATCCCCGGACCTTGGAAGACACTCTAAGACAAACATGGGTCTGAAATGGGGGAACCTTTCAAAGAACTCAAGCTACTAATTTACTAATATAATGTCCACTTCAGGCCCTCACAGTGTGTACAGTGGTAGGGACCCATGCACAGTGTGTAACAAGAACACAGAGAGGAGCATTGTGAGTTCCAGGACAACCATGGCTACATAAAGAAACCCTGTCTCGAAAAAATAAAGCCCAGGACCTTGCCTAGGGATGGTGCTGCCTACATTCCCACTTCAATTGACCTAATGGAGACACACCCTCACAGATATGGCCAGAGGTTTGTTTCCATGGTGATTCTAGATTCTGTCAAGTTTACAATCAATATTAATTATCGTAAGTCTACTCCTTGTCAACTTGATACTCAAATGTGTGACTTTCAACCATGCCTCCACCCCACTGTCCCCACGGGCTCACAAGCATCTCATAAAGCAAATGCAATAGAAAAAGAAATGCCAGGGAGATGCCAGGGTCCAGCCAGGAAGACATGGAGGAAACAGCAAAGAAGGACATACAGAATGAAAGAAAGGTAAAAAGCCCCAAGGCAAATCGTAGATGAATAGAACGGTTAAATTAAGTTAAAAGAGCTAGTGGGATAAGCCTAAGCTAAAACCATGCATTCATAATTAATAACAAACCTCTGTGTCTTTATTTGGGAGCTTGTTGGCAGCCCAAAGTTCCAACTACGTTGTAATGTTTCTCTTTAATGGTGCTAATCTCTTTAACTATCACAGTTGTAACCTGAGCTATGGCTGCAAACTTTTCCTCACCAATCTGTATATTTTCCCATCTTACTGTTTTGCTTGTTGCTCTTTCACTGCCGACCTGGATAAGAGCAGTGAACGGTAACCATGCCACAGCCTGAATGCTATCATGTCTAGAGATTTCTTCCGCTAAACTAATTAGTGCATTATTTTTTAATTAAGCCTGACACATTTTCAGGACATGAGAAGAATGCACTTAGGTATCAGACTGATGGCCCCTCCTCCAGTTCCTGATAGAGTCCTTGTTCCCTCTCAGACCTCAAAGCTGAACCGGCAGTGTTTGCATTTCTCTTGGCATTCTGGTCTTCCGAGGTCCCATCAGTCTGGCTGACAAAGTCCTACTATAGCATTCTAGAGTTTTTATAGCTCGTAGGTTCAATTTCTCCCTCATACCTCCTGCAATCCAGTTCCAAGAGACCAAAAACCATATGCCAGGTTTGTCACAGTAGTGAACCCACTCCTGGTACCAATTTTTTGTTTACTTTTCTTGCTGTAACAAAATGTTCAACAAAAGCAACATAGGGAAAGAAAGGTCTATTCTGGCTTACAGTTTCATGGCATAATGCACCATGGTAGAGATGGCATGGCTATCTTGAGGTGACTGGCCACCTTGCGTCCACATACAGAAGGCAGAAACAAATAAATGCTGGTATTCAGATTTGCTTGCTTTCTCTTTTTTAATCAGTGAAGGACCTCATTTCATGGAATGGTGCCATATATACACACACACACACACACACAAAGGGAAGAAATCAGAAGTGGGGTGGGAACATCAGGAAGGAAAATTGTTTATAGCTGGCTGGATGACTTTTCTTGGAAAATGGAATAAAAGCAAACAAACATGAATTCAAATGACAATAACTTTTTTTTCTTTTCTTACTTTTTCTCCCTCATTTCACTGAGTTTCTCTTGTCAGATATTTTCTTTCATCATATGAGAATAAAAAACTATTAATATATCTGATCTTCATTCCTCTGATATAGAGTACATGCCACTTTTTGAAGTTTCATAGTAATGTAGGTATATGGTATGCTACCTTTTAAAACTCTTTGTTTAGTTCATATGATTTTTTTTATTAATTAATTAATTTATTTAATTATTAAAGATTTCTGCCTCTTCCCCGCCACCACCTCCCATTCCCCCCCTTCCCCGAATCAAGTCTTCCTCCCTCCTCAGCCCAAAGAGCAAGCAGGTTTCCCTGCCCTGTGGGAGGTCCAAGGACCACCCACCTCCATCCAGGTCTAGTAAGGTGAGCATCCAAACTACCTAGGCTCCCACAAAGCCATTACGTGCAATAGGATCAAGAACCCATTGCCATTGTTCTTCAGTTCTCAGTAGTCCTCATTGTCCGTTATGTTCAGCGATACCGGTTTTGTCCCATGCTTTTTCAGACCCCGGGCAGCTGGCCTTGGTGAGTTCCCGATAGAACATCCCCATTGCCTCAGTGTGTGGGTGCACCCCTCGCGGTCCTGAGTTCCTTGCTCATGCTCTCTCTCCTTCTGCTCCTCCTTTGGATCGTGAGACTTCAGTCCAGTGCTCCAATGTTGGTCTCTGACAATAACATTTTTATTAAGTAGGCAGACCCAACTCAATCTAGACAAACCATATACACAACATCCTTGTCTCCCTTCCGTGATTATAATGAAATACTTGAAGCTGAGGACTTTATGAAGAAAAGAGGCTTATTTAGTGAACTACTGCTGAAGTCCCAGAGCACAGCATTGGCATCTGATTAGCTCTGGTGGTTGTCATAGAGGAGGCATCGCAATGGCAGGAGTGTACAGGGAGGAGATCCCATATAAGCAGAAACTGACCCGAGGGGCGGGCCAGTGTTGTTCTTTGATCAACTTCTCTTGGGAACTACCTGGGTATAGTGATACTTTGTTTACAATCGAACAAATAAAGCTTGCCGGAAGATCAGAGTGGGAAGCTAGGCACACCAGCCAGCCATACAAGCCAGGCAGTGGTGACACACACCTTTAGTCCCAACAACCTCACTAGTTAGCCACACTAGTTAGGGAACAGGCGGTGGTGGTACACACCTTTACCCAGCACTAGAGAGGAATACAAGGCAGGATGAGACAGGAACTTGCTTTCTTTTCAGCCCAAAGATTTCAAAGAGGTAAGAGCTCTCTAGTGGCTTGGCTGCTTTGCTTCTCTGATCTTTCAGCTTGAACCCCAATATCTATCTCTGGGCTTTTATTATTTATGTTATGACTGGGCTCCTTCGGGAAACTGTTAATCTCATTGGAGGGGGGTTCCCAATGGCCTAATACTTTCCCACTAGACCCCTCCTCTTAAAGGTCCCACAATGTGCCAATCCTTTCACACTGGGGACCAAATACATGAATCCTGAGGGGGCACACTTAAGCTGCCTCAAACCGTAGTTAGAGGAGACATTACAGACCCTATTTATTCCATTTATACTTAGTGTGTGTGTATGCGTGCGTGCGTGTGTGTGGTGTGTAGACCAGAGAACATCTTGCTGTAGTTGATTCTCTCCTTCCGTCTTCTAGGTCCTAGTGATTGAACTCATGTCTTCAGACTTGGTAGCAGGTGCCTTTACCTGCTGAACCCTCTTTCTGGCCCAGTGATCTTTTTTCATGAATCACAAAGAACCACAAGGGAAGAAAACCAGGTGGTGGAAAGTAGTGGGCCTTTGGAGCTGTGGCAGCCACAGAGGGCATGGAGGCAGGGTGTGCAGGGTTTCTTCTGGTCTGTTTTAGGGGCCATCACCAAGGCTAGCGTGGATGTTACTGAACTCAGCACTGGTAGGAAGTCACTGCCTGGAATCTCAGCCCTGTTTGGGCCCCAGAATGCAGGCCTCTTCCCTGCCTGGCCTCCAGTGCTGGTCCTGGAGATGAGTCACAGGTTCTAAAAATAAAGCGGAGAGCTTCGAAACTGTGTGCTTCCTTTTTAAGCCAGCTGCGCCTGCCTAGGGATCCCCGGCAGCTGCCAGCAGCCATGGGGGGCTCTTTTTCCCCATTGGCAAACAACAGCATGTGACTGGCCCCTGAGCGGCCTCAGCCCACTGCACTGGGAAGCTGGGATGGTCTCTGCCCACAGTGGCTTCATACTGAATGGGGAAGAAAAATCAATGTGGGCGAATGGTTACCATATGGATGGAGTCTTGGGCTGTACAAAGGCAGCAGGGTGCCAGGGAAGCTTACCCAGGGGGGGGAGGGAGAAGACTTGGGGTTCTGAGAGGCAGATGGGTAAGGACTGTTGCTGCTGGTCAAATATGCAGGGTAAGCAAGGCCTTGGAGCCTGAAAACTGGTAGACTAGTTCAGGGTGTGAGCCTCAAGCAGGGCATCTCAGATCTCCCCTGGCAATGCTGGTCATCTGGGCAGAGTCCTGGCCACCCTGACCCCTGGCTTTGATGCTCTGAAACTGAGGCTCAGAAACACAGCCAGTCAGCTCTCCAGTGGATCCATCTGCTTCCCAAGATTTGGGAATGCTGGTCCCAGTGCTGTATCCTAGAGACAGCAGAGATGCACGATGCCAAGGCAGATGGATCCATATTGTGAGGGCTTTAGTGCTTACCTAGGAGTTTGAACTTCAGTGCACAGGCGTAAAGGAGCTCTCAGGGCCCTAGGAACTGGAAAGGATGAGTGCTTTTAGGTCTGCATTGAGAATGACCACCGGGAGCTGTGGGGGTGACTGGCTGATGACTGGGCCAAGCAGATATTAGGGGCCCGGGCTACTGCAGTGATGGGAGAGAAAGAATCAGGGATCTGAGGAGCTACAGGGAGAGGATTTGGGTAGATGTCCCTCAGATTCAGGATAGAACCCTGAAATAATTACAGGGGACACACAGAGAGTGTGAGAGGTTGGAGGGAAGGAAGGGGAAGAGAAGGGAGAGGAAGGAAGAGACAGAAAAGGGAAGAAGGAGAGGAGGAAGGAGGTCAAGGTGAAAAGAGGAAGAGGAGAAAGAAGGGGAGGAAAAATTGGGGGAGGAATTGTTGAGGAGTAGAGGAGGAAGGTGGAAGAGATGGGGAGGAAAGTGAAGGAGGAGGAAGATGGAGGCAGAAGGGCTAGAGGAAGGAAAGAGATAAAAAATAGGTGTGCAGCTGGGTCTGTGCGGAATTGGCGGGCTCTATGGAGGTGGCTGCAGCCTGCAGGGTGGGCTCACAGGCTGTGTGGAACTGGCGGGCTCCATGGAGGAGGCTGCAGCCTGCAGGGTGGGCTCACAGGCTTTATCTAAAGCCAACTGCTTTGGAAATAGCTTCTTTGGAGCTTTGGATTCTGTTCAGACTTCCAGCCAGTGGGGTGAGGCACACGTGTGTGCACACACACACACAGACACGCGGGAGGACTCTCTACTCAAAATCTCCAAGTTTGAATATGAATCACACCCTAGAGCCCTCAAAGAGACACCCATAATGTGACTGAAACTTACCAGCGTGGGGGCAGCCTGTTCTAATCTTTACAGCACACGTGGGCTTGGATTGGCTGAAAGGGGCCCCTAGATGCTCTTCTCGGGGTGTGCCTGGTTTTGGTGGAGAGTGGGTGGACCCATGGCCTGTCCCTGCTTTGTCATCTCCAAGGTCTTTGTGAATCTCAGGGTAACTGAGGTTCTCCAGGGACATGGTTTATGCTGAGGTTGCTTGTGTGTTTTATTTATTTTGAGATAGGATCTCACTATGTAACCCTGACTGGACTTACACTTTCAGTGTAGACAAGGTTGGCCTTGAACTCATAAAGATTTGTCAGCTTCTGCCTCCCAAGTGGTGGAATTAGAGGCATGCATCCCTAGGCCTTATTTTTGTTTTATTTTTATGTGTGCCTGCCTGCGTATATGTGAGTATATCTACATGAGTGCTGGTGCCCACAGAGGTCAGAAGAGTGCAGGAGATGCCCTGGAACTAGAGTTACAGGCAGTTGTGATCTGCCCAAGGCTGGTGCTGGTGACTGAACTCAAGTCCTCTGTAAGAGCAGCAAGCCTTCTTAAGCCCTGAGCCATCTCTTGAGCCCTGCGTTGCCTGTTCATCAAGCTATCTAGTTCTGCGTTTTCGTTAGTGGGTAACCTGCACTGATGCACACCAGGGAAGGCTCGTGTACCTGTCTTGCTTGCTTGAGCTTTGCGGCCGGCAGGTAGCAAGTGCCCCACCATCACTCGCCCATTGGCAGGGATCTTTCTGAAGAATCCTCTTGCCTGGCTGGGTTTTCCTGGGTCCTTCAGTGTTCAAGGGGCTTTAAGGTGCCTGCATTGTCAGTTGCTCCTGCCAGTCCTTCAAATTGGGCTGGCTGGGTAAGGAAAAATCTCAAGACGTAAGGGCTTCCCGCCTCTAGGCCAGTGGGCTGAGCGTCTACCCTAGGCATGGCTGTAACACATCCCTCAGAGACAAACTATCTTTAGTTTTGTTTCTTGTCTTTCTTTCTTTCTTTCTTTCTTTCTTTCTTTCTTTCTTTCTTTCTTTCTTTCTTGTTTCAGTTATTTGAGACAGGGTTTCTCTGTGTAGCTCTGACTGTCTTCGAACTCACTTTGTAGATCAGGTTGTCCTTGGAAACTCAGAGATGCTCCTGCTTCTGCCTCCGGAGCGCTGGATTAAAGGCCACATCCAGCTAGTTCTGTTTCTGTGGTGGCGCAAATGAATGTAGACAGATTATATAGATATATACAGCTTTAATAAGGAAATAGACTTACAGGACCACAGGTTCCCGCGGAGTACCGGAAAAGCGGAGCAAAAGAAAAGGGCTGCTGGGCTCACGCCCGGCAGATTTATCCGTAAACATTAGCCCGAGGCGAACACGTCCCCAATGGGTGGGGCTATGTCCCTACATGTTTCTTTGGTGATCCACCCGGTACCAAACTCTGGACCATTAATGGTGAGGGGGCCTGTGGACAGTGGTCTTGAGTGCTTGGCAGATCATAGCAAGAGCTAGATACAGACAGGACTTCCGCCTCTGAGAACAGTCATGGAGACAAAGCTGACAGTCACCCATATGGGCCAGCATCTTTTGAAGACCTGAATGCTCAGGACAGCATCCTTCTGCCAACTCTGTGTAAAAGTCCTTCAGAAGGTGCTGTTCACTCCCTGGGGCTCAGAGACGCCCAGAGCTGGCCACAGTCCTCAGTGACTAGTAGGCGTCAGGCCACAGGGGACCTGGTGCTGGAGGTTCTTGTCCCTCTTTTTAACACTAGGCCAGGATTTTCAGCGCACTGGGAGGTCAAAAAGGACACAGAGGGTCAAAGAGCTGTGGGGACATAGCAGGGTCCAGGTAGGAGGTTTGCACTGTGATGCTGAGCTTGGCCTCAAGGCTACAGAGAATTTCTGGTATTGACAGGGTTTTCCTGGTGAAGTGGGGTGCAGGACAAATCATCTGCAGAGTGCACCCATGATGAGCAGGAGGGAGAAGTGCCCCTTCATGGGCAGAGGCAGCAGGAGGGAGAATAGAGTGGGGTCCGCATAGAGATCCTAACAAGCCTGTAAGGATGGGCAGCCCTTCTGCTATGCTCAGCTCACCAGGAGGATGGTGGAGCCCCACGGCTTGCTGTTGAGCATGCTGCTGCACTCGCAGGGTCTTCTGCAGCTTCCTGTTCCCCTAGGCCTTGGTACTGTCCCGCATGGGTAGAGCCCATGCTGCGGAGCTTCTGGATGGAGTAGAGCTGTGCAGCATGGCCTGTGTTTTATTTTTAATCCCCAGCTCTTGCTAATATCTTGTCTTACCACCTTCAGGGTGCCAATCTAATAGTCACGACATGATGAGGTCTCCCCTCCAGGATGCTCTCCCTCCCCTCCCCACCAATGCCTTAGCTGTATGCTGGGCCCTGATACCACCGCTGTGCGACAGGGACAGTGACACTCAGGTGAGCTGGCCACATCCCCCATCAGCTGGAGCCATGACCAGCTCCAGGTTCAGCCACTGCCAGGCTCTGTGGACTCTCTCAGCCTCTTCCCTCCATCTTTCCTCTGCCATGGTCTCCTCTCACCCTCCAAAGGTGCTTGTTCATTATGGTCTAATAGTCATAATGGATCACAGGGTCTTCCTCCAAGAATCTCGGGGTGTGTCACTTCCTCTAGGAAGTTGGCCAGGCTGACTAGGGGAGGCAACCCTCTATAGGCTCCACAGCCCTGAACCAGTCACACTCTGTCATGACATTGCCTGTTTGATCTGACTGCGAGCTACCTGTGAACCAAGGAGAGTTCCTGGACACCTAAAAGAGGAAAGGGGGAGGGATGGGAAAGAGGAGGGAGAGAGACATGGATGGAGAAGAGGGAGGGAGGAAGAAAGAAGGAAGAAGGGAAATGGGGATGGGGAGGTGGCTTAGTGGGAAGGGGTTTGCTACCAGAGCCTGAGGGCCTGAGTGTGGGCCCCCAACACTCCTGTAAAAAGCTGTCTGGGTGCTGGGGAGGAGAGACAGGCAGATCCTTGGACTCAGTGGCCAAGCAGCCTAGGCAAATCAGTGAGCTTCACGCTCAGTAAGAATCTCAATAAATAGGGAAGGGGGCTGGTGAGAGGGCTCAGCAGGCAAAAGCGCTTGCCAAACAAGCCTGATGACCCCAGTTCTGTTCCCAGAGCCCACGGGAGGAGGGGAGAAGGGAAGCAGCTCCTCAGAGCTGCCTTCCTACCTCCACATGCATCGTGAGTTGCTCCACCCCCATTTCTCACACACACACCAATAATAAAGAAAACACAGGTCTTAGTAAAGGTGACTGAAGAAGACATGGGCATGTGTGCACACAGGGTCATGCATCGCCCACATCTGTAGGCACACACATGAAAAGAAAGAAGTGAAAAAAGAAGAGGGAAGGGGAAAGGGAAGAGGGGCGGAAGACCGCAAAGAGGGGGGAGAGGGAGGTGCTGCAGTCCCGGGAGCAGAGGCACAGCCCTCCTGCCCCCTGTGCACCCAGACACCCGAGCCCGTGGGAGCGATGCCTGGCATGCTGTGTGCAAACAGAGCTGTCCTCTTTGGCTGTGGCCCCTATTCCAACTCAAGCCCTTGCCTCCAGTGGAAACCCAAGACCAGCCGGGATGAGGGGTGGCAGATGTCTGTGAAAGGGACGGCTGCCTTGGCAGATAAGAGCTTGCAGACAATGGGCCTGTCTCTGTGGGAATTCTCTTCTACCAGGCAGGGCAGGACGTGGCCTGACCCTCACTCTGGTCCTCTGTTGCTGGGTGCCATCTCAGTGGGGGTACCATCTCTCTGGGCTGGGATCCGCCAGCAGCAGCCCCCTTCCTGCTCACACTGGGTTGTGAATTCCTAACTCTGTTCTCGGATGGCTGTGTGTTAGTCTGTGAGATAGAGCCACTGAGACAGGTGACAGGGCAGCATTACCTGTGCCTTCTTGTGCCTCCAAGTGACAGCAACTCCAGAGTTCTGCTCTGAGGATGTGTTCATAGGGAGAGAGGGTGAGCACTGTAAAGTGTGACCCGAGGCACACTTGTTGCGCCCATCCGCTCTTTGGTCCTTATGAACTGACTGTTATGAGCCACCTGCTCTGTCAGAACATACCAAACTCCCTGCGGGATGACCATCCCAGGGATGCTGGGTCCACATTACCTCAGCAAATGGGTGAGGACACTGGGGTCTCTTGCCAGGCTTCAGGAGGCCTGGTATCGGGGACCTGGATTTCTCCTTTCATGTTTTGACCCTCAGAAGCAGGAAGGGTCCCATCAGTCTCTGGTCTGCTGTTTTCTCCAGTTCCCTCTGTGAGGCTCTGCAAGTTCCCTTCAGGTCTTGGCCTCAGATGGGAGGGAGAGGAGGTCCCCTGTAAGGAGAGAGTGCTGAACTGTTCTGTCTGGATGTTCTGCCCATACCGGAGACACAACTTCTCCACATAACCCACCAGCTCACATGCCAGTCTTCCCTGGAGCCACCCTCACGGACACGCCAGAAGCCACATTGAGTTACTAGTTCCGTTGGCGCACCTCTGTCCAGTTAAGCTGACCCTAGATGGACCGAGTATGGGAGGCCTGCTTCTGGGCTGACATGATGTCAATGTCTCCATCATGTTCAAGTTTGGACCTCAGCAGAGACTGTGACAGGGTCAGCATAGAGGTCCATTAAAGTCCCTAGTCCAGAGATTCCTTGTGTTTAGGGGAGACTATAGTCTCCCTGAAACCTGCTGTAAGCATCAGACTTTTACTCTCTCATAAAACATACAGATGTGTGACTGTCACGTGTCCTTCAAAGACACTCTCCTACTCTCTGAAGCCCTCCAGTGAGAGATGAGAACTTCCCATGAGGACATGTGGTTGGCTTGAAGGGACCCCATGCCCATAGCCCAGGCTGGGGACTCTCGGCCTAGTCCCACACAAGTGTATGAACAGATGGGACGCGTGAATGAGTCGTAGGGGAGAGAGCTCTTCTGTGCACTGGGATGGCCGTGAATGGATGTTGAATGGCGGAGTTAGAAAATCACATCTGTAGCCAGCAGAGTAATGAATGATCCAGGCAAGAATCACAGTCATCAATGCTGGATTCTCCTGGGAAAGTGAAGGAAGTTTTATTATTCACTGCTGTGTGTGTCTGTGGTATCTGAATTGTATACATGTGTGTGTGTTGAGGGTGCGCGTGTAAAGGCCCGGAGTTGATGGAGGGTGCCTTTGTCTATCTCTCTCCACCTTATATTGTGAGACTGGGTCTCTCACTGAATCTAGAACTCATGTTTTGGCTGTGCTGGTTGACCAGTGAGTCTTCCCGAATCCACCTGTCTCTGTCACCCAGTACTGGGGTTGCAGATACATACTGTCTTGCCTGGCTTCTATATAGGAGCTGGGGATTTGAACTCAGGTCCTGTGTTTGTGCAGCAAGCCCTTTACACATCCCAAGGGAAGAAAGACGACTCCACAGAGGGAAACCTCCCAGCCTAGGGACTCCACAGAGGGAACCCTCCCCAGCCTAGGGACTCCACAGAGGGAACCCTCCCCAGCCTAGCAACTCCACAGAGGGAGCACTCCCAGCCTAGGGACTCCACAGAGGGAACCCTCCCCAGCCTAGCGACTCCACAGAGGGAACCCTCCCCAGCCTAGCGACTCCACAGAGGGAGCACTCCCAGCCTAGGGACTCCACAGAGGGAACCCTCCCCAGCCTAGCGACTCCACAGAGGGAGCACTCCCAGCCTAGGGACTCCACAGAGGGAACCCTCCCCAGCCTAGGGACTCCACAGAGGGAACCCTCCCCAGTCTAGCGACTCCACAGAGGGAGCACTCCCAGCCTAGGGACTCCACAGAGGGAGCACTCCCAGCCTAGCGACTCCACAGAGGGAACACTCCCAGCCTAGCGACTCCACAGAGGGTCACTGGAACTGAACTTAGCCAATGCCACATGCTCCTGATGGGATAAATCTGAGAGTGGAGAGTGTCAGTCCATCCTGTATGATGTCCTTGTCAAAGACATTTTGTGTGGGTGGACACAAATTGAGGAACAACTTGCTAAACACTTCACGCTCCTCTTTAAAACGTTGACCTCATGAGAACAAAGACAGATGAGTCCTTCAGAAACCAGTAGGAGCTGGACTTGGCTGCACACTCCTTTAATCCCAGCACTTGGGAGAGAGATGCAGGAGGATCTCTGTGAGTTTGAGGTCAGCCTGTTTTACAGAGCTAGTTCCAGGTCATCAGGGACTATGCAGAGAAACCCTGTCTTGAAAAACCAAAATCTAAAACCAACCAACCAACCAACCAACCAACCAACCAACCAACCAACCAAACAAGCAACAACAACACCCCCAACCCAAAACTACCAAAAAAAAAAAAAACCCAAAAAACAAAAAACAAAAAAAGAAGCTAATAGGACAGGACAACAAATGCAGCACAGTGGTTGATCTTATTTGAAGATCACAGTGTTGGGACCTTCAGGATACTCTGGGTGGCAGCTGTCCTTTTGATTAGAACATTAAGAGCTAACTTTCTCAGTCTAGTCTTCCTTGCTCCTAGGAAGACATGCTCTGTATTTGATTACTACAGACTGAATTATATCACCCTCTAAATCATGCATGGAGGCTGGATTCCCACACTCACATACTGAAGCCCTGTCTTCCAAATTCACATAGTAGTGGACACACTCAGAGTCTGTGCAGGGCAGTCCTTGGAAAGTAATTAACCTGAGGTATCCAGCTATGTCTGGTTTGCAGACAGGTAGTGCCACGTTCCATGGAACCATCTTCCAAGTCTTCCAGGTTAGATGCCTCATGGCCTTCCCCACATCCCGGGATCCCTCCCTGTCATTCTGCTGACAGATCCCTTTGGCCACCTCTCCCAAATCCTATGTCTGTCCCCACACCTTCACACAGGAGCTGGCTTCCTTGAGTGCCATGTGCAGTGATTTATGGTTCAGAGAGCTCTGATAAATGTCACTGCAGGGGAGCTGTTCACCTTTGCTCCCCTCACGGGGCAGAAACAGTTACCCAGCATGTACAGACACATTTGGGGTGCTTCCCATTTTCTCACAAGACTGAATAATGGGCACCTCCAAGATGTCAGTGCCTGCAGAGTTCATGGCTTCCTCTTTTTCAGTCTTATCGTGATGTCCCCAGCCTTGGAGCCTGCCTGCAGGTCTATGAACTCAACAGAAATCTACAGTTTCAGAGCTTGAGCGGGCTTCTCATGCACTGCAGGTTTCCTTCGCAGCCTTAGCAAGCCGACCCCTGTTGTGTGCAGCATGTGGCCAGGGGAACCGGGCCCCTGTCTTCTGTGGACACCTCACTCTGTAGCCCGACAGCTGGGGTGGTATTGCATTATCAGCCGGCTCATCGTATATTTCTGGCGAGACCTGGCCACATGATGTCATTCATTGTGCGGGGTAACCTCGCAATCTGTGTTAGCTCACTGACTGATCTCAAATCTCTGCTTTTTTTGCAGGGACCGGCTGGCGAGCTCATATGTCTAAATATGTCTCCCCTTTCATCTCTCACTCCGACATATCCAGAGTCTCGGCAAATTGCCTTTGTTTGTGGATAAGCCCTCCCTTTTAGCAGTAAACAGTCTTGGCTCGGAAATGGAATATTTTCAGCCATGAATTTCAGGGTTTTTCCATTTTTCCACCTAATTCAATGAGCAGACCCCTTATCTACAGCAGCTCCAACAGAATGGATGCGTGCCCCTAGACTGTGATGACTCTAAATGTGGTTTGAGTCTTTAATGTCTTCTGATGGTTTCCAGAGAGGCCTTTTATTTTCCAGGGGATGCTCTGGTGACCCTAGCTCTGCCCAAAGACTGATCTACTCCCCCAGGACAAGATGGGATAGAGGGTCAATGCTGTGGTCCCATCATCTAAAACTTAAAGGCAGAAGTCTTAGAATCATCAAAGTAGCTTGAACCCATTTCTTTCCCTCTGGGGGAGAATAGGAAAGTGTGTGGTGTGTATGCATGTGTGTATGTGTTTGTGTGTGTGGTGTGTATGTGTGTGGTGTGTATGTGTGTGTGTATGTGTTTGTGTGTGTGGTGTGTATGCATGTGTGTATGTGTGTGTGGTGTGTATGTATGTATGTGTTTGTGTATGTGGTGTATATGTGTGTGGTGTGTATGTGTGTGTGTTTTTGTGTGTGGTGTGTATGTATGTGTGTGTATTTGTGTGTGTGGTGTGTATGCATGTGTGTTATGCATTTGTGGAGGGGTGCAGGTGTGTACCTGCATGGTGCAGTGTTGAGGTCTGAGCACAGCCCTGGCTTCTTTCCCTACGTGTGTCCCATCTTTTGTCTGAGGTAGGGTCTTTCATTGGCATTCATCACATAGGCCAGGCTAGCTGCCCCCAAGCTCCTGGGGAGTCATCTGTCTCTGTCTGGTCTCTCACCAGCACTAGGATTAGAGGACAGAACTGCCACACCGGGCTCTCTGTGTGGGTGCTGGGGATCTGAACCCAGGTCTCCACACTGTGTGACTGAACTGTTTCCCCAACACTGGCCTCAGTGCTTGAGGAAGATGCCTAAAGCTTCTAAACTGTCCTGGAACCAAGGGACCTTGGCTCTTGACTTAACTTATGCAGTGCCTGAGCTGACTGAAGGTTTATTGATGGTTTATCAGTTTCCTGTCATTTGGTGGAAGTGGGGTCCCTCTGGGAAAAGCTGGAAGACAGGCACACCACAGCTCTGGGCCCTCACTTCTCTACACTAACAGGGCTTATATCCTCCTCACAGGCAGTGACCTCAGGCTTGGTCTTCTGTGTCTACGTGCTTCATGGCATGTGAGAGCGGTGGCAAAGGACAGTGCTGGCTTTGCTCTGCTTTTTCCTCCATTCAGGGAGAGGAGGCACTGGGCAGGGCCCAAGGGGAAGTGAATCTGAGGGGATGTTTTTGCAGGTCTGGTCAGTTTCGTGGAAAGCTGGGCTGCTACTGGGGAGTACACTGCGCCTGCAGAAACAACACCCCCACCACAGTAATCCCGTAAAGGATGCCGATGCCGTTGTCATCCGATCACTTTTCATGGCCCTGGTTCTGGGTTGTGCAGGGAGGCAGGAGATGAAAAGAGCCAGGGTTGGTCTGTAGGAAGCCTGTCCAGGCGCCACCTGAGTGACACCATGACTGAGTGATCTTGGAGCCTGGCTAGAATGGGAATTCTCCTTTCCTGGAAGATATCCCCAACTTCCAATGGGATCCCTTCCTGAAAGTCCACCACAGGCTGAAAGCATCATAAGTAGAAAGTGGATCATATTTTCTCACCCCCACCCTGCCCTGTGGTCCCTGGCTGACCCTGGAGTCCAGGGTCACTCACATCTACACTGGTCTGAGGAAAAAGCAAATTCAGGATGTGAAGTTCATGTGTTTAGTTGTCTCTAGATAGGGCATCGTGAAGCTCACGCTGGCTTCACACTAGATCTGCAGTTAAGGATGACCCTAAACTTCTGATCCTCCTGCCTCCACCTCCCCAGCGCTGGAATGATAGGCATGCACCACCGTGCTGGGTTTATGCTGTGCTGAAGATAGTACCCAGAGAGCCTTGTGCATGCTGGACAAGCACTCTACCGACTGAGCCACATCTCCAGCCCCCAAGAGAGTTTCTACTGAGTGAATGATGCTTATGTACTATGGGGGGAAAAAGATGTCAAATTTAGTAAGCCAGGGTCTGTTTGGACTTCTGTCTCTTTTCTTTTTTTTAAATGGGAAGCTAGTGGGACTGGGAGGATGGCTTAATGGAAAATGTGATTGCATGCAACTATTAGGACCAGAGTTCAAGACCCCAGAGACCCATGTAAATGCTGTAAAGGCTGGGGCAGTCTCAGAAGATGGAGACAGGATCCCAGAGCAAGACTCCCGCATAGGTGAGCTCTGGGTTTGGGAGACCCCCATCTCTACTAAGGTGGAAGAGTGATTGAAGACGAGTCCCAGTGTAAGCTTCAGGCTTCCTCATGCACACGTGCACACGCACATCCACACTCATGCAAAACATTCGCACACACATGCATATTACATATACATGAAAAGGGACTCAGTTCAGCTAAGTTAACTGGCTTGAACTTCTCAGTCCGTGAGTCCCTGTGCTGGGGCTTGAAGCTAAGGCCTTGACTCCAGTTAGGAATTCCGTTACGGTCACATTTACTTATCCCTTCCTTGGTGCCTGATTTGGGCCATGTGTTAGTCTTACAGCAGTGCTGGCTCATCCAGTTCCAGAGGTGAATAGATTAAGGCTCAGAGTAACCAAGGGATTCACTGGTGGCAGCAGAGTTTACAGGCACTGTGTTTGAGCTCAGACACCTGGGCCTTCTTTTCCTCTTATTTATTTATTGTCTGTCTATCTGTCTGTCTGTCTGTCTGTCTGTCCGTCTATCTATCAACAGAGCTTCTCTCTGCAGCCCTCTCTGTCCTGGAACTTAGTCTGTAGACTAGGCGAGCCTCAAACTCATGGAGATCTTGCTACCTCTGTCTCCCACATCCTGGGATTAAAGGCCTGCACTACTATACCCTGCCTGGACCTCTTTCTAGGATAACTCTGTCATCCTCAGCGAGGCCATTCCTACCTGTATTTCTATGTAGAATATTCTAGAATGCTGTATCCCTAAAAAACAGCTGCCATGAGGAGCTAATCAGACCCTCTGCCTCCAGCATTTCCCTCAAGCCTGTTTGTAAAATGAATTACCGTTGTTTGAGGGGGGATGAGACTGTTTTATCTAGACAGGGCAAATCCATTAAGGTTTGCAGCCCCTCTGCCCTCCTCAGAGGGGTGACGTCAGCCTGTCCTTGGTGACAATGTGATAAGGAGCTGGGTGTACTTTAGTAGAGGCCTTGTCTCTGGCAGCAGCACCCAGGAATTAGTGGCTTATCTTACCGGTTATCAACGCCCTCTGGGGGATGAGGCAATCCAACAAGAATCACATTGTCTTGGGGCCTGTGTTGCTCTTGTTTCCCATCTGCCCACCGGAACACACAGGGGCTAGGGTGCCATAGGGAGATTGCAGAGACGCTCCCATCTCTGGACTTTGATGGCCACATCCCTTCGTGGGTTTGTGGCTGCCCCAAGCTCAGCAAAGAGCAAAAAGGCCCTTGCTCTGGAATACCTGAGCATGAGATATTTTGCATCTGTGGAGGAGGAGAAGGATGGCAGACTCAGGGAAAGTTCTAGAATCCTGCTAGGGTAGGATTTAAGCTGAGACACAAGAGCTGGGTGGCAGCTCCAAGAGACAGTGACACTCCTGTTATAGTGGCTCTTTTTGCCACATGAAGCCTGTAGTGTCTGTT
Organism: Chionomys nivalis; assembly: GCF_950005125.1. NCBI lineage: Eukaryota > Metazoa > Chordata > Mammalia > Rodentia > Cricetidae > Chionomys > Chionomys nivalis. The sequence goes on from NC_080093.1 coordinate 52,169,183, forward strand.
AAACAAATCTCCTGTGTCCCTTCCCCTGAGTCCAGGCAGGCCCATGTCACTCTGATGGAACACTTGGCAAAACAACTGTGTATAGCTTTCACACCAAATTCAGTTAAGGTAATATGGTTTCCATCCAGCTTCTTTGTTCTGAAAACCATTCGCCATATTGTGAGGGAGTGCAAGCCATCCAAGGCCACATGTGGCCCTGGCCTATCATAGCCCAGCAAGGTATCCAGGGATGCCAGGCTCAGCTGTGGACATGGACCAGCCTAGAGGTGGTTCCAGCCCAGACTTGAGTCTTGTGTGAGATGTTGGATGCAATGAAACAGACACGCTCATCCCCTTCTATAAGGCTTTGCTCATTTTGCCTCCAGAGCACACTAATTTATTTATTTAAATTTGAATTGAAGTTGTATGTGTGTGGGTGTTTTGCCTGTATGTAGGTGCCTGGTGCCTTCAGAGGCCAGAAGAAGACATCAGATTTCCTGGAACTGGAGTTACAGATAATGAGCTGCCATGTGGGTGCTGGGAACCTAACCTGGGTCTTCTGCAAGAGCAGTCAGTGCTCTTAATTGCTGTGTCCTCACTCTCTGACCCTTTGTGGTAGTTTGAATGTAACAGCCCCCACAAGCTCATAGGGAGTGGCACTCTTAGGTGTGGCTTTGTTGGAGTGGGTGTGGCCTTGTCATGGTGGGGGTGGCTTTGAGGTTTCCTATGCTCAGGCTATCAGGATATCAGGATGCCCAGTGTCTCAGTTGACGTCCTGTTGCCTGCAAGATGTAGGACTCTCAGCTACTCCTCCAGCACCATGACTGCCTGCATGCCACCATACTCCCCACCATGATGATAACAAATGGAACCTCTGATATTGGAAGCGAGCCCCCTCAATTAAATGTTTTCCTTATAAGAGTTGGCATGGCCATGGTGTCTCTCCACAGCAATAGAAACCCCCAAGACACTCTTCTTTTCCTTAAATAGTTCAGAATTATGGTCAGGACAGCATTTGTCTCTTCTAGAATCAAGTAGGTCCCAACCTTGTCCCTGTGAGCAGGGCACTATTGGGAACAAGGGTCTCTGCACATGAGCCTGGGCTGTGGTCATCCTGGATTGTTTAACCTGATGACAAGTGCCTGTATGAAAAGAGGAGAGAGATGGCGTGCATCTAAAATGTCCCCGAGAGGCTCATGTGTTGAGGGGTTGACCTCACCTGGTGGTACTGTTTTGGTAGCTGTATAGACACCTTGAAAGGTGGGAGCTGACTAGAGGAAGTGGTCACTGAGGCAGGCCTCTGAATGTAATGGTTGGTCCTGGGTCCCTTCCTCACACACTACTTCCTGTTCACCAGGGATGTGACACCCTTCCAGTACACACTCACTGCCATGGTGTTCTGCCTAGGCACATGAGGCCATGGAAACAAGGATGGGAACACTTTACACGCTCAGAGGTTCAGTCTGTTATCACCATAGTAGGGAACATGGTGGTGTGCAGGCAGATGTGGTGCTGGAATTGAGAGGGCTTCATCTTGCAGTCAACAGGAAGTTGACTGACTCACACTTGGGAAAAAGAGACCTCAAAGCCTGCTTGCACAGTGACACACTTCCTCCAACAAGGTAACACCTCCTCATAGAGGCCTTTGGGAGCCATTTTCTTTCAAACTACCACAGCCTGTATCTAAGATCTAGCACTGGGGATACAGTCATGTGCTATCACATCTGGTTTTTAAGTGGTGTTGAGGATTTGAACTCAGGTCCTCATGCTTATGCATTGAACCAAACTGGGTACTGTCTCTCACCTTCATGCTCAGTGTCCCTTGGTGGTTGGCAAGCCTGCTTCAAAGCATGATTCATGGGCACAGCCTTGGAGGTTGCATTCCAGGCTGATAGGTCTTCAGTGACCTTGAGTTGGAGTGTGGGTATGGGTGCCACTTCGGAGTGGACTCCTGTTTGCTTTGGAATCAGTCACACGTCCTTTGCAGGTCAGGGAGTTGACAGGTGTCAGAGAATGAGCATCTTGAAATAGCTCCTGGGGTCAGTTGGGTGGGCTGAGCCATGGATAGCACAACCGAGAACAGACTGTAAATACCTGGTGTCTCTGACACAAGGCTCCTGCCCCTGCCAGCTTCGTGTTCACAGACAGTGCCAGATGGGAGGGAGGAATGGGTGTGTGGGGTGGCCATTTGTCTTGGTTCTCACATAGAGTTCCTTTTAAAAAAAAAAAAAAAGAAAGAGAAAAGGGGAAAGGATCCATCTGGTGATCAGATTGCAAGCCAAGATAGCTGCTTTGGGGTCACAAGGCCCCTCAATTGATGTGTCCTGTCAACCACACAGTCTCTGCTTCTGGCAGTAGCTCTGGAAATAGACATGATCAGGAGGTTGTCCACCTGTAGAAGCTTCCAGAAGTGGGGTGGGGCCTGCCTTTCTTCTTCCTCTCAGTTTCTGCTCCATGCACCTGGCTTTATTCATAGTCAGAGGCATGTTCCACCTTGTACATGTATGTCCAAGTACCTTTAAGTGTGCTGCTGTGTGTTCATATATATGCATGTATGCGCAAATGTGTCCTGCGTGTGTATGTGTGAGTTTATGTGTATGCATTTGTGTGTGTGCCTGTCTGTGTGCATGTGTGTGTATAGGTGTGCAGGTGTGTGTGTGTGGGTGTGTGTTCACATGAGTGTGCATGTGTGTGCATGTGTGGGTTTGTGCACACGTACTCTTCATCTTCTCTGAATTTCCTTTCCTTTGAAGCTCCAGTGGATGCCAGAGAGTCAAAGAAGCTATCTGGGTTTGCTCCCGAGTTCAGAGCCATCCTCCTCGCTGCTCACCTCCCAGAGCCTCAGTCTCCCCATCTTCTATGCACACCTCCATTCTGTATTGTTCCAGAGATTGTCGTGTATCCATAAAGCACCTATGGAGAGGTCTGCACACTGGAGCCTCTGCACACCCCGAGGCACTGTTCACGGCTAGCGTGAGGCACTGTCCATGGCCAGAGTGGCACTTGGGCAAAGCGCCTCAGAGATGGAGGGGCCACCCTGGCCTTGGTCACTGGAATATGTTCACTGTACTCCTGTGCCTCGTGGATTTGCTGCTGCCGAAGCGCTGAAGGGGTCTACACACTCTCTCCTTCACTGAGGACTGTGAAGGGGCGGTTTTGCTCGGACCACATCTCAGATGTGTCCCTTCCCCCTGTACGTGAATCTCCTGCTGTCCCCCTCAAATTATATCCAGACATAGGCGGTTGCAGACATCCCTCTTTTCCAGCCCAGGGGCCCACCAGCTGGCCAAATGGGGCGTTTAATTGGAGTAGAAACTGGCAGACTGCCCAGAAATCCTGAACACCCAAGTGGCCCCACTTTCAAAACGTCACCCACACCTTCACTGCAGGCAATTTCAAATGCTTAAATGGCTCCTCAGAGTTCCCAAGGGCACCTGATAGTTCACAGTGCCTTCTAAGCCAACAATGACAGAACCCATTCCAGCCGGTGAGCGTCATGAGATGATGGGGGCACTGATGTAGGCCAGAGGTGCAGAAAGCACCCAGATCTCCAGCTGTGAATGGAGTGTTCTCTTTGGAAGCACCCACCCCACTTTCTTGGGGGCCTCAGTTTGAATTCCCCCAGGGTTCTGGTCCAGTCGAGCCTGCAAGGGTGGAAACACAGTAGCTAAAGGAATGGCTGGCTGGCAAGGAGACTCATCATAGAGACCCATGGGTCTATCTGCCAACTGGAAAAAGCTCTCACGCTACAGCTGAAGTTGGGGTTCATCAAGCCTGGAGTTAGATTACAAGATGTAATTCCAGGATGTGGTAAGAGCTGGCACTATGCCAAACATGCTGAGACTAAGAGGGGGAAGGGTACAGAGGAATCAAAGGGCCCTCATATCCTAACCTGTGAAATGGGTCAATAATGTTCCTAATTATAGGCCCAGGAAATGCAATGGCCTAAATCCCTAGAGCATCGTGAACAGGGCCTGGTTGGTACTGAACGTAGACTAATTGTGGAGTTACCACGGTGGTGATGTCTATAATGATGCCGGTGAGAGCGATGATGGTGGTAACAATGACGGTGGTGGTGGTGGTGATGACGGCAGGGATGAGAACAATGAACTGACTCCTGCTATATCCTAACATGTGTATCAGGCGTGGAGAAACCACCGTGAGCAAAATAAATGTCCCTACCTCTCCAGCACTTACTCATAATGAGACCACAAGCTGGAAAATAAGTAATTTACAGATGTCTAGAGTAACACGTCAGCAGATGAACAAAACTCACATGATGGGTAGGGACCACTGTAAAAGGACGTGGCATTTGTGTACACAGAAACAAGCCTCCACCATGAGAGGCAAGAGTTAAATCAGGCCCTTTCTACACTCTATCCTTACTGGCTGCTCAGAGATGACCCCACTGGTACTCTGGGTTCACGTAACTTCTTATGACTTATGAGATTTCAATCTCAGATGATGTGTGTTCCCTTTTCAACACTTGAGTACATCAGGAAGGTGTGTGGGAAGAACACAACCACACATCCCCTTGGCCCTTCTGTCTCTGGGCTCCCATGCATCTCAGGCTGTGTGCTCTTCATTGTGACTGGTAAGCAGGGAGACCCTCTGTGGTCAGGGTCCTGGGAGGGGGACTGGTGCCCATCACAGGTCTTCACGGCTCACCTGGGACAGATCTGGCTCCGGAGGTGACCGTACTGGATGGAACAATCTCTGGAATCTACCACCACTGCACTGCGATGTCTTCTGTTTAAACAGCACCAGCTGTGGAAGGGCTGGGGCTGGACCTATGTGGAGGGGGAGGGGGCTTGTGCTTTAGCCCCTGCCAGCCCCAGTGGAGGGCCCCTTGCAGGGAGGCCTGGCATATGGAACCCATTTGGGAAATTCTTCCTGCATAAGGCACTTACCAGGTAAGACACATGCCCGTATCGACTGTGAAAGATGAAACGCTCACAGTCTGCTGGCGCTCTGCTTCAGGGAACTTAATTAAACACATGGCCTGGCTTGCTGGGAGATCGAACACTCTCAGAGGCCCCTTCTCAAGAGGTGGTGGCTGCTCAGGGGAGGCCAATTATAACCTCCGCCCTCCTGCCTCCCAGGACCTCACAGACCCTCCAAGTGCTCGGAAAATGTGTGTCTAACACAGAGCCTTTGGTCGGGAGGCCTGGATAGCATCAGACCCTTTTCCAGGCTTGAGGCCAGCGGTGGTCAGAATCCCAGGGGCTTTTGGGAGGCCTCAGAGACCAGTCTGAAACCTCATTGAACATCAGAGACCCTCTTTAATTCCCCCCATATAAGCCAGAGGAGTCTTCCTGACCTGGAGGGAGGTGGGGTGGGCATAAAGAGTGGTCTTCAGACCACCCTTAGATTTAGCTTAGAACTTTTTTTCCCCTTGAGACAAAGATCTTCCTTTGTAAATCTGGTTGTCCTGTAACTTGCTATGTAGACCAGGCTGCCCTGGGACTCACAGAGATCTGCCTGCCTCTGTCTCTGGGATTAAAGGTCAGCACCACCACTGACCCTGCAGGATGGCAGCGAGGCCAGTTGCTGTTGCCTGGGTGCTCAGTGATCTGTTAGTGTCTATAATTTTTTAGTCTCTTTTTTCTTCTTCTTCTTTTATATTTTTAAAGGTTTACTTGGTGTGTGTGTGTGTGTGTGTGTGTGATGAGAGAGTGTCTGTAATGTGTGTGCAGGTATCTGCCGAAGCCTGAAGAGCAGAAGAAAGCATCGAATCTTCTGGAGCTGGAGTGAGGGCAGGAGGTGCAGCGGTGAGCAGTGTGGAATCCCTGACTTGTGCTCACGTGACCGCAGCTCTGGACAGCTAATCACAGCCTGTAGGGATGTGCTCTAGGATTCCTCCCTGTGTGGTGGCATCTGTGGCATGGCCCCCTTCCCTTCTCCAGTAGTGGCCTGAACTCCTTGGACTCTGGAGATTGACTTCCAATACAGTGTTTCTACAACCAGCTTTGTGGCATGTGCAGAGTGTGTTTTTAACAGTGTTGGTGTGGACGTTACTGGTGGTGCTGGGGCTTCTTGAGGTGCCTCAGATTTGACAAGAAGACATTTTTATCTTAATTCCTTTGCTTTTGTGATTTCTGCTGATACAACTTTTTTTTTTTTTGTTTTTTTGTTTTTTTGTTTTTCGAGACAGGGTTTCTCTGTGGTTTTGGAGCCTGTCCTGGAACTAGCTCTTGTAGACCAGGCTGGTCTCGAACTCACAGAGATCCGCCTGCCTCTGCCTCCCAAGTGCTGGGATTAAAGGCGTGCGCCACCACCGCCCGGCTGATACAACATTTTAATCTTATTCTGAGTTACACTAGGCCACTTTCATGAAAGTATGTATATAATGCATTTTGAAGACTGTCCCTTGTCCCTCTACCCTTCTGGTTCTCGTCCTTGTCCCTTTGCTCTAGGTTGGAGTGAATCTGAGAAGACAGAACAGCCTGCTCCTATATAAGCATGGGAGTCCCCTGGCCAGGGAGGGAGGAGGCAGCTGAGGTGCAGGCAGTAGAATCTGCTGGATGACGTGCTTTATCGCTGTAACAGTGAGGGTGCTCTGGGCAAGGGTTGGGGAAATGATTTGCATCTACAACCAACTGTGATGAGTTCTCCCACTCTTGGGGCTATGGGGCTCAAAGGAGGACAGAAAGGTACCTCTGCATGCTTGTGATTCATTCCTCATCTGTTTCTCTCTCCATCCTTCTATTCAACCTTTCAATCTATTCCTCCATCTTCAGTTCATTCTTTCATTCTTTATCTTTCTGCTATCTATCCTTCCATCCCTCTATTCCCCCATCCTTCCATCTCTTCAACTGTCTATCCCTCTGTCTTTACATTCGTCTCTTCCTATCCATTCCTCTATCAACCTGACAATCTATCTCTCTCTCTCTCTCTCTCTCTTTTTTTTTTTTTGGTTTTTTGAGACAGGGTTTCTCTGTAGCTTTGGAGCCCGTCCTGGAACTAGCTCTTGTAGACCAGGCTGGCCTCGAACTCCCAGAGATCCGCCTGCCTCTGCCTCCCGAGTGCTGGGATTAAAGGCGTGCGCCACCACCACCGGGCTTGACAATCTATCTCTTGATCCTGGGTCTGTTCATCCATCCATCCATCCATCCAGCCAGCCAGCCAGCCAGCCAGCCATCCATTCAGCCATCCATCCATTCAGCTATCCATTCATCCATCCATCCATCCATCCATCCATCCATCCATCCATCCATCCATCTATCTTATCATTCTTTTCTGCTTGCATCTCTCCCCTACCAATCTTCCCATTCCTGAATCCTTCTAGCTACCCATCAGTCTACCTCTTCATCCCTTCTACCTTCCATCTCTCCATCCTTTCATTTCTTTCTGTTCATCCATATCTCTATCCTTGCACCCTCCTATTCCCTCATCCACCATTCCGCTCATTCCTCCCAGTCTATCCTTCCATATTTCTATCCTTCCTTCTAAGTGACAATTGAGTGGTCACTGTGGCTGCTCCCTATACTTGCTCCTGAGGGGGAGGCTTGTTCTTAAGGCCCTCAGCAAGGACATGTAATTCTCACACATAGAGAGATGACTTCTACCAGAGCTTTGTAAGGCTCAACCCGTAGTCAGCCCCTAGAGCACCCTCCATAGCCAGCTAGCTGCCTTTTGGTCCTGTTTTAAGATTCAAACATCCAGATCCTTTCTTCCTTTACAACCCCTGACAGAAGCCTGCGTCTGACCTCTCCTTGCTGTGTTTAGTGAAGGGTCACAGCAGCCAGACTGGCAAGAATATGAACATGTAGATACAGTGGCCTATTATGTAAAGGATCTGATCTGTGGTATCACAGGCCACCAGGGATCCCTGGAGGTAGGAGTAGAATTCACTCACCTTATTTTAATTTCTGCCAAACTTTTTGGGCACTGGTGAAACATCCTCTGGATCTGTGGCCAAAAGGCTTAAGCTCTAGCCTGAAGTCACCTGGGTTTATAGCAGTCAGGGATTATCCAGCCAGAACCACACGCCCCACCAGCGCATCTCCTTATTAGCAACATTGGGTTAAGGGGGGGAGAGGTTTTTTTTTTTTTTTTCCCCTGCAAGGGAATTTTCGAGACTCCCAAGGGAACCGCCTCTGCCGCGCCCATCGCAGAGCGCTTCTGCCTGGAGGAGTTGGCGGCAGCAGCTTTCCCACGGGCAGCTGGCAGAGGTGGGAAGGGGGTTGAGAGGGATGTCACATTACATCATGTGGGAAGAAGTGGGTGCATATCTGAGCCATGAAGAAGGATCTGGGAAACTACCAACAGAGGCTGGGAGAGCTCTAGCAATGTGAACTGGGGGTTTCTGAATTTCAGGATCAGAGGGCAGCCACAAGCAAGGGAGGAGGCCTTACCGACCACCAGCTAGTGAGCCGCAGGTGCTGCACTGGAGTCTGACCTGGGTATCCCCGTTATGGGAGGGCCTCCCCATTTCTGGGAGTGTCCAGGGTGGATAGAGCATGGCAGATTGCTTCCAGACAATGGACCCCTCTCCTGCTGGGTGGGGGTGGCTCTGGACTTAAACAATAGCCTGCTAGCTCCCTCCTGCTGCCTACTGCCTGAGACAGATGCCCAGGAGCCCCTCATAAGCGCCCTGGAGGTGACCCTGGGGGCTGCCCTGTCACTTCATGGAAGAGCCCCAGAGAGGGAGGGAGGAGAACAATGAGGCTTCATGCCAGGCGCTGGCCTCCGGCACGGGCCAGGACTCCCAGGGGACAGCATGGCCTAGCAGGTGCTGCTATTGTCTTAGGGCATGGGGGTGCTTTCTTGGGGGTCCAGCTTGGAGGCAGAGCACTGGACAGCACGAGGCGGAAAAGCCTTGAGCTGGGCCTCTCCTCTCGAAGAATACAGAGTTGAATTCAAGGGCCCCCTTCAGCTTTGCTGGTCCAAACCAGTCCTGCTCCTGGCCTCAAACGATGCCATTCAGAGAAGCAATGAATAGTGAGTGAGCTGCCTCTAGCATGGGGTCTCTGCTGCAGACTTCAGAGCCAGGCCTGCCTGGGAGTGAACAGACTTGGTTCTAGGGTGGAGAGACGTGGTTCTGGTGTGAACATGAATGGGGCTCAGGTGGGGTTCCTGCAGGAAAACCAGCTTAGAGGCTGAAGGGTCAAGCTTGTGTTTTCTTTCTGTGGCTGAAAGATATAGCCTTGAAGAAAACAAACATGTTGCCGGGCGATGGTGGCACACGCCTTTAATCCCAGCATTCGGGAGGCAGAGGCAGGCGTATCTCTGTGAGTTCGAGACCAGCCTGGTCTACAGAGCTAGTTCCAGGACAGGCTCCAAAGCCACAGAGAAACCCTGTCTCGAAAAACCAAAAAAAAAAAAAGAAAAAAAAGAAAAAGAAAACAAACATGTCAAGGATATCAATGAAGGTCCTGTTCTAGGGGGAAGCACCTCCGTGTATGTGTGTGTGTGTGCGTGCACAAGTGCCCAAGTGCATTGTATATGAACATGTGCTGTGTATGCATATGTGCCTATATATCCATGAATGGACATAGGTGCTAGTGCTCTTCTGTGTGTGTGTGTGTGTACACGTGAGCGCATGTGTATGTGTGTGTAAGTCAAAGGTTGGCATCAGGTGTCTTCTTCAATTGCTTTCCACTTTGATTTTTGAGGCAGGGTCCCTTACTGGCCTAGTGCTCACCAATTGACTAGATTGACTAGCCAGTGATCGCTAGGGATTCTCCTATGTCTGCCTTCACAGGGCAGGGATTATAGGACCCATTTAACCATGCCCAGCTTTTATGTGGGTGCTGAGGACTGAACTTGTGTCCTATGCATGAATAGCAAGCATTTACCTACGGATCCATCTCCCAACCCACCCCTTTTTTAACAGGGTCTTAGGCAACCCAGGCTGGCCTTGAACTTACCAGGTAGCTGAAGATGACCTTGCTCCCCTTCCCTCCACCTCTGGAGTGCTGCGATTACAGGAATGGGTCACCATGTCTGGTTTATGCAGTACTGGGGGATGGGTCCCAAGGCTTTGAGCATGCTAGGCAAGCACTCTACCAAGTGAGCTGCATCCCCAGCTCTCTTCATCACTTGGTGATGCGCTAATGGGTACCAATCAACCCAGCGAGTACTAGTTGATTCCACCACCTCCTGGCCAAGGGGAAAGAAGTGGCAGTCAGATTCAGTCTAAGTGTGCCCCTCCCAGGTCTCTTTCCTTCTCTGTAAAATGGCCAGACTGGCAGGATACGGGAACTGTTTTGGATGGTGCCGTGTGTGTGATCAGCACCTGTTAGCAAGATGTGTGGGAGTGCCCGACAACCTACATAGCATGGGATTTCACCAGAGCAGGATCTATCGGGCCTGGGACTGTCTGTATACCCCACCCCATCCTGCCACACCTCACTGTAGCCAGAGCTCTGAGCTTGTAGTGCCAAATGCCCCCATCCCCCAGGTATCAGACTAGAAACTGTGAAGGCTGTGGTGGCTCAGTCACCCTCCCTCTGATGGCTTCAGCAGTGTCTCTAGCTCCAGCTGTGTTCCAATTGGTCTCCAGTGGAGGCTCTGCTTTCTCCCTGTCCTCTTCCTCTAGAAGAGGGGACAGAATTTGAGCCGTTGGGTTCAGTTGACCTGCGGATGCCTGTGACTCTGGCTGTCCCGTCTAGTCAGTGGTGCATGTGTGAATGCAGGGGCCAGTGGTCCTGTCTGCATGGTGGCTCCATCCTAGGGTTCTGAGCATGCATGCTAGACTCAACCTAGACCTTTCCTTTGGGGGCTCCATCTCCCCATTGTGCTTGCTAGCCCAAGCTCTTTACTGAGGCATTTCGAGGAGGACTTTGAGGGGGTAAGGCACATGGAACTTACATAAATAAAGTAAGTTAGAGTACAGCCAGCCATGACCCCAGTCCATGAAAGTGACCACATGGGGTACCCATGGGTTGGGGTAACAGATAAAGCACTTTGGGGATTGGAAGGACTGTTAACAATGATCCCCTAGAGCTGGGGTGGCTCAGCTGGTAGAGTGCCTGCCTAGTGTACATGAAGCCTGGGTCTCATTGGTAGTAATGTACAAACCAAAAACTGGGTGTTGGGTACACAGTGCAGTCTCAACCCTCTGGAGGCTGAATCAGGAGGATTGTCGTGAGTTCATAGCTATAGAACACAATCCTGTCTGAGCAGGGGTACTGAATCTGCAGTAGAGGGATGGGGTTCCCTTTAATTCGAGCTTCTCTTTTGTGAACTCCCCTCTCTCTAGAGGGAAAGATGGAATTCAAGGCTCAGTGGGCTTTGAGTCTGATGAGGTCTGGCTATCTGGGATATCCTCATTGGACACCCTATCCCTTCTTCTACTCTCCAAGCCTGTACCTCAGGATGCCAGTGTTTCGGCTGCAGTGCTATGGAGATGCTAGGTCACTTGCTGGTGGTCACAGGTCTGAGCTGTTCCGTGAGGTGAAGGGGTCCCAGTCTCCAGTCTCAGTTTCCTTTTCCCGTTCTCTGCTTTCATGGCTAACTTTGGCTTTATCCCTAACCTCAGCCTCAGTCCTATTTTCTCAGTTCAGGCCCGGGAGAGGGGCTGCTCCCCAAGATGGAGGAAGACTCCAGAAGAGCTGAAGAGGGATGACCTTTGGTGGGATGGTGGGTCTGGCCAACACCATGACAACAGGTCAGCATCAAACTGCCTTGAGGAGTAGGGCCTGCTTGTTTGTGGCCCCTCGGGCTGTGAGACGCTTGTCCCCATCCTGTCCTGTGCAGCTATGATGCGTGAGCTTTCAGTAGATATGACAGCTCCCGGCGGGGGTCCCTGGCCCTAGTCCATGGCGCCACACTTGACTTGCTCAGAGTTCATTGGCCCGAACTAATGTCCCTACTGCAAGTCGGTGGACAGAACATTCGGGGTGGACGCCTGGCTTTTCTTCCTCCCTTTCTTTTTAATACATTAAACATGCATTACTGGAGTTCTAACCGGCTCCTCTGACAGCTGCGGGAAAAAAGATAAAGAAAATTCAGTTTGAACTTAAAAAGCTGGGGTTTAATTTATGTCCCACCTTTGTCTCTCCGGCCCTTTTCCTTCTTCCGATGGAAAGGCCCCAGGGAGCGGGAGACAGAGGCTGGGCTGGGCCACCCCACGTGGCCAAGGGCTGCTTGGCCCTTAATAGGGGCACCCAGTGGCCAACACGAAGGGGAGTTTTCAGATGGAAATGGGGGAAACAATGCGGTCATCTGTCCCGCAATCTGTTTTGAAGGGGAAAGAAAGCTCGGCAGAGGGGCGAGGCTGGCTGTACTGGGGAGGCTCCTTTCGGGGCTCCATAGAGGCAGACAGATGTCATGAATACTGATGTGGATGGCGGTCTGCTCTGCAGAGACTCGCCAAAGGCAGAATGTGGGGATAAAGTGCTTCCATGGCATGGACATGCACGCTGATGGTGGCCTGATACCACCCTGGGTCCTGGCTGCCCTTTTCCCTCCCTCCCTTTCCCCATCTCCTCTTTCTTCCTCCTCTCTCCCACTTTTTCCTTCCTTCTCTTCCTCTTACCCCTCCTCTTTCGGGGGGGGGTTTCCTTATGATTAAGAAACTTTTTCTTCTTTAGAGTAATGGTCACAGAAAGTTATGGCAACTTTGGTGCACTGGAGCTAGGCTGAGAGGCAGCAAGGCACTCCCCCTGCTTTGGAGACCTGGGAAACGCCTCCTCCTATACCTTCTCTTAGAGCCTTTCTGAAATGGGGAGGGAGGAGGCAGGTTTCTGGGACGCTGCGCTGTACTGGGCAGAGGTGGCTGTGTTGAGACCACCAGCTATGAAGCCCCGACTGTGTGCTAGAGGTGTGGAGACACAGGAGGCTGAGGTGGGCGGCCAGTCAAGGGCTGTCCTCACAGACAGATGAGGATGGAGTGTGGGCACTGTTGAAGACCCTTGTGGGGCTGGAGGCCCTGTGGGGGCAAAGTCCCCACCCTGGCTTCTTGTCTCAAGATGACCTGCCATAGCTGATGGTGGCCACAGATGAGAAACTGAGGACCGGAGGAGAGGAGAGACAAACCCAGAGGCCCACCAGACTGGGGCTTTGGGCCTGAGTGCCTAGATCTAAAGTGAGGTTCACTCCATATGTTCTCAGATTTGGGGGGCCCATGAGGAATCTGAGTATGGGTGATCCCCATGCAACCCGAGAGGAAGTCAAGTGAGGGCTCTTGTGGTCCTTCTAGGAGCAGAGCCTTTTTCATCTGCCTGACTGACACTCCCCTGTAGAGACAGGCTTGACTGAGCCCTGAGGTGCTTCTGGAGAAGTCAGCTTCTCCTGTCCAGTCCTTGAGGTTGCACAGAGGCCCCACAGTCAGGACAGTGCTGGCTGGACTCTGTTCTCCATGAAGTTCAGAGACCTGAGTCAAGCACGGCCACCCTCTAGCGCATCTGCATTCAGCAGGCAAGTATTGAGTGCTTCCTGTATACGTGCTTTGTGGACCTGACATACTCATGGCTGGGCCTAGAGCCTCTCCTCTTCCCGAGAACCCCACAATGCTAATGTGTAGAGACTGGAGGAGAGGGGTGGGGTATGGTGCACTCACTCACACCTGTAAAAAGCTAGGAGTAGCTCTGTGATCTGTCCTTCCAGTATTGGGTTCAGCGCTGCAAGATGGGGTGATCCTGGGCTTAGTGGGTTGGGGCCACTGTGATCTCTAGGGGTTCACTTTGGGAGAGATTGTGGCTTGATGATTTCAGGAGATGGAATTGTTCTGCCCACGGCCCCTCAGTGAATGTCCTCTCCAAGGCCAGCCAGCAACCTGGGAGCCTGGACTTTCTTCTAGGTCTTAACTGTGCCAAGTTTCCTTTTTCTAGAGAACACATGGATGTAGAGCGTGCCGGGGACATCAGGCTGCGGGAGGCCTAGAATGGCACCAAGGGCAAGCGTGGACCCCACTCGCTATTCTGGGAGGGGTCCTCAGAACCAAGTCTCTGCAGAGGTTCTTTGAGTCCTTAAGGGGGATCTGCCAGTCAAGGAGCACCCGTGGGTGTGGGCTGCAGGACACGTGCTGTCTAGGCGGGGACACCACGGCAGGCTCAGTGACTTCCACTTTGAAACTTCCAATCTACTCTTTCCCATGTTTGCCAGTATGGTAATCACAGGCTGGTGCTCCAAGCCTGATACCTGGTCCCCACAGGGCTGAAGGAGAGGTCCTCTGACCTCTGCACTGAACCTCTTGGTTTGTGCTTGCCACCCCCAGCCCCTTACAAACAAACAAACAAACAAACAAATGTAATAACGGTAATTTTTGAAAATGCCATTTCAGTTGTCTGTATTTTAAGTTACATTTTTCTGATATTTGGTGAGATTAAGCAGTTGCTGCCAGCACATGCCTAGCCTACCTTCTCTTTATGAGTTTGGCTCATTTTCCTTCCATTAAATTTTTCTTGATTCATGAAAACTCTTTTTCTATTCAAGATATGAAGACAGGTCAGAGTTAATTCATGGATGAGTTAACTTCTGGAGAGAGCAAAAAGCTCTTCTACCTTTCTCCCAAAGTCAGCCAGTGTCGAAATCATAGCAGCTTATTTCCCTCATCAAGTTTACACTGGCCTTTCCAATTTGCAGCTGTCTGGGTACAGATGCCCCAGGAGTAAAGGGCTGGGTATAACAAGCTTTGTGGGTCCTGGGATATAATGAAGGGTTCCTGATTCCATGTTCTCTGGCCGAGAGATGAGAGGGAGGACAGAACCAGTCCCCTCTCTAACACACAACCCCTGCTCCCAGTCAAATACATAGCCACCTCTTTGGTGACAAGCAGAAATTTCCAATACAGTTTACCATGCAGACACTCTTTCCTTTTCTAGGGCAGATGCACGTGGTTTAAAGGAAAATGAATGAACCTCTCTCCTCTGTCGTCCAACCCAAGTCCAAATTGGATATTAATGTTTTAAGTCTAAGGGACCGTTAGGTACGTCCCATGCCAAGGGGTAAGTCTAGTGAAATATTTGTTCCATATGCACTCCCTCTACCTGCAGCTAGGGTCCATGTCACCTGGCCAAGCCATACACAAGCTGATTTGCCATCCAGGGGCTCTAGGACCCCCATCTCCATGGTAGACAGGACGATCATCTCCTGAGAAGAACCCCCATCCTGCCGAGCCCTCCATCCCTACAGGTCCCACACAATAACGTAGGAAACTGGCTCAGATCCTAGTCTGTCACCACTGCAGTCACAAGGCTGAGGGAGGGTCTGGGCCGTCTGTGACAGTCCTGTCCTCACTGCCAGAGTGCTGAGGCTACCAGGACCCAGGCCAATGCCTTTGCCCAGCAGCTGGCGCCATGACCCTCCCTGTCCCTGCTCTTTCAATGTGTGGCCATGAAGGCCATGAGGGAGGGAGGCATCAGTTCAGACCAGCACACATGGTGGCAGTCACCTTCAGGGTTTGGTCATCTCTTCTTCCAGGCTTCTGTGCATACAGACTCCAGGAAACAGACGGAGGCCAACTGTACATAGAGTTTAGCTTGCTGACTTTTACATGTGTGCGTGCATGTGGGCAGGTGAACATGCTTGTGTGTGAACACGTGGAGGCCAGAGACTGATGCCTGATGCCAGTCTTTTTTTTTTTTTTTTTTTTCGTCAAAGTCTTACTGTATATCTCTGTAGTTCTGACTGTCTTGAAATTTGCTGTGAAGATCAGGTTGGTCTTGAACTCACAGGTGTCAGGCACATCTTATTCTGCAAACCAGACTTAAACGCATGTGAACAGAAGGGAAGGCCCCCAGAGGGCTGCAGTGGTGGCTGGGGTGCAAAGGACAGGGACTCAGTTCAGGGAGGTTTGAGTGTTCAGCAGAGGCCCTTGAATTTTGTTTTGTGGACACTCGAGACCACTGAAAACAGGTTCTCTTTTGCAGTGCTGGGGATGAACCCATGGCTTTGTGTATGTGAGGCAGGCTTACACCCCAGCTCAAGGGAAACAATGAATGAAATGAAAACAGTGAAACAACATGCTTCTATTTGGCCCGGGAAAGGATGAACCCAGAGGGTGGTGATGAAGGAGGAGCCTCAGGCAAGGCCTGCCACTGTCTCAGTTGCCAGGTGGGCCATGATCCAAGCCGGTCATTTACTGACTTAAAGGCTATTTTATTAACAAGCTAATTAACCAACCAATCAGTTAAATAACCAACCATCCATTTAAAAAATCCAACTGTCTAGCTAACCACCCCTCTTTCTCTCTACCCAATTATTCACTCATCCATCCATTCATCCATCCACCCACAGTCAGTCTGTCCATCCATCCATCCATCCATCCATCCATCCATCCATCCATCCATCCATCATTGATCCATCCAACTACCTACCACCAGCCAGCCTAACTTTTCCTTCTTCCCTCTCCCTGTTTCCTTTTCTTCCCTTGCTCTTCTCCTCTTTCCTTGTCTTCCTGCCTTCTCATTTTACTGGAGGATCTTGAACCTCTTGAAGCACTTTCAATTTACAGGTATCTTTGGCATATCCCACGTGGGAATGGATAGCTCACCCCATTTTTGAAGAACACCCCAGGATCATGGCCCCAAATGGTGCAGATACCTTGTGCCCCGTGATCAGCATCTGAAGGTTCTCTCAGAAAACAGGAAGAGTGAGTCTCTGCATGAACCTCTGGGTTCCTCTTAGGGGACACATGCCATGTCAGAGTAACAGGTGTGATTGATTGGCCCATGTATTCTGCCAGTGCCACCAGATATCTGGCTTGGATCCATGAGACCTTAGATTTCTCTGCCTGCGAGACCTGGCTCTATAACTCAGACTTGCCACAGGCTAACAACTGTCCTCTAGGGCACTGGCAGCAAAGAGAGCCAAGGGTGGGAGCTCCCAGCCCCCTCCTGTCTTTGAAGCCAAGACTGGGAGAATGCCTTGCCCTGTGCTGCTCAGTCAGAGAGGAAAAGCAGCCAGGATTCAGGCCTAGCTCACATGATCCAGAGCGGGATGGCTTCCCTACAGGACTATTAGGAGACTGCTTGTGTGTCCTGGCTGAGAGCCACTGCCCACTGCTCAGCCTCCCCACCGCATCTGACACAGAGGCTTGTCTCAGGGTTTTTGGCTGACTCTCCAGCTCCAGCCTGGCTCAGGGTCTCATCTTGTTTGTTGGCCACATTCCCAGTGCAGAGGTAGTTGCACTATTGGCAGCAAAAGGATGAGAGTGCCCTCCTACCCATCCAGCTACTCAGCTACGCACCTACCCAGGCTGCAGCCATCCGTACAGCAAGTTCACCCATCCAATTACATATATGTACGTAAATCTATTCATCCGTGTGTGCATATCATATAGTCATCTACCTCTGTGTCCACATATCTATTCGCTCACCCAGCCATCATCCGTCCAACCATCAGTTTGTACATATAGCTATTCACCTCTCTAACCACCCATCCACCATCCATCCAGCCACTGATCATCCATGCATCCTTCCTCCATCCCTCTGCTCATCTCTCCAGCCATTCCAAGGATGGATTCCATCCATTCTAAGGACCTCGTGTGTGTTAATAAATATAGTGACCAAATAAAACACACGTGCCAGCAGGCTATGGTGGACACCTCCATATTTCCCTGACATCACCTCGTCCTGCCTCCAGTGGGGCTCTTTCCTATAACACAGACCCCGGTGACTTAGGCCTCCTCCTAATTGTTCTGAGATTCTTTGCTGTGCTGCCTCTGGGAGGCGCTCAGCGGGTCTGCGGCACACGCAGCTCAGGAGCGTGAGGGCACAGGGACTGGGCAGGAAGATTCCTTTTTCTGCCTCTTGGGCAGATGTTTGGTGGCATCAACAACTCAGTGGCCCCAAGTGCCCACAGTGGTACCACACTGGCTTTGCTCATTCTCTACCTCTTGTCTCTCTTTGGTCCTCATGTCTGCTCCTTCTGCCCCCTGTGCTTCCAGAACAAACTCTTTTCTAAGACTCAGGCTGACCCTAAAGCCTATATGGGGCATTTTCAAGATTCTACCAAGTTAAAGCAAGTGGGACTATAGTCCAGGAACACAATCAATTTAGAGTCAGAAGTCCCTCGTTCGTTCATTCATTCATTCACTCACTTATTCATTTATCTGCTCACGAATCCATTCATTTATGTGGCCATTCCATCATCTACCCATTATTTCAACCATTCATTCATTCATTCATTCATCCATCCATCCATCCATCCATCCATCCATCCAACCATCCAATCATTCACTCACTCAGGACTGGGATTACACTTGTTTGTCCTCAGTCTATCTCTGTTTTATGGTGACAGTAAGTTTTAGTAACAAATTGAAGAAGCAGAAGAATAAGTAAGGTATAGATGCTAGCAATAGACAGACATGGGTTCAAATCCCGACTCTCCAAGTTTGACTATGTATTCTCACCCATTTGAGCCTCAGTTTTCTCATCTGAAATGGGTGTAAGAATATGTGCATGAGGAGTCCTTGTGGGGTGGCCATCAGGTGTGATGTGTCAGGCCTTTGACATGGACATGGCCTGTGGGAACCTTGTGCGGCTGGAGAGATGGCAACTCCCACTGCTAGCATGATTGGTGTAAGAAGCCTGGAGTGGTTGGCTGCATTTCTGGAGCCTGGTGCCCATTTCTGCTGGCCTACCCCAGTCCCCAAGGCATCTCAGCATATGCTGGCCCTAGAATTGGCCAAGAAAGTCAGCTCCATGGCTCCTTGGTAGGCACCCAAAGAAACAAACACCTCAGTCGCCGGGAGAGGACGGGTGGGATGGGTGAGCGTGATGTTGGATTAAAAATGTTGGAGACCATCCACCTCTCCCTGGCTGGCGGCTTATGACACAGAGACCTCTGGGGTTTAGGGAAACCCGCCCACCTTTGGAAATCCTTGCCTGCCCTCGCTCAAGCCCCGACAGTATCTCCTTGCCTACGGCTTCTGAGTCACCAGCCTAAACTGTGGTCTTTGAGACTTCTGGAATCCGATTTAAAGATAATGAAAACTTTCCAGTAGGAAGAAGGGCTGGATGCCGATGCCTGCCGCACCGGGCGACGGCCAGGCTGTGGGAGCTGAGGTGGACGTGAGGCAACTTTGGAGGAGCCAGAGGGTCCCAGAACAGACATGGCTCCTTATGTTCAAAAGGAACTAGAGTCCTGGAACACATCTTACATGCTGTGCCTCTACTCAGGGCCAAGGACGGCACCAGGGCAATGCCCACATTAAGCAAGTGAGCCACATTTCTCTTCCTCTTTCCCTTCCCCTCTCCCTCCTACTTCCTGATTGTCTCCCCCTTCTCCTTTATTCAGCCTCCCTCCTTCTCCTTCCCTCACTCCTCTCCTTCTCATCAACCATCTTTCAGCCAAAATTCCCTGGAGCTCACCTCCTTATGTGGTGATACATGATCTTTAGGAACAAGATTTAAGTATCAGACCCATCTTAAAGATGGGGAAACTGAGGCCCAGGGAGAGGAAAAGTTTGCTCAAAGTAATGTTTCAGGGTATTGGACTGGGGTTGCCACCAGGGTGGCCTGTGCATAAGGAGCAGCTGTCTCTGCCCTGGCCAGGGATCTGGGGGGTGGAGACAAGCTGCACAGAGTGGCAGGGCCCTGGAGACTGCTGACCCGTAGGTGACTGGCCTCTACAGATCTGCGCCTATTGTGGTCTCACAGGCTGTCAGAGCCTTACAGCCCTGGGCTGACCTGAAGGGATCACTAGGTACACAGATCCTCACTATGGGACAGGGATGCAGCGTTGGAGACTTGTCCAGGACCATGCCTGTGCCTGCAGAGGACTCCTTTGCCAAGGCTGACCAAAGGGCTGGCCCAACCGCAGGCTGCTTGTCCCTCGTCAAGGATTTGCCTCAGAGTCCAGCAGCACCCTCTAACTCCCACTAGCACCATCCAGCTCCCACTGGAAGGAACTGAGCATTCTCTATGGGAGGAATGGCATCACCCATGGGAGGAGCTGGGTATCACCTATGGGAGGAGCTGGGTATCACCCATGGGAGGAGCTGGGTATCACCCATGGGAGGAGCTGGGCATCACCTATGGGAGGAGCTGGGCATCACCTACGGGAGGAATCACCTATAGGAGGAGTTGGGCATCACCGATGGGAGGAATCACCTATGGGAGGAGCTGGGCTTCACCTATGGGAGGAGCTTGGCATTATCTATGGGAGGAGCTGGGAACCACCTATGGGAGGAGCTGGGCATCACCTATGGGAGGAGCTGGGTATCACCCATGGGAGGAGCTGGGCATCACCTATGGGAGGAATCACCTATAGGAGGAGTTGGGCATCACCGATGGGAGGAATCACCTATGGGAGGAGCTGGGCGTCACCTATGGGAGGAACTGAGCATTATCTATGGGAGGAGCTGGGCACCACCTATGGGAGGATCTGGGCATCACCTATGGGAGGAGCTTGGCATTATCTATGGGAGGAGCTGGGCACCACCTATGGGAGGAGCTGGGCATCACCTATGGGAGGAGCTTGGCATTATCTATGGGAGGAGCTGGGCACCACCTATGGGAGGAGCTGGGCATCACCTATGGGAGGAGCTTGGCATCACCTATGGGAGGAGCTTGGCATCACCTATGAGAGGAGCTGGGCATTACCTATGCGAGGAATCACCTATAGGAGGAGTTGGGCATCACCGATGGGAGGAATCACCTATAGGAGGAGCTGGGCATCACCTATGGATCTTTGTTGCAGAGCTGGATCAGGAAGGACTCTAGAGAACATCAGTCCTAGTCCTCTGATCCTGCACAGATAGAAACTGAGGCTCAGAGGAGAGGAAGGGGCATTGGTTTTCCTAATGGGCACTGACTAAACCTGTTTTGTCCTCAAAGTCCTTGTCCAGGAAGCTCTGGAAGCCAAGGCAGGTACCAGGAACTGTTTAGCACCTTAGGAGCCAGGTTCTGCCAAGCAATCTACCTGCCCAGAGAGCTAGCAGCCAGGAATGGGAAGGACCAGGCTCAGGACCACCCTTGCCCCATGCATGGCCTCCTGCTGGTTTGCTATTCAGGACTCTCCTGGTGGTTGTACAAGAAGCCTAATAGATTTGTGCCTACATCTTTGGAGCCTGGTGAGAGTCACTTCCTGGTTCCCAGGCATACCTTGTCTCCCTGTCTTCACTAATCAAGGGGCAGGGACACCTTGGAGGCTCTTCTATAACGGCACTAATGGCATCCACAAGGGCTTCACTCTTATGGCGGGACTGCCTCTCATATGGTCCACTTTGCAGCACAGCCCTGGTGGAGCATTTCTACATTCAAGTTGGAAGAAGCAAACATCACGTGCAGCCCTTCCTTGAGGCTATGATTGCGAGTGGAGCCCTTGTGCATAGAAAACAATGTTTCCATCCATCACCTTTGACTCTTACAATTCACCCCCTCCTCTTCTGATACTGCCCTGAAGCCTTGGGAGTGGATATGGGAGGGTAGGGTAGAGGAAGGGCTGTGTGTGTGTGGGGGGGGGGGGCGTATAACACTAATGTCTTTTGAAAAGCTACTGGAAACCTATTGCTGCAGAAACTTCCTAAAATATATGCATATTCATATAAAAAGAGTTCAAATGGAGCTACTCTAAAATGAGAGGAGGCATGTCCCTACTAGACACCGTGGGATAATTCCTCAGTGCCGGGAATGAGTTACTTCTTTGGGGCTGTTGGTCAGTGGGGTCCCATAGAGCTCCAAACATTATAGGGTGCTGTCAGTACTCTTGGATGCCTTCCAGAACTTGACAGTGAGAAGACACCATACACTTGAGTCACAGAACACATAAAAATCAGGCTGGTCCTGACGTGGAAGTTCCATCCCTACTAGCTGGCTTTCATAGTGTTGGAAGGTTCTATGCACACTACCAGATCGAGCTGTGATTCTGAAGGTTACAATAACAATGAACCTGGGAAGCCATGCCCCCTGTTGTACGGTGGCACAAATGCCATGGAAGTAACCAACCACTCTCTGCCTGGATTAAGGCTTGCTCTACAAGATGGAACCCAAACCTGACACCATTATCAGAGCCAAGAATCTGCGGCTAGGGCTGTCATAGGCCTAGAGGAAATGACTTATTTTCATACCCGCAGATTAATGCATCTCTGAGCCTTCATCAGAGAAGCTTCTGTTGCTCGCAGGTAGATGAACACAGAGACCCAGAACCAGTCAGGAGACTGCAGCACTCAGTGGGGCATCTGCAGCACACTCCTTCTCCCCAGGTAGAGGTGCTTCGTCAGCTATTCCAAGTGTGGCCATGAATCACTCCGTGAGGCAATCCGCGTGCATCCCCTTGGGAACGGAACCCAGCCTTGGAGTGGCTCTCTGCCCTGGGAATTCTCTGCCACTCTGCAGGCATTCATTAACCGCTTGTCCTTGCCAGCAAAGCACAGCCTGCGGCCTCTGCCTGGGTTTCTTTTCCCACCAGGATTGGCTTTCACCCACCTTCCCACATAGCCCATCCCGCTGCAGGGTGCCCATCCAGGACCCTGGTGGGCTGGGTTCCTCCAGCTCCCGCGGAGTCTGCATCAGCCCGGGCATTCTCTCAACTGGGAGGCTGGTGCCTCTGCAGCCTGGGGGTGGCTGTGGAATTACCCGGTAGCTGGGGGAATTCCTACCCAACTGTCATTCTCGGGAGCCTCCTGGGTCCTGATACAAGAGCTCATTTAGTGACTGAATGTTTGGACCCTGGTCTGGGCTCAGCCTCTCACCTCTCTCTGAGTGACTCATCAGTTTCCAGTTTCATCCCCTGAAAACTATTGGAAAGTGCCTTTGCAGCCAGGTGTGTTATTGGGAGGTGGAGGCAGGAGGTTAGGAGTCAAAGGTCATCCCCAGCTATATAGGACCTTCAAGGGCAGCCTGGGGTACATGAGGCGCTGTCCCAGAAAACCAAAAATATGAAACAAAGCCTCCCAACCAACGTCTCTCCCTTGGAAAAACAAAACAGTGTGTAGAAATTGGGAAGTAGGGTCTCAGTATTTGCTGATTTTTTTAAAAATTTAGTCACTTATAAATGACCATCTGAGTTGTGTCCAAAATTGGAATTTGGGGGATGGGATGGGGTGGGTTTTTAAGACAGAGTTTCTCTGTGTAGCTCTGGTTAGCCTCACTCTGTAGACCAGGCTGGCCTAGAACTCACAGATCTGCCTGCCTCTACCTCCCAAGCGCTGGGATTAAAGGTGTGCACCACCACCAACTGTCTCAGAACTGGGATATTATTAATAAAACATTCAGGGAAGTCCCAGGTCGTTGGTGGTCATTGTCCCCTAGGCCTGGGAGGGCTAGCCAGCTTCATCGCATTGTTTCTACTCAATATAACTCTTTGGAAATGCATCCACATGGTTGAACGTCTGAATAATTTTTCCCATTTCCTTGCTGACTAATATTTCATACCACAGCGTACAGGTCAGTTCCCTGTGGTGGAGTGCCAGGACCTGGTGATTACAGATAAACTTGTGAGAAGTATTTGGTTTAAGTTTTCATGCCAATATGTGTCCACTTCTCTGTTGGAACATGTGGGTTTTGTCTATGTGTTTATGTGTATATTTCTCTGCAGGGCTGGGGGGGAACTCAGAGCCTTGTGCATGCGGTCTCGCACGCAGCACCCCTCCCCCAGGGGCCAGTGTCTCCAAGAGCTGCCCTGCTGGTTCTCAGCGCAGTAAACACTGCCCCTCCCGGAAGCAGTGCCTGAGTGGCCATTTCCTCACAACTTATTTTCCCCAGTGGCTAACGACACAACCATATCAAATGCCTCCCCAGGTGTTTGTCGGCCTCAGCCATCTGGCATTTTCTTGGGTGTTGTGCCTCTTCCTGTCTTTTCACCATATTCCTCTTAGGTTTTGTTTCTTTTCCACCGGCTTTTTTGGGGGGCGGGGTAGGGTCTCATTTAGCCCAGGCTAGCCTCATACTTGCAATGTAGCTCAGGGTGACCTTGAATATCTGATCCTCCTGCTTCCACATCCCAAGTGCTGGGAAGGCAGGTTTTTTGTTTTTTTTTTTTTGGACTGAACCCAGGGTGTCTGTGTGCTGGGCAGGCACTGTACCCGCTGAACCACAGCCCAACCTACCTCACTCTTGTGTCCATAGTCACACAGCCTTCGTGCTGGTCCTTTGTTGGGCATATTTGGGGGTCGAGAATACTTTCTTCTGGTCGGTAGCATAACCTCTCTCTTTGGTGAGTCTTTGACAGCTAAGTTCTCCTCATTTGTTTTTGGTTTGGTTTTTCCTTTGGTATCCTCCCTCCCTCTCTTCTTTCCTTCCTTCCTTTCTTTTTTCTTTTTGTTGTTCTTGTTTTTAGAACAGGGTTTAATGTAGCCTAGGCTGGTCTTAAACTTGCAATAATCTTCTTGCCTCTGTCTGGGGTGCAGGATTGCACGTGTGTGCCACCATACTCCAGTGTTCTGGGCTATTTTAAATCTTCTCTGTATGTATATTTCAAAATAACATTTATCTATCTATCTGTCTGTCAATCAATCAATCAATCATCTATGCATTCATCTATCCATCCTGCCTACTGGGGTTTTCACTGCAAGGCTGTGTGTCAGTCCACACCTTCCTACAGTATGAGGGAGAGCTGTGTGTCTGTATTCTATGTACACAGTGGCCTTCTGATCCCAAACCAAAGGCAGCACAGGGAAGCAGGAGGAAGAGGAGGGAGGGTACCCACAGACCAATAGCCCTTACAAACATGACACAAAACTCACAGACCATCAGCAGGTGGAATCCAGGAAATGCAAAGCAAATTTACTCCTAACTATTCTGATTTCATGTCTGTTGTTGCAAAATATTAAAAAAAAAAAATGCTTTGACGAACAGCAACTCGGCGAAGGGAGGTTTCTCCCAGCTGACAGTTCCAGTGTGGTCCATCATATCAGGAAGTTTAAGGCAGGAATTTCAGTCACTCACACCACAGCCCAGAGCAGAGACAAACGGAAGGACACATGTTGGCTTGTTGGCTGACTCGGTTTGATTTCTCCACTCACATGCTCACACAGTCCAGGAGGCCCTGCCTAGGGAACCTTGTGGTCCAGTGGGCTGGGTCTTCCCACATCGATTTACTTAAGACCATCACCCACAGATGTGCTCACAGCAATCCCTCACAGAGATACTGTCTTTTGTGCTTATTCTTTTATCAAACCAGTTGAACAATAACCAGAAGGGTAAGTTGTGCTGCCTTAAGAGCCCGGTTCTCACCAGTTCTGTCTTGAAACGGTGCTGCCCTGGGCTTGGAGTGCTTTCCTAGAAATGGACTCAGTTTCCCTCCAGTTCCTGGGACACTGACAGAGATCTGCAGTGGATCTCCCCTAGACCGGGCGGAAGAGCCCACCTTGCCAACCTGGATTCAGACTTTGGCACCTGAAACTCGGTGGGGGTTGTTCTCACTGTGACCCGCCCTTGGCTTATGGGTGCTTGCTGTGGCCTCCCTCAGATGTGGATACAGCCCTGTGTGACATCTCTCCTGGGCTCTCACAACCTCCCTACACTGTAGCCACCCAACTGCAAGGTTGGGAAGACCCTCAGTCCCAGGTCCTGGCTGGGAGTGGTGATGCCTGCTTCACCTGGCTCCTCCCCTTCACGATGTGACCAGAGCTCCCAGAGAGACCCACATCTCTGCCCTCTCCACACCACTGGGATGTGGGTCCCAAGGACATGCCTGCAACTGAGCCACTGCTCTGTGGGCTGCCCTCTGAAGCGCCCCAGCCCAGGGGAGAGCATGAATGAGGGAGGGTCTGGAGACTGCGGTCAGGCAGAAGCAGGATGAGCATTGTGGTGGGCTGCAGAGGCGGAACCCCAAGAGCCTGACCACCCACAGCAGCAAATGCGGGGTATACCAGGCTGAAGGACTGCAAGAATCTGCCAAGGGGAAGGCACTGCCTGCAGAAAAGGTGCTGCACATGGGCCAGACAGCACAGGGACCCTGGCCAGTCAAGCTGCAGTCAGGGACGAGTGGAGGGTCTGGGATGAGCTCCGAGGCTGGAGGCTACTACCATGGAAGTTCAGAGGGGTTCCCCAACTTCAGACCAGGGAGCCGGTTCCCAAATGGTGCCCATAAACACTCTCTGATAAGCCAAACTGAGTGTTACAGTTTCTCGGAGCCTGCAGCATGTGAACTCAGGCGAGAGAGGGCCCCAAGAGGGGACAGGGATTGTCAAAAGAAGACAGGAGTGTGACAAGCCACACAGAGCTGTCAAGGCCTCACCCTGTTCAAGCCCCCTTCTCTTTCTGATTGTTCGGGGAAAGGCAAGATCCTTGTGTCTGCCAGACCAGGCTCCTGCCTTGCCCGGCTCCACCCCCTTCTCTCTACCCCCAGCAAGACTGCTGTGCCCCCCTCTCAGACAGCTTGGGTCCAGCCCTGCAGTGCTGTGAACAGGCCTTTCCCAGACTGATCGGAACTGTTTTCTTTCTCCTTCTAAGAAGTTTGTTTCTGGTCATAAACTTTGGGGGACTGGGCCAGGCGGGCTGTGGTGTCTCCGTTGGTAAACACTGTATCAGAAAACACACTTCGTGGCTGAAAAAGGCAGCAGAGACAATGGTGCCTTGTCCCTGCAGCAAAACCAATGGCTACCTTCTTTGATTCCTTCACCTTGCTTCAAGCTTGGGGACATCAGTCCCATTCTCTGGGTCCATCAAATGGCATTCAAACGACTTCATTAGCATCTCTCTCTGATCTGTGGCTACTGGGCAGGTCGGCTGTCATCAGTGAGGACAGCCGTGCCTTTTCTATCTGGTGGGCATCTAAACCTCCTTGACAAAGTTCCTTTTAAAATTGACTTCCTTTGTTTGGTCCTCGTCTTCTGTTGAAGTCTTTAGCGGTCAATGTACTCTGAGATGACTTGGGGACAAAAATGTCGTCTGGCCCAGACAGTAAATCTAGGCCCCATTCACACTGCTTAAATGCCGGCTTTATGCCTATTGTCACAGGCTCTCCCAAAGCACCCATGCCATTAAGAGTTTCCTACCATAAATTACACCCCTCACTCTGAGGCAGCCGGGGAGAGAGACGCAGCCGGCTGCCATGTGGAGGACCAGTGGCAGCCCTGATAGGCGTGCTGGGCCAAAGCCACTGGGATTTGAATCAACCTCCCTGCACCTAAGAATAATGTTTGTCAGAGGTAGGAGACAGCAATCAACCTGGATTCCGCCAGAATGCACTGTCTCATGAGTGAGGTTTGGGGCAGAGAATGCACTGTCTCATGAGTGAGGTTTGAGGCAGAGGATCACCTTGGGCTAAACTCCATGCTCTACTTCCTCAGGCCAGTGTGGTCTCCCCTGACCTCTTTCCTGCCTCTCTTTTTGTTCCCATAGGTAGCAAGGCCTTGAGAAGTTTTGCCAGAGCCAGGAAGACACCAGCATTCTTGAGCAAGAATCTCATTGGCCAAGAATGGGCCACATGACCATCTCTGACCAATTACTGAGACCTAGAAGCTTATTAGGCTTGCTCTGGGTCACATGTCCTTCCTCTGGCCTAAGGAGTTACCCTGTACCTCTGGGGGACTCTGGGTTGGAGAAGCCTAACTCAGATGGAAAATGGGTCATGGTCCAGGTGTTG
The DNA here is from genome assembly GCF_950005125.1 of Chionomys nivalis. Taxonomy (NCBI): domain Eukaryota; kingdom Metazoa; phylum Chordata; class Mammalia; order Rodentia; family Cricetidae; genus Chionomys; species Chionomys nivalis. The sequence goes on from NC_080093.1 coordinate 52,196,585, forward strand.
ACGATGGCCTCCAGTCAAGGCCTGAGCCTGGTGCCCAGGCTCTGAAGGTCCCATGGTCCCTCTGCTCTACCAAAGGCGTTCCTGCTTCATCCTGTAATTTTAGTCACATGCTGTGGTCACCAGAGGCCTCCTCCTTGCATGTAGCTATGATGGGCCTGCTTCCTCCCTGGGGACCACTGGTTGCTGAGATATGGGGGTGACCGGAACCTGTAAAGTGCTTGCTTCTCAGGTATGGAGACCGAGGCAAACCCGGGGGCTACGCTCCAAGGATAAGGACACTCACAGCCTCCAGAATCTAGGGCCAGAAGGCCAGCGATGTCGCAGATGCCTCAAACACCGAGTCTTGGCTCTGAGTAGTGCAGCAGAAAGGATGCTCTGCGGTGTGTCAGGGACCAAAGCCCCATCATTCCTACTGTCAAAACCATGGTAGGCCTGCTACTGTTTCTATTGCTGTGGCCAGAAGCAAATTAAAGATGGACGATTTCATAAACGGTACAATTCACCATGGATGGCAAAGCCTGGTGGCAGGACCTCTAGGCAGCTGGTCACATTGTGTCTGCAGCCAGAATGGACCAGAAATAGAGCCAGACTGTCAAACCTCAAGGCCCAGCTCCAGTGACCTGCAGTGACCCCCAGTGAGGCTCCACCTCCTAAAGGTTCCGCAGCTTTCTAGAGCAGCCATGTCAGTGGCACCAAGTGCTTGGAGGCCTGTGCCTGGTGTGTGTTGGTGGTGGGGCACACTTCACCTTCAAATCACAAGGAATTCCTTGGGCAATCATGGACCTAGCTGAAAATCCAAAGCTGCCCAGCCTTCTTTGTAGGAGGGAGGCAATGGGATGTGAATATCACTGTCATAGGTGGAACACCCGCAGAAACATCTCGGTGAAGGAGCCTCTGTCCCATCCCTCTCCTTCCTGTGCAGATGTGCCTGCTCACCCTCAACCCTGGCACACTCTCCTTTGTCCCTTTGGTGTCTTTCTGTGCCTGGGTCCAGTATGGCTTCCCTGATGCCTTATGGGGTGGGTGCTGGTGTCTGTCCTGACCTCTTGCTCTCTATTCTCCCTCTGCGGCCTTTTCCACGTTGTTTGATTTGTAGAAACTTTTACAGATGTGGATATAAATTCTTCATAAATTATAAGTGTTATATATATCCTCTCCCTCTCTGAGCCTGGTGTTTTTATTTTTCTGTGGTGCCTTCTGCCATATAAATTTTATCTTTTTACATTGGATATACTTGTATTTATTAATTTTATGTTTTTGATATTGGTTTAATATATTTTTTGTTTCCATGCCATAAAGATACTATCTTGTTTTACTTATTTAGAGTTTATTATTAATTTATCTGGGTGGGGTTGAGTGAATGTAGGGATACATGCGCCAAGGCCCACATGTGGTGGTCAGAGGACAATGTGAAGGAGTCAGTTTTCTTCTTCCACTGTGTGGCTTCTGGAGGTCAAACTCAGATCGCCACCCTTGGCAGCAAGCTCCTTTACCTGCTAAACCATTTCACTGGCCCTCATAAAAGCTGTTTTTAAAATAACCCTTTCTGATAGGTTTTTGGTATGTGCATGTATTTGTGCTTACATGTGTGTTGTGTACACATGGATGCGTTCAGGTGCTTGTGTGTGGAGGTTCAAGGTTGAGGCTGGAAATCTTTCTCAATTGCTCTCCATGTTATTCCCTGAGGCAGAGGTTCTCAGCTGGATCCAGTACGGCTAGTGTAGCAAGCCAGTGTGCTCCACACCGTCCGTCTGAGCCTCCTGAGCACTGGGATTACGGGAAACCTGTAACACCCACCAGACATTTCCAGGGCCGCTAGTCCTCATGTCTGCTGCTTTTAAAACCCTGAGGCATCTTCCCAGCCCCTCAGAATATGAGAAGAGAGACAGGCAGAGGTGCAGAGAGAGAGGGATAGAGCGAGAGGCAGAGACAAAGAGTGGAAGAGACAGGAAGAAAGACGTCATGCAGGCTACAGACGTTTGGGGCCTTGTGTGTCCGACATTGTAGATGATTCCTATGGCTCAGCCATCAAGCTCCCGCCTTTCTCCTGGCACACGGACTGGACTGTGCTTCTCACTGACATTTTATGTCAGATACTGTGCTTTTCCTTTCTAGAAGTTTGATTTGATCACGTGGGTAGATGGTGGCACCATCTGTATTCCTCTTGGTCTTGGACTCTTTGTGAGAGGAAGCCTGAGAGCCTCCCTCTGTGCTGGCTCTATCCAGTTCTCCATCCCTGAGCTAGCTCTCACTTGGGTATTTTTCAAAGATTTTATTTTGTTTTTAATTGTGTGTGTGTGTGTGTGTGTGTGTGTGTGTGTAGGAGTATTTGCATGTGAATGTAGTGCCCATGGAGGCCAGAAGAGGGCATCAAATGCCCTGGGCCTGGGATTACAAGTGGTAGTGAGCCACCCTATGTAGGCACTGGGACCCAAACTTGGGTCCTCTGTAGGGTTGCAAGCACAAGCCTGCAGCCTGCTTAGTGGATCTTGAAACTGTTTAACTTGGTGCAAACATGAGTATAGCGGCCTTCACTGATTTAGGAAACCTCCCTCTCTGTCTTCTTCATCAAACCTGCTCAACTCTGCATCTCAAGCTCTTGTATCTCTTGTCCAGTCTCACCTCGTCTGGGCAGCACTCTGATTGGCACCAAAACTTCTCTGAATTAAAATTTCTGCAGAGTGTCCTGTATCACTGTTTTTCAAACCAGAGTGTGTGGCCTCTTCTTGCTCATGCTTTCATCTCTACCCTCTTCACACATGTCTGCAGACACACCTGTCAAGATGAAGATGTTGGTCCTGGATTGGGGGGGGGGCGTGAGAAATGGTAATACCCCTGCCACAGGCTGGAGGAGGCTTTCAGGCTCCAGACCACGCTGCCCACTCCTCTATGGAGACAGAGCAATGCTGTAGCAACCCCACAAGTTATAAGGCCACTCTGGCTTCCTTCTAGGAGGTTTTTCCTTTCGTTTAAAAGTAACAGACCAGACATAGACTGCTTCATATTCAAACCAGGTTGATGAGAAGTGAGGGGACTGTTCTGGAAAAATGGGTGGAAGAGGGTTTGCTGTGTGATCCTGCGGACCTGTGTTCAGATCCCGGCACCCACATAAAAAGCCAGATGTCGCCATGCTTACAGCGTGGAGAGAGAGACTTGCTGGCTGGTACCCTAACTCAGTTCAGCAAGACTCTGTCTCAAGCGAGTAAGGCAGACAACGAAAGATCAGAGGCACTTGGCAGTCTGACTTTTATGCATGTGTGCAGGGGCGCATGCACAAACACATACACCACACAGACATACACACGACACACACACACTCACACCTCTCCACACCTACACCTACACACACCACACGCTCACACCACACACACACAGCAGAAGGTACACTTTCCCTTTGACTGAAGAGAATTTTTCAGAAACTGTAGGAGGAACTTTGCCCCGACACTGGCAGCTTGTGTCTACATTGGAAACTAAATTCTTGTGCCTCTGCTCACACCCACAGCGCTCACAGAGTGAGCACACTCAGCATAGGCTGGGAAATTGTTTTTGCAAGAAAACCTTCCAGCCTTCTGCCTGGCATAAGGCTGAAAGGGGGCAAAAAGAGAAACTGAGCCTGAGTTGGGGGATAGAATATCAAAGGCAGTGTGTTCTTCAGGGCAGTGTTTACTGGGCCCCATCTGGACTCCTGGCCCGGCAGCCACAGAACCTCCCCAGTCAGTCTGGCAATGGGGATGGGGACACGTGGATCCCCTTGCATCAGTCACCTGATCTGCTTCCACCTCCCTCTTTTGCTTACTTAGTCTTGTCCCGTGCATAAGCTTCATCTGCCCAGAGAAACAGGCAGATGCGGGGTGGGGGGTGGAGTGGGGGAGAATCTGCAGCCTAGCTATGCTTTTACAATCAAGCACAGGTTTGGGGGCATGCTTTTATTCTCAAGGACCTCATCATCATTAAAGTGAGTCCCTGCAGGCATCTGGGTCCCACAAGTGTTGTATCCATATTCACTCAGGGGTGGCGACACACCGAGTGTGTGCACAACCCAGGCTCAGGTGTGATCAGCACATCCACCCGATCCCAGTTACTCATTGTTCGTTTTTTGGCTCACTCAGGTAGCCCAGGCCAATCTTGAACTTGCTGTGTAGTTAAGAATGACCTTGAACTTCTGATCCTCCTACCTCATCCCAAGTGCTGCAATTCCAGGCATGCACCACCATGCCTCTGTTTTGGGTGATGCTGGAGACCGCACTTAGGGCTTCACAAACACTAGGCTTGCAAGCTGTGTGGCATTGATTGTTAAGTGACTGTGGAGAGCACCGGGCGGTGGTGGCACACGCCTGTAATCCCAGCATTTGGGAGGCAGAGGCTGCCGGATTTTTGTGAGTTCGAGGCCAGCCTGGTCTACAAGAGCTAGTTCCAGGACAGGCTCCAAAAGCTACAGAGAAACCCTGTCTCAAAAACCAAAAAAAAAAAAAAAAAAAAAAAAAGCTGGCTGTGGAGAAAGGAAAGTTTGGGGTCAGAGACTGTTGCTGACAAAGCAGCTGTCCCCTCTCCTGCTTCCAATAAGCGGGTGCCCTATTGTCAAAACCGGAAGATATTATACATTATCTTGCCACCTCTTTGAGGTATGGTGATATGGGATGGTGGGGGCCAGTGGGGGCCAGCGTGGACCAGTTTTCTCACTGCTATAGCCTTGCACACTTGTCTCCACCCTCCCCATAAGGCTAGCCCCAAACTCGCTTTGCAGGGGGCACACGGAAGAGAGGGTCTTTTCAGGCAGTTGCAAAGAGAGGCCCTTGGAGTGGAGGATGGTGTAGCTGTTACTCCATCGGGATGTCCTGATCCAACATCGAGGTCGTAAACCCTAATTGTCAATATGGACTCTCAAATAGGATTGCGCTGTTATCCCTAAGGTAACTTGGTCCGTTGAACAAAAAATTTTGGGTCAGTTAGATTTTGGTTACTTTGACTTGTGGTTCTCTGTTAAAAAATCATTCGGAGGTTGATTTGTTCTCCGAGGTCACCCCAACCGAAATTACTAGCTTATGTCTTGTTGTTTGACCCTAGGGAGGTTTGTTGAAAAGTTACGCTAGTAAATTAAAGCTCCATAGGGTCTTCTCATCTTATTATATTATTCCCGCCTCTTAACAGGAAGGTCAATTTCACTGATTGGAAGTAAGAGACAGTTGAATCCTCGTGTAGCCATTCATTACAGTCCGCAATTAAGGAACAAGTGATTATGCTACCTCTGCACGGTCAGGATACCGCGGCCGTTCAACGTTTGTCACTGGGCAGGCGGTGCCTCTAATTCTTTTTATACTAGAGGTGATGTTTTTGGTAAACAGGCGAGATTCTTGTTTGCCGAGTTCCTTTTACTTCTTTTAATCTTTCCTTATGGCACGCCTGTGTTGGACAAACATTTTACATACAGGTGAGTTTTATTAGACGTATTTACACCTGGGACTGTTAACTAGCAATGGTCATCCGGGTTGTTATAGGCTTGTGCTTGGAGAACAGTGTTCTTGTTACTCACGTTAACAGTATTTCATCTATATAATTATAGATGAACCCAATTAGTATTTATAGGAAGTCATTATGATTTGTGGAATTTAGGTGTTGTAGTGTTGAGCTTTAACACTTTAGGTCAACAATGATCTGAAGTTTAAGGTTTATTCACTATAAAAGGTTGTTTCCATTCCTGAAGAGCTGTCCCTCTTGAGGCTAAAATTTAAGTTTACATTAACTTAAATTAACTTCCAGTGGGGAAGGAGTAAGAAAGAGCAGTAGGTTCCTAGAAGTGGGCTAGCCTAAGATCTGTGTGTGGCTGGCAAGTGGCCCGCTGAAGACTACAGGTTTGGGGAGATGAGCCTGAGTGAACATGAACTGAGCTAGGGCAAGACCCCAAAACCCAGACTCAGGGTGACCTGGGCCACAGGCCTTAGGAGCAAGTCCTTGCTGCTTTCCCAAATGGTCGCCCCTCTGTGCTTCTGAAGCTTGACTGTTTCACAGCTCCATGGAGCCAAGAGGCAGGGGAGACATTGCCTTTCCAAGTGCTTATTGTCTAGAGGAAATCACAGAGGCTCAAGGAGTGAGAGAACTTTCCAGAAAGGCAGGAAGAGTCATGGCTAAGCTGTTCAGATGAACCCCAGGGACTGTGGGTTGGGTCACACCCTTTCCTAGATGCCTTTGTTCTGTCCCCTGTAGGCCCATATTTTTATATGGCATGGCAGCCAACCATCAAGCCATAGGCCACACCAGGCAGGTTGTTACTGCCCTAACAAAGGGCCAGGGTGTTGTTGCTCCTTTCTTTGTAATTTAGAGGATGCCTGATAGAGATGTTGATTTAGCCTACGTGACAGGTAGCATACACAGCACACAAGTAGTTGTGGACATGACAGAAAGCCATTCACCTGGTTACCTAGGAGACAGAATGCTAATGTATTTCCCCTAAGTTAAGTTTTGGTATAAGGGCTGTTTGGAAAAAAAGAAAAAAAGAAAAGAGAAAAAAAAAAAAAAGAACCAAGGAATTTCTTCAGGATGTGAACTCAGAATATCATGAAGGATCTCTGAGAATCTCCCTCCCAATGAAACCATGTGAGTCGTGTCTTCATTCCCATCTCCTCCACGCTGGTCCAGAGAGAGATAGTTTATGTTGGGGTTTGGTAGAGAAATAATTTATGGTCTGAGCTTCCACCGGACCCCAGCAGTCCCCTATCTGTTATCTGTCATGTCCTTTCGGCAAGACCATCCCCTTGGGTGTCAGGCTTGGGCCTGTTTCTGACCCAGGGAGAGGAAATTGGGACCCTAGGGCCAGGCACTTGCCAGAAGCACCCTCAGAAGCACCTTCAGACCCTCAATATATGAAGTTTTTGGAAAGACCTTCATTTGCATCTGTCCATCATGAGACCTGGTCCTCTTATCTCTGTTCTTCCTTGGGGGGTGCTCTGGGGCTATGAGGAGGGCCCTGGGATATCCTGCCCCAGGTGGGCCTCATGCCCAGCCTCTCTGGGGATCCCAAGGAAGGACGCTGGAAGGATTCAGTGCTGTGTCCCCTGCTCAGGTCTATAGCAACCAAGCTTCCCCCTCAGTGCCAAAGGTGCCCCACTGTGGTCGAGGGGAGAGAGGTGCAAACAGGTTGCTGTCTCCCAGACAGATTACCTCCTCAGCCAGAGTGCAGAGGTCATTACAGACACAGCCACTTAATAACAGAGCAGACATCCCAGATGCAGACACTTAGAGCAGACTGTGAAGTTACAGGAACTTTCCTAAGTGATGAAACATAAGTAAATCATTATTATTTTTGTGCATGTGTGTATGTGTTTGTGTGTGTGCAGGTGCAGGTGTGTACAGAGCCTGCATGTGGAAGCCAGAGGACAGCCTCGAGGGCTTTTCCTCAGGAGCCATCCACCTTTATCGAGACAGGTCTCTAATTGACCTGGACTCACCGAGCAGGCTAGGGAGGTTGGCTGGGACAATCCCCAGGGATCCTCCTGTCTCAGCCATTGCAATCCTGGGACCTCACATGACTTGTGAGAACTATGTGAATTGATGTCAGGTCCTCGTGCTTGCGAGGTAAGCACTGCTGGCTGAGCCGTTTCCCCAGTCACTGTTAGCATCCTTGTTTGCTGTGCTGACAGGGCACCCACCCCGGGGCTTCTTTTTAAGCATTTTAAAAGTAATTTATTTTGTGGGTTGTGAGCCACTATGTAGTGTGCTGGGACTGAACCCAGGTCCTCTGCAATGGCTACAGGAGTTCTTAACCACTGGGCCATCTCTCCAGCCTCTTACAGTAAGTTAGCGCTGTCCTGCTGAGCCGACCGTGCCCCAGTCTCAGCAGGCTAAGGTGCCTTGCACTGTCTCTGTTGAAGGGGCCAAGATGTGATCATCGCTGCACCACAAGGCAACTGAAATGCAGCCAGAAAAGATAGAGGACCCTCCCAAAGAGTGCAGAGTGTGAACACCATGTCAGAGTTCCGCATTCATGGTTTGGTCAGCTCTCTAAAACTGATTTGTGTAGGGGCTGGAGAAAAGGATCAGGGGTTAGGAAAAGAATCAGGGGTCAAGTCACCATGTGGGCACTCCCAGGGGCTCATAGCTTATGTAACTCCAGTTCCAGGGGATCCAATGCCATCTTCTGGTCCCCAATGGCCCCGTATGCAAAAGATGCATAGACATACATGCAGGCAAAGCACTGATACACAGAAAATTAAAAGCAAAAAAAAAAAAATCTTTATAATGTGTGTGCTGTGGTTTTCCCTTTGTGCTCCATTTGTAGGAAGAATGTAGGGTTTGCTTTTGTAATCCGTCATGAAGACTGTATAAATGCTGTGTTTCCCAAAGCCCAAGCCACCACCACAGTCTCTAGCCGCAGGGTCCACTAAGAAATGAGCTACTTCTTCCTTGTCTCTTTGGAACCTCGGGTGGGACTATGGCCTTCCCAGAGGAGGGCCAGCTTCAGGCGTCATTTGTTACCTTAAAAGAAGCCAAAGCTCCCCCAGGTGTTCAGTTCCATGACCACAAGACTTGTGGGAATCTCCAGTACCCACAGAGGCCTCTAGAGAGAGAGGAAGGAGGGAGGCTGAGGTCTAGCTGGGCTGTGTGTGGCCCACAGGACCAGATGGCAGGAGTTGGCAGGAGCAGGTGAGCAGGGATAGAGAGATCCCTCCCCCTCCCCAGGGATCCCCAGGCTGCACCCTTGCCTGCCCAGAACAAGACGCCAGAGGAAGCTGGTTTCACACCCCTGAGTGAGGTCCTGAAGTCTGGAGCATGTGGCCATCCTGTGGGCTTGTTCCCATGTGCACATGCATGTATGTATGTATGTATGTATGTATGGAGAGAGAGAGAGAGAGAGAGAGAGAGAGAGAGAGAGAGAGAGAGAGATTTGGGTTGTGGCTGCCAGGAAGCAGGTAGGAGGAAGGGCTTGCTCTAGCCCTTAGAACTTTGGTCACTACTGCTGACTTTGAAACATTGTTGACTCTGGGATTTCTGTAGTCTTGTTGAGTTCCTTCTTGGACTTAAAGTTCCAAGATTCTCAAGAGGCTACCATGACATAGAAAAAAAAAAAAACAAAGCTATCTATGCATCCATTCAGTTGATTTCCCCCTCCTTCCTCTTTTCTTCCTTCCCTCCTGTCAAGGATCTGCTGTTCACCTGTCCTTCCAGCCAGGCATTCAACAATCTATATAGCTACCCACTTCCCCTAATAACCACCTGTCTACTATCTGCCCATCTATCCATCTGTCTGTCCCACCATGCATTCAATCAACTGTCTACTTACCCATTTCTCTTCCATCCACCATCTGTTTATCCATACATCCATTTATCCATCTCTTCATTCATACATCCACCTACTTATCCATTCACCTATATGTCTAGTTGATCATCAGTGTATCTATCTTTTGTGCATCCATCTGCCCACCTATATATCCAGGAAAACATCTGTTTATCTACTCACCTATTACCATCCATCCATCCTCAACTCTTCATCCATCCATCCTCAACTCTCCATCCATCTATCAATCCATCCACCCGTTCATCCATCATCCATCTATCCATCCATCCTCAACTCTCCAACCATCCAACCATCCATCCATCCATCCTCAACTCTCCATCCATCCATTCATCCATCCATCCATCCTCAACTTTCCATCCATCCATTCATCCATCCATCCATCCTCATCTCTCCATCCATCCATTCATCCATCCATCCTCAACTCTCCATCCATCCATCCATCCATCCATCCACCCACCCATCCAGCCAGCCAGCCAGCCAGTCAGCCAGCAAGCTATCATTTCTCCATCCTCCCTCCATCCACCGATGGTTGTTGAGCTACTGATAATTCTGGGCAAAGCTCTGGTGCTGGGTGCCGAAGTGTCCGGTGAGTCAGATATGGTCTTCTCCATGAGTAGTCCTCAGCCTCCAAAGCATCAGTGGGAAGCAGCTGTCACAGTACCCAATCCACACATTTGCTGAGGCAGGTGCAGTGGGAGCCACCTAGGAACCCTTTCTTCAGCCTGAAGTAGATCCAAGGAGGCTTCTCAGAGGAAGAGGAGAACCTGAGCAAGAGCCTCAGGTGGAAAGAGAGGGAGAAGGGTAGTTCAGCAAAGGATACAGCCCTAGGGACAGGTGAGGGTGTGGTAGCTAGTTCCCAAGATCCTTGTGGCCTTTACCTCCTGGGATTCACAGCTTAGTGTGGGTGTTCCCCTGCTGATCTCAGAAGTTCTGTGGGTAGATAGGGTATGGTTATGAAGGACCTCATGAAGCCCTTTTATGAGAGTATGCAGGTATCAGGATGGACAAATGGGTGTCTAGGTGGGTATCTGAATATCTTTTAGAGGGTGAAGGTTGGGTATCAGGATGGATCAGGTGTGGGTGTCTGAATGTGAGCGGGTGTGGTCTGAGCAGGCATGTAGTGTCTGGGTGGGCACTGCTTTAGTTAGAATAGTCAGGACGGCTACGTTGGTGAAAGAGAGCTAAGGAAGCCCTGCCAGTGAGCCCCATGGGTGCCAGGAGGGGGAGTGCTCCAGCAGAGCCAACCCTCACAGATGCACAGATCACGAGGCTGGAGTTTGTGTGGCTGAGTGAAGTGACAGATAGACAGAGCAGGGGTTCAGATCTCCCAGCTCCACCTGGAGGAGGCTGGGTGCTTGTTCTGCAGTAGGAGCCTGCCCTAAAGGTTCCCACACTCCACACAGCAACACTGGTCTATAGTGGCCACAGGATGGATGCCCTGAGGTAAGCATCATCTTGGAGACTACAGTGAAGGTCCCACATCAAGTGACAGCTGACAGGAAGTCACTATGCACACCCTGTAACCTCTTCCACATTCTCCAGAGCAGAGGGGGAAACTCTGCCTCTGCTTCCTGTACACTTGTGTTGCTGTAGGGCCAGCCTCTGGAGCTTAATCTGACTTCCTGGCCTGGAGTCTGAGGCTTTCTGAGTGTTCCTAGCCCTGCTGTCCAGTCCGAGCCTTTCTCCCATCCATCCCTTCTGTGACATGAGCCATGATCTTGGTCTCATTCTTTTTTTTTGGTCATGAGCAAGCATGAATGTGTGAGCAGGCATATGTGAGCCCACAGATTCATACACATGTGTAGAGGCCAGGAACAACCTCAGGTATTAGCCTCAAGAGTGCCATTACCTTTTGGGACAGGCTATCTCATTGGCCTGGAGTGCCCCAACAGTCATGGAGCCCCAGAGACTCTTCTGCCTCTGCCTCCCCAGTGCTGGGATTACAAGCACGTGACACAAGCTCAGCTTTTTATGTGGAGTCTGAGACTCAAATCAGGTCCTCACTCTCATTAGGCCAGTGCTTTACTGCTGTGGAACACTCCTTTACACTATATGAAAACGTGTCACCGGGGTTGGTTAATAAAAAGCTAAACAGCCAGGAGCTGGGCAGGAGGCATATAGCAGGGAGAGCCCTGGGAAGAAGAGAGGCAGAGCTGCCAGACAGACAGACACGGAAAGAGAGCAAGACATGCAGGAGGAGAGGGGAAAGCCACAAGTCACGTGACAATGGAGATGCCTAGAAATGGGTTCATTTAAGTCATAAGAGCTAGTGGGACAAATCTAAGCTATAGGCGTAGCTTCCATAATTAATAATTAGTCTCCATGTCATTTTTTGTGAGCTGGTGGCCCCCAAAATAATCCGTCTATACTTTAAAGACTGAGCCAGGTACCCAGCCCCTCTCCTGCTGTCTGCTCCACTGTCTTCCTCTCTGAGGCTGAACTCAGCTGTACCTCATGCTGACACTCCCAGCACCCAAGCCCTACAGGTGACCCCTCCACACAACACCCCCACCCTAAGGTGACCCCTCCACACAACACCCCCACCCTCCAGGTGACCCCTCCAGACAACACCACCACCCTACAGGTGATCCCTCCAGACAATACCCCCACCCTACAGGTGACCCTTCCAGACTACACCCCCACCCTACAGGTGACCCCTCCAGACAATACCCCCACCCTACAGGTGACCCCTCCAGACACCACCACCCTACAGGTGACCCTTCCAGACTACACCCCCGCCCTACAGGTGACCCCTCCAGACAACACCCCCACCCTACAGGTGATCCCTCCAGACAATACCCCCGCCCTACAGGTGATTCCTCCACACAACACCCCCACCATACAGGTGACCCCTCCATACTGCTCAGCACTCTACAGATGACCCCTCCACACTGCAACACCCCCACTCTACAGGTGACCCCTCCAGACAACACCCCCACCCTCCAGGTGACCCCTCCAGACAACACCCCCACCCTCCAGGTGACCCCTCCAGACAACACTCCCACCTTCCAGGTGACCCCTCCAGACAACACCCCCACCCTCCAGGTGACCCCTCCAGACAACACCCCCACCCTCCAGGTGACCCCTTCAGACAATACCCCCACCCTACAGGTGACCCCTTCAGACAATACCCCCACCCTACAGGTGACCCCTCCAGACAATACCCCCGCCCTACAGGTGACCCCTCCACACAACACCCCAGTCCTACATGTGACCCCCTCCACACTGCTCATCATCCTGAAGTCTCTTGTTTTTGTCTTTCCATGAGAGATGCATTTTTCCCCTTTGGCTTTTTTGTTGAGGGCTCATGTATATAGTTTCTTTATGTAAGTTCTATGAATTGTTTTAAGATTTATATATTTGTGTGTGTGTATGTGTGTGTGTGTGTGTGTGTGTTAGGGGTGCATATGAGTGCAGGTGCCTATGGAGACTAAAGAAGGTGTTGGATCTCCTGGACCTATAGTTACATGCTGTTTGCAGCTGCTTGAAATGGGCACTGGGAACTGAACTGGGTCCTCTGCGAGTGTGCTCTGAGCCGTCCCTCCAGCTCCAAGCTCTATGGATTGTGACAAGCGCATAGAGTTGTGGAACGCCTCACTGCCAAGGTGCACAGTTGTTCCGTCACCCGTGTCTCGTGGTGTCCAACGCTAGCCCTAGTCGCGACTCCAAGGAATCACTCATATCCCCAGCCCCGGCTGCAGGGAGAACACCATGGATGTGTTGACTCTGGGCATTGGTCCCATGGATGTCTAAAGTCTAAGGTCCACACGGTATGCGTCTTGGTGTCTGAGGAGGCTTTTTAGCCAGTTTCAGTCAGGGCCTTCCTGCTGCTGAGGTGTGTGCTTTAGGAGTCAGGCGTCTCAGTCTCTGTGAGGACACCAATCTTCTCCGGTCAGCACCCTATCCTCACGGCTTCACTTAACCTTACTTACTTTCCTCAAAACCATTTCTCCAGATAAGGGAGCAGTGAAATTAGGGCCTCCACACATGGAGGACACAGCCTTATCTGATCTGCTTCCTGTACCTATAATTTGCCCTCTCCCAGAATATCAAAAAACCAGAATCTTACAGCTTCTAGCTTCTTGAGCTTCAAGGTTTTTTTAATTGAAATCATGTTTGCCAACATTTCAACAAATATATTGATATTCCATTTGTTTACATTGCTGTATACTATTTTTTGTTTTGTTGGTTTTTTTCTTCTTTTTGAGACAGGGTTTCTCTATAGCTTTGGAGCTTGTCCTGGAACTAGTTCTTGTAGACCAGGCTGGCCTTGAACTCACAGAGATCTGGATGCCTCTGCCTCCTGAGTGCTGGGATTAAAGGCGTGCGCCATCACTGCCCAGCACTGTATACTGTTCTGTCAGATGAACATAGCTCTGTTTGTTCGTCCATTGTTGAGGTTCTTCCATCCAACGGAATACTGTAAAGGACGTTAGCGGGTTTTGAGAAGATCCCACGAATAGCAATGTATTCATTTCTCTTGGATATAAAGGTCTTAGAATTTTGGAGCCCTGTGATAAGTTTATATATTTACAAGCAGTTCTTTCTCATAGTGGCTGAACTAAACTTCCTGCCTCCCAGAAACATGTATGGCTTCCTGTAGCTGCATCTGCAAAGCCCTGTGGGACTGTGCGGGCCTCCCCTCCCTCCCCTCCCCTCTCCTCCCACCCCCCGGCTCCCCACAAAGAATAAACAGCTAGTTATCAATTGTTTGGCCACTCTCGGGAGTATGTCATGGTATTGCAATGTGATTTTAGTTTGGTTTCCATGGTTACTGGTGGAGGTGAAGCCATTCACATGTATTCATTTCCAGCTGTTTATCTGCTTAGGGGAAACCCTTGTTTAGAGAGTTGGCTCATTTTTAACCATGGAGCTTATTTTCCTATTGCTGAATTGTGAGAGTTCCAAATTCTTTGTCAATTATGTGGCTTACAAATGTTTGTTCCTGGCGTGGAGCTTGTCTTTTTATTCAGCAAGAGAAGTTTTTAGTTCTGATGACATCTCATTTAAGGATTTCTTCATCTATCAATCTATCTATCTATCTATCTATCTATCTATCTATCTATCTATCTATCTACCTATCTTAGATTGATCTTTCATGTGCACATACACATGTGTGTGTTTGTGTATGTACGTGCGTGTGTGCGTGTATGCATGTGTGTGTGTGTGTGTGTGTGTGTGTTTGAAGTGTTCAGGGAGGCCAGAAGAGGGCACTGGACCCCTTGGAGCTGGAGCTGCTGCTGACTGTGAGCCATCTCATGTGTTTGCTTGGATTTGAACCCTAGGTCTCATGACTGAGCAGCAAGCACTCTTTTTTTGTTGTTTTTTCCAGACAGGGTTTCTCCGTGTAACCCTAGCTGTCCTGGAACTCGCTCTGTAGACCAGGCTGGCCTTGAACTCAGAGATCCACCTGCCTCTGCCTCCTGACTGCTGGGATGAGAGGCACGTGCCACCACCATCTGGTTTCAGCAAGCACTCTTTCCTGTTGTGCTGTCTCTCCAGCCTTAGAATGTTTAAATGTAACTACATTTATTGATTATACCTTAAGAGTTATAGACCTGAGATCTTTGTCTAATTCAAAGTCTCAGAGATTTAGGTTATGTTTCTCCCAGAATTTCCCTAGCTGTTTTTCACATGTAAGTCTAAGACTAACTTTGAGATGCAGTTGTGACCAGGCCTTAGGCTCCTGTTGCTGCCCTGCTCCCTAACGAACTGCACCTGCAACTGAGACAAAGCCGACCCCTCTCTGCAGCTGCCTCTGTCGGTGCTTTGCCACTGTCACTGAAGGGTGAGCTGGTACAGATAGGGCCCACCTACGGCCCAGGCTGGCCTTGAACTTGCAATCTTCCTGCCTCGGCCTTAGGACTGCCTGGAATGACAGGTGTGGGCCACTAGGCCCAGATGTAGAGTACATCTCTCATGGCTTCTGAAGCCCCTGGCTCTTTAGTCCTCGGCCTATCACCCTCAGGTCTACTTCTTTTGACTGGCTTTTCTCTGGGTCAGAGTCTCTAGCTTTTGGTGTTCAGATGCTTGACATTGTCTGCACAGTCTGCTCTGAGCTTGGATGTGTCTTGCTTTATAGTGATGCTGGGATGTGTTCCCACTAGCAGAGAGGTTGCATGTGGATCTGTTTTGTCCTTTGGAAGCCTGCTCTAGAACTTGTTAGGATAGTTCCTGAGTGGCCTGCATCACAGGACTTTCTGGGACTATGGTAGTCTTCTAGAAGGTTCTTCCAGTACCCACTAGCAGCTCTGAACTGTGCTGGCAGAATTGTGCACGTTGTGGCCTCAGGGCAGTTCTACCCACAAGTGGGCTCCCAGCACTCAAGAAGCAGAGCTCTGTCCGACTTCTCAGGGTCTCCACCGCCACCGTCTAGACTCAAAGATCCTGCCACTGTTTTGGAAGCCTTCTCTGCCTAACTCCCTTTTCAGTGCTGTCTTCTGAATTCCAACTGCCTTGATCTGCCTAAGCTCCGTCTGTGTTTCTTCAACTCAGGGATCTGGTCTGGGAACTGCCACCTGCTAGAAAGCCACAGTGGTCCCTCCCACTGTCCAAGATCTGGAAATTGTCTCAATTTCACCATCCCTGGTTTTGTAATCTTTTCCTTTCTTTTTAAATATTATTATTATTAGTAGTATCTCTCTCTGTGTGTATGTGCATGTGTGCACATGCACACTGTGGAATAATCCTTCTGTACACTGTGAATATGTATTACTCTCATTGGTTAATAAAAAAGCTGACTGACCAATAACAGAACAGGATAAACTTAGGTGGGAGAGCCAAACTGAGAATGATAGGAGAAAGAAGGCAGAGTGAGAAGAAGGAGGGCAGAGTCTGGAGTAGTGAGCAGACACAAAGAGAAGCAAGATGGGCATGCTGTACTGAAAAAAGGTTCCAAGCCATGTGGCAAAGCATAGGTAAGAAATATGAGTTAATTTAAATGTAAGAGTTAGCTAGTAACAAGCCTGAGCTGTTGGCTGAGGATGTATAATTAATATTAAGACTCTGTGTAGGCTATTTGGAAACTGGCAGGTGGGGAAGAAGTGTGTGTGTGTGTGTGTGTGTGTGTGTGGTGTATGAGGCAGGGGAAGAGATGTGTGTGTGTGTGCGTGTGTGTGTGTATGAGGCAGGGGAAGAGATGTGTATGAGTGTGTGTGTGTGTGTGTGTGTGTGTGAGTATGTGTGTGTGTGTGGCTGTGTGCATGCCATGGCCTACATGTTGAAACCATTGGGCAGCTTTCTGGTAATATTTCTCTCCGTCCACCTTTCTGTGGGTTCCAGGAATGGAGCTCACGTCTTCGTGCTTGCGCAACCAGCACCTGCGCTTGCTGAGCCATCTGGTAGGCGACTCTTGATATTTCAATGTAGTTTCCTAGAGCTGTATTTTCTCATGCCGTAGTCTCAGTCCTCTTCCAGTCTCCCACCCCACATCCCCACCTGTTCTGCTCAATGTCCACCCCACCAATCCCGACCTCTCCCCTGCGCTTGACGCCATGCAGACCCTGACCGATCCTAGCCTCTGCTCTGCTTATAGCCGGTCATCTTATCACTCCTCATGGAGCCTTCCTGTGCTGCTCTATGCACAGTGTGTGTGTGCTCTATGTGTGAGTGTGTATGTGTGTGCTGTATGTGTGTAAATATGTGTGTGTGGTGTATGTGTATGAATATGTGTATGTGGTGTATGTGTGTGGTACATATATGTGAATATGTGCGTGTGGTGTATGTGTGTTCATCTGTCTGTCTATTATGTAAGCATGTGCTCAGCAACTCTTTTGCAAGTCTGGTTAAGTTTTTGTTTTGTTTTTTGGGTTTTTTTTTTTTTTTTTTTTTGCATATGACAGGCCTACAGCCCAAATCCCACCACACTCCACACTGCAGAGCTGAGCTTGACTCCTGGAGACCCATAGAGGTAAGCTGTGCACAGGGAGGGGATGCAGAGGCTCTTTTTGGGAGTGTGAGCATTAAGGAACTGGCAGCAACCGAGGGAGCCTCACTGGGATTCCTGAAGGCAGTCCCATTAGGCAATAACGTTCTTCCCTTAGGAAACGAGGTTCCTGACAGAAGGTGCTAGAACTTTGAAACACAACCAAGGCTCCGCTGGACAAGATGCTTCTTCATATTCCAATCCTGAGGCATTCTCCTTGCTCAAGTGCCAATATCAACAGACACCCACTGGCAGGGGTCATCCGGGTGAGGCTGATTCTGGGTTTGACGTTGTCTCCAGCTCCCAGGAAGCCAAAGGATCTGTTCAGCAGTGTGGGCTCCCACCTATGGCCCAGTCAACTCCACAAGACAGAGGACCTGCTGTGCTGTGCTGTGCAGTGATGATGTCTTCATGGCCACTCTGAGGATGCCCAGGTCTACTGCTACCTGTGCCTGCACATGGCTGCACAGTGCTGGACAGGGATCTGACGGACTGACCCTGTAATCTGTGGAGAACCTTTCTGTCACCATATACAAGCATGCCTGAGACCTGAAAATGCTTTTGGATTGGATTCGTTCAAATGTCTTTGGATATGGATTTCCCAGGGGAGTGGGTGTCTCATCCTTCCTTGCTGGGATGCAAAGAAGGCCTCAGACTCCTAGACTCAGGGCAAGGGCTGTGGTGAGACAACTAGCAAGGAGCATAGGCCTGTTGACCTGTGGCATGTGTATCGGCGGTATTATAGGTGTCAGGGTCAGAGCCTGAGCCAAGGTGGCTCTAACCAGCCAGGCTCAGCCACCATCCTCAATAGGCCAGTCAAACATGCAGCAGTGAAAAGCAGAGAAGAGAGTCACTCTGTGCGGCCACACTGGGAAGAGGGACAAAGAGGTCCAGAGACTTCCAAGTCTTTCCTTGGGGTCCAGACATGAGGTTCAAGGTTAAGCTATTGAAATATGAGTGGCAGGGCTGCTTCCCACCGCCACCCGGCTAGCTTTACCCGAAATAATTACACGGAAACTGTATTCTTTTAAACACTGCTTGGCCCATTAGCTCCAGCCTCTTACTGGCTAGCTCTCATATCTATCTAGATTAATCCATTTCTAATATTTTGTGTAGCACCACGATCTGGTGGCTTACCAGGGAGATCTTAACCTGCGTCTGTGTCTGGTGGGCGAATCATGGCGACTCCTGACTCGGCTTCTTTCTCCCAGCATTCTGTTCTGTCTACTCCGCCTACCTAATTTTCTGTCCTATTAAAGGGGCCAAGGCAGTTTCTTTATTACTTAACCAATGAAACAACAGATAGAAAGATGACCCACCTCCATCATTAAGCAGAGGGCAGGAGGTGTGTATAGCTAAGCAGTCCTGGTCAGGGTGTGGTCCTGCCCATCACTGACCCATCACTGTCAGCTCCAGGCTCTCCTGCAAGGCGGTCTGACAAGTTCTCAGAACTCCGTGAGATCCCTCTGGGAGACAGGCTCCCCTCTGACTGGCACCAGGCTTCAGCCTTTCCCTTCCCCAGCGTGAGGCTCCTGGGGAAATCTCAGTGCCTTGGGGTCCATTGTCTCAGTGGTCTGACAGCCAAAGGGAGGCGCACAAGCCCCTATTCAGGGAATCTTCACTCCTGCTGGTCTGGTTACAACCAGGGACATCAGGAGGACCAAAGTGCTTTCTCTCTTCTCTACCACCTGCAGGACCAGACCCATGGCCTGGCACCACTGAGTGCCTGGGGACTTCAGTGGACACCTCATATGCAGCCTCCACTTATTTATCTGTGAAATGGGAGCAGCAAGCTCTTTTCCAAGTCAATTGCTGGCAAAAGCCTGTGAGATCTTGCAGGATGCGGTGGGCCAGAGTGAGGCTCAAAACAGGGATGCGAGCCGTTGTTGTCCCGTTATCGCTCGTTAACTTCAACAGGCTTGTCTGAGTGCTTGGGCACAATGACGGACACAGAACCCTGATTTCTGTCCCCAGAGGTGGGTACAGAGGAGGCGTGAGTTGCCAGGGGTGTAAAGGGGCCCTTCTGCAACTCAGTGCTGGATTGGTGAAGGTGGCAGATTATGGAACTTAGTCACGGACGTGGACAGCAGATATAGAGAGTGCACCTGGCTTCCTGTTCTGAGCCTCCGTTTCCCTAAGTGGAGTGGAGGTGAGGCTGGTCGTGACGTCGCACAGAGGACCGAGGGGAGAGTGCCGGCACCATGGCTAATAAATGGAGTGAGTGTTAACCACGGAGCTGCACCTGCCACTCAGCGCTGACTCCAGGGCCTGCAAAGCCAGCACGGAGTACTCACAGGTCTCACCTGAGAAGTGCTTCATCAGCCAAGAGAGGGAAGAACCTCTGTGATATCGCTGGGCTCAACAGCGGGGCCAGCTTCCTACCACCTATGTCCCTCCGGCACCTCTTTATCTCTCCAGGCTGCACTGTCCCAGGGGAACCCGCCAGGGAAATCTGAGTTGCAGGCAGGAGATGTGGGGCTGTGCGTCTGCCTGGACCATCACCTGGGATGCAAGTGAGTCCCAGGTGTGATGATTGTTCCTGAGCACAGGTGGAGATAATGCAGCCTGACAGCCTGAGGTCGGGCCCCTGGCAGTTCTGTGGGCACCGGAGTAATCAAACGTGGCCCCACGGTCACAGTGTCTTCATCTGCTTCTAGGGCCAGTGACTTGGACACCTGGGCTCCATGGTGGCCCATTCTCTGAGTGCTTTGGCAAAGGTTTCCGCTGACGAGGGCAGGGTACATGTTGTCAGGGATGTGAGCCCAGCCTTTGTGTCCCACTGCCACCCCTGACCACAGGAATTCCTTATGCACACTCCTTGACACCAAGAGGACCCCCCCCCAAGCCTATGCCCGTGGGGACAGCTTTCTCCGTTCTTCCTCCCCCTCATGGCACTTCCTTGGGACTGGAGGAAGGCGGAGCCCTGACTAAATACACTTCACCCACCATGTTTTCCAAAACCTAATTATGATGGGCACCAACCCAGGCCCGAGCCTGCCAAGATGCTCCCCGTGTGAATACCTGCCCAGGGCCCTCCTGTGGGAACCAAAAATCACTTGAGCCTGGCATCTGTCCCCAGCCTGTCTTGTGACATTAGGCAGATCAAAGCCCCATTGTAAAAAGTCATGTTCACCCTGTTTGTCTGCTTGGAGCCCATGTCCCAGGCTGGCCCTTCCCTGTGGCAGACTTGAGGAGAGGGCTATGACCGCCAACCCAGGACTCCAGCCCCAGCCAAAAAGAGAAATCATCTTTCCTGGGTCTGAAGCCGGGCACACCCTGAGAAAACATGATCTTACGTGGGGCAGAAGCAGACCTGGAAGAGGTCACTCCACACCACAGGTAGGGAGGACTACATTAGATACACCCAAGGGGGATAGCTGTGTGTCATTTAATGGGGAAATTCGGATGGCTTGACCTCCTGGGTGACAGTGAGCTAGAGGGGTCTCAACCTTATAGTCCACACATCCATTGGTATTGACCACAGTGCTGAGATGGATTAGTCATGTCTGCCTGGGCGCTTGACTCGTGGCGAGGGTGTTATCTCTGGTGTATTAGTCAGAGGAGCTAGGATTTGCTGTCTTCATAAGTAAACCTCCACACCTCAATAGCTTAATGCCATGAGGGTTTGCTTTCCTCTCACCTGAGGACTTCAGTGAAGGGATATGTCAAGTGGCCCAGGGATCCATCTGTCTGCCTCTCATGCTGCTGCTGCAGGGGGTCAGTGGAACTTCTCATGGTGCTATGACCTGAACTGTTCTCTCCAAATTCTTATGTTGAGGTCTTGGTCCCCAGTTCTCTACAATGTCACTATGTTTGGAAACAGAGCCCCTGTAGAGGTTAGGTGAGAGTCTTTGCAGGGGAGGGGTCAGTGAAATTGATCTTTGTAAGGTGAAATGATGAAGACCCTGAGGATCCATGGATGTACAGAAGATAGTCACATGAGGACATGAAGAGAAGATGCTCTAGACAAGCCAAGAATATCAACCTCAGGAGGCTCTAGCCCTGCAGCTCCTTGACCTCAGATGTCCATTCTCCAGATGTGAGACTCACGCTTCTGTTGTTAACCATCACCTCCCCAAGTTGTAGTAGCTGCATGTGTCTAGAGTTGTCTTGGTTTAAACTTGGGCTCATGTCTTGGTCCCAAGCCGGTGGTGCTATTTTGGAAGGTTCCATAAACTTTGGGAGATGGGACCTACCTGTAATGGAAAAATTAAAAATTGTTGCAGGATCCCCGGCAGCAGCAGACAGCAGAAATGCTGTAGGTCCCCAAGCAGTGGTAGCGGGCCATGTGGTGGCAGGCAGCAGGCCCTGAGAGCAGCCAGTCCCAAGCAGAGATGGCTGCTGGTCCCTGAGCAGTGGCTGGTCCCAGGCATGGAGACATGTGGCAGGCAGGCAAGAGACAGAGACACGGATAGGCACGCCATGCAGAGTGAGGTTGGATATTTATTCAGGGGGTTATGGAGGGGAAGGGAGAAGGGGAGAAGAGCAGAGAGAGAGGAAGGGAGAGAGAGAAGAGAGAGAGGAGAGAGACAGAAGGGGAAGGGGAGAAGTGGGGAGAGGCAGAAACTGCCTCTCTGAGAGAGAGGTGGAAAAAAGAGAGAGATTAAGGCTGCAAAAAGGAAGATCTGCCTGCCTCAGCAGATGGGTGAGGGAGTGGGTGTGGCTTCTCTCTTAGAGACACTAGAGGAAGTAGGTCACTGAGGGTTGTGCCCTTGGGAGATCTTATTTATGGCCTCTTCCTGACTCTCACTGTATTTCCTGCCCACCATGATGTGAACTACTTCCTCCATTATGTGCTTTTAATGTTCTGCCCACAAATGTGAACCAAACAAGCATGCATAGAGCCTCTGAAACTGTGAGCCAAAACAAGTCCTTTCCACTCCCAGCGAGTTATTCTTTCTGACATTTTGGTGAAAGCAACCCAAAAGTAACCAATACAGAAAACTGGTGCCAGAGAGTGAGGCCAGCACTGTGACTTCACCTGGCCATATCAGGTGTCAGCTTTTGTAACGTAAGGGTTGAGAGCTGCAGGCCCAGGGTTACTGGGCTGCTCTTGTGAGAGCTCAGAAGACTAGATTCTGACAGCAATGGAGAAATCTGGGGTTCATGAGGCTTCACATGGGAGCAGGACTCGCTGGGACTGGACTAGTGGCCTTTCTCATAATGTTCTGTGGAGGAATTTTTTGTGAGATTTTGAGTGATGCTGAATGCAGAAGGAGAAAGTTTAAGGCAACATGGTGTAGCATCGATATTGTATGCTGTGTTTAGACAGGTTTACAAAAAGAGCAAAAAGAGTTGAAAAGAATGGCAGATTTGAAAGTGAAGTATTTGACCAGAAAATGAGAGCATCCAAAGTTTTACACAGGCAGGGTGTGGTTGTTAAAGAGATTAGCAACTTTAAAAAGAAATCAAATACTTTGAATCAGGACAATAGCAAAGATGTCTTGAGGGCGGCTCAGGAATTAGCTGGACCCCACCCATCCTAGGCCTTTCCTTGAAAAGAGTGCACCTCTGAGGCACCTTGCTCACACACATAGCTGCCTGGGAGGTTGTTTCCCATGATTCATCTTACTGTGCTAAGAGACCCAAGCACTCAGAGGCTACTATACTGTGGTCTAAGAGATCAGGCTGCAACTTGAGCTGATGGCAGACCTTGACATTGTTCATAACATGATGGTTTTGCAGACCTGCAGAATGCAAAGGTAGAAAGGAGCATGAAGACTTGCACCCAAGTTTCAAAGAAAGATCTGGGAGTCTAGGCAGTGAGTGGCAGGTTAGGGATCCCTGTAACTAGGACCCTTCTCCCTGCAAGAGAGTACATGAAGCTATAATCGAGACCCCAGGAATGTGGAGCATCTGACTGGCAAGGGAAGCTGTGGTCAATGTGGAGCTAGCCCAAGTGTGAGGCCTGCTGTGGAATATTCCTTCTGTAGACTGTGAATATATGTTGTTATGATTGGCTTAATAAAGAAAATGACAGGCCAATAGCTGAGCAGGATAAGATTAGACAGGAGAGCCAAATTGAGAATGATGGAATGAGGAAGGACAGAGTCAGAGGAGTCACCAGCCAGATGGAGAATAAGCCGGATACACAAAATGGGATAAAGGAAAAAGCTTGGAGCCTTTTGGAAGCACATAGATTAATAAATATGGGTTAAGTTGTAAGAGCTAGTTAGTAATACGCCTGAGCTATTAGCTGAGCATTTATAATTTATATTAAGTCTCTGAGTCAGTTATTTGAGAGCAGGCTGTGGGACAAGAAACTCCACCTACAGAGGGCTTTGTAAATGGCAAGATGGTGTTTTACACCCAGACCACAGAGACCCCCAAAGACCACCAAGGAGTCTAAATCCATATATAAAGAGTCTTTATTTATTCAATCTTGGGCTTGGACCTGAAGCAGTGGTATGAATGAAGAATGCCCAGTGAGGGCAAGGTAAGGTTTTTATCATAAGAGGTTGGGGGTGAGGGGATTTTCAGGGTTCAAGACCCTGATTGGCGGACATTTGTCTAGGGGTATCTTGGTGAAAGGGAATAGATGTTTGCTGGGTTCAAGAACATCTGGTGACTTTATTTAATCTTATCTAATGGTTGGGATATTTGGAATGTCAGGTACTTCCCCTTAGATGTTGGCCCTGCCCTGGGTGGTATCAGTTTATGACTTTTCCTGGAATTGGGTGCTGCCTGCCAGTAAATGGAAACTCAGGCCTACTTTCTTGGCTGGCCTCTATCAAGCCTGCCATGGCCACTGTGCATCCTGGGCCCCATATATGTGGCCAGGCTACCCTGAACCCCCCAAGTCAGGGTGAGCTTCCACTAAGATACCATATTCCCAGACAGGGCAACTGACCCTTCTCAGTGTTTGCTCTGCTGATCCTCCTTCATGTCTCCCCTTTGGAATAGAAATGTCTGCCTGCCATTGTATAGTCATCATAGGTTAACCTGCTTTTTAAAATTTTTACTGGGGCTCAGAACTAAAAGTTGCATTGAGTCTTAGAGATTTAGAAGTTGTTGGGTTATTTTGTTTGTTTGCTTGTTTGTTTTATCAATGTTGCGGGCTAGAGAGGTGGCTCAGCAGTTAAGAGTGTTTACTGCTGCGTCATAGCATGAGGAGCAATCTTTGGATCTCAGCACCCACATCTGGCCACTCACAAATGCAGGTAACTGTAAACGGGTACTGCATTTTCGATTTCCGGCCACCCAGACCCAAATAATCGCACAAAACTGTATTAATTATAACACGATTTGGCTGATGGCTCAGGCACATTTCTAGCTAGCTCTTACATCTTAATTTAATCCATTTCTATTGGGTTATATATTGCCACATGACTGTGGATTACTGGTAAGTTTCTCAAGTCTTTCTCCTTCAGCAGCTACATGGCATCTCCCTGACTCTGCCTTCTTTCCTCCTCTATCTCTACTCGGATTTCCCACCTTGCTATATTCTGCCCTGCCAAAGCAGCCTTTTCATTAACCAATGGTAATAAAGCATATTCACAGGATACAGATGGGAATCCCACATCAAGTAATGCCAGCTCAGGGGATCTGACACTCCCTTGCGGCCTCTGTTGGCACTTGCACACACAAGTGCATACACTCACACACGCGCACGCACGCACACACACACACATAGATGAAAATAAATGAAAACAAAATAAATCTTTTTTTTAAGAATCAAAAGTTCTAGCCAGTATAGATAGATGGATGGGATTGGTGTTGAACACTATTTGTACTGCTAAGACTATGGGGACTCTTGGGGATACCTTTTGTATTGTAAGACAGCCATGAATGAGGAGCAAGGGGTAGAATGTTGTTGTTTGACTATGAACTATGCTCCCTGAGTTCATGCTCTGGAGGCTCAGTGCCTAGCTCAGATTCTGCAAACTTTAGAAAATGGGACACAGGGGAGGAGTCTGTGGAAGTTTTTCCCGGGGAACTTCCTGACTTTTACTCTGCTTTCTGTCCACCGTGATATGGACAACTTCCTCCTTGCAGGCTTTTGCTGCTCTGGTGCTCTGCCCAAGAGCACAGCCAAGCCACCACGGACTGAGCCCTCAAAGACTATGAGCCCAAATAAGTCCTTGCTGTCTTCCTTTGTTCCTCCTGGTATTTTGTCAGACTGCTGAGAAAAGAGGACTCTAGGCAAGGGTCAAGGGTGAATGCTGGAGACATTGGGGACCAGGCAGGAGGGGAGACACCAGGGTCCTGCGTCTGCTAACACTGTTGAATGGCAACAAAGGGTTGTTGACTGGAGGATTGGGGACAAAATCATTTCAGGCCCATGTCACAGTAGGTTCTGTGATTTGCATGATTTTGGGCAAGTCTGTCACAAAGGTCCTTGAAGTCTGTCAGTATCACATGCAAAGGTACCTCAGGGCCTCGGGAAGGGAAACTGAACCAAACAGTTGAACAAATGAGTACAACCAAGTGCCCGTCTGCTCCAGCCTTGTACCAATCAGGTTTACAGTCTCCAGCCCTCTCTGCTGGCTAAGCAGTGCTACCAGCCTGGCGCTCAACAGTGTGGGTAGCTCCAATACTGGGAGCCCTGGGGCCGGCCTCTGGGGTGGATCATGCCATTGCTGTTCCCTCTTCCCAGAAGGCCCAGCTCCTCCCTGGGAAGGTCCTCTTGGTTTCCTCATCCAGCAGGGGACAGTGGGGCTACAATCTGCCAGGCTGCTGGCACAGATGCCCTTGGCCTCTTGTTCTAGGATCATTCCGGCACTGTGGGATGAGTTGTGGAAGAGGATTTCCAGATCCAGGACTGATTTTCTGAGATTTCTTGGGAAAATAATTTTTGAGGAAGAAGACCTAAAAGGTGGGGAACTGTTGTCGGGTGAGCTGAGGAATCTGATGCTTAGAGGAAAACTCATTTCCGCCAAGGGCTGCTGTCTTCAGACCCCGTACACCTGGCTTGCCAACAATTCCTGTTTACTTTCTAGAGATTAAAAAACATTCAAAGCTGCTATTTGCATGCAAATATCAGAAGCCACCCTCTGTGATTTGGATATGAACAATGCCTCTCACCTTCCTGTCTTGCCTGGCCAGGTCCACCTGAGTCCTCCCTGCAGCCAATTTCCCAGAGCTTGGAAGGCCAGGGTTATGTTTCTCAAAGCAAAGCTCTGAGGACTGCAGTGTCCCAGGAGTGAGAGACAAAGAAAAGGCCCGTGGCTGGGGAAGTGACTCGGGGGCAGAGTGTTTGCTGTGCAGGTGTGAATACCTGCTGCCCTTCCCCAGATGTGTAAAGCGCTGGGCGTGATGTGTGGTAGTGTGCACTTGTAATCCTAACACCCAGGAAGTGGACGCGTGGATCGCTAGGACTCATGCAACCTAGCATAATTGGTGAGTTCCAAGTCAGTGCTAAAAAACCAAGGTGGGCCCTTAATAGCGGAATACACCTTTAATCCCAGTGCTTGGGAGGCAGAGGCAGGCAGATCTCTTGAGCCCAGCCTGGTCTACAGAGTGAGACCCTATCTCAAAAAACAAACAAAACAAGGAGTATGGCTCCCAAAGAACAACACTAAAATTTTTGTGCATGCACGCGCACACACACACACACACAAGGAAGGAAGGAAGGAAGGAAGGAAGGAAGGAAGGAAGGAAGGAAGGAAGGAAGGAAAGACTGATTGATCTCAGGCCTCTCCTCAAGACTGTAGTCATCAGGAAATCCAGGAGTCGATGGGGACAGAAGGGAACCCATGTTAATGGATAGGAAGAACCCAGAGCCATAGGGTCCATGTGGTCTCCACAATTTGATTTGCAGATTCAACAGATTGCTGATGGGAATCCAGGAAGTTATGTTGTGGGTGCTGGGATTCTGGGTGAGACGGTGGCCAAGACACATTTGAGAAAGAAGAGCCAGGGTGTGTGACTGGTACCCCAGGGGAGTGTGCTGCACAGCAGTATGGGAAACATTCAAAAAGAAAGAAAACTCTGAGGCAGGGGGTTGGCTGGGAAGACGCTGCATCCAGAAGCTCCTCCACTCACCATTCCAGCTCTCTCTTCTTTACTCCCTTCTTTTTCCTTTGACTTTTATGTTTGTGTGTGTGCATGTATGAGTGTGAATACATGTGTTTGCATGTACATCTGTGTATGCATGCATGTAAGTGTGCACATGTGTGTGGGCATATTGGTGTGTTTATATCTGTGTTGTGCGTGTGCGTTTGTGTGTGTGTGTGTGTGTGTGTGAGAGAGAGAGAGAGAGAGAGAGAGAGAGAGAGAGAGTACCACAGTGCACTGCACATACAGAGGTCAGGGGACAACTCTGGGCTGAGTCTCTCCCTCCGAGTTTAAATGGAATCTAGGGATTGAACTCGCCAGGTTGATGTCCAGCAAGTACCTTTCCCTACAGAGCTACTCACCAGCCTCCTTCCTTCTTTTGATTGACTCACAGGAGGTATTTCTGGGGCTCAGGTGAGAGTTTAGTGCACATGCTCAGTGGCTGAGTGAGGTCAGCTTGCGCTTTCAGATCTATGCACATTTATTACCCCACTCGCCTACAGAAGAGGCATTTTTGTTGTCTGGAACCAAGACTGTTCTTGGTGTTAGGATGTAAGGACCTTAATTCCTTACCTCTCCTCACCCAATGCTGGGGTTACAGGCTCACACAACTGTGCCCAATTTTTCCATGTGTGCCAGTGATTTGAACCCAGGTCCTCGTTCTTGCAGAGTGAATACTCTTACGCGTTGAGTCAGACTTTGGATACACATTCTTCTCTTGAATATTTTTGGTTGCATCTTAGAATAAGCCACCAGAGGGACAATTGCATCCTAAGGACCAAAGTTGTCCTTGTGCCTTTCTGAAACCAAATCCCATTAATAGCTCAGATCCTTCTTGGCAGTCTCTGTGTCTGCTGCCTGCCTCCACGGCAAATCACAGCACCAGCCTGCAGGAAGCTGCCTACTGCCCTGTCCTGCAGTCCTCCGAACTGCGTAGGGCCCTCCCACTCTGACCACCACGGTCACTCTGTGTGTGTGGCCTGGGCTGGGGGTAGCGTTCAGCCCAAGCTGGCTAAACCAAAGAGGAAGATAGAAATGTGGGTGCAGAGGGTGGATGGCTCTCAGATCAAGGTTGCCCCACTGGGGGAGGCCAGGACAGGCAGAGAGAGCTGGGGTGGGATACAGCAGTAGGAGGATTGTCAGGTATGGGAAGGAACTGGGCCTAGATTAGGAAGACACTGAGTGGAGAGGAAAGAGGGACAGAGTCACACTGAGTCTATAGAAGAGGTTCCTAGGAGGATCTAGGGAGCTTCAGGGGCAGAGTGAAATGTTTTGGGGTGAGGGAGGGTCAGAAGGAAGGGTGGGAGGAAGTGCTGGGTAATTGGCCTAAGGGAAGCCCCTGATCCACTCAGTCACCTTGAGGATCTTGGGTGAGAGGCTTGTGTGCTCTACCATGGTGTAGCCAGGCCTCTATGGTCCTTGAGGTTTTGCCGCTGGACTGGTATAGAAGAGAATGGGCAGAGATCAAGAGGCAGGAGGCTCAGCTAATTCCTCCCAGGGATGAAGCCACGGGGCAAGCTTTCTGAACAGGGTGGAACAGGTGCTATTTGATCTTCTAAAGTCTTTGGTGGTGGCACTGTGGGTTTTGGTTCCACATGGGCTCAGGGAAGCAATGGCAGGCAGTAAGGGGACCTACCCTCCACCCATCAATAAGTTGGGACCTTGGTGCTCTCTGGCTTTCCTTTCTATCCTCATCTTTGTGATGAACTGGGGGCAGCACAGGCACAGGGCACTTTGAGGCTCCTGGAAATAGGCTATGTTTCTCACACCAGGTTCCAAGGAATTCCAATCCCTTAATATGTTACAAGGGAAGGACCCAGGGACTCATCCTAATTTAAAGAGCACCATTTGCTCTCTGCCCTTAGGTGGATACCATAGGGGTTCTGGCAAAGATTTTTAATCCTGGAACTACCCAACTTCTCTGATTCTAGTAGCTTCCTAAAGGATCCAGAAGGTGCTTTTAGAAACAATAATTGCACTGCCCATGCTGAGGAGGTGCCCATGCATTCACCCACCCAGCACCCATCTTCCTGCCCACCTAACACTCCATGTGCCCAGATGCTCACTCTTCCCTCCTCCCCGCTCCCTTGTTAACCCAACCCACAACCTTTCATCTTGGTCCATCTGTCCATCTACTTGTGTACTCACAGATGCATCCTAGTATCTGTGGGCAAACTCTTCATAAGAAGCTCTTTAGTGGCACAGGGCCGAGTGACATTGTTTGGATTGTGTTAGCTGCCTCTGTTTTGAAGATGAAAACTCCAGGCCATAACAGGAATACTTGATTATCAGAAATAACCACTGAGGATAGAAAGATCGGTGTTAAATCCAAATTCTCATCTCTTGCTGCGTGCTCTAGTTACTTGCCTTTCTGTATCTCCATTCCTCCCCACGTTAAACATAGGTTAAAGGTTTCTGTACCTTGATGATAAGTCTCTCCGCAGAATCAATAAATCAGATCAGATCGAGTCTTAAGTAGCCTGTAGGTAAGATCTTGAGCATCTCACGGGGAGCAGCTGACCTTTGGTGGGTTTTCTCAGGGTCAGGATCTGGAATGGGAAGAGTGAGACCCGGTGGAGCTTCCACCCAAACAATATGCACATCAAGATGGCTGTGGGAATTAAAGAGAAAACATAAACACACTTCTGTTTCGGGGACAAAGTCTCAGGCACCTCAGGTTGGCCTTGAACTTGGTAGGTAGCTGAGGATGACCTTCTACTTCTGATTCTTCTGCCTCTCAAGTGACGGGCTGCATGCCACTGATACTGTGCCCTGTTTGTGCGGTGCTGGGGATCAAACCCAGGGCTCCAACATTCCAGGCAAGCATTGCACCAACCGAACCCCCAGTTCAACCCAGAAATGGATTTTTTTTCTTCCTGAGACAGGGTTTCTCTGTGTAACAGCCCTGGCTGTCCCGGAACTCACTTTGTAGACCAGGCAGACCTCGAACTCACAGAGATTACTGCCTCTGTCTCCTGACAGAGTGCTGGGATTAAAGGCATGCATCACCATGACTGGTCAGAAATGGATTCTTAATGAGCATGCTGCCCTTAAAAGACAGACTGTTGCAAGGAGGCCTGAGCTGTGGCTTGTTCCATTTGCCTTCCAGCTGTGACCTCTGGCTCTGCAAGATGTCACACGTCCCTCCTGTGCCCCAACAGTAGGGCAGCCTCGGTGTCTGCTAGATTCCTGCTCCAGCCAGCCCTCCATGGCCTGCAAGGAAGTTGTGCCCTAGCCAGGGTTGGTGCACATTGCCAGGACATAGCTTCCCTCTGCCCTCTGGGGCACCCCACCCACCAGCCTGGGCACAGGATGTGTGTGCCCTTGCAGGGGAAGAGAAACCAGATCCCGAGGCCTCTGAGCTCATCTCTCTCCGCCCACCAGCTGCCGCCCCTTTCCCACAGTGGGCAAAATACAGGGCTTTATTTACGTGGCAACCTGGGGTGGCCAGTGGTGACAGGTAAGTAAGTGGCTTATGTAATGGTGGTGTGGCTCTTGGCATCCTGCTTGTTCCAGGAGAAGGAGTCATGATGGAACTTGAGCCTGACAACTCACCTCTGAGGTGACACCTGGCTGGACGGGCAAGGCCGGAAGCCTCAGGCAGCCGGGCACAAATTCTGCCTGCTGTCAGCAGGTGGCCCCCCAGGGAGGACACGTACTGTCACTTGCAGCACAGAGTGGCTACCTGTGAGCAGCTTAAAAGGAACTCCAAGTGACACCAACAAACTGTCTTCCAGCCCCGCCAGCCCTCACTTTACATGTGGTGCTTGTCCCAGGTCACAGGATTCTCCCCTGCTCTGCCTCTGTGGGTGTCCAGCACCCGGCCCTGCTCAGAGCATTTCTTCCCAGGTCCCCGGGATTTTCCAGATCTGATGGTTCTGGGTCTGCTCCTGTGCCCATGAGCTGCCAGTGTCACTGCAGGGCAGGAGCTCAGTCAAGCTAACGTGAAGTTGTGACTCAGAGCTCTGGGGACCCTGGCCCTCTGCCATAGCATGTGGGATGTCATGCCATGCTCTGAACGAGGGCTGCACATCAGTGTCCCTCCTTCACAGGACAGGGCAGGAGGACTATCTTTGTCTTAGCCACCTTGTCAGCCCCACAGCAACTGGGCTTCATCTCTGCTCGGTCCCTTTTCTGGTACCCACAGGGCACTGGGAGAATGCGTAGTGAATGAACCACAAGATAAATAGAATGAAGGGGAGGGAGGGGGGATGAGAAGCAAGGGGCAAGGGAGGAGGAAGGAAGGAGGAAGGAAGGCATGTGGGAGGGGGTAAAGAAGGGATAGAGGGAAGGGGTGTGGGTAAGGAGGCAGGTGCTCTCTATCTACTCCCCCTCCCCCCACACACACTCTGGAGCCAGCCCTGGGTCCCATGCCAGTTCTCCTGACAGTGACCATGGGTGTTGGACTAATGGCTGCACCTCTCTGGATTTCATTCTCATTTGGCCATCTATGGCAGAGACACAGCTGCACCAGCCCGCCCTGTACCCATCACAGAGATCCACCCAAGCAAGCGCAGTGAAGGGGAACGGGACCTTACAGAGGCCTCTGGGACTGGGAGAAGACCCTCGCAAGGACAGACTAGGTCCTCCTGCCCCAGAGATAGCTCCAGTTCCTTCACAGCTGCTCCAGCCCTGGGCATATGGGCACATCCCCTGCTGTCTCCCTACAGTCTACCAACCCACTCCTCCCACATCTGCAGAAGTCCCCCCTCCCCCCAGCCTCTCCCAGGTATGCTGCTTCTGTTAAGTACTGAGCAGTTCAGGAACAGGCCGCAGGCTCTGAGCAGGGTGTTTACTCTTTGGCTTGAGAGAGTCCCATTCAGAACTTGCTCAGCCTTCCCATGGGAAAGCTGCCTCAGGGAGGAGCTGTGCAGCGACCCAGCAGGAGGGGAGGAGGGGAGGGAGGGAGGGAGCCAGCCCTCCCACTGCCCCGGGCTTCCTTGAAATGGCTTGCCAAAGGCTTTATCTCTTTGAAAACAAAAACCTCAAAGAATTTTTTTTTTTTTTGGCATGGCCTGATTTTCTGATATGCTTGGAAAATGGTTATGAGACAGGTGGATGGTTATCGCACCCACTTCCCTGTCTGTGGCCTTCTGCCTCACTTCTTACCGTGTTTCCTCGCCTGTTCATTCATGCATGCGTACACCCTTTCATCCATTCATACTCCACCTACCACCCATTCATTCATCAATTCTTCTTTTCACCTACTCGTTCACCCATACATCTACTTGTTCACTCATCCGTCCATCCACCCACCCATCCATTCATCCATCCACTTACCCACCCAATCACCCATCTACTCACCTACCCATCCATCTGTTCATCTGTCCATCCACCCATCCATGGACACCACCCACCCACCCCTTCATCTTGTGCTCATCTCCCATCCACCCATCCATTCACCCATGCACATCTACCTGTCCATCTTTTTACCTATTTGTCAATCACCTAGCCTTTACTGAAGCAGCAGTGGGAAAAGTCCTGGGCTGGCTGTCCTGAGGCCCAGCCTCCCTGTTAGCATAGCCCCTGTGCTAGAGCAAAGTCTGGGCACGATACCTACCCAGGCTGGAGTCTCAGATCTTGCTATATCTTTCTTCTATCATTGGTCAAACCTTTCCCTTCTTTGAACTTAAGTGTCTTTATAGAGAAAATGGGCCAATATCCTAGCCTCTGCCTTTCCATGTGGGGTATAATGAGAAAATGTACACGGGAGTTCCTGGAGTCAAGTGGGGAGGTGCCAGATGGGAGAGCAATAGCCTTGGGCTTGGGCTTTCTGCGCTGTGGAGCAAACGAAGAGTCATTCAGCCTGGCTGGGGTCTGTGCTGTATGCAGATGGAGATGAAGACAGTGATGAGAGCAGAAAAGCAAGTCCTAGGCCGTGGTGGGACATAGCTGCAGGGTTTCCACCAGAGAAGAGGAAGACTGACTTGGCATTGGAGAAGGCCTTTTCTGTCTACTGAGCGCTGTGGAATAATCTTTTTGTATACTGTGAAGATGTATCATTCTGATTGGTTTAATAAAAAGTTGAACGACCATTAGCTAGGCAAGATTTTCAGGCACACAGGATACTGGGAAAAAGAGGAGGGGGCTATTGTCAGACAGACAGAGAGGAAGCAGCGTGAACAGTAAAGAGTAAAGGTAATAAAGCCACGAGACAAATTAGATTGATAAAAATGGGTTAAGTGGTAAGAATAGTTAGTAACAAGCCTAAACTATCGGCCGAGATTTTATAATTAATACTAAGTCCCAACGAAGGTCTGACTACAATTGAGTAAAGACCATGAAATTGAAGGACATGACCCCGATACTGAACCTCACCGATACTTTTTCCTTCTAAACGCTAAAACTCTGTAGGGTCCAGAATCATTATCTCTGACCGGGTCCCCTGATGGCTCAGTAACACCACATTCAGGCTTCACTTTTCTACCCTCTAACCTTGAAAGACTTGACTAATCACTGATGATTCTCTTTTCTTAGGGTTTAAAACTTTTTCTGTTGCCTACAGTGTCGAGCCATGTGTGTCCACATGTGTGCACACACCACGTGCAGGGACATGTGCGCGTGTAGCGGTCACAGGTCAGTTCAGATGTCTTTCTCTCGCTGGCTCTCTCTGAACCCAGAGTTCATCAGTAGACTAGCCTGGCTGGCCTTCAAGCCCCAGGGATCCCCCTGCCTCAACTCCCTTAGCCCTGGAGTAACTGCTGTATGCTGCTCCTGTACCCAGCATTATATGTGGGTGCTGGGGATCCAAACTCAATTTCCATGGTTGCATGGTACACATTTTACCCACTGAGCTCTCTTCTCAGCCCCCAAACTTCACTTCACGTGGCTAATGGATGCTGGACTGGACGGGTCAGCTCTGTCCTCCCATGTGGTATAGACCAGGCTGCCCTGTCAGCCTGTGGGAACTAGTGACTGACTGAACAGGAGCTTGCTCAGCAACAAGGCCAGATGCACCAATCGCTGTCAACTGTGGGACTTCCGGGAGATCGGGTTTGTTCCTAAGTGGACGAGGACAGTCCGCTGTGGCCTTTACCTTGATGTCACCCTTCTGGTCTGACACTTCTTGAGTTCATTTTCTTTTTGTCTTCGAAAAGGAAAACAAAAGCCGAAGGCAAGCCATGAGCGGTGGCCATGCCCCACCTTCCTTTCCAAAGCAGTTTCAAGCTATTTTTAGAATTTCTGGGTGACAGTCATTGCTGCCCGAGGCTGACATTCCATACCCTGGGAACCCTGACCTGCAGCGTTTCTGCCGTGAGCTGAATTTGCTTTGTTCAGGCCCCAGAAGGAAGGAACAGCGTTCACTAATGACCTGTACCTTTCGGAAGATCAGAAAGAGAGCCTCTGTGGCCTTCGTGACCCTTAACCCCGCAGGAACAGCTGCATGAATGGTGGCTTTGGGAAGGTTCCGAAGCTGCCGAGGGTCATGCTCTGGGACCGCTAGCCTCATGACTCGGGGGACCAAGGAGACTGAGGCTAAGTGGAAAACTTGATTAAAATGTCTCCAACTAGGTAGAGACCTGAGATCCACCTCCAGGAACCTCCCCAGGGTGGGGTGCAGGCAGGAGCACGGCTGGGCTGATCAGGGCATGGAGCACCAGATACAGTGAGTTCCTATGAAAAGGAAGGAGTCCAGCAGGCTGCTGGCTCTGGAGGTAGGGACAGAACTGTAGAGTCTCCTTGGCACAGGTGACCTGTAGCTCCTTTGGGGTGGGGGGATGGCCATGGCTGCCTGGCCTTCAGGAAGAAGGGCCCGCTCTGTCTCAGGCCCTAGAACCTTTGACTAGAAAAGCAAAGGTCACGGGAACAATCCCTCCCTTTCACGCTGGGTGACCTGGCAGGAGCACACTGGAGCTGACAGAGGGTGCAGCCCCTCCCCAGCCGCCCAAGACAAACACAGGACTAGGAAGTTCCCACGCTCTTGTGTTGGAGGCTGGGCAGTGGGAAGGGCGGGTCCTTGGAAGCTGCAGGTGAGTCTGGTGACCCTGCCTGGGGTCCACCTACAGAGCCCAGCTGCAGGGTCCCCCTACAGGGTCCATCTGCAGGATCCTCCAGTAGAGCTTACCTTCAGGGTCCACCTTCAGAGTCCACCTGCATGATCCACTTGCAGGGTCCACCTTCAGAGCCTACCTGCAGAGTCCACCTGCAGAAACCACCTGCAAATCTCACCTGCAGGGTCCACCTTCAGGGTCCACCTGAATGATCCATCTGCAGAATCCACCTGCAGGGTCCACCTTCAGGACCCATCTACAGGGTTCCCCCTACAGGGTCCATCTTCAGGGTCCACCTGCAGAGCCCACCTGCAGAGCTCACCTGCAGAGCCCACTTGCAGAGCTCACCTGCAGAGCCCATTCCTTATAGAGGTGCCTTGCTGAGTTCTTACAAGGGGTCCACCTAGTTCATCCCATAACCTCCACTGCACAGAACAGGAGCCTGAAACTCAGAGAGGTTAAGTGACTTACCTCTGATCACACAGCTGTGGAAAGGAGTTGGCTTTGGACATGGAATTCTATGGCTCTTTAGAGTGTGGTGCTGCGTAAAGACATAGTCAAGCTAATGTCAGGGAGGACTTTTGAAGGTGCCCATGTACAGAGTTGGGTGAGCGGGTCCCTGACTGGCCTCTGGGGAATGTTCTAGAAGATCTGGCTGTGGAATGAATGTACTGGAGGAACATGTATTTTCAGCTCCCTGAATTTTGCCTGGTGTTTCTTTGAGAGTTCT
The DNA here is from genome assembly GCF_950005125.1 of Chionomys nivalis. Classification (NCBI taxonomy): domain Eukaryota; kingdom Metazoa; phylum Chordata; class Mammalia; order Rodentia; family Cricetidae; genus Chionomys; species Chionomys nivalis. The sequence goes on from NC_080093.1 coordinate 52,232,515, forward strand.
TTGGTCTGGGCTGATATAGAGGTGGGGTGGAAGTCCTGGCTTCCTTGAACCAAAAGCAAGCTCTCCTCACTCAGCGTCCCTTCAAAGAGGCAAATGGGTAGACACAGGGAGCTCTAAGTCCTCTCGTGGGTCCATTCGCCTTGAGTATGCTGGCAGGTGTGCCTGGCAGGAAGCACCTAGCAGTCTGGACCAACCCTTCCCTCCAGTGGACTCCCATTGGGCACCGGCTGTGTACAGACTCATGTTCCTAAGGCCTCAGGAGACATTTTTGCCATCCTTAGCACCTTGGTGCTCCTGGCCTCAGCATTGGTCTTCATTTGTCACTCACTGCACATCTCTATGACAGAACCCCAAGGCTCTGGGAGGGGTGGGAGAAGAGCTGAGGACACCAGGAATTCTGATCTTACAGGATACTCAGAAATAGCCATACTGTTGTTTCACGGGGGGCCCTATTATGGTCAGGCTCCCCAAGGGCATGGTGCCAGGAACTATCATGGCCATTTCAAGATCTCCTTGGTGCCTGTGGCTCCTTCCCATCTGCCTCTACCAAGATCACTGCTGAGGTCAGGTCAGGTCAAGGGTGTCTCAGCTCAGGCTAGAGCTGGGGACAAGAATCAATCACCACAACCCACATGAAGCAGAGACAAAGAGACAGGCCCAGGACAAGGGTGAGCCCTGGCTTTATGGTTCCTGGTGAGTCTTATTTCTCTCTGGGACCCTGACTGAGACCATGGTGGCTTCTGTAGCCTAACAAACCCCTCCGTATGCACACAGCCTCTAGATTTCACGACAATAGCCATTTGTCGTAAGAAAATGACCCATCTACTAAGGGTGGATGTCTGACCAAGTCCTGCCTCAGCCAATGTTCCTGTCTCTCTATTTGTGGCTGAGAAGGCAAGAGTTGGATTAAGGCTGGGGCTAGATTCTTGTGCTCTGAGCATAGGATAGTCCAGCCTGCCCAATAATATCAATTGTTGTTGTCAGAGACTGCTTGCTCATTCCCAGCTGCCCAGACCCAAAATAATCACACAGAAACTCTGGCCACTTAGGTGTATTGATAGCTAGCTCTTATATCTTAAATTAACCCATCTCTATTTAATCTTTGCTTCACCATGAGGTCATGGCCTACTGGCAAGGTTCCAGCAGGCTCCCATGGGCATCTTTCTCCTTTGGCAGCTACATGGCATCTCACTCACTCTGCCTACTTTCTCCTCTATCTCTGCCTGGAATTTCCATGTTGCTGTATTCTGCCCTGCTGGTAGACCAAAGCAGCTTCTTTATTAACCAATGGGAATAAAACATATTCACAGCATACAAAGGGGAATCTCACATCAAACTGTCAACTTAGTGAGATCTAGAATCACTTGGGAGACAGGCCTCTGGGCATGCCTTTGGGGCACTGTCTTGATTAGGTTGACATGGGACATTCTTTCCACTATAGGTAGCCATTCCCTGGACTGGGATCCTGTACTGATCACATTCAGAACCTCTGTCTTTTCTTTGCTTTTTTGTTTTTTGGAAACAGGGTTTCTCTATGTAGCCTTGGCTCCTAGAGCTCACTTTGTAGGCTAGACTGGCCTTGAACTCACAGAGATCTGCCCCTGGTTACTCTCCTCTTCTTGCCTGTGGACATAATGTGAGCCACTGCCTCAAGCTTCCGCTGTTTTGAATTCCCTGCTGTGACAGACTGTGAGCCCAAATAAGCCCTTTCTCTCTTAATTTGCTTTTATCAGGACATTTTTTATTACAACAACAGAAAAAGTAGTGGAGACATTGCCCACTGATTGGCTCTTCTGACTACACTCATTGCCAGCTTACTTAAAATCCCCACTGCCCTTCACCTTACTCACCACACAAGGCTTCTGTCATTAACTCCAGAGTTTGCCCATCCATCTGAAGTCCTCTGCACCAGTCACCCACACCTGAATCCTCCTCCATTCATCTATCCATCCCAGACTTATCCATCAACTCACCCATTCACTCTACTAATCTATTAACCACCAAACATTCACACATATGTGTGAGTGATCTTCCACCATCAATCCAGACAGATAGACCCATCCATTCATGCATCCACCCACACAGCCACACATCCATCCCACTATCCATCAGCTATTTGTGTGTGCCTGTTCCACCAACCATCTATCCATCTGCTATTCATCTCCCCATCTACCTCCCCACCCATCTATCCATCATCCATGAGCGCCCCCCCCCCAATTCTTATCTCTCATCCATCATCCATCTACTCATCCATTCACCCACACATTCACATATTCATCCTATTATCCACAAGTTATTCACATATGTCTCTTCCATTATCTATCTGTTCATGGACCAATCCTCCATTCATCTATTATCTACTCACCTATCCCTCCCTTCATGATTTATGATTTGAATATGAAGTGTTCCCCCATAGGCTCATGTGTTTTAACACTAACTTCCTAGCTGATAATGCTGACTTGGAAGGTTATGAAATCTTTAGGAGATAAGCCTAGAAGGAGGAAATGGCACATTGTAAGGTAAGTCTAGAGGTGTAAAGCACAGACCCTGATTCTAGATAATTTCTGCCTTCTAATCTGTGAGATGGGAGCAAATCTCTCGATGTAGGATTCCCTTCTGTATATGTATCGTTTTTATTGGTTAATGAATAAAGAAGCTGCTTTGAGCCTGTGGCAGGGCAGAATAGAGCTAGGTGGCAAAACTAAACTGAATGCTGGCAGAAAGAAGGCAGAGTCAGAGAGAAGCCATGTGCCTGCCACAGGAGACAGACATGGGACGCTGGACTAAACCTTACCAGTAGACCACAACCACATGGCAGTACACAGATTAATAGAAATGGGTTAATTTAAGATATAAGAGCTAGCTAGAAATACACTTAAGCTATTGACCAAACAGTATTGCAAATAATATAATTTCAGTGTGGTTATTTTGGGTCTAAGCATCCGGGAAACAAACAAGCAGCCTCTGACTACAGGTCCCTCAGTGGAGCCTCCTGTACCATGCCTTCTCTTCCATGACAGTCTGTAGTCTGTATCCCTTTAAACCATAAGCCAAAACAAACTGCTTCCCTAAATTGCCTCTTGTCACATATTTTGCTCAAGCAATGAGAAAAAGTAACTAATAGCAATAATCTTATCCAACATCTGTCCATATTTCTATCCCATTATCCATTAATGACTCTTACATGTATTTTCTGCCATTGGTACATCCAAATTCAACCATCTACCCATCCATCTGCCCAGTTATCCATTCGTCCACACTCAATCCATCTATTCATCCACCAATAAACCCAATTACCCATCCCATCATAAAGGGATCTATCCATTCACCCACCCACCAATTAATTCAATTATCATCCATCCATCCATCCATCCATCCATCCATCCATCCATCCACAGACTCATCCATCCACCCATCTTGTTCATCTACCAGCAATCCCTGCATGTAACATTCATTGCTGGTTATCCATCTACCCACTTCTCCTACACCCACCATGAAGCTGTTCCTTTGCTCACTCAATGCTGTACCCACTTAACAGGCTCCTTATAATATCTAGTGTCAGACCTGAAATCACAAAGTGAACCCAAGGCAAATCATGTGTACTGTCAATTCTGGGTGAGGTAACAGAACCAACTGGATTAAACCAAATCCTGTTAGCCCCAGGCTTTGGACCTTCTCTCACAGGAATGGTTCTGAGTACAGTAATGGGTAGTCAGGGAATCAGAGATTTTGTATCCCTCTCCCTGGCTTTATCAGCACGCTGCCTTTGGATAAACTGACTACTTTGTATGGCCTAGTATGCTAGTCACTACACAACAAAATGCCATACTGTGTCACTGTGGGGATTCATCTTCACTTCTGAGACTTAATGGTGGAATGGGTGTGATTGTGCCTGGGAGGGCACTGAGGACACTTTCAGGAATACACCATCAAGAAGGACCCTGTGATGTTAGTTTTGTCAACCTGTCACTGCTTAGAATCACCTGTGAAGAGATTGTCTACACTGGGTTGCCCCATGGAGTATTATTTTAATTAAGTTAATTGATGCAGGAAGACCCTGCCCACTGTGGGCAGCACCATTCCCTAGGCAGTGAGTCCTCAACTGTGTAAGAGTAGAGTAACTGGGTGGTGGTGGCGCACGCCTTTAAACCCAGCAATCAGGAGGCAGAGGCAGGCAGATCTCTGTGAGTTTGATGTCAACCTGGTCTACAGAGTGAGTTCTAGGACAGCCAGGACTACATAGAGAAACCTTATCTCAAAAAAACAAAACAAACGAACAACAACAAAAACAAAGAAGGATAATAAAGCTGAGTACTAACAAACAGGTGAGCATGCATGCATTCTTTGCTCGCTGTTCCTGGCTGTGGCTGTGATGTGACCAGCTGTTTGACAGTCCTGCCTTGACTTTCCCCTAATGGTGGGCTGTAATCTTTAACTCTAAGCAGAACTACTCCCCCAAGTTGCTTTTTGTCAGGGCATTTTATCTCAGCAACAGAAATGAAACTGGGACAGGCTGTTTTCTCTGTGGAAGAAGCCACCGATGCCCCATATGATTTCCCAATGAAGAGTGCTATGAGCCCTTGGTCCAGTTTGTGCTGTAGAATGGGGCAGACTGGGCTATGAGCCCTTGGTCCAGCTTGTGCTGTAGAATGGGGCAGACTGGGCTATGAGCCCTTGGTCCAGCTTGTCCTGTAGAATGGGGCCTACATCTGGATCTTGACTTTTCAGCTAGAAATACCACCATTGCTCTGGCCCCAGGCTCCCTGCTCCTGAGTTGGTTTGTGTTCCAGAACACACTCTGGCTGCAACTCATTTCTAAAATGTGGTGAGAGCTTGTGCACACCTTCCCTCAGCCACTCCTGCCCATCAGAGCACCCTCACAGTAGATATCTCTGAGCCCCTCTGACACATCACCCTTTGAACAGGAACATGAAGTTTGGAACAGAAAGCAGCCTCCCAATGAAGGATACGAGCCCACCTCAACACAGTCTTGGATTTAAAGTTATCTCCTGATCATCCTGTGTGGTCACCTGGCACAGGACCGTCTTCTACGGTGGGACACTAGGGAAATGGGGGACATTGCAGTATGCCTTCTGCCTGGTTATCTGTATCGCCAGCTCAGTGCAGGAGTGCAGCCATCTTGAAGGCAGGTGCCCCTGCATTTTGATCCTTCCAGCCCAGTTGAACCCATGGTACTGCAGCTTCAGCTGCAGTGACTCTCTCCTCCCAGGTTCCTGTCCCTCAGCCCGGCTGAGAAACCACCCGTTGCCATTCTTTTTGCTGCAGCCCCCTTTGCCCACCATGCTACCTGGAGTCAGCAGCTGCCAGCTAGAAAGGCCTCCCATGCCCTGATACACAGGCTCACATACACACACAGGCTCACACACCACACAGGCTCACACACCACACAGGTTCACACACACACACACACACACACACACACACACACGCTCACATACCGCACAGGTTCACACATATACCTACACACACACATACATTTACATACACACAGGCTCACACACCACACAGGTTCTCACTCACTCACTCACTCACTCACTCACTCACTCACTCCCAATCCTATTCACACCAGGCTGGGTGGCCTCAGGCAGATGGCTTGCACTCTCTGAGCCTTCTTCCCTCATCAATACAAGGAAGAAGGCAACCGTTCCCCAGGTCTGCTTTAGGCATCAATGGTGCTTAGGAAGGGTGGGGGTGCGAGGGACCCAGGCTCTCTGTGGTGTAAGCACTTCTTTGCCTGACCCATGCCTCACCCCTCACTTAGTGGGGGAACCAGGTGTCATTTCAGTGGCAGGCAAGGGATATTTTAAGTGACACCTGGGCCTGAGATAAAGCCCTGGGTTACACATTCCTTCAGAAGTGATTTCCCCCACCCCACATGAGCCCTGGAATGCAGGAAGGTGATAGCAGGGGAAGCTGGTCGCACACCCATTATGCAAGGTGTAACTTCAGACGTGCACCGGTAACTTCTGAGGTGGCTAATGCCAGAATCCTAGCTAGAATCCTAGTCTTTAAGGAGGGGCCACACCATGCCCAGTGGGCATCTGTGTGACTTTCGGGAGCCACCAGGATAGCAACACTGGTCATGACCCACAAGAGAGGCCAGTCTGGGTTACTCCTTGAGCTTGCCACCAGGAACTCAGGTAGCCTTGGGGACTTTGCTGGATGGCCCCATGCCGCAGTTTTCCTACTTTTAAAATGTGGCTGGCCCTACAGAATGAGAAAACCAACCCCACATCATCAGACAGAGGTCTGATCTCCAAAATATACAAAGAACTCAAGAAATTGGTCATCAAAAGAACACATAATCCAATAAAAAAAAAATGGAGTACAGACCTAAACAGAGAACTCTCAACAGAGGAATCTAAAATGGTTGAAAAACATTTAAGGAAATGTTCAACATCCTTAGTCATCAGAGAAATGCAAATCAAAACAACTCTGAGATTCCATCTTATACCTGTAAGAATGGCCAAGATCAAAAACACTGATGACAGCTTATGCTGAGGGTTTGTGGGAATGCAAGCTGGTACAGTCCCTTTGGATGTCAGTGTAGTGATTTCTCAGAAAATTAGGAAACAGCCTTCCTCAAGACGCGGCAATACCACTTTTGGGTATGTATCCAAAGGATGCTCAATCGTGCCACAAGGACGTGTGCTCAGCTATGTTCATAGCAGCATTGTTTGTCATAGTCAAAACTTGTAAACAATCTAAAAGCCCCTCAACTGAAGAATGGATTAGGAAAATGTGGTACATTTACACAATAGAGTACTACATAGCAGAAAAAAATAATGATAGCTTGAAATTTGCAGGCAAATGGATGGATCTAGAAAACATCGTATCGAGTGAGGTAACCCAGACAAAAACAATTATATATACTCACTCATAAGTGGTTTTTAGACATAAAACAAAGAAAATCAGCCTACAAATCACAATCCCAGAGAATCTAGACAACAACGAGGACCCTAAGAGAGACATGCATGGATCTAATCTACATGGGAAGTAAAAAAGACAAGATCTCCTGAGTAAATTGGGAGCATGGGGACCGTGGGAGAGAGATGAAGGGGAGGGGAGAGGAAAGGAGGGGAGCAGAGAAAAATGTATAGCTCAATAAAATCAACTTAAAAAAAGGAAAAATGGGGCTGGAGAGATGACTCAGAGGTTAAGAGCATTGCCTGCTCTTCCAAAGGTCCTGAGTTCAATTCCCAGCAACCACATGGTGGCTCACAACCATCTGTAATGGGGTCTGGTGCCCTCTTCTGGCCTGCAGGCATACACACAGACAGAATATTGTATACATAATAAATAAATAAATATTTTAAAAAAAAAAAAAGGAAAAATGTGGCTAGCTACTGTTCTTTCATCTTCTTAGGACTCAGCATCCCGTGAGGCTGACTTCCTTTGGAAGCTGGGAAGCCTTCAGGCCAGCAGATGACATAAATTCCTTCCTGTTGTCCCTGCTGTGTCACAGTGCATTTGCTCAGGGGGTCACCTCTCCTCTCTTGGTCATCTCTCTGTAGCTGCCATGGTAAGTGTTCTTCAGCTGAGCTATACTCGTGTCTGATCAGCATGTAGACGGCCAAGGTGAGGCTGGCCTCAAATCATTGCCAGTGACCTGAATGAGGGAGCCTGAGGCAGGAGGTTTCCTACAAGGTTCTTCAACTGCACAAAGAAAGCTAATCTCAGGGCAGCTATGAACAGAGCTGCAGAAGGACTAGCAACCATCTCTGTTTGGGTGGGGATGTGGCCAGCTGAGTGTGTGGTGTCTGAGGAGCAGGAGTGTGGGGCTGTGTGGACCACGTGTCTTTTGTGGTGGGCAGCTAGTTGGCCACTTCACTGAACTCCATGCCTATCCCGCCCTGTAGTCCTAGGTGACTGTATTACTGAACCCCTGCCATGTCTCCTGGGGATCTTGGTCTCTCCACTCCATCTCCACTCTGTGTCTTTTTGTCCTCCCAGTCCCCAGGAAATGGCCACAGTGGACCCAGGGACGCAGCCCAGATGCTCACAGTGACCTTCCCTACTCCAGCCCAGCACCCAGACATGAGGCCAGTCCTCCCAATTCAGAGTCTTTCAATCTCACCCCACCACTCCATGCTAGTACAGGCACCTCTAGCCTTTCTCAGAAGTTTCCATGTTTCCCTGGTTTTGGACTTCACCTGCAATGGTCCATTCAGTACAAAGAGCCCCTTAGGACCCTGGAGGCCAAGCCAGCGCCACCCTCTCTAGACCACGGCTTGCCTTGCTTCTCAGCTCATCAGCCTTACCATGCTGCTTCTAGAATCTCTTAACAAACCCATTCTTTTAGACCCCAGGGTCTTTGCATTTTCAGCTCCCTCTGCCTTAAACTATCTTTGTTTACCAATGTCAGCTTCTTCTTGTCTAGGTCTCCTCCTCGTGGTCTCCTCAGGGACTTACCTGGGCAAGTCTCCCTGTGGCTTCCCCCCTTCTTGTCACGCTGCCACTTACTTCTTTAACGGCTCACAATCTGCTTCTCGCACCAGAAGAAGCTTCACAAGGAATTCTGATGTTGCTGGGTCCTTTGGGGTCAGTAGGTCCTATAAGAATGTGGAGTGGGTACTTGAGTGCGTGGGTGGGTGGATGGGTGGATGGATGGGCACACGGTTAATGAATGGAGGACAGTTGGGTAGATGAGCAGGTGAACAGATGAATGGTGAGGGATGGATGGGTGGGTGGGGGAGTCAGATTGGTAGGTGGATAGTTTGATAGGTGGGCGGATGGGTGGATAGATGGATAGATAAATGGAAGATGAATAGGAAGGTGGGGGGTAGATGGATGTGATGATTCTGGGCTGAAGGGAGCAGGTCTTCAGACCTCAGATATTACCTGTTGGTGCACACAGCTGCTGGTGGCCACCCTGAACTGAAGCCTCATGTCTTCCCTGAAGGTCCTGCCTTATCTACATGCCTGGCCCCCACAAAGAGCTGTGATCTTCAGTTCTTGACTTTTCCTATCACGTCCCACTGTACTGGAGTCATGGGCTGCCCATCCTTGCCTGGCTATGAGCACCGAGAGTGAGACCCACCACTCGCCCCTGCAGTGCCGAGCCTGCTGCCCTGGCTTTCCAGCCATGCCCACATTCTACTGGCAGAGCCTGGTAAGTGACAGACTTTGGCAGAGACCCAGCATCTCCCATGGGCATTCTTCTCTTCTGAGGAACCTCCAGGGACTCAGGTTCCCACAGCATAGCCTGTTCCATGCTTGCTACTTGTTGGCCTTGGCTCTGTTCCAGGAGACCCCACTCTTCAGATCCCTTTGGAGGGAGCTGCAAGGGTCAGCCAGACAGGATGTGGGTGTTTTAGGGTCAGTACACAGGTGTTTTAGAGGGGTCCACCTCACCCATGGTTAGCCAAGACTGTGCCAAGGATGACCAAGTTAATTAAAGGGAACATTAAGCAGGGCTCTCTGAACATGGCTATTTCCTTGAGTCCCTTAGACTTTCCACGCATTCCCCAGAGGATGAACAGAGATTTGGGGGCTGTGGGCTGGGAAAGCCTGGCTTCTCCCTCAGTCACTACTGTGTGTATCTACAGCTCTATCCAGACAGTAAGTTAAAGACTCCAGGAAACTTCTCCAGCTCGGGCTTCTTCAAGTATTTAGTGGGAATGCTGCCCCTCCTACCCCATGTCCTGGGGAGGAGGGGAAAAAGAGAGCTGGACTAAAATGGTGGTGAGGAATGAATGACTGAGAAGGTGCTGTGGGTGTGAACTGAGGAGGTGCTGTGGGTGTGAGCTGAGGAGGTGCTATGGGTGTGAGCAGGGCCAAGGGCAGCTTTGCAATGAGCAGGCGTTAATTGAATGTATACCAGGCACTGTCCTAGGTTCAAAGTGGATGATCAAACAGGACGGAGTTCCTTCATCAAGTGGCTAATGCTTCATTCTTCTCTGGACCACAGACGCTGCATGTGGCCTTGTTCTGCCCTTGTGTATGCATGTATGCGTGTTAGTACAAGCACGTGCATATGCATGTATCTACATGTGTGTGCACACAAGTGTATGTGATGTGTGTGCATGTGTGTACGTACATAGCTGCTGCTCCAGATGTATTTCATGTCAAGCCTGGAAGTCCATCTCTCTGAGTGGTTCAGATCCCAGATGCTACCAATGATCAGTAGCAGCCTGATCAGGATTCACACGTGCAGAGCGAGGCAGTCATGACACATATGTTCTGCATGAACTGGTCCGTGCTCTAAAATTGAAACTGAAGTGATATTTGAAGAGAAAAAAAATGAAGTTACTAGATGTACCATTAGACTTATTTTATTTTATTTTATTATTTTTGGCTTTTCAAGTCAGGGTTTCTTCGTGTAATAGCCCTGGTTGTCCTGAAACTCCGTAGACCAGGCTCTCCTCGAACTCACAGAGATCCACCTGCCCCTCTGCTTCCAGAGTGCTGGAATTAAAGGCATGCGCCACCACTGCCCAGAGTCATTAGACTTTTTTATCTCAAGGGACTGGAGTAGCATATAACATGCTTCTAGATTCTCCAAAGAAACTGCCCTCTACTATTCCACTGTTTAAGGTCACCCGGCAGCTTTGAACTTGTGAGATCCCAAACTAGGCCTGTGAATGCAGTTCAGTAGCCTCACGGCTTCCTCACTGCGCTGTGGGCTCTCTTAGACTGGCACACAGTCTGCAAAACTTCACCAGAATGCAGTGTAATCAATCACCCTAGTGAAGATACCCAAGCTGGGCCCGAGTCCCATGTTGAGCAGGTCCCTGCAGGCATGCAAGGCTGGATCAAACTTCTGGAGAGTCTGACGCCAGGCAGTTTATCGCCAGCATTTAAACACAGTAGAATTTGGGGAAAAAGTTTCCAGGCAATGATCATTCCTATTCCAGGTGCACAATAGGAGCTTAAGGTGTGACCACACAGAAAGTCCTCTGTAGAGTACATGCGACCTTGAAGATGGGTTCTGTAGCTTAAAGGCCTAGGATCTGGTCTGACTGATAGCGCAGGGGCCAGCAGACTATAAAGTACACGTGACACATCCCCTAAGAATGGGCTCTATTAACTGGGAGCTAAAGATAAAGGTCTTGGGATGGAGAGTCTGGGATAACATTCTGGGGGATCTAGGTGAGGTCTACCTCTACAGAGAACAAAAGGTTAACAGGTTGTTAACAAGATCCATTCCCAGCCTTCTGGGTGGAAAACAGGCACATCCTCCTTTGAAGAAACAACCCTGTATGATTAACATTCCTGGTTTCCCTAGTGATCATGGGCTCAAGGACCTTTGTGCCGCCAACCCTGTACGGAAGCAAGACCTGGGCTTCTTCCCAAGGTGGTGGCTCTCTTCTCATGCTTCCCGCCACAGCTTCTGGCTTAGCCTGTGTGCTGCACCTCTAAGCCTTTTCCTAGCCTGTGCCCCTTCTTAAACTGCCTTCTCTGGGCCCTGGTCTTCCTGGAAAGATCCTTTAGTAGCCTACAGAACTTGCTGACAGAACCCTTAGTGTGTCTCAGAATGATGAAGTCACCTGGCCTGCCTGGAATCAGCCATCATTTCAGAGTCTGCCTCTCCCAGAGCATGTGGGAATGGGGTTGAGACCACACAGGCCTGAATACCCTGTTCACTTCAGAAACAAAGCCCTCTTAGACTTTAAATGTGTGTGTGTGTGTGTGTGTGTGTGTGTGTGGAGATGTCCTCTTTTATAGAACCATATGATAACATTAGGCCCTCAGGGATAGTGTCCCTTACATAAACTGTGCGGGTGCTTCCTAATCAGCTTTCATGATGGGTAATTGCTCCACGGCATTCACCATGGCTGGGATGTGCATGCTAGAGACAGTGTGAACTAAAGGTGAGCTCTGGGGCTGTCTCAGATTCTGTCACCAATGTCTACTGAAACCCAATTTACCTCCCATTCCCGCGGAGGTCACAGGCGGTTGGATGGATTAGAATGGGTGATGGATGGTATTGAGATGCAACCGTGGTTCTACTTTCCAGTGGCTGACAGCCTTGAGGAAATGGTTTGACTATGGTAATAATGGTGGTGGTGATGGCAGTAATGGTGCCGGTGGTGATAGTGATTCTGTGGTAGAATGCTCTTGTACACTGTAAAGATTTGTCACACATAGAGGTTTAATAAAATGCTGGTTGGCCAGTAGCCAGGCAGGAAGTATAGGCAACCAGACCAAGAGACTTCTGGGAAGAGGAAGGGCAGAATCAGTGACCAGTCAGATTAAGCAAGATGAGAATGCCTCACTGGTAAAAGGTACCAAGCCATGTGGCTAAACATAGGTAAGAATTATGGGTTAATTTAAGTTGTAAGAGATAGTTAATAATAAGTCTGAGCTAATAGGCCTACCAGTTTATAGTTGTTATAAGCCTCTGTATTTTTCTTTGGTACTGAATGACTGCAGGTCTGGGCGGGACAGAAACTTTTGCTTAGGTAATGGTGATGGGAGTGGTGATGATGTCAGTAACGGTGGTGGCAGTGATGAAGATAATGGTGGGGATGGCGATGATGGTGGTAGTGGTGGTGTTGATGCTACTGACAATGGCATCCATGATGGTGGCAATGGTGATGATGATAGTCATGGTGGTGATGTTGATGAATGTAAGGTGATGATGATGATGGTCATAGGGAGATGGTGGTAGCAGCTGCAGCTCCCTGTCAGTTCTGTGATCACAAAGGTAATGATTAACACTCTACAGTGCCTTGTTCCATAAATAACACAAGCCACTAGCTAGTGCAGCTGGGAGGCTAAACGAGATCGCGCAGGTAAAGGTTTTGGCAGAGCCCAGCCATTAGAACCCAGGAAACTGCTGTATAAAGAATCTTTTAATTGCACCATCTTATTCTGATTTAGAGCAGGCTTCTATCCACATGGAGGCATGCTTATATGCCCACACACATCTGATGTCACCTTGGGGGCCTTCCAGAGTCCAAGTGTTGCCAGAGAGAGGCCTGAATGCAGGTAGGGTTCCTGGGACACATACCATAGGCCTGTTGTACCTTGGTCCTACCATTGGGGGCTGCTCACCAGGCATGTGCCTCAACCTAAAGATCAGAGAGGTGATGGAATTGTGGTCCCTCCTTAGCAGTACCCTGGGAGGACCCATACCTGGCTCCATACTCTACAACTTTGTCTTATTTGCAGCGTAAGAACATTGAAGAAGAATAACCAAGTTTGTATGGTTAACAGAGGCATAGCACTTTGGGGACCAACAAGAAACATCCCCAAGGGAGCCACAGACACAGACAGGTCTGAGAATACAGCAAGGCAGTGTGAGGGAACAGCTAAGGAGCAGGATCAATGTAGCTCTATGCAGCTGTTAGCTGTTCTAGGTCCTACTGCTAACTAGTGAGGTGGCTTAAACCTCTTGGTTTTAATTTCCTTCTTGAGATAACCATGGACAGAACTAATACTGTCACTATAGCTGCATATTCAGAGCAAGTTGTCTCCACCGTCACCACCATCATCACCACTCTCATTACCAACACCATTATCATCACCATAACCATTACTATCACCACTGACACCATCATCAACATCACCATCACTATCATCACCGTCTCTACCACTGTCATCACCACCATCACCATCACTACCACCACCAACATAGCCACCTTCATCACCATCATCATTACCATTGTGTACATCACTCACTATCTTCATAACCATCATCATCATCACCATCATCATCATCACTCTCATTATCACCATAACCACCATCACCATCATCATCATCATCACCATAACCACCATCACCATCATCATCACCATAACCACCATCACCATCATCATCACCATAACCACCATCATCACCATCACTCTTATCACCCTAATCATCACCACACTCGCCATCGTCATCACTACCTTCGTTGTCCCCCATTGGTTAGCAGTTAGTCTGGTACACACTTTGAGTGTTGAAGACAGAGGAGAGCATTTTTAGTGATGAATTCAGATTTCTATTTTCTCCCCTCCCAGTAGGACTCAATTGGGCTGTTGGGGGGTCACAGAGGCAAACGTCAGCCTGATGTAATCAAAGTGGAACTGAGTCTCAGGAGATATGTGGTTCTGTTGGACTGTCTGGGGTGGATACAGACGAAATGAGGTGCGATGTCTACTATCCCTGCCGTTTGCTCCACAGAGAGAAGAGCGGTGGGAGGCAAGACTACTGAGATCCCAGAGCAGCACCTTTCTCTGGCTCGGTGACCTCAAATGGACTTCCTCTCCCTCTGTCTCTGCTCTCATCTTTAAAATGGGGACCCACTTAGACATCCGGCTCTGCTGTCAGCAAGTGTCTTGGGCCTGCCCTGAGCAGCCAGTAGGTGGAGCTGATGGGCAAGTTGGAGGGAAAGGGGGGCCCTGTAGTAGGCAGGAATCTGAGAGCCCTCAGGGAGGACTGACAGAAGTCCCTGTGGGCAGGGGAGCCTCATATCCTCATTGGGTACTGAAGCAGCTATTCACAAGCATTTCCAGCACAGCGTGACCCCATGGAGGAGTCACACCCCTCCTGTGGCAGCCAGAAGCTGAATAGGTCTAGATGCCCCCGTCTCTCTGCCTCCATATTGGATTGGTCCCTGAGCCTCGTTATCCTTCCTTCCCACTATTTCTGTCCAGGTGACCAGCTCATGGAAAACTCATGTCCTTCCCTGAAAACTCAGCAACTGGAGGAAGTTTCTAGAGGGGGAAGTGAGATCTTGCCCCTGCCGTGCCCAGGGTCTCCAGCCCTGGGGGTAAAGTTAAGGTCCTGATTAGGCCTGTGAGGCCCACAATGCCTTGCAGAGTGGTGACTGGTTCGGGACCACAGCGCCATCTCTGGTTGCAGACAGTACCAGCTGCAGAGCTCCTGCTTTCTGCCCTCCTTTGTCTCTGCGGGTTCCCTTGGAGCCAACCATTGTCCACTGACTTGAACATCACACTGCGGTGTTCAGAGGTGCTGGGGATGTAGCCCTTCTGAGTTCTGTCCTGCACCCGCTTTTAGCAGTGGAGAAAGCACATTAAAGGTGCTCTCCAGGGCTAGGCATGGTGGTGCACGCCGTTAAGCCCATAACTCGTGAGGGAAAGGCAGGTGGATGTCTGAGGTCACGGCCAGCCTTGTCTACAGAGTGAGTTCCAGAACAGCTAGGTCTACATAGAGAAACTTTGACTTGAACCCCACACACACAAAAAAAGAGAAAAGTACTCACCAAACCCTTGTGGTATCGGGGATGCAGGAGAAGAAGGGAGGAACAGGGGAGGGCAGGGTACCGGTTGAGCCTATAGTAGGACTCATGCAGACTTCTGTTTCCATTGCTTTCTAGAAGGTGAACAGGAGGCCCGGGCTGAAGGATCTCTCCCCACTATGCCCCTCTATTCTCACGGTTCTGCTCCACCCCAGCTACCACCACACTGCCATGCGCTCCCATGTGAGGTCTGAGTGCCTCAACCCCTCACCACCTGTTATGAGAGCAATTGTGGCCCCGCGGGGTGGTGCCGAACTGTGTGGGCAGCCCTGAGACAGGTTCCCTCGCTGGCTGCTGCTGTTATTCTAATGCCAGAGGTGTGCAGTGAGGGAATAAGTGAGTGAATGAATGGCCCCCGTTTCTAGGGCTCTAAGGTCACTAAGGGGTGCTGCCCACAAACGGACCAGTGACTTGGCCACCAGTTGGCCAGTGTGACTTTTGTCTGGCCGTAACCCCAGAGCAAGAAATGCTGATGTAGAAAGGAGCCCTTTCTACCAAGAAGTGCCCTCCAGGAAGTCCCGCCCACCCACGTTTTCCTCTTCTTGATGCCCCGTGACCCACTCCACACAAAAGAGAGGACCTTCCGGAAAGCAGGTGTCCAAACACAGGTCTCTTCCATTCATCTGGGACTCTCTCCTCACCTTATACTTCTATAGCCTGGTCCTATGGGAGCTGTACCTGCGGCTGGCCACCTCACACCCGGTAGAGTACAGCTAGTCGCAAACAGTTGAGCTGTGGCACCGTGTCAGGCTGGCATGCCTCCCTGACATGCCCCCACCATCCTCACCCTGTTACAAGCTGAAGACTCAGGCTGGGCTTCCCAGGCAGAGAGAATGAGTGTCTCCCTCAATCCCTCGTCAATGTCCAGTGCTGTGGACAGAGCTACTGCCTGGCTTAGGAAGCCCTTGGGCACAGTCCAGAGGACACAGTAACAGCAACTGGGGACAGCTGTTTCAGACGGAGGAGAGGAAGATGGGATGAGCCCCAGGCAGGCCAGGCTACCAGGGAGGTGCCCTGCAGGCTGCCCAAGGCCTGAGACTGTAGCTGTGGAGTACAGCTTCTGTGAGGTGGCCAGGCAACACTCCGCAGATCAGCCTGTGCAAAAGAAGCAGTGAGCTATTTGCAGTGGAGAAAGCATCAGCTCTGGGCGGAAACTGCGCAGCCACCCAGGAGTGGAACCTGCAAGTTTCTCGATAAGGACTGGCCATTGCCAAGGGCACCTGGCCCAGCTGTGACCAGCCCTGATACGCACAGTCCCAGCCTCATGAGAGCCATGGGCCCCGTAGAATGCTCGCGCTTGTGGCTGGAAGACAGCCCAGGCTAGGCCACTATACTCCCACCTCCCTCCAGGTTCCTTTCCAGGATCCAGCCCCTCACTGATAACTTCCTGTGTGGCTCATGCACAGCTTGTCCTCTACCTTAGCTCCCTCCCCTTGCATGGACAGCTTTTTATTTGGCATCTACCACGTGTAAGCATGAGCCAGGTGCTAGGAATGTCCCAGAATGGGCCCTCCCAGAACTTCCTCAGCTGGTCACAAGCCCAGAGGACAAGCTCAGCACTCTCTAGCCCTTTACTGGCTTTTGGTCGTATTCCCTGGAGAACTGTGTGGAATGGAATTCTGAGGCAAAGACTGGCAAGGGAAAAGAGTGCTGCAATCTATTAGTGATGTCTGACATGTGCTCAGGAAGGGAAGCAAGGCCCTTGTACTTTCTTAGGATCATTATCACCTAGCCAGGCCTGTAACATGTTCTGTAGGGATGCACGGGGTCCTGACCACGAGAAGGTAGCACTAAGGCCTTAATTCATCCGAGCACCAGGTCCACAACCTGCTGTCTACGATAGCACACTCTAGCACTCTGTCCCCTCTTTGCTTTGGCTGCTGGGAAGCTCAGAACGAGGATTTATACTTGCTCTTGGAAGGCACAGCAGCCCAGAACACGAGCCCTTCTGTCATCTGCCCCTGTGGGCTCTTTATCCTAAGGCTGAATCCCGTGGAGCAAGCCGGACGCAAGTTATCAACTATAAATAAAACCAAGGCTTCCGTTCTGGCTTGCGCTTGAGTTTCCTGGTGCATTTTTTTAAGTCCCTAGTCAACGGGGTTGGGGGGGGGGACCTCCTAACGGAAGATGACATCACCATCAGCTGGCCCGAGGAACAGGCCCCAGCCCTGCAGGCGCGGGTGGGCCCTGAATGCCCCCATTGTGAGGGGTAACTTCATCATACAAGTTCCAACGTAGTGGAATCTCAAATGCGATTCTGTGGTTTCTGCCCCTCACAGGGGTGCGCACACAGGCAGCTGTGGTTGCTCTGCTTCCTCTCGCGCTGCAGTCCCGGTGACTGGCCAGTGCAAGTGACCACCCCTTCCACTCTGAGTCACTGTCATTCTAAACTCTGATTCAAGTTCCTTTAAAGGGACATCAGGCCAGGAGAGGGAGGCTCTTGAGGGGAAGAGGCTCTGGGGAGGGGAGGCTGAGACAAGAGGAAGCCTGCGGGTGCTCTGGCAGACGCCTGGATGGAGGGGGTTTCCTGCCTCCCCCCACCCCAAGCAAGAGGAGGCTGTGACTTCCCCAAAGTCTATAAGCACACGGTGGCTTTCCTTTCTGCCCTGCCAATACCGGGCGCTGAAGGCAAGCAAGGTTTTGATGGGCCTCCCTATATGTGTCCTACCTGACCCTAGTCCTTGTCCCGTTCTTGCTGGACTTTCTCCATCTGCGGTTCTATCATGTCCCAATCAAGACTTCTGCGCGCCCTCTGTTCCAAGTGCAGTCCTGTCTCCACCTTGGGGGCTCAGTGTTGCCTCCTTTCTTCCTAAAGTAACCCCAACCGCAACCCAAGGCCCTGCTCCTGTTGCCCCCTGCCTGGCTGGACCAGCGCTGTCACCTGGCTCGCTGCGTAGTTTACTAATTTAACTGCTTGCAGATGCACAGGGGCGTGTGGAATATATGCGGCTCCACTGCGAGGACACCTAGCCACTCCTGCCAAACGCCCCAGGCAGAGACTGGCAGTGGGCAGCCCTTCCCTGTCCATGTGCACTGACCAGGTTGTGTTTGCAGAGCCACTCCTGGGGCTCGGGCTCCTGGGCCCTGAAGTGGAGCCTCTAGAAACTGAAGAATGTCCTTTTCATTTTTTTCTTCCTTCAGTGTGACTCACACTTTCATTTTGAAGTTCCCTCTGCTGTCTGTCCCCTGGGGTTATACAGTGGTCAAGGCAGAGCAGCAGGGCGTGGCCAACTGCAGGAAGCCCAGCTGAAGTTTCATTCACAAAAAAGAAAAAAACGCCACAAGGGCTGGGGAGAAGGCTTTGTTGGTTATGTGCTTGCTGTGCAAGGTGAGGGCTTTTGTTCAGACGCCCAACAGTGCTCAGGAACACTGGCACTTGAAGGAGAGAGATGTCCCTGGAGCTTTCCAGCCAGTTGGTGAGCTGGGGGCAAGGGTGGAGGCAGGAAGATCCCTGGAGCTTACTGGCTACCAGTCTGGCCAAATCAGTGAGAGATACTGTCTAGAAAAATCAGGTGGCACTCAAAACAAGAAGACACCAGACATTGACCATCACACACACGTACATGAATATACATCACACAGAGAAATACATACATACACAGAGATACACACACACAGATGTCCATACATACACACACACACACACACACACACAGATGTCTATACATACAGACACACACACACACAGATGTCCATACATACAGACACATGTACACATAAAATAAAGAAGCTGGTCCTGTGTCCAGCCCTGCTCCCGGTCACGAGATGTTTGAAACTAACAGGGGTAGTGAAGGGACCCAGGGGCAAAAGGTTTCCAAGGCAGGGCATCTGGAAAGTCAGAGGCGATCTCAGTCCCCCCTTTAGCCTTCAGCCTCTGTCTGCAGTGGTATCTCATGGCTTGCCCTGCAGAGGGACTGGAGCTTGGCCTGTTGTCGCTCATTGACTGCATTGAGTCCCACACAGAGCTGGAAGGCTGGGGCTGAGGTGGAAAGGCCATCTTCCAGCTGTGTCCAGGTCTTTGTGGTTTCCTTTTCTCTGGCTGGGAGTCTGGAGGGGCAGGAAGATAAAGATGAGGATAAAGAGAGGGGGCGTTCAGTCCAGTTTCTCCTCCCAGGAGTGGCTTGTCAGCTATCTCGGGGCCCTGGGCATCGCTGCCTTTAGCGTTCATTCACCCAGGCTGACTCTTGTGGCATCAGTGCCATCTTAAGGCTCCACCCCAGAGCTTCTGGTCCCATTGGGAAGCATCTGGGCCACTCATCAAATGACAGCAAAGCAGAACAGAGGGCCTCAATCAGCACAGGCCCAGAGAGTGACGTTCAGGACTAAGATGGCGTTAGGGAAAGCTCCCTGGAGCTGAGCATCCAAGCAGACATTGGGGGCTGAGGCGAGATCACCCGAGGTAGAGGTGGGAAGGACAGTCTAGGTACATGCGTGGAGTTTTGAAGACCGGAGGCTATCTAAGAGAAGGTACTAGGGACTATTGGGAGCTAGTGGGGAGAGGCGGGCTAGGCTGGATCTGTGCTGGGGGAGCCAGGGCTGGATTTAGCATAGGTGCCTGGCTGTTTGCCTGTAGTGAGTGCACGGTGCTGCCGGCTTTGCTTGCTTCAAGACTGGCTTCCTGAGGTTCCATGGACTAGAGATCAGTAGGTCCTGTCTAGACAGGGGTTCAGCAGAAAGATAGGCCACCCTTCTAAGATCTGGAGGGCTATTGGGGCTACCCCAGGTTGTCTCCTATCAGAAGGGTGGCCAAGGCTACCAGGGCTCTGGGGTTTTCTTATGAATATTGCTGGACGGAATGGGAAACAGAGTACCTTGGCCAATTTGGAAGATGCACGGCAGATGTGTATACGTGTGTGGAGTGTGGAGTGGTCTGTCTGAGCCCTGAATTTGCAAACAAGCCAATATCTGTCCCTTTCCTGTGAAGAAGTGGTCCTGAACTCCTCCCGGGACATCTCAGTAACACCCTGGGTCCAGCCCTCCTCTCTCCCAGTCTCTGGAGTTCAGAGGAATAGGAACCAGGCGACCCTGAGCAGCCCTCAGGGGTCTCCTTAGGACTTGGCCAGAGTGGGTCATTGGCCACTTTGATTCCCAACGGTGTTCAGGTTTCCATTGGCCACCACAGACAGTCTTGGGGCTTCTGTGAGCTTTTTCTGTTTCACAGAATGATGGGAATAGCAATTAAGAGGGAAAAAACAGGGCTGGAGAGATGGCTGAGAGTTAATAGCACTGCTGCTGTCCCAGAGAACCCAAGTTTGGATCCCACCTCCCACCATGTGCAGTTTACAGTCTCCGGTGACTCCTATAGCTCCATCTGATACCCTTTTCTGACCTCTGTGAGCACTGCATTCTTATAGCACACACACACGCACGCACACACACAATGCACATATACAATGCACGTGCGCGCACACACACATGCACGCACACACAATTTTAAAAAACAAACAAATAAAACAAAAAACAGAAAAATTTCATATGAGGTTGACTCTCAGACTTGACCCAACGGTTGTGGAAGGAGGTGTCTTTGGCACTATCAGAGTGGATGCATGGGGACAGTCTTATGAACACCACAGACCTCTTCCAAATGACTGTGGCCTTGTCTGTCACAACTGTCATTTCCATTGTCTGTCTTTGTCATTTCCAATAATTACATCTCCATATCATTCCACCCCTAAGTAGGCAGTCTTCCTGTTTCTGCAGCTGGGAAAACTGAGGCTCTGGAAGCAAGGCTTGTTCATGCATCAGGCGTCTGGAGGTAGCCTATTCCCCAGTGGCCTCCCAGTCTCCTCCCAGACCAGTCATAACTGCTGCATGGACTTGCCCAATCCCAGGAGGCCTGGTCCCTTGAACTGCAACCAAGGTTGAATGTCATCAGGATTGTAAAGACATAAGAGAGGAAGAATGCCATCTCTTGTGGCTTCATAAGGCAGAGCTGAACATCTGGGCTCTCAAAGCACAGACCAAGCAAGAATTCCTTAGTCTCTGAAACCGAAGACCACAAAATGCTCCAGAGTCCTGGGAGAATACCCTCCGTCCAAGCTAGAAGTAACAAGCACTATACATTCTCCTACTTGCTCAGCAAGCCCTTTCACGTAGCAGTCCTCCCTGAGTCAGCTGTGGGAAGATAGTGGTCACCAGGTCTCCCCTGCTTCTGCTACAGATGAGGATGAAGTCCAGCAGCCATAGGAATAGGACATGGGCATCACAATGGTTTAAGGGGAAGGTGAATGATAGACTCAGGTCTTCTGGATACAGCTCCTGTCTGCCTTGGAGACTATGAGCTCTGGAATATCATGGACTGTGTTTGTCTGAGTCACTGTGCTGACTGGAAGGAACAGGGTCTGATGGCTGGAGAGGAGATAGAGAATATGGCGGATTCCAGAAGCCAAGAAGCCCCAGGTCATGTAAGTTACTAAAGCTGATGGATGGATGAATGGATGGACGGATGGATGGATATGGATGGATGGATGGATATGGATGGATGGATATGGATGGATGGGTAGATGAATGATCAATGGACAAGCGGAAGAATAAATAAGTTCATGATTGAGTGAACCATATAAAAGAAGTTAGATGAAGGCATGGATGAATAGGTGGATGAAAGGATGAACAAATAGGTACGTGGGTGGGTGGGTTAATGAGCGATGGCTGTATCAATGGTAGATAGATGATGGAGAGATAGGTAGATAAATGCGTGGGAGGGTGAATGGGTAGATAGATCTATGGATGAGTGGGCAGATGGATTGGTGTGTATATGGGTGGATAGATGGGTAATGGATGAATGTCTGGATTAATGGACAGATGGCTGCAGAGATGGATTGGTAGTTGATGGCTGGCTAGAATGACAGATGGATGAGTAGGTGGGTACGAGGATGATGTGATAGCAGAGAATAGAATAAGCACTCGGGACATTTTAGGCATGGATTTGGGCTATATGAGATGATTCTGGGAAAGAAGCTGAGGACCTCATGGACATAATTTTGCCATGCATAGCTTATGCCTTCCACCAGTGGAGCCAAGCTAGGACATGGGCTTGGATCTTCGTTTTCCCCTCTCTGCTCCAGCCTCGTTTTCCCAGTCAGGAACATGAATTCTTGCAGGGTGAGATGGGTTTCCGAGGAAAATGGACAGAGGCTTCTACAGTTTTCTCCTCCCTCCGTTCCCAGGCTCAGTTCTAGACCCTGCCACATGACTCCCATTCCCACTCCCCAAATGTCAGGGCATAAAATAGACAGGACAGAGGTCGCCGGGCCTCCCGTGACCCTGTAGGTGAGAGATGGAGGCCAGAAGTGGCAGGGGCATAAGAGCTCCTCTCAGGTTCTGCCGTGAAGAAGATGGATCAGGGCTGCCAGAGGGCCCCTGGCAGGCACCAGGCTGAGTCACAGTGAGTCACTGTTGTCACTTCCTACCACACATTCCTTCACTCATAGTGTCCATCCGCTGTGACCACATCCTTAGAATAGTGTTGGGCAGTTGTAAGTGTGTGGGGTACACAGTCTGCCTACGCCAGGGATCTGGTGTAGGCAGATAGCTAGACCGCATGGCCTCCTGGGATGGAGAGCCTTTTTCTGTCTGGCAGATCTATGACCAGCTGGGCCATGCATCCCTGGATGAATGGGTGAGATCTCTTCCTCCACCAGGCCTCAGGTGAGACTTGGGGTACACTGTCTCCCCAGCCCACTGGATCAAAAAGAAAAATGACTCATTACATCCCTCTAACTTTTTTTTTAAATATTTATTTATTTATTATGTATACAATATTCTGTCTGTGTGTATGCCTGAAGGCCAGAAGAGGGCGCCAGACCTCTTTACAGATGGTTGTGAGCCACCATGTGGTTGCTGGGAATTGAACTCAGGACCCTTGGAAGAGCAGGCAATGCTCTTAACCACTGAGCCATCTCTCCAGCCCACATCCCTCTAACTTTGTCCCCAGAATTTCCTTGGCCCTGTCATGGAGGACTAAGCCATCTTAAGGGAGGGCATTCTGGCTCACTCCTTGCCTAGGCTGCCTCCTTGGGATTCATTTGATATAGCCACATCTCTCCTAGCTCTAGGTTCTAGGTCACCATGCCCTTCTCTGTATGCTACATGACACCTGGGTTCCTTTGTCCCTCCCAGCAGGGCCCATGGGTTCTCTTCATCTCCTTATCTAGCAAGGTTTCCCCTAGGACTGATGTCAGATGGCACAGGAAAACAGTCCTTGTGAAACCAGCAGCTTGCCATGTCTGATGAGCCTAGGTGATATCCAGAAGTAGACGTCACCTCCTTGTCCCAATCTCCCCTTTCTCGGTCCTCTTGTTCTCCGGCTGCCGTCACCGCAGCTTCTCTGCTGGCGCTCAAACTGGGGGGCTGTTTCCCAGCCCACATCTTTTGCATGTGCTGTAGACACAACTGTAGTTTCCTCTGAGGCTCTCTCAGGTGCACTCAGGGATCATCTGCTGCGGGTGTCCCCGCCCTGCCTGATGTTCTGTAGCAGTGCTGCCTGACATGCTGCTGACTGTTGCATATGTCCACCAGCCACCTGCTATGACTATGGGGACATTGGTCTCTGCTCACCTGTGACCACCCCTGGCCTGCCCTAGGAAGTCAACAGATACATGCTGAACCAAGGCATGTATCTAACTGTGGAATGTCTCCCATGGGTTAGAGTGTCAACCACATTCTGCTTGTGTGATTTCCCTAGAGCTGAGACCAGGCTCTTTGTGATGGCAAGATTTAGGCAGTGACCAAGGTCCCTGCCTCCAGCTGTAGGGTGGGAGATGGAAGACGATCATAACACTCAGACATCCTGTGCACGTGGACAGCAGTGGGGTGCAGGGTGGGGCACGGAGAGTCTGTGGGACATGGAGGCATGCTGGGGATCTCACAAGCCTTTGGTCCAGCATAAAGACCATTAGGAAGCCAGTAGGAGCAGGAAGCGTCCTTTTTGAGAGAAATCTCTTTTCTTGCGAAAGGAGATTCAGGGATGGAGCAGAACTTGGAGGTGCAACATGGGCCTGAGGTCCAGGGCAGACTCCAGTCACTGAGCTTGGTGACCAGGTCCTCCTAGATCCTTGGAAGCTGCAACTGAGGAAACTCTGAGAGGAGGTGCTGAAGAGGTGGACTGTTGGGGTCACTAACGAGTTGCTTGGGGCACTGCAGGAGTCAGCCAGGAGCATGAACTGCTGGCAGTGGCTCTTGTTTGTTTGTTTGCTTGAGGTGAGTTTCTCTGTGTAACAGTCCTGGATGTCCTGGAACTCACTCTGTAGACCAGGTTGGCCTCAAACTCACAGGGATCTGTCTACCTCTGACTCCCAAGTGCTGGGATTAAAGGTGTGTGCCATGACTGCCAGGCACAATTTTTTAAAAATTTTTTATATACATTGGTGTTTTACCTGCATGTATACCTGGATGAGGGTGTTGGGTCCCCTGGAACTGGAGTTATAAACAGCTGTTTGCCGTCATGTGCATGCTGGGAATTGTACCTGAGTCCTCTGGGAAAACAGTGTTCTTAACCGCTGAGCCGCCTCTCTAGCATGGGAGTGACTCCTGATTCAAGGCAAATCTTGACTGCAGAAGATCTGGGGGCTCCATGTGCATACAATTACTACACAGGAAAGACGGGGACCCTCCAGAAGGGTGTCTAGAGCAGCAAGAGTTGGTGGTAGGTTTTCTACCTGTAACACTTGCTGTCACTGGGGAGGGAGGGCTGCCGGTGCCTTCTACTATAAGCAACCAGCGGAGGACAGGGTGTCCCGAGGGTTCTCTCTTTGATGTGCCTGATTTCACAGTGTTGGTGACAGAGGCAGGCCAGCCATTATTTTTCACTAGAAAAGAATGTATCGATTTTGGATTTCTACCCATGAGTCAAGAGGAAGCCAGCTAATACAGTTTGGGCTGCAAAGAACATTCCTTACCAACTCCAGTCTGCTTTGGATCCTCCTGGAAAACCACAAGGGCTTGGGAGGAGCCTGGGGCTGGGCATGGGCAGCAGGGACCTAGGGCCTCGTCCCAGCTCTGCCAGAAGCTCTGTGTGCTCCTGTGTGTTGATGTGGGCGGAAACAGCTGAGTCTCCCAGATTTCGTTTGTCCTCTGTCCCCAAATGCCTGCTCAGCCACTATACAGGATTTTTGTTTATTTCTTTTGTTTTGTTTTTTGTTGTTATTGCTGTTGTTTTTCAAGACAGGGTTTCTCTGTGTAGCTCTAGTTGTCCTGAAACTTGCTCTGTAGACCAGGCTGGCCTCAGACTCAGATATCTGCTTGCCTCTGCCTCCCAAGTGCTGAGATTAAAGGCATGTGCCAGCACCGTCATGCCACCCTGTAGTTCTTGAATTTCCTAACTCCACATCCCCAACAAAACCAGTAAAGTTCAGGAGCATCTTGGACTAGCACCAAACTTGGGATGAAGGAGACCTAGTCACATGAGCTGACATCTGATGGTCTCCAGCCGTGTCCCAGGCCTTGGGTTACAATGGCTGCAAACTAAGTCATCTTCTGTCCCTGTGGACCATCCGTGAGGTCTATTGATGTGGAGGCTTGGTGACTCATTTGAATGCACACATCCAGGAAGGCACAGGCAGACCCCAGGCGTGAGTAAGGCTGAGAGTCCTAGCTGGTGAGGGAGTGGGTGAGTAGAGGGTCTACAGAGCCCCATCCCCACCCCAGGCTGCAGCTATGTTGCCCAAAGAGGGTCTCTCCTGGCCTGCAGCGCTCCTCTCCTTTGTCACTCCCAGGATTAAGACTTCACGTCCCCAGCCTCTTTGCCACTCATTAGGGACTCTTGTGGCATCCCTGCCTCTGGTCTGTCTCATGTTCTGAACAGTTCTGGGTGCTACACATCCATTTTACAGTAGGGCACACAAAGCACAAAGGTCATAAAATCTGGTTGCTGTCTTAAGGGCATGGTCACCCGTGACTGAAGCTACCTACGCCTGTCTCGTCCCAAAGCCCACCCAGCCACCACAGAAAGGACAGATGGGGTGGTCCTGGCCTCTGCAGGGCTTTTTCATGGCTCATACCATTCACATCCCATAATCCTCTGGGAAGCTTAATGAGCTGCTACTTCAATCAATCAAAAAGTGAAACTCAATCAAATAAGCCACCCAGGGAGATGTCATTGCTCTGCAATATGGGGGACCTGGTGGTCAGCTCTGCGCTCTGCATTGTCCTAAGCAGAGAAAGCAGGAGCTGGGAGACCTTGGGCTTTGGTGCAGGGAGTCTTGGGAAAAAATCTGTAAGTCCTGACTGCCTTCTGTGAGCCAGACACCCCTGTGTCACTGGAGAATCTTCTCTTCCCATTCTTCAGGACTTGAAGACCATGGTACACCTGTCACCCACTGGTCAGGGAGTCAAGATTCTCCTAGCATGGGATCCTGGAGCGCTTTGGAAAAGTCAGGGCGGTCTGCATGTCTAGCCTGGCCCATGTGGGGAAACTGGTTCCCACCTCGAAGCATCCTCCTTCCTTCTCTGTGTAGGGTGAATTACTGAATGAGTAATTCAAAGCCAACTGTCAATGGCAAGAAGTGGGAGGAAGGAAAAGGGCAATTAGGAGCTTTAAGTCATTTCCACGGTGTGCTTTAAGCTCCCTATAAACAGGCAGGGGAGACAGCCTGGCTTCTACCTGACTGGGATCCCATTGGCCTGCTGGGCTTCTCCTGTAGCCAGCAGGTTCCTGATGCAGCCAGGCCAGGTAGGGAGGCCCCAGCACACCAGCCTGGAACCTCAGAGCTGTCTGCCAGGGGCCAGGGAGGCCCCATACCTCAGAGACGTCGCTTCCAGCGGAATGAGCGGCATTACAGAAAGGAAACATTAACATCATAATTACAATTCTGCTTATTTAATTAAGTTATTAAATAGGCCTAGCCTGGGCAGGACAGAAAAACAACCTATAGTTTCATTCTAATCGCTCCTCCCAGGATGGAATTAGAGCCTTCGAGAAAGGACTGGAGCCAGAAGCCAGGAGCAATGCCAGGCCTGGGGTCCGGATGGGGTGCCAGGCTGGGTTGTGGGAATGCAGCCTCTGGGAAGGTGGCTTGGGACTGACTGTGTCTCTGAGCCTGGCATGCCACAGGTGCTTGAGTAGTAGTTGGGGGATGGTTGACTAGGGGATGTGGAAGGCGACAGAGGCAGATTGTGACCCTCAGCAGCCTCTTCCTGAGACTGGCTTATGCCTGGCCTCTCACGTAGTAGACAGTGGCCTTCATCCCCGCGTATGCTCTGACCTTTCTGCCTGTCTTTGTCTCAGTCACTGATGGCTGTCACCCGGACCAGCAGATCTCACTTGTCCCCAGTCCCCAACAAGGCTGCTGACAATGTGCCTCCCACAGGGATGGACTTCCCAAAGGATGAGGAGGGCATCAGGGTCTCGCTCTGCGTCTGAGGCCTGAAGGCCAGGCTTGGGCAAACCTTTGCTGAGGGACTCAGGAGGGCGCTGGTCCCAGCAGCCTCTAGATCCGGCTGCATGTCCTGAGCTGACAGCTGCCTGCAGGCTCTGTGCACAAGGTCTCGTCAGACAGGAAGTGCCTCGTTCCAGCTGGCATGCCCTCATAGAACAGTCCAAGCTTTGTAAGGGTGGACAGCTGTGGCAGTGGGAGGAAGGCCAGTGGCATCTGCTAGCGGGTGGAGGAGTGAGGGTCCTCCCAGAAAGTAGAGCCCCTCAATCTGGTGAGGTCTGAGGATTGCCTGGGGGTGGGCCGTGGAGGAGAGAGGACTGTACACGGGGAAGGGTGAGAGGTTGGACCTCCAGTGTCTTAGCTCCCCCACACACCAAAAGAACACTTTCACCTACTGAGTCAGTCACAAAAGCCACCACCCCAACATGAGGCATGAGTGTGACAGCTCACCCATTTGTCACCCAGTCACCCATTCATCAGCTATATACTCAGCTGTCATCTACCATCTATCCCTCCACCCATCCATTTATCATCTATCCATTCATATATCCATTGTCTATATCCATCCATCCATCTATCCCTCCACCCATCCATTTATCATCTATCCATTCATACATCCATTGTCTATATCCACCATCCATCCATCCATCTATTTATCATCTATCCATTCATACATCCATTATCTATATCCGTCCATCCATCCATTTATCATCTATCCATTCATACATCCATTATCTATATCCATCCATGCATGCATCCATCCATCCATCCATGCATCCATCTATCCATCCATTCATCCATCCATCTACCCATCCATCCAACATTTGTACAAGGATTGTATCAGGTCACCTCCTCTGATGGGCTTGAGATAATCAAAAATCTTCAAACTGTCCTTGTCCCACTGTGGCACTCCCAGTGTGTATGTGTTTAAAGGAGAGCAGCTGACAGAAGATAGATCTCCATGATGCTTCAATGAAGGCTGGAAACTGGGAAGATGTGGGCCAACTGTTGTGGAGCCCAGTGATTCATCCGAGGTCTCTGGCTATCATTTTAAAAGCAGTGGTGAAGTAGATAAGTTACGAACTGTTGTAATATTGGATAAGGTAATGTCAGAGGGCATTCAGCACCAGTCTTGCTTTGGCTGTTACCCTTATTAACTGTCTGGGATGAGAGTGGGTAGTTTAGAGATGCCTTCTCAACATGGGGCAAATGAGACTAGACCTTGGGTGTGAGTAGGTGTTCACTGGGTCCTGACCATGAGTTTTCCTTCTAACAGCCCCCACTCATACTGAACTCACTTCCATCTCTACAGCAGACTTCTCAGGCCATGCCTCCTCCATCTCCTTGGAGACCAGCCCTACCCTCCCTCCTCCAGGAGGACTCTTTCCTACCCCCAGCTCCACCTGACTCTGTTTCTTGCCTTAGCATACAGATCAGACCCCACCTGGGGCCCTCGTGACCCCATCATGAACTTTATAACATCAGCTACTTTTCAGGGTGGTACATAATCTTTTCTAATCTCTCAGTGGCCTAAGAATGTGTGGACCTATCTAAGAGCAAAGACAGCCTCTTAGGAATGGTTTGGTCTTCCCATGAGGGTGGTGTACTTCCTGCCTGGAGGAGTTCATGGTATGGAGAAAAGATACAAAGGAGGTCAAGGCTGGGGTCAGATGGATGTGTGCGTGAATGGAAAGATGGATGAGTGGATGGGTAGGCATTTGTTGCATGAATGGATGGGTCAGGAGGCAGATTGGTTGTTGGGCAGACGAATGAATGAATGAATGAATGAGTGAGTGAATGGATGGATGGGAAGATGGGAGATTGGTGGATGGGAAGATGGGAGATTGGTGAATGGGAAGATGGGATATTTGTGGATGGGAAGATGGGAGATTGGTGGATGAGAAGATGCTAGTTGGACAGGTAAATGGATGGAAGGAAGTATAAGGGAGTGGCTGGGTAGGTGAGTGTTGGTTGGATAGAGAGAAAGATGGCCAGGCGTGGGTTGAATGGAAGCATAGATGGTGGATGCACACAGAGATGGGGGCGGGTGTGTGTAGATGTGTGACACTACACAGTTAGATGGGTCAGAGAGAGGGTGGGTGCAGAGCAGGGATGGACACAAAGATGACTACTAGATGGATGGGCAGAGGATGAAAACCAAAAAGTCAGATGGCTGCATGACTGATGGGTGATAGATGGACGGCAGAATGATCATTATGTAGTTAATGGTCATTAACTAGAATGTTAAGAAAGAGAATCAGAATTTGGAGTTGGGAGACTGATCAGATCCACCCAAATGAAGTCACCAATCAGTGTCTTCCAGCATGTCTCTGTAGGAACTTGTGTAAGGGACTGGGGCTGCCCCCAGGAGCAGGGGATGGGAGCAAGGCACAGTCTGGCACAGCTTTTGGAGTGTAGTTGAGAAGTTAAAATGTGGATATAAATGCAACAGTGCATTCAAAATGACCACGGCTTGAAGGTGTGATAGAATGGCCAGTCTGGGATGCTTCAGATTGAGGACTGTGTAGGGGTGCCTGAGCTGGGGCTGCTGTAGTTCCCCTCAGACCTGAACGAGAAGCGATCAGCTGTGTGAAAGTCTGGGGAACACTTAAGAACAACAGACATGAAGGTCCTGAGGCAGGAATGGAGTTGGGCTCACTCATTAATAAAAGGCCCATTGCATGTTAGACAGGATCAGAAAAGGAAGCTGAAATCTGAGAAGAGAACAGGATACGGGACAGGGTCAGTCACTCTGGGCTTTGCAGGCCATGTCTTCCTGTGAGGCAGAGAGTGCAGGCTGGCTTGTGACTTGGCTGTGGTGGGGTCAGGGAAGAAGGGTGACTTCCTGGTGTTTGAGCAGCTGGAAGCCAGGCTCAGTAGCCATCTGTGGAGCTGGAAGAGACTGTTGGGTAAGCAGGTAAACCCAGAGCCTAGAGGGAAGCACAAAGCAGGCTGTGGTTCAGTGCCCCGGGCTGGGACCCCAGCTCTTCCATCACCTGGATTGTCCTGGTCCATCTCTTGACTTCTTGGATCGCTGCACCTTCTCCAGTGGAATGGAGTTTTGGGTGCTGGGAATGTTCTGCTGCACCCTCCTTCGGCTGCATGTGTAGCTGCCAACTGTACCTCTGTAACTAATTGCCTGTCGGAAAGAAAGGCTGCGGCTGGTTGTGCTGTTGCGGCGCTCACAGTGTTGTTGATGCTGTGAATCTTGGGGCTATGTTTTTAATGGTGAGAGCGATAGGAAGGTGCGAGTTGTGGCAGTGATGGAAGGTGGTGACAATGTGGTGAGATGGGATATTAGTGGCGGATATGACATAGGAAGTGGGGGGGTGAAGAGTCAATGGTGATGATGCTGGTGATGGCAACGGTGGTGGTGATGGTGAGGGTAATGATGGTGGTGCTGATGGTGGTAGTAATGATAGTGATGGTGGAGGTGTGACGGCTATGGTGATGGTGGTGATGGTGATGCTGGTGATGCTGGTGATGGTGGTGGTGATGGTAAGGGTAATGATGGTGGTGATAGATGGTGGAGGTGTGACGGTAATGGTGATGATGGTGATGGTAATGGTGGTGGTGGAGATGCTGGTAATGGCCATGGTGGTGGCAGTGCTAGTGGTGGTAGTGGCAGTAGCAGGTTCCCCTAATGGAGGCAGAGATGCATCTTGTACCTGATCTGAGAGTGAAGTAGTAAACGGGAGCTTGAAGCAGGGCTCTGAACCGTGGTCCCGTTTGCTCCACCTGGGAGACTTGCTCTTTCTGGACTGCATCTCCTCATCACTGCGGGATATGGTGTTGTCTTCCTTCTGAACAAGCTGGGGATCACGGTGAGATCTGGGCTAGCTAGAAGATCTCTGGGCGCTTCCCCAGCCACTGCTGTAGATTGTGGCATCTGTGGTCTTTGGGGGCACTGGCTATGACCACCCCCAATGGCAGCATCTTTTACTTGGAAGAACCGTGTGCCTTTTCTGGTCCCCCTAGAGCGGTTGGGAGGGGCTGGCTGTCTGAAGACCCTTCTGCTCTGACCACTGACACAGGGGAGGCATGTGACGTGGACTGGGCCAAGGAGCTCTCCCTGTGACTTTTCTACCCAGCCAGCAGGGAGTGCTGTCACTTGGATCAAGAGTCAAGGGTGCTCACTGTGACCTATCTTACCCAGGGATGGGTGCCTGTCTGTGCCTCATGACACCAGGAGCAGCAGAGACACAGCAACTGAGGGAAGACATGGAGAGGGAAAGAAACTGGATGAAGACAGCCAGACAGCCAGGATCTGTGGCTTTGTTATAGCGCCTGGATCCAGCTGTGCCTGAAGACAACATGATTTATCACCCTGAAGCTCTGAGTTCCACAAGCCACATAAGAACCTCTGGGAGCGAGCTCGACCCACGTGCTTGCGCACTAGACTTCTCTCCGTCAGTTCCCAATAAACTCCTCCAGCTCCTAAGACCACAGAACCTCCTCAAGAAAGCAAAACTTACCGCAGGGCTGACTTCCCAGTTTGAGGACAAAAGATGCTTGTCCAGCCAGACCCAAATCTGGCTCCTTGGCCTCCTCTTTGCCAGGAACAGACTGGGACTGACCCAGTTCCAGGCCCCTTACCGTGGCCCAGGAGCCCCCGATGGGACTCAGTGGGAAGCAGTGCTGCTCAGGCAGCTTCTGCTCATTTCACAAAGTCTCATCCAAACAATTCTGCAGGAGGGCAGAAGAGGGAGAAAGATGTCTCCTGACGGTCACCCTCGCCTCAGAGAGAACCCGAGAGACCCAGCGGGCCCACTCCCCACACTCCCTGAGGTATGTGCCTTCTGTTTCTCACCACTGAAAGGATAGCTTGGCCTTGATGGCCACTAAAATGTTCCAGAACCTTCCTGGATGATGAGTGCAATGGCTGCTTCCATGTTGCCCATAGCTTTATGTGCCCCAAGCTGTTCGAGCCTGCTTCCTGACCCTTCATGACAGATAACTCTGTTGGGGCTTTTCCTTGGAGGATGAACGAATGCCTACCCACTGAAGATGCCACCCCAAAGAGAGACCCTGGTAGTGATCCCACAGAATCTTGCGTGGCGAGCCAGTGAGTTTACTGGGGTTCCTAATAGGAGTATCATCCTCAGCTGCATCACTAAAATCCCACCCCAGCAAGGATAATGACCTCCCAGAAGCTGCACAGATGGACTCCCCCTTCTAGTAACTGTCCACCTACCATATGATCCAACCCCTCCCTGGGCCGCATGCCTCTAGGTGGTTCCCAGGTGAGGCTCCTTGGACCTCTCCCCACTACTTCTGTCAGGAGTGTTAGCAGCACACGGCTGCCACCACACAGGGCTTCTTAAGCCCTTTCTACTCGTGACTCCTCTGGGCCAGACTCTTTTTTTTTTTTTTGCCTTTCAAGTATCATCTAGGTGTATAAATAAAATATGTTATTAATAAATAAGAAATTTAGGACCAGAGAGCTGAGTCAGCAGTACAGGGTACATACTTCTTTCTCATCAGAGGCCCTGAGTTTGAATCCTAGCACCACACCAGGTCAGACATCTCATATTTGTGGCTGCAGGGTGTCCACTGCCCTCTTCTGGCCTCTGAGGGCACTGCACTCATCTGCACATACACCTATCCAGGCATACACATATATACACAAATAGAAATAAGATAATTTTGTTGTTGTTGTTTTGACTTTTCAAGACAAGGTTTCTCTAAGTGGCCTTGGCTGTCCTAGAACTTGTTCTGTAGACCAGGATGGCCTTAAACTCAGAGAGTGGCCTGCCTCTGCCTCCTGAGTTCTGGGATTAAAGGCATGCATCACCACTGCCCAGCAAAAGAAATGTATCTTAAAATCAATTATTCGGCATACATATCATTTAACTTTCTATTAGAGATGAAAGATGCTTTGCATATTGATTAAAGGGATATGCTTGTCTAACATGACACAGTTCAAAGATAAACTAGTTTGATAAACTCTCATGCTGAGTGGTAACCTTAGGAAAATATTAATTAAACCATAATGTTTCTCTTAGAGCAGAAAACTTCATATATACAGTAAAAACATACATTTTTATGTTCAAGACAGGCAAATCTTGATTCTGAGTCTTGGGAAGCATGCACTGGTGATTCGTGGCATGATGCACCCATTGGTTATTCGTGGCACGATGCACCCATGGGTGGTCTGTGGCATGATACATCTGTTGGTGATTCATGTTATGAGGTCATATGCAGTGCAGGCAGAGCATGCTGTTTGTTCAGATCTGAGCAGTGAGATGCAAGAGAGGTGAACCCTGCCAGAACCACCTCAGATTTGCAACACATTAGAATTTGAGGTAACTCTGGCCATCAAGCATGCAGCACCCCTTTACTGTTGCTTGGTGTGGTACTAGCTGTTGCTGAGTTGCTTTACTTACTTCTGTCACCATGACTACGAAGCCAAGGTTATATCTGCTCCATGATGGCAGTGAGGTGGTCATGTTGTACCCAGAGGAAGAGACTCGGCTGTCTTTATTTCTGATGTTGTATACAGGTGACCTTCGGCGGCTCACAATCACCTGCAATTCCTGCTCCAGAGGCCCCGATGCCCTCTTCTGGACTCTGAACATACCTACACACATGTGCACGTGCACACACTCATAAATAAAAATAATTTTTGAAAAAGAAGAGGAAATAGAGAGGGAAGGAAGTGGTGGAAAGGCAGTGGCTTTGTTAAGGTGAACTATGTGGCTTGCCAGGGACTTTCCTGGTTGGTTTTGACACCGAAAGTCCCCATGGTGGGAACTGCTGCTTGGGAAAACCAGGACAGCGGGTCACCCACTGCCCTGCCTTCCGGGGCATATACCCCAAGGGCTGTGTCACCCCTGGTACATCCTGTGCCTGCTTCTAGGACATTGGATTCCAGGCCGCCTCCCACATTGGCTTCTGGGAAAGTGCCTGCTGAGCAGCCGCCAGTCCGATGCCCGCAGGCTTGACCTGTGGCTCCCATGGGTTGGCAGCACACTCTGGTCTCAGGTCCCCCATGTCCTGGAAAGAAGGGTAACCAGGGCCCATTCCCACGAGCCAGCTCTGCTGTGCCCAGCCTTCCCACCTCTTCCTGGTCTTTGCTGTAAAGGAAGAAACTGAGGCACAGAGGAGAGAGTGACAGGCCCAACATGTGGCTCTGAGTGGCTAATTGGGCTTGGAATCCCTGTTATCCTCATCCACATGGGCCTCTCTCTCCATGCTGTACATGGGGATAACACTGGGCTATCTTAGGACAAAATTCCGGCTGCTGCGCTGCTGGCTTCTTAGACTTTGTGTAGCTCCAACCTGTGGTTATAGAACCTTTGACTCCTTTAAAAAAATCAAGGCATCTGAGTCCTCACCCAATCTCCTGGTTTGAACAGAGGAGGCCTATCTGGTTCAGGGAACAGGTGTGGCCAGTCCAGGCTGCACGGGGGTAGACACTCTCCATGGTCTCTTTCTGCCCTTCATCTCTGCTTGTCCCTGTGGCTTCAAGATAGAAAGCTGGAAGCTGCCCTCCTGGAAGAAGAGGCATGTCTCATGCAAAAGACCCACAAGGCACCCGTGTGAATGCACAGCTAGCGACTGAGCATGTCTCTTGTGACTATGTGAATGCCACAGCTAGCTACTGTGACAAGGACATCTGTGTTTTATCAAGATCATCTGTAGCCAGGCCTCTTTTGAAGAGAAAGCTTTTGTGCCTTTGCTGTTTTTTATTTACTCTTCTTTACTTGTTTTGTTTTTCATGTGTGTGGACATGCGTGTATGAGTGCATGCATATTTGCATGCACATGGGCATACATGTGGAAGCCTGAGGATGACGTAATGAGTTGTTCCCCATTGTTTTTCCACCCCGTCACAGAGGCATTCGCTTCTGACCATACATTTCTTCCTGGGGATCTGAACTCTGGTCTTCACGTTGCAGGCCAAGTGCTTGACTATTGAACAATCTTGCCAATCCTCCTTTTAATTTTCAAATGGCTTTGTTGGGTGAAATTGGCACAGCCAAGTCACAGGCTTCCCTAACCTGCGCTGTCCCCTGGGCCAAGAGGCTGTGCCTGGAAGAGCCCAGAAGCCCGCTTTGAAGGAGACGCAGCAGACCGACCTGACACCCAGGCCATGTAACACACAACCTTTCCTTTTTACAACAGGGAATGTTTCTGTCTAGGAAGTAGGGTGCATCGGACCCAGCCAGCGTGTTAATCACTGCACAGAGCCCCAAGACTGCGGCTGCTGCCGTGCTATCTCTCAATTGTTTAGTTATTCACAAAGAGAAGTCACATTTTATGATGTGGAGAGAGAACATTTTTTAAGAGTCTGTGCACAAGTTCTTGGGTCCTTGGAACTGGGCCTGAGGGGGGAATGGAAGCTCTTGGGCTCTTCTGCAGGCCCCAATTCCCACCTGTCATGGCTGATCTGTACCTCAAGGCTGGACACTGTCCACACTTCTCAGCAGCCTGTGTCTTGGTCATCATACCCCTGTGTCACGGAGGGAAACTGATTCTCTAGGGGCCAAGTGTCCTGTCCTAGGGCCACCCCAAGGCCTAAGGTGCCAGGAATCCCCAACTCTTTCACTGTTGTGACCTCTTGTTCCGTCCACAGGAAGCACTGGGCACCAGAGTTGGTGGGCACCTGCCACATGGCAGCCAGGTAGGCCCTGCCATCTTTGGAGACTTCTGCTTTGGTTTGCCTCCTGGAAAATTCCGAAGTGCCCCTCTAGTGTGTGGGTTACCTTGGTACCCAGTAGTGATCCCAGACTGTGTGGATAGGGAACCCCAAGTCAGGATCAGAGCTCATACCTCCTGCCTCGTCCCTCTTCCTCACCTCCCAGGCAACCTTCTAATACATAAGGTTTACTCAAGGGTGACTCCCCAAGTGCATATCTGTGTCCGGACCTCAGAACCTATAGATGGAACCTTAAGTGGAAAATTACCTTTTTATAGACATGGGAGGTGAAGGGCCTTCAGGTAAGGACACTCTGAATTCACCAAAAGGCTCCAATGCCTCTAGAAACTGCCTTTATGGGAGGAGCAAGGGGTTCATTCACGGTAGAAGGGAGGTGATGTGGGGCAGGGTCTGGGGTGACACAGACACAAATACAGGGCTGTCTGGAGCCGCTAAGAGCCTGAAGAGGCAGCAGGATTACCTTGGAGCCTCCGCTGGAATAGGCACACTTACACCATGACTTTGGCTTTGGGCCCAAAACCTCGAATGGCCACGTCTTTTGTCCTAAGTCACCCAGTCTGTGATCATCCGAGGCCACAGGAATGTAACTCAAAGTCCTTCAGTACTGTGAGGGCTAGCAGGGTCTCCAGGCACTGGTCTAAGAGAACCACCGCTGCCACCTGCATTGCGCGCGCATGCACACACACACACACACACACACACACAATGGCTCAGTTGGTTGCTCTGCTGTGTCTCTCAGGGTACCAGTGTGCTTGGATCAGAGCCAATGGGGCACTTAGAATAATGTCCCCTGGGAGCCTGTCTGCATGTAGCAGCCCCTGCCAGGACCGCGAGGGTCTCTTCACTCCAGACCTGGCACTGTGAGATCTTTGTGCTCGTGCTTTCTATGTGATACAACACTATGGGGAAGGGCAGACACAAGGTGAGGTCCTGGCCATTTTCCTGCGTCCCTTCACGGTGGCTCTACCCTGAAGCCCCACACTCCATACTGGCCCCCAAAGCTGTAAGTCACATGTGTTTACTGTTTGGAGTGGGGCTCACACCCAGGAACGTCTGGCCACCTTCAACGCTCCAGGGCCCTGGCTACTGAGGAGGGCATGGCTTTGCTTGCTCCAGGCAAGCTCCTCGGAAATCCATGGCATCCACCCTCTCCTGTCCTGTCTCACAGCAGAGGCAAAGGAAGAGAAGGCACTGTGCTACGGTGACATGGCAGGCCAGAAGCCACGTGTCTTGCTTCCCTGAGCCCATCACTCAGGATTCAGCACAGGGCTGCCAGTCCCTTTCAGCATTCTCACCCACTGGAGGGGCTGGGCTGGGACAGATGCCCTGAGGTCTTGGGAGGGCTCAGGAAGTGCCGATGCACATCTCCAAGACCCCAGGAATGCGGCCCGCTGCCAGGCAGAGGCCTCTCGCCAGCCAGCCTTGCTCCACTCCTCGGCGGAGCCTGTGATCTGCTTCCAGCCCAGGAAGGTACAAATAGCAATTTTGGGCTTCCTGAGGGGCCGCTTTAGCCAGACATTTTCAGCTAAAGCTCCCTGGGCTGGTGGCCAAGCACTGCAGTCCGGGTGAAGGGTCCCGGTGCCCTCTGCCACCCAGGAAGGAGCAGAGGCTGGGGAACTCACTCATCTATCCCTGGTCCTTATCTTCATGTGTTTGGAGCATCCCTGGGTCTTACCCACAGCCCTGATCAGCAGGCAGGCTAGGGGCCACCAGGCCTTGTGCCCAAGCTGGCTGCCCAGAATTCCCCTAAGGTCTGGATGGGCTGGGGACCATGGAAGACCTCTGTCTAAAGGGCTCACGGGAGCAGGAAGGAGTCCCAGAAGAGTAAGTGTTGGGACTGAATTGTGACGCTGTCTACATGTAACAATCTTGATCGCAGCGCCTTGGGAGAGACTGTATCTGGACATAGGACAGAGGTGATCAGGATGACATAGGAAGCCAACAGGGCAGGCCTGGATCTAATCTGACTGGAGTCACCATAAGGACGTCAGGACGCAGACGCTCAGAAGATGGCCACGTGAGTGCTCTGAGAGAGGATATCTCCAAGTCAAGGAGAGAGGCCTTAGCACTAGACAGACTGTGACACCGCCATTTTGGACTTCTAGCTTCCAGGATATGGGGGTTGTGGGGTGTCTGCTGTGGAGCTACGCTGGGAACCCCTCTCTTTTTCATTATGGCACAAGAAGGTGCAGGGATAAATGAGATTAGAAGAAATGGAGGAAGCCAGACTTGGAAGGATCCTCTGTGTTCTAAGTCAATGGGTAATGGACAGGTTCATCCAGAGAACAGCAGAGAGAGCTCAGGGGACAAGAGTCACATGGCCAGACACACCAGTTATTGTTATGGGAATTTGATTCATTCTGGCCAATGACATTTGGGGTGACTAGCCCTATGGGCATGGTTTCCTCTGGATACTTGACCCGATAAAACAGAGAAGAGGCCTGGTGGTGGTGGTACATGCCTTTAATCCCAGCACTTAGGAGGCCAGCCAGGTGAGTTCCAGGACAGGCTCCAAAGTTATAGAGAAACCCTGTCTCGAAAAACCAAAATCAAACAAACATGTACACACACAAAACAAATAAAAACAAAGCCGAGGAGGAGGTTGGGGAACAAGCCCTGCAGTCGGTCCTTATCCTCCATGAACAGAACGGCAGGACAACCACAGCTGGATCAGCAGTGCAACCGCAGCTGGAGCAGCAGTTCAACGGCAGCTGGAGCAGCAGCATCGTCTGCCTTGTTCTGTATTTGTCATTCTGTTTTCCATTGTGCTCCTTAGTAAGTTATTGACCAGACTTTGTGGGTTCTCGCTTCTCACTGGGTATGGTGGTGCACGCCGGTGTATATGCTGAAGGAGGAGGAGGCAGGAGCATCATGAGTTAGAGGGTAGCCTTGTCTTGTTCCTGCTTGGACCATGAGGGGGGGGAGGGAGGGGGAGGGAGGGAGCGTTGATGTGAGCTCCCTTCTCAGTTTTATCCACATATCCAGAGACAACCACACCCATAGGGCTAGTCATTCCAAATGTCATTGGTGGAAACAGATCGAATACCCCTAACAGTTTATATTTACCTACTTACCTACAGTGCTGCTATGGAACCCAGTAGGACCTTGCACACAATGGCATTCTACCACTGAACTGAAGTTTCCACACAACCCCTTGTTTTTTTGAGGTAGGATCTTCTGATGTAGCCTGGGCTAGCCTTGAACTTGAAATCCTCCCGGTCTTACAGACCTGCACTACCACACCCAACCTGGACATCCGCTTTAATGTTGACTTCCTTTGTATTGAAAGTATGGCTTTCAGGGAACTCAGCATGGCTGAGTGAATTTTTAATCTGATTTTATTGAGGTGTTATGTTGTAGTGGAATTCTCTCACCTGCTGAGTGCACGGCTCTGTGACTTGGCCAGGTAGGAATGTTGGAGAGCCCCAAGCCCATCCAGGTCATGCTGTCCCTATGCCCCTCCCCAGTGCCGCTTCCAGCAAATTGTCTCGGGCCTCTTTGTTCTGCTTTCTTCTTTCTTTCATACCAGATTGGCCAACATTTCCTGCAGCTTTGTAAAATGGTAAAATACGTTTTCATACACCATATATAGCTTTCAAGAATACCAGTGGAGTAGTGTGTCTGCTCTTTCGGTGAGCAGACGATGCCCCCCATGTGGATAAGGGACCGTGTTTGCTCACCCCGCTGCTGCTTGGCATTTGGGTGGTTTGAGAACATGACCATCGCTTGCAAAGCTACTGTGAACATTTGTGTCCAAATCTCCATGCAACCATTTTCTTTTCTCTGAGTCCCATGGCAGATGTCTCTCTAATCTTCTCTGTGTGTGCAGGGTGGGTGGGGGGTGGGGGTGGGTGTGTGTATGGGTGCACATATGGAGATCAGAGGGCAA
The DNA here is from genome assembly GCF_950005125.1 of Chionomys nivalis. Classification (NCBI taxonomy): domain Eukaryota; kingdom Metazoa; phylum Chordata; class Mammalia; order Rodentia; family Cricetidae; genus Chionomys; species Chionomys nivalis. The sequence goes on from NC_080093.1 coordinate 52,272,645, forward strand.
ACGTGGGTGCTGTTCCTCAAGACACCATCTACCATGCCTTTTTTAAAAGTTTATTTATTTTTATTAAGTGTTTTGACTGCGTGGATGTATGCACCACAGGCATACCTGGAGCCCACGGAGATCAGAAGGGGACATTGGGTCCCCCGGGACTGCAGACACAGGAGTTACAGTCGTGAGGCATTGTGTGGGTGCTAAGAAATAAGCCTGAGTCTTCTGCAAGAGCCGCAAGTGCTCTTCCCCACTGGACCATCTTTCTAAGCCCTCCGCCTTGCTTTTTGAGATGGGGTTCCTCGCTGGCCTGATCTCACTGATTTGGCTGGTCTGGTAGGCCAGCAAGCCCCTGAGCATCCTCTCATCTCTGCCTGCCCAGCACTGGGGTTACAAGGCTGCTGACCTTTACACAAGTTCTTGGGGTGAGGGATGCAGGTCCTCATGTTAGCTCCAGAAACACTTTACCTTCCCAGCCCCGACTTTCTAAGGGACTGCTATCTTTTCTTTTCTTTTTTTTTCAAAGACAGGGTTTCCCTCTATAGCCCTGACTGTCCTGGAACTCTCGCTATAGAGCAGGCTGGCTTCAAGCTCACAGAGTTTCACCTGCCTCTGCCTTCCAAGTGCTGAGATTAAATGCTTGTGCTACCATGCCCTGCTTGGGATTGCTATTTTAAACTTGCTTGTGACCAGGGCAGCTGCATCCCACAGTGGTTCCCATTCATGTCTGTGAGCTGTGATGGGCTGGCGGGGGGGGGGGGGTAAGAGTGGCAGGGCTTTTGTACAACTATGCTAGCCTTCCCTATTTTTATCGGCAGATACTGCACTTATTGAAAGAGCAGCTTCTTTGTGTGTGCTCTGACGCTGAGCCCCTTCACAGAGGCAGGCCATGTGCAGCTGCACCCACCCGCTCTTTGCCCTCTTTCTTTTTCTTTGCTTTTGTTTTTGTCTTGAGATGTCTCATGTAGCCCAGGTTGGCCTCAAAATTGGATCCACGAATCCTCTTGACCCTGGCTCCTGGGCGCTGGGAGGACTGGTGTGACTACTGTGCTCTGCTGGCTCCTGGGTGCTGGGAGGACTGGTGTGACTTCTGTGCTCTGCTGGCTCCTGGGTGCTGGGAGGACTGGTGTGACTTCTGTGCTCTGCTGGCTCCTGGGTGCTGGGAGGACTGGTGTGACTTCTGTGCTATGTTCACCTTCTTGTTTTCTTAGAGTGTTTTCAAAGAGCAGAGGGTTTTGATTTTGGTGAAGATCTATTTTATTTTTCATGATTTTTGGTTTTTCTTTCTTTTCCCTTTTTTATGTTTAGAAAATTTTAGCTTTGTACAGGGGCAGAGATGGTTACTTCTCCCACCAAGAGTTGGCCCCATTTGTTGGGGGGAGCTGCGGGCTGTGTTCCTGCCGCCCCAGCTCCTGGTCGCCTAGCTAGCTTATGCCCCAAAATAACAACACACAAACTGTATTCTTTTAAACACTGCTTGGCCCATTAGCTCTAGCCCTTACTGGCTAATTCTCCTATCCCGATCAACCCATCTCTAATAATCTGTGTAGCATCAGTCTTACCGGGAAAGATTCAGCATGTCTGACCTGGCGGCTTGCTTCATTGCGTCTGCTCTGGAGAGGAGCAGTATCGCGTCTGCCCCAGAGAGGAGAGGAAATGGCATCTGAGCTCACTTCCTCTTCCTCCCCGCATTCTGTTCTGTTTACTCCACCCACCTATGTTCTAACCTATGAGGACCAAGCAATTTCTTTATTATTTAACCAATGACCTTCCTCCATCATTTCTCCTTTTTCTGTTTAGACAAAAAAGGAAGGCTTTAACTTTAACATAGCAAAATTACATATAGCAAAACAGTTATCAAGTAAGAATTACAGTTACAATATTTACATCTATTTTATCTTTATCATAACTAAGGAAAACTATATCTATCTATTCTTCAACTCCATCAAAGACTCCAGAAGGATATAATATTACCTAAGTAAATGAGAAGTAAGCAACTTACAAAACTCTAGAAATCACAGAGACATCTCGCTGCCTGGACAGTCACCCAAAGTTCCTCTGTACCGTTGGGGCATCCATCTTCGGCCTACAGGTCCATAGTATCCAAAGACATTTCCATGAAGCAGGAAATTTCAAAGGCAGTTCAGTCACTATCTGCTGTGTCCTGCAGAATGTCTCACAGACTCTTTCATGAATCAGGAACCCTGAAAAATCATCTCACCTTTAGGCAAGTTCAGCAGTCCTCTCTCTCTGCGGGTTCTCTGTGTCCAGTTTATACAATAGTCCAGGCAAGAGCAGTTTCTTGCCCAAATGGCTATCAAACTCCATAAGGATCCTCTTTGATGCCCATCTTCTTCTTGAAGTAGATTGGTGCTGCCAGGAGCAGAGTGTCTCATTGTCATGAAAAGTCCTAAGTTATTAAAACATTTAAAATGCCATATTCTATAATCTTTGAAAGATATGAAGAATGTCTATCTAAAATATATCTATGTACATCTAGAAAATCTAACATGACTACAAACTTGACTATTATAGATAACTATTCATTAACAACTTATATACATAACATTTTTACATGAGCTACACAATCACAATACCTTAATCAATATCAGAAATACATACATACATATATATATATATATAACAAAATTGACCTTAAATTTATATCAACAAAGCAAAACTTATACCAATGTAAATTATCCATATCTATATCATATCCCCCTTTAAATGTAAAAGAACGTTTATAAACAATATTTGGGAACATGGGCGCAGTTTTTTCTCTCCAAACTGCTTCCTGCTGAATGGGGGCACTGTTAATCAGGTCTTTCATGGTATAACCTGTGTGCTAGGTTCCTCTCAGTCGGCAGTTGAGTAAAGTAATTTTTTGAAGGTGTTCACAGCAACCCTTCAGGAGGACATGGTCCATCATACCATATTGGGATAAAAGCAATCCACAGTGTCTCATCCTCTGTGAAATCCCAAGTGAGGTCACGTGACATTGGTCTTTCTGTTTGGAAATACAGTTGATGCAAGCCACATTTTTTTCTTTAAAGAGTTGGTGTTTTCCTACCACTGAACTGCACCGCCGTGACACTTTTGTCAAGACTCCACCAGCATGCATGTGGAGACTGGCCTCTGAATCCCGGTTCTGTTTCCCTGACCTACAGTCTGCCTCGCACAAACAAGAAACCACCTCCACTATGCCAGCTGCCTAAGGCTAACTAGCAATCATCAGAGTCCTCCAACTTCACCGCGACCCCACACGCACGCTGCGGTTCTTCATGTGTGTGATGTTTACACGTGTGTGATGTTTACATGCGTGTGACATTTACATGTGTGTGATGTTTACACATGTGTGATGTTTACATGAGTGTGACGTTTACATGTGTGTGACGTTTACATGTGTGTGACGTTTACATGCGTGTGATGTTTACATGTGTGACGTTTACATGTGTGTGGTGTTGGGAGTCATCCTCCATCACTCTTCCACCTGTTCACTGAGGCAAGGCCTCTCAATCAAACCCTGAGTTCACTGGTCCCACCAGCCAGCCAGCTCTGGGATCCCCTGTCTCCACCTTCTGTAGCTGACACTGCAGGTGGATGCCATACCCACCTGGTATTTAAATGGGCTCTGGGACCCAAGCTTTCATCCTCATGCTGTCCTGTGACAAGTGCTTTAACCCATGAAACCATCTTCTTACCCCTACTCTTATTTCTAATTTGAAAAACGTGTTAGGTCTTCCCATTCCAGAACCACTTGAGAATTGGCTGTCAGTTTTCACTGGGATTGGGCCGACTCTGCAAATGTGAAAACTGCAGCAGACACCTCAGGGGTGGGTCTTCACTACACCTGAAACTCGCCTCTCGAGTGCTCCATAGCTTTCGGGATGACTTCTTGGCTGTCTTGGATTGGTCCTACAGCATTGATTTTTGTGAAGGAGGGGGTGCTATTCTAAATGCAGTACTTAATATTTAAAGTTTTCCTACTTTTTGCTAATGTTTGATTCTGGACTCTACACTGTTCTGGGCCCCCTCCCCCACTGCCCCGTCTTACTGCAGTGGCTAGGATGGCCAGCTTCGTGCCGACTGAACATGCTTAAGGCAGATGGGTTCTTCCCCTTTTCCTTGGTTTTGAGGTGAAAAGTTTGACTCTGTCAGGTCTGCATTTCCCCCAGAGTGAGGTGTGATGTGAGCAAGGAAGAACAAGCTGCGGGGCTCACACCTTGCTGGGGAACGAGGCCTCTGGTGATGCTTTACACGCATGCACATGAACTGCTGCTGTGCCCGCCAGGTTTCTTTAGATACAGAAAGACTCCACTCAGAGCTGTGGGCTATGGAGGTTGAGGAGTCCCCTGACCTGCTGATCCCAGGCTGGGGTGCCAAGAGAGCCAGGGAGTCCCCAACATGGACTCCTGAGCATGTCTGGAGGGAGATCTGAGCTCCAGGGACACTGGGGGCAGGTGACCCAGAGCAAACTCGTCCTGTTTCTCTCCCTTCTTCCTTAGGCACCCAAAGGCCAGGACGATACACTTGTAGAGGGGATGGCCACCTGCTTCATCAGCACCAGATGTGACTACCAAGCTCACGGGTGACAGATGTCACATCTAAGCTGCTGCCTGGACAGCTCAAGAGCAAATGTCCCACCCTCACACCACCAACCCAGAGGAGGACGTGTCCCTGATGCCAGGCCTCCACTCCAGGCAGTGCCCGCTGGCACTGCGGCCATACTGCCACCTTACCTAGTTACAGCTGCTCTGCCTGTTCCTGATCTTGTCAGCGGAGCCACATGAAGTGCTGATGCCGCCTGGCATCTGTCCTCCACACAGAATGTCTACAGATGTGCCCATATTGGGGCTGTGAAGACAGGTTGTTATTCCCTTGGCTGACTGGTACCAAATCCTAGGAGCACACCACATCAACTGCTGAAAGACAGCTGGGTTGTCTCCCATGCAGGGCACCAGGCTGGGCTGTTTGGGAGCCGCACAGAGCTGAGAGAAGACAAGAATCTCTCTCCGAGTCACAGGGTTTGACTCAGATTCCAGCTGTGCCGGCAGGCAAATGACTCAATCCCTCAGAGTCACGGTTTCCTCTTCCATGAAGTCGGCACAGAAAGCAGCAGTTCCTCAGAAGGATGGATGAGGCGTGAACAACACAGCCCACCTGCTGTGACTGTACATACCAGCAGAACTGTCACTGTGAGTAGAGGGGGCAGTTCTGAGGGTGGGTGCTGGGGTCAGTGCTGGACTGGCCTTACAGAGCTGTCAGAAGCCACCCCAACAATGTTTTTACTATTTTATCTTATATTTACTGTGTGTGTCTCTGTGTGTATGTGCGTGTGTGTGCTTGTACGTGTGTGCGTGCACGTATGTGTGTATGCATGTGTGTGTGTGTGTGTGTGCATTCATGCTTGTGTGACTGCACTCATGTGGAGATTAAAAGGGGGAATCTGTTTTTTTTTCCCTCCACTAGATAAGTACCAGGAGTCAAACTCTCTTATTAAGGGTTGGTGGAGAGTGCCTTTACTGGTCGTATCATCTTGCCTACTCTGGTGTATGATATTTAGAGACCAATAACTTTTCTGGCATTGCCGGGCTAGGTATGGTTGTGGAACACATGAAAAGGCTTTCATCTCCAAAGATGTGCAAAGTCTCTCTGGCCGCATCTCCTCGGTGAGGTGCAACCAAGGCTCCAAGGGCCCTGCTTACCAAACACTGCCTGCAAGCCTCAAGGCTCTAGCCCACAGAGGGGCCCATGTGCATAGCTTTCCGGGTTCTCTCTTCTCACAGCCCAGTGCACAGCAACCCCACCCTACTCTGCCCTCACGAGGGTGTCAGGAAGATCAGAGCAGCCACCCTTGTCTTGAGGATCTGAGGGTAAAGGTCTGTGGAGCTCGTGAGGGTCTCCTGCCCTGTCCATTCTCAGGCCTCCTGGGTCCTGTAGGCACCCAGTGCTGCACAGGTCGTATGCTGCCCGAGTGAAGGTGTGCTCATCTTCCTGCAGTCATGGGGCCCCTAGTACTCCCAGTTCCTTGACTCCTGTATACGACCTCCCTTCCCTCCTCTTCATTTCATCAGCACGGGGTTGTGCAGGTGTACAGGGACCCGGCGGTGTCAAGGACAGACACTCCAAGGGTACTGGAAGAGGCAAGGGAGACGTTAATGGAGCTCTATTTCCCATGTACACTGGGGACTGTCCAGGCTGAAGGTATGAGGTGAAGGCTTACAGATCGCAGGCCTTCGACGGCCCTGCTGAGGGCTCCCAATGGTAGAGGACAGAGACCCAGGTGAGTTGTTCTTGACCTCCCTAGGCCTGGATTTGAGTCACCCCACAGAAGCCTCCGTTTCACCTCCTATGAAGTGAGGCTCACGTCAGGACCCGCCCCCCGTGTCCTTGTGAGTTTTGACTCTGAGGTCATACAGTAGGGTGGCCAGCGGTCAGACCATGGCCACCAGGAGTGCCCAGAGGCCACGCGGGCCTTTGAGAGGCACCGAAGGCCTTGAGTCCGCATACCAGCTGCCACCCACACAGGCCGACGCCCCTTCCAACCCTGCAGGGGGACTAAGGTCATTTGGAATTAGGTGAGGCCAGTGACATGGGGAGAGGCAGGAGCCAGTGTCAGGTGTCAAGACACAAACAGAATTCGGGGAAAGCAACAAGAGAGGGCCCTTATCCCACTCAAGTGGGCCCTGAAGACCCGGAGCTGGTTGGGGTTGGGGGGTGTTGGAGGCTGGAGGAGACACCTGGATTCCGGAAGCCTGGGCAGGACGATTGGACTTCCTGGCTTCTCTGGCCAAGCCAAGACAGCAAGCCAGGAAGACCCACCCCCAACAGCAGACACCACTGATTCATGGCGGGGCTGACAGGGTCACAGTTCAAGGGAACAATGGTGGTTCCTCAGCTGTTCACCCCTGTGCTGGAGACTAGGCACAAGCCAAGGGTCACATGGAACCCTTGAACAACCATAGAAGTGTCCCAGGTTAATGCAGAGTTGGAGCTAGGGTCCTTCCAGAAAGATATGCTTGTTGGAGAAAGAGCTGAAAGCCCAGAGTTAGGGTCAGTGCTCACAAGCTGCCCGTGGCTCACCCCAAGTATGGCCCACAGGGCTCCAACACGTAGACGGTCAGACGGTCTGTCCGTAGTGATGCTGTGTAGGGCATGGAGCTGACACTACCTCTCTCCCCCGCTGCAAAATCCAGCGAGAGGCTTACTGGTGTGGGGGTGTGTGTGTGCGCGCACGCGCGCTTGCACACATGCACATAACCCTCCTGTCCTGGAGCTGTTCCCTGAGACTTCCCGGGGAGCAATACCCAGATAGGTGTACGTCTCCCAGCGTCAGAGGAGAGGGCATGAGACACTCACCTTCCCAGTGGGGTGTGCAGGACATGGAGTCATGGGTGCTTAGCCAGTCCTTCCTATCATGAGGCCTTCGCACGTTTTTTGCTCTGGCCAGTAGGTCTCACTTCCTCACAGTCCATAGGACTTCAGGGTCCTTCCTGAAAGCCTTCCCTGTCTCCCTACTGAGTTCATCCTCTGTCTTAGTTTCATTCGATTGCTGCAACAAATCCCCTAGCCTAACGCGACTCAGGAGAAAAAGGGTTAATTTGCTTTACAATTTCAGGTATAATCCATTATTGCAGGGAAGTCACAGGAAAGGAGCTGGACACGGTGGTCACAGCACATCCACAGTCAAGAACAGGACGAAACAAATGCACCCACGTTGCCTCTTTGCTCTTATCTAGCTTTCTCTGGTCCAGCATAGCTCAGGACCTCCCTGGTTAGGGAATGATGCCTCCCACAATGGGCTGGGTCTTCCCACATCAATCATTCAGCAAGACAGTCACCCATAGGCAAACCCATGGGGTTGATCTATGCAATCTTCCAGTTAGATTCCCATCTCAGGTGATCCCAGGTGGTGGCGAGTTTATGTCTAAGCTAACCGTCATTCTGAAGTCCTGCACAGCCTCACTGACTCCCAGACATCACCCCACAAGCCGTCCCACCCCGGTGCTCAGCTCAATGCCTGATGCTTGGTGAACCTCACCCAGGCAGAAAACAAATGAGAGGGAGGAAAAGCCAGGCACCCCTTTTGCTGCTATGCCTTTCAACCTGGCTAGCCTGATGGGAAACCTCTGGCCAAAGACCCCACCAGGGCCACTCCAGGTGGGGGCCTCAGAGATAGGAAGGGAGAAGCCAGGGACCTCTGAGCCCATGCACCTTAGGGAGGCCAGTGTGGGTAGTGTTTGAAATCATGAGCTCCAAGCCTAGGCTGTCACAAGCACTGAATGGCGGACATCTCAGGGGGAGCATACAATAATGGCTGAGTGTCAGCTAGTGTGCTTTATTCCCCACCCGTGTGCGTGTGTGGTGTGTGTGTGGTGTGTGTGTGTGTACCTGCATATGTGTGTGTGCCTGCATGTGTGTGTGTGTGCCTGCATGTGTGTGTGTGTGTGTGTGTATGTGTGTGTACAGCCTTGGGTATTGTTCTTCAGGACACCATCGACTTGCATTTTTTTTTTTTTTTTTTTTTTTTTTTTGCTTTTTCGAGACAGGGTTTCTCTGTGGCTTTGGAGCCTGTCCTGGAACTAGCTCTTGTAGACCAGGCTGGTCTCGAACTCACAGAGATCTGCCTGCCTCTGTCTCCCAAGTGCTGGGATTAAAGGCATGCACCACCACCGCCCGGCCATCGACTTGCATTTTGAGATTGTGTCTCTCACTAGCCTGGAGCTCACGGGGATCCTCCTGTCTCCACCTCTCCAGTACTGGGATTGCAAGCACATGCTTGTAATCAATGTGGCTTTTCTTGTAGATTCTGGGACATAAACTCAGGTCCTCATGCTTGCTGAGTATGCACTTGACAGACTGTACTGTTTGCAGACTCTTTGTCTTTCCTATTTGTTATGAAACGATGATATTTATAGGTTATATAAAAGAAAGATACATATTTAAAACCTCAAATTGGACAAAAAATTAGAAATTCCAATAATCATGGCCAGGCAGTGTTGGCGCACACCTTTATTCCCAGTACTCAAGAAGCAGAGATAGGTGAATCTCTGTGAGTTTGAAGCCAGCCTGGTCTACAGAGTGAGTTCCGGGACAGGCTCCAAAAGCTACAGAGAAGCCTTGTCTCAAAAACCAAAAAATAAATAAATAATAATAATTAGCCTAAATAACTATGTCAACCATGGTTAGGTTGAGCTGTGAGTCAAGAGCAACGGTCTAAATAAGATACAATTTGATTTCACACAAAAGTTAAAAAATGGAATTAGAGGTGGCTTTGTCATACAAAGGCTCCAGAGATTAATGCTCCTTACTATTTCTGAAGGAGGTGCAGTTCCTGGAGGGATGATCTTCACCATCCAGAGGGCAGCCGAAACACTAGCCACCACATCTGAGTCCCAGCAGCAAGATGAAGAAGCAAGAAGAAGGAACATGCCTCTTGGCTTTGAAGGAGAACTTCTGGAAGTTGTAATATGTTCCTTCCTTCTACCACCCCTCCTTATGCCTCTCCCTCACTCCCTTTACTCTTTCCTTCCTTCTCTCCTATAACATGGCCACACCTAGCTGCAAGAGAGTCAAGTATAGATGCCATCACACAGGTGAGACATGTACCTTTTCCACTCAACACAATGCTTGGGTTTCCACAGTGAAAAGTCAGGGGTGAGTTTGAAAGGCCATTGTTCCTCACTGCACTGATATTTGTGATTTCCTCAGATATTTGGTCAATTGCCCAGTTTCCAACCTTTTTTGGCTGGCCAACTTGCACCTGGCTGGACCATCTCCTTAACATAAGCTTCTAAAAGCACAAAGACCAAGTCCAAGGGTTCACTTGGCATTGGACATGAATTGGTATCTGTACTGTCCCTCCCCACGCTGTCCTGCAGTGACCAGAGCATGCTGGGGAAGTCCCTAGGCTAAGGTATACCCTCCCTGGTTCTTCTAGTACAATGTTTCTCAACCCAAGTTTCTGCCTGCATCTTCCTGCGGGCTTCCCCAGGGTCTGAAAGTGTGCCCAGTACAGAGCTGCACTATACAGTCCTTCAACAGTGGCCCAAGTCTGGGGCTGCTCTCTTGCGTCTGGGACCCTGAGTGAGGGAGACTGGGGGAGACTCCCTGGCCATCTATCAGAGGGCTAGGGATGCAACCACCAGGTTGGGATGGGGCATATGAGTCCTCTCAGGACAAGGCCAGCATCAGGAGTCAGCCCCACACTGTCCAACTCACATGGTAAATAACCGCCCAGGATGCCTACTCAGTGTGAATTTCAGGAGGGTAGTTGTAAAAGTTTCTTTTCTGTTGCTGTGATAAGACATCAGGAACAAGGCAACTTCTAGAAGAAAGCATTCAATTGGGCGCATCTATGATGACAGAGTGACGGTGTGGCTGAAGGAGCAGCTGAGAACTCACATTTCAAACTCTAAGCAGGAGGCAGAAAGAGGGCTAACTGGGGATGATGGGAGGGTTTTGAAAACTCAAAGCCCACCCCCAGTGAGACACCTCCTCCCACAAGGCCACACCTTCTAATTCTTCCCAAATAATTCTACCAACTGGGGATCAAGTATTCAAACATATGAGCCTATGGGGGCCATGTTCATTCAAACCACCATATTCTGCTCCCAGGCTCTCATTGGCTCACAGCCATAATATAATGCAAAATATATTTAGTCCAACTTCAAAAGTCTCCAAAGTCTTTCATGGGCTCAATACTTTCTAGAAGTCTAACTTCTAATATCTCTTCTGAGACTCAAGACAACCTCTTAACTATAACCCCCTGCAAAATAAAAGCAAATCACACACTTCTAAGATACAATGGCACAGAATATACATTACCATTCCAAAATGGAGAAAAGGGGGAGCAGTGAAGAAAGTCTGGAACAAAGCAAGACAGAAAGACAGCAGGACAAACTCCAAATCCTGTGATTCTATGTCTCAGGTCAATGGTCGAGAGCTCTCTCTCTTTTGTGCTTGTCCCTCTCCCTGCGTGCAGCTCTCCTTGGCAGAAGTCTCATGCCTCTGACACCTTCAACATCTTCAGGTCTCTAACACAACTCAGGCTTCACTTTTATGACAGGGTGAGACAGTGCAGAGGTTCCTCCATCTTGTATTTTTGCGGAGGCCATTTCAGGTTTAGCTAGAATCTACTCTTTTTGATGGATAATTGTTGTAAGGAGAGGGGCCACTTGTTCATCGGGGCTGCCTGGCTTGCTTAGCCCCAAAATAACCACACAGAAACTGTATTAATTAAATCACTGCTTGGCCATTAGCTCCAACTTCTTATTGGCTAACTCTTACATATTAGTTTAACCCATCTCCATTAATCTGTGAATCGCCACGTGGCCGTGGCTTACCAGAAATTCTAACTGGCGTCCTTCTCAGGTGGAGAACCCATGGCTTCTCTCTCCTGACTCTGCTTTCTTCCTCCCAGAATTCAGTTCTGTTTTCCCCATCTACCTAAGTTCTGCCCTATCAAAAAGGCCAAGGCAGTTTCTTTATTCATTAACCAATGAAAGCAACACATGAATAGAAGAACCTCCTACACTGGAGAATTCTATGGAAAATTACCCAACCCTGTTCTAGGAATCCAAGGTCAGGATGTCCTAGTTAACTTATCTTCGGCTCTATTAGAACTGCCTCTCTTTGAGGACCCTCCAGCTAGCCACTGGTCTTAGCTTCTGTCAAAAATGCTTGTTTCAAACTGCTTATTTCTGTGAAGTGCCCCCTGCAACTGCCCAGATGCCAGGATGTGGTTTCTACGTCTTTTTAAAAGCCCTGTGTTCTGGACACTCAAGACCATACCCAGGTCCATGAACACTTGGGTGTGGGCCCAGCTGACTGGAATAAAGACTTTCAATTGATTACAAACTGTGTCTGAGTGGCCATCTCTAGTGCACTCCTGTAAACTAACACAGTTTCACATAATGGCTCCTGAGGGCATTGATGCAGGGACTTACTTCCCTGCCACATGTGTGACCCTCACTGGCTCTCCTTAGCCCTGGAGGAAGATTCCACAACCACTCCACATATGTATTCTTTATGACTCTGTAAGGAACATAACGTGAAAACCATTTTGTGTAACTTAAAAGCCATTTTGTATGACTTGGAATAACGGAAGGCTTGTGAGATGACTGTTTGCCAGTCAGCTTGGATAAGAGCCGGACCTCAGAAGCAAGACCCTGGCAACTCAGACAGAGCCTTGCCCAGACAGCTAACCCCAGGGCCATGTCGATGCGCTGGTGAACCAGCCCCAAGATATGAGCCCTAAGAGCACAAAGTTACTGTCCAGTGAAATAGTACAAAAAGTGGAATGTTGGAAATAGTCTCTAGGCATCTGCGGCTGTACTCCTGAAACACAGTTTCTCTAGTCTCTGCTTCATACCCGTTGGCAAGAGCACTTGTGACCCTGTGCATGGACCCGGCTTCAGTGAACTTCCAGCTTTGTTACTGGACCCACACAGGCCTGTCCATCGACCTACACTTTTAAGAATCTCCTTGGACCTGCATCAGTGCCATGGTTTGAAGGACTTCCCGGAGGATGCAGTTCGAGCCTTCAGGCTTCCAAATCACCCTCACCAGAGAAGATTCCCTAGCCGAACCCTTCAGGAGCATTTCTGCCCAAAAAGCTGTTCCCTGCTTGGTGGGATATCTGTTTAACTTTTATGTTAGCATAATATTATAAGGAATGTTCATCTGAATAGACTGAGCAGATTCAAAAGACAAAGCTTGTGTGGCCATCCTAATTGCTGAGCATCTTACTGCCCATTGGCCTGTGCTCTCTACAGACGCTAAGACCAGCACCTTGTGGACAGCATAGATTTGGGACGGAGACTGCTCCATTAGAGGACTTTTTTAAAAAGCAGTTTTCATTTGTTCCTTTCTAGGAGCAGAAAATTCCTTAGGTTTCTTTTCCACAAGTTAGAAGCTTAGCTGTGTGTGTGTGTGTGTGTGTGTGTGTGCATGCGCGCATGCCTGTGTGAGAGTATGTGTGAGAAGTCTTGCTCTGAGCCCCACCCCCATCCCAGGGCAGCCCAGGCCTCTCCTCACCCCTGCCCTCTCAGCACAGCTTGGCACCATCATTATTATTCCCCGTGCTCTTTCTCTCCAACCCGGACATCTGCATCTCCCTCTCCCCACCTGCTCTTTTCCACTGTAGACCAGCATAAGAGTGACCTCTAATAACTACATGACAGAGTCCATATCAGGCTGTCTTGAAATCTCCTCCACCAAAGAAATTAATCCATTACTTTCTTTCATTTGGTTTTTGAGACAGAGTTTCTTCATGTGATCCTTGCTGTCCTGGAACTCGCTCTGTAAACCACCAGGCTGGTCTTGCGCTCAGAGATCCAGCTGCCTTTGCTTCCAAGTGCTCTATGCTGGACGCCTGTCTGTCACATCCCCCATCTTGTCCTCTCAAAACTCCACTCTTACAGCCCTGGATCACCTCCCGTCAACACATGCAAACAAATGGCTAAGAAAGGAAAGTAATAACCGCCTCTTGTCTTCCTACAGAGCATAGGGGCTGAGTTGCATTCCTCTGAAATGTATTAACTCAACTGTGGCCCTCAGAATGTGCCTACTTGAAGTGGCGTGCTAGCTAGGCTTAAGTCAACTTGACACACAAACTAGAGTTATCTGAATGGAAGGAAACTTGACTGGGAAAGTGCCTTCATAAGATCCAGCTGTGAGGCATTTTCTTATTAGTGATTGAAGGGGGAGGGTCCACATTGTGGGTGGTTCTATTCCTGTCTTGGTGGTCTTCAGTTCTATAAGAAAGCACGTTGAGGAAGCCATGAGAAGCAAGCCAGTAGGCAGCACCCCTCCCTGGTACTCTGCATCAGCTTCTGTCCTGTTTGAGTTCCTGCCCTGACTTCCTTTGGTGAAGTGTGAGCTGAATGAACCCTTTCCTCCCCATGTTGCTTTTTGGTCACAGTATTTTGTTGCAGCAACAGGAACCCTAACCAGACATGTGGGGTCTTTCATTGAGGTGACTATGTTCAAATGAGGCCATCTAGGTGGACCTAATCTGCATTACCATGGCCCTTCTAAGAAGAAGATCAGGACATAGACACATGGAGGGTGACCATGAGGACACAGGCAGAAGCAGCTGTCTGCAAGCCATGGAGAAAGACTTCAGAAGGACCCAGGTCTGGAACACCTCCAACCTCCAGGAGGAGGACAGTAGATATCTGCCGTCAAAGTCCCCAGATGTGTCTCCTCCTTGAGCTCCAAGAAAAGAACCTCAGCATATGGTAGAGCCCAATGCAAGGCAGGTCCTCAGAGAGAACAATTCTCTAGGACGCTGTATCCAGCCAAGGCCTGGGAGCCGGTGACTGAACTGATCAGGATCTGACCTCCTGGGCCAACACCCTCAATGGAGACATGGGTGGACAGCTGCAGGATGCATGTGACCCCTGGGAGTGACTGGGAAGTGATGGGGCTCCAGCTGCCACCTGTTTGTCCAGCCACCCCTTTCTCTTCCCTGCAGCAATGTCCCACTGCCCATGTCAGGTCATTTCAGGCCATGGGCTAGCAATTCTGTTGGGTAGTGCTGAGCCCTGATGGGAGCAATGGTTCCTATGGCCTTAGCCTGCTCCTCCTCTGCCTCCAGCAGTCCACTTAGCCTGCTGACAGCTGACTCTCCTCCTGCCCAGTCTCTGACTCTCTGGCTGCAGCTAGTAGAGTTGGTGGACAAGGAAGGCCCTGACCACCTCCAGGCCTCCAGAATATCCTGCCATCTGAGCCCTGGACGCCCAGCAGCCTCTCTGCCACCCATTCTCTCCCACTGGACACAAAGCAGCAAGGCCAGACGCACATTCCAGGTTCAATCCGCTGGCCCGGCCTGCTGCCGCACCACCCCCACCCCCACCCCCGATGAAGTAATGTCCTGTGGAGGCCACGCGGAAAGGGTGGAGTGCGTCTGGGCCTGGAAAGCTTGTGTGGTCAGGCTTGCTCCCAGAGGCCTCTGGGTTCGAAGCACGCTAAAACTGAGTTCACGCTGGGAGCTGACAGTGCCTAGGATCCTCAGGCAGGCAGACCAACTCAATCCATCTCTCCAACCATACTGAGAGGGGTCAGCCTATAGGCTAGACAGAGTCCCTCAGGGCTTTGCCCAAGGCCACCCAAGGCAGAGGTTAGACATAGGCTCAAGCCACGATACCATGGCTGAGTCCTGGGCAAGGGTGAAGAGAGACCTACAGTCGGAGGCAGGGAGACTCTCTGCTCACCTGCCTAAGCAGGTACAGTAGTCTCAGCGCAGGTGGGAGGACACTTGGGGTGACAGACAGCTACAGTCCTCAGCTCATCCCACTCCATCATTAAGCAGCCCTCGGAATTCAGCGAGAAAACAGGGACCTGCACACTGAGATGACCAGGAGCCTTTGGGTCGGCTGTGCTATGAAAAACTGAGGTCTGAATGTGGGCGGAACATGCTCGGGGCACAGGGAGAGTTGAAAGAAGGCTAGCCCCATCCCAGCCTTCTCCTTCACTCCTGACTCTCTCACTGACCCCTCCCTGATCCTCACTCATTCACTCGCTTGTTCCTCCCTTAGATCAGCCACTCACTCGTTCACATGCTCATTCATTCATTCATTCATTCGCTTGTTCCTTCGGACGGTCACCCATTCTCTAGCTCATGCATTCACCCACTCATCCCATTGCTACTCCTTTCTGATTCTTGGACCCAAGCAGAACCCTTTTCTGTGTACACAGAAAAGGGGACAGATCGGTTCAAAGTGGCCTTGATGATCAAGTTTCTAAGAGGGTGTGAGTTGAGATGAATGGACTCAAAGGATCCACAGAGAAAAGAAAAGAGGATAGAAAGGGTGGACCAGGAGGACAGACTGGAGCCGAAACAACTACCATGCCAGACCCTGCCCCTGCTAGCCCCAAGGGGTGGAGGAACCCACCTCCTGCCAGCCGCCTCTGAGGTCCACGCAAAACCTCCAGAGGAACAAAAAAGGAGGCAAGGACCCAGGAGACTCCAAGTGCCCAGCAGGCTGAGAACAACTCTGCTTTTGCCAGCAGGACCTGCTCATTCTTGCTTTCCACAAATAGATTTGTTGAGCGGGCCCACATGGTAAAACCATCTCATAGACAGAATCCAGCTCCCTGTGCCAATCCTAAACTCTGATCCCACTTTGTCTGAAGGCAGGGCCGGGGGAGATGATAGGTGGGTGTGGTCACGGGTGTGGCCCTGGGATGAAATTGGCACCATCATGAGAAATGGCTCTAAAGAGTCCCATCCCTCCTCCGGCCAGCCATGTGAGGACATGAGTCAAAAGACCTCCTACCATAAACCAACCTCTTTGATATCCTGAATTTAAACAGGGTCCTTGGAAAGAGAGCTGCCTTCTGAACCCCACACTGCAATCCACGCATTCAGGGATGCCCACGGATTCCCACAGCCCACCACTCAAGATGAAAGCCAGTGTGTTTGGAATCAGTGTTGGCAGGAAGTGGGTTTCTTGGGAACACATGTTGGCCAGAGGCACAGGGCTTGGGATGATCACCCCTATATACCTTTCACCCCAACTCTCATGGTCACTATATCTACCTAACATCCCGTTTCCTGGTCTTCACCACCTGAGGAAGTCTCTCTAGACACAGCCTCCCATCTTCCCTGCTTCCTTGAAGTTTATGACCTTCTTCTAGAAGGTCAACTTCCGGGGACACACCGAGCATCCACGGCCTCTCTAGAATGATCCATGCAATGAATGAATGAACCTTAGACTCTCCTATGATGACAGATGATCCTATCGGCACCCAGCTGTCGGGGTGAGAGCACCAGGATCAGTTGGCAGCTACATGGCAGTGAGCAGTGAGTCAGAGGACATGGCTCTGGTCTTGGGGTGTCAACAGTCCTCAGTTTAACTTTTCTCTCCTTCCTAGAGTGTTTCTGTGAGGCCCCATGATGAGCTCAGCCTTTCTCTGAGCAACTTTGAACCCTATACACCCTCCATGTGCCCAAACATACGCTGCACATACCCACATGTGGCCACACAAAATGCTCAGGAGTGTCACAGGCACCTCCAAATGCGGTAGCATGTAACTTCCTGCTGGGATGTGAGCAGCGATGGACTCCTATGGAAAGAAGTTGACTTACATCAAAGCTGAAAAGTTGTCAGGCTGGTGACACATACCTGTAATTCCAGCACTTGGGAGGCAAAGACAGGTGGATCTCTTCAAGGCCGACCTGCTCTACACAGTGAGTTCCAGGGACCTTGTGAGACCTAATCTTAGATAGATGAATAGATAGATAGATGGATAGATAGATAAAAGCAAACCAAACCTGCAGAAAGTTCCAGCACTGTGGGAACAAACTGTGTTGCATCCTCAACAGGATCTGAAGCCACTCCACAGAGCCTGCAGCGTTGGAGCTGGGCTGGAGCTTCCCCCACCTGAGCTTATGCAGTGCACATACGGGATCTTCTCTGCACTGCCATCCCAGAAGCCATGCTGCCACACAGATACCAGCTGAACCCTGGATGTGGGTGAAGGAGCTCTAAGCGGGCCAGCTGCACCACACCTGCTTTGGCCGGGGTCAGCATATCCTAGAACCCCACTTGTTGAACAGGTCTCTGGCATCCCTCCTTGTGACCGGGGAGACTATACCATCATTTCCTATTCCATTATCTTTCCTCCCTGTCATTTCCATTTCCCCCATCACTGCAAAGCCAGCTGGATGTGGGACAGTGTCTAGCCTCTGATCATTAATAAAAACAAAAAGAAATCCCTCCTCAGAAGCTTTGCATCCCACACTCGAGAAATCTGTGGTTCACCTCTGTGTAGCAGGTACCCAAGATCCATGAACTGGGATGCCAGTGATGCCCCCGCTGCTGTGGCACAAGGGATGCTGCTGGGGATGTTGGTGAGGATTCTGAAGACGCTGCCAGAGGTAATGGACAGGATGCATGGGATGCTAGGGAGGCCAGTGGAGAAGCTGGAGGAGGTGAAATAGCAGCAGGTGGGCAATAGTTGACCAGTAGACGTAGGTTCTCAATAGATGAGTTCCCTCTATCTATATATGAAGACGTCTCCATCCTCGTCAAACATGATGCTGAGAAACAGCCAAGCTCACTGGAAAGAACCATCCCTGAAGGGCTTTGCAAAGATACTGTGTGGCAAAGAGCCAGGCCACAGACCTGAGTGCCCTCTGCTACTGCTATAGAACATCAGTTGGACCTCAGTTCCCCATGCCTGATAAATAAATGATCATGGGGTCTCATATGCCACTAACTGTTAGGGAATCAGCAAGGTGGATTGACAGGAAGACCTCAAATAGATGCCCAGAACATCCAATTTTAAAGGTTTTTTTTTTTTTTTTTTTTTTTTTTTTTTTTTTTTTTTTTGGTTTTTTGAGACAGGGTTTCTCTGTAGCTTTGGTGCCTGTCCTGGAACTAGCTCTTGTAGACCAGGCTGGCCTCGAACTCACAGAGATCCGCCTGCCTCTGCCTCTGCCTCCCGAGTGCTGGGATTAAAGGCGTGCGCCACCACCGCCCGGCTGAACATCCAATTTTAGAACTTCTCCAGTGGTCCTGATGGGAGGCCAGAGCCCAGTTAAGCCACATACCTCACCTTCTTCATGCCATGGAGGGTCTGAGTGTGGCTGTCCAGGTCACCCACAGTCTCACATCCAGACCGCTGCTGCACTGGGAGGACCCAGCACTCAGAGGGCAGGGATGGCTAAGCCATACATAAACACACTGGCTTCGGGCCTCTGTGCTCTTGGCTCTTTACCTGCCAGACTCAGTCCCAGAGGCCTGGACTGACTGCTAGGGAGATATCCACCCTGTTCTGTCCCACCAGACACAGACACGATCTGTCTTTGCAGCTTCTCTGTAGCCAAGGGCGTCTGGCTGGCTCCCTCACACTGGCCGCAACTTGTTCCCATGGAGGTGGCCTCATTCGAGGTCTCTCTGTCTGGGCACAGTCTGTCTAGACTCAGAGATCCAGAGATGCTCCCTCTGTGTGGCTGTTTATTTGTCTTTCCAGAGCCTGCAAGGGCCGTGGGCAGCTCTGCTTGGGATCATGGCTGTGAGGGGGCGAACTTTGGTCAGCCAAGGGAAAGACCACACTCAGATCTGCAGGCAAGACCACAGGCTTTGGCCTCTGCCCTGCCCTGCAACCATCCCAGAATGGCTACTTGTTGGGAATGAGGTCTGGGAAGGCTGAATGGCTCTGGGCACATTCCAGGACACCAACCAAGCCTGTTGCTCCCAGGCTCTCCCACTTTTGAGCAGAAATTACACCGGGGAGGAGCAGGGTGTCTTTGACATCCCCAAAGTCCTCCACAACTACTGGCTAATCCAGGAGGGTTGGGGACTGTCAGGACACTTGGATAATAGGGCTGGGAGACCCCAGGCTTCATATCTCGTAGGGAACCATCTGGAGAGACAACCAGCTCCAGGGTCACAGATGCCCAGTTACTATCACGGAATCTGAAATTGGGCAACAGCGGGGAAGCACAGCCACTCCTATACCCTTAACCGAAGAATGGTCCTCCTTTATTTGGGAAGGTCGTCCTCTTCCTCTTTGACCAAGCACACAGCTTCGGGAAGGATGCACATGGAGCAGTGAGGGAGGAAGGGGACACTGACTAACCAGCCAGATTAGTGGGGTCAACCCTGGCAGTCAGTGGGGGTGACAGATGTCACAGTGCGATCTCTCACCATCTGTGACTCTCGCTACTTCTGGGACCCTTTTCTTCCTCACCCAGTCTCAATATGAGGGGACATGTCTAGTCTTATTGTGCCTTGATATGCCATGTTTGGCTGACATCCCTAGGATGCCTGCCCTTTTCTGAAGGGAATTGGAGGAGGAGTGGATCTGGGGGAGAGGGGGAGTGGAAAAGGACTGGGAGGAGAGGAGGGAGGGAAAGCTGTAGTTGGGATGTAATATATGAGAGAAAAATAAAAATAAATCTTTGAAAAAGATTTTTTGAAAAGTTCATAAAAGGAAGAAAGAAATGAAGGAAAGAAGGAAGGAAGGAAGGAAGGAAGGAAGGAAGGAAGGAAGGAAGGAAGGAAGGAAAATCAGTGACCACAGGGCAAGCCACTGACCCGGCAGCAAAAGGATTTGGGATTCCCAGCTAGAGAGGGCTTTAAATTATGCTCATCCAAACCATTATCGGGCTCTCTCACACCAAGGACTGTCCATGTCCCCAGAGTTCCCATGGGTGTTCTCAGAGACAGTGGAGACATGAGCATGCTCCTCAAGCAAGCCACATTCCCAAGACTCACTCAGAAGAGCCCAGCACCGGGGCAAGTGGAACCCAGTGAAGGAATCAGAGAGAAGGGTCTTAGTCTGTAAGCAGAAACAACCAGAGGGTCCAACCAAAGTTCCAGAAATCCATAGCCTTCCCCTGAACAACAGGGATGGATTCACAGCTGCCACAGCCAAGACTAGAAGAGTTATCTAACTACACGGTCATTGACAGCCAGGACCTTAAGAGACCCCAGGAACCTCAAGGTGGAGAAACTGCCGGGCTGGGGCCAGGTTAAGGGAGCAGTTGCTCTTGGTATGCTAGGGAGGAAGAACAAAGGATGGGCAGAGGGATGACCACAGGGGACAGTAGAGAAGTCTATGGATGTACCGAGGTGAACACTGGACCTTCACTCCAGGTCCCCAGTCCCAGATTCCACACGAGGGAGCAAGGCAGACTGGGTCACCCAGTGGAATTCACCCCTAGGATGATTCAGGCTGAGTGAGTTTGGTGCTGATGGGTTGGGCAGATAACAAGTGACCATTCAATAGGGGAAATTTTTTCCCTCCCGGCACTGAGAGAACGTTTTCCCCACCCTCCCCGCTGGACAAGCCTGTAGAAACACCAACCACAAAGTGGACCTTCTGGCAGTGCCCGTCAGAGGGTGAACAGAGAGCACAACTCACATCATTTCCCCAAAGCCCCTATGTTTAAAGCAACAGTGGCTGAGGATCCAAGTTTGAGCTCCAGCTCCAGCCTCACCGTCCTCAGACCTTCCGTCTGAGGGTGGCTACCCAACCATCTTCCCCAGGACCTCCAGCTTCAGAGCCTCTTGCTTTTGGCTTTATGTTTCCTCAGCAGGAGCCCTGATGTCAGACTTGAAGTAGATTTAGTTTCACCAGGAAAGGCTCGCAGGCTTCCAGGCATGCAGAGAGACGCTTCTGGAACGCACCAGTGCCTTCCAGGGGAGAGTTACTCTCTTCCCCCTGTAGAAGGAGGTGGTCTGGGCAGCAATGCCAGGCAGCAGGCAGGGCCCAGCATACCATGGTAACAACTGATTCCAAAAGGTATCAAGTTCAAGTCCACCAGGCAACCCAATAGGCAGAAATGCACCGGGACCTTCCAAACACAGGGTCCCCTGCACCACCAGATCTACTGAGCCGAGGCAATGAAGATCTGAGACTGGCAAAGCTTGTCTTAGCTGACCTTGGGGGTCACGGCTAGGAATAGAAACAAGGCAGCACTGAACAGGACAGGGCTGTCTACACTGCAGTCCACAGACAATCGCTATTTGCTCTCGTAAGGGCTTGGTCTGAGTGTGGGGCCCAGCTCCTGGGGAAGCGCATATACTCTTTCAGCAAATGAAAAGAGAAAAGACACCCTCCCCACAAAAAAAAAAGCCTCAGGATATAGCCCATTTTCTACATGCATGTGCATGGAGAGGGTTAGCTCATCTCAGAAATGACCAGCCATGAGGATGTGTTTCAGCCATGTGGCAACAGGCAGGCTAAAATACATAAAATAACAGAAAGTCATTTGCAAATGAAAATGACTCAGCGCTTGTGAATGGAAATTCACCCATCCATCCTTCCAGACAATCCCCCACCCACCCACCCATCCATCCATCCACCCACCCACCCACCCATCCATCCACCCCTATACATCCACCCACCCACCCACCCATCCATCCACCTCTATCTATCTATCTATCTATCTATCTATCTATCTATCTATCCATCCATCCATCTATCCATCCAACCAAACATTTACCCATCCAACCATCCTAGCTGTCTGTCCACCCATCTGTTTACCAGCCCACTTGTACACTTGTGTGAAGCTCACAGAATACGCATGTGTGCTGTATGCAGTGTGACCAGGGAGGTGACTGCACTGAGTCTGCCCACCATCCAATGCAAACGAGCTCCCTATCATCCATTTGTGTTGACTTGGGTTCAGTGCCCCTGGCTCTGCACCAGCAGCTGATCTGGTGCATGTGTGGTCTTCAGTGTTTGAGTTGTTTCTTTCGGACTCCCTGTCCCCACCCTAGGTCTCGTCTGTCCTCAAATACCCTGTTTACAGGTTACAGTTTGCACCCTACTGTCTGTGTTCTCGTCATCTCTGCAGCCCAACACCTGTCTCTGCCATAGGCAGACCACTGTCACTTCCAGTGGGATGAGCAGCCCCTCCTGGAGCTCTCCCACTTCCCTCCGGGCCTCTGGCAGCCCTGGACTTCCAAGCAGAGAGCTGACATGCCTCATCCCAGGACTGGCCCTTCCATCTTCCCTCTCTCTTCTCCAACTCTGGTCTTCTTCATATTCTCGAGGTCCCTATGCACACACACCAGGTCCTCTCATGTCCCGAGATCTTTGCTTGTAATCTTCCAGCCTGAAGGTTCCCTCTTTCCCCGCCTCTCAACAGGAACTCCTGTCCTGTGGCAGCTGGGGCATGCATGGGAAGTTGGGGACGAGGACAGTGGCATGATGACTCCGCCTGGTGCACAGTAGGTGCTGAGTAATGTCCATGAGTGGGCTTCCCCGACACAGGCCTGGGCCAGTGTGGTGGTCTTTGCACTCTGGGATTCCATTCATCACCTGTGGAACGGACAAGAAAAGGATCTACCCCTGTGTAGATCTGTGTGAACAGCACAGACCTGTTTAGATCTGCACCCCCCAGTCAGGGCATGGCAGCCGTGAGAAGCATGAGAGCGCCGGCTGACAAGGCAATGGCTCTTTCCTGAGTGTGCTTTGCCTCATTCCTGTATTTTCCTGGTGAAGTCCCTCTTGCTGGACACTGATGAGGGGCTCCTGATTCCAGGGGAAATTCCAAAGAGACTAGAACATAAACAATCTTTTTTTTTTTTTTTTTTTTTTTTTGGTTTTTCGAGACAGGGTTTCTCTGTGGTTTTGGAGCCTGTCCTGGAACTAGCTCTTGTAGACCAGGCTGGTCTCGAACTCACAGAGGTCCGCCTGCCTCTGCCTCCCGAGTGCTGGGATTAAAGGTGTGCGCCACTACTGCCCGGCCATAAACAATCTTTATGACAAAGGACAAAGATGGGGAGGGACAGGCATCACCTGTCACCCCAATGCTTGGGAGGCAATAGAGTTAAGCTGAGCCTAGGTCATGCCTTTACTTGGCTGTGGATGTGACTGAGTTGGGACAGTGCTTACCTAGCACGTGAAGGTCTGGATTCCATCCCCAGCCTTGCATGTAACTAGGCATGATGGCACAGGCCTGTCACCCCAGCACTCGGGACATAGAAACAGGAGGGTCAGGAGTTCAAAGCCATTCTCCTCTACATAATAACTCTGAGGCCACCCTCTATGACATGCTTTTGCAGGCTCTGCTAAACTTAGGCACATGATCTCCCAGACCCAGAAGTTTATTTGGATATATTCCTGCAGAAAACCTATATTCATCTTTATCCAAAGATGCACACTAAATTGCTTCTGGTGGCGTTATATATAGCGACCCCACCACTGGCAGCCACTCGAATGCCCATCGTCAACAGAGCTGGCAAATAAGCTGAAGGATGTGTGCACCATGGAACTTTTTGTTTGTTCGTTTTGTTTTGTTTTATATTTCTTGGGAAAGGGTCTCACTCTGTAACCCTAGCTGGCCTGAAACTCTCTAAGCAGACCAAGCCTTGACAGAGATCTGTCTGCCTCTCGGAGTCTGACATTAAAGGAGCGATCCACCATACCTGGGTGCACCGTGGAATATTATGCAACAGAGAAAGCTACATGAAACGAGATGGAGGAATCTCACCTCCGTGGGCTTGGGAGAGAAGAGAAGCCAGACACACAGACGTGTCGAAATCAGAAAATCTGTCCACGGGGTTGCAAAAAGGTATCTACCATGGAATGGCGGTGGCAGAAGGCAGGGGACATCAGATCTCTGGCTGTGCTCTGGGTCTTGGTCTTGGTCGGGAGGCACGTGAGAGGATTGAGTAGGGTGTCACTGGGGGCACGTGTGGGTATTGAGTAGGGTGTCACTTATCTGTGAACTGAAGATGGGTTACTTGTCCATAGTGTGAGCTAGAATCATCTCTGGTGACCCACATCAGATCACAGCTCAACATGCCAACTTCCTGCTAGTCAAATTCACAAAGCACACTCAAAGGCACAGTGCCTTGGGCCCTCCGTGAATGATCTAGTTTCTTTGGCCGATGGACCACAGCCAGCTCTGGATACCATTTCTGAGCAGGTGTAGATGTGGGTCTCATTCTTGTTGAACTTAGTCAATCACAGCTCCATCTAAAACTCACATGGACTAGGGTTTGGAACCCGACTCATTCGGTAAGAGCAGGAGCTGCCTGTTGGCCAGCTTGGGTAAACCCTGAATGATTAGTTCATCGATATTCTGGGTTGGCCATGGTCTGAAAGCTACAAGTGACGCACTTTGGATTTAATCTACATCACTCAAGTTTGCTTGGGCACTTTCCAGGGTATAGACAGTCAGCAAAGCCACCTGTCTGTGCTTGGCAGCTCCTATGGTGGAAGTACTCTGGAGGGGGCTGTCTCCACATGAGCCTGAGGAACAGGAGGTAACCACGTATATCAGGCAGGAAAACACAGATGGGTAACTGGGGGTGTGTGTGACCTTCTGGCTATGACACTCACTTTCTAAGCAGATACATGACATCTTATCTGTATGATGTAGTTGCACATGGACTTGTGATATACATAGGTGTCAACTTTGTCAATAGTTGCCATTAACCCTTGTCAAACAACTCCTGGCACTTCTGTAAGCAGCTCCTGAGAGTGGCGTGACCACACCACTGGGCAGGGTTTAACCTATCCCTGCACCTGTCATTCCCAGATCCCCGTGAATTCCACTGGTGTCATCCTCCTCCACTCTTCCTCTTCCCAAACACAGTCTTCAGGGGATGGGGCAGACATGGTGGCTGCCATGTTCTCCTCACCACACACACTGAGCAGTGAGCTCAGAGAACAGTGGACTTGGTTAAAAGAATTTCCAGATGGGATTGGAAGACTAAAGCTATAGCCAGCCCTGACTGATCAGGACTGGTCTCTTGGTGTCCTTAGGTACTGATGTCATCCATCATTCCAGGAAGGTGGGATGACTCGGGTGGCATGGGCTTGCGGCTGAGCTGGCCTGCAGTCATGGGTTTGACTCCCTCTGCATCCTTCCATCCCTTTTGAATGCAAGCCATAGGTCTTTCCTGTACAGGAGGGTCCAACTGGCCCCTTGCTTCCTCCGCATTCAAAACACACAGGGGCAAGACAGCCAGCTGGTGTAGCCTGTAAGGCTGGCATGATGGGAAGGGCGGGGAGCCGGGCCCTGAGACGCTGAGATGGGGATATGGTGTATGAGGAAGACACATCATTTGGACAGACAAGCAAACAGAAGAACTGTGACTGTGAACAGAGATGGTGGCTCTGCCCAGGCAGCATTCAGATCATTCAGGCCCAGCAGGCCTCCAAGTCCCTGAGGCTCTGAGGTGTTAGATCTCCAGAGAGTGCGGGGCAAGATTTGTCCAGATCTTTGGGGACGATGAGGGAGCCAGGCCCCAGAAGTGGTGGGTCACCCCTGCGTGTGGGCAGATCTTCCCAGATATCTGTCTGGCCAGGACCTGGGTGTTCACCCTTCCCATTCCACCCTCAACTCCCTTTGGGCCAGGGGTGCTGGGAGTGGAGACAGTTAGCTCCAAAGGAATAGAAGGCGGGGGATGGTTGGTTTCTTAGAGGGCTAGTATGTAGGTGATGGGGTCTGTCTTATAGAAGCAAAGAATATTGGGACACCCCCAAGTAATGCAGTAACTGAGGCATGAAGAGAGTGTTTACCTGAAGTCTCAGCAAGGCTAGAAAACAACAAAAAATCCCTGGGCGCTGGGTAGGGATGGGACAGGACTTAAGGGGGCCCCAGGGGCCTTGGGGGGAGACACCTGGCAGGACAGGCTCCCCAGCCTTACCACACAGGTCCCTTGCTCTGAGCAATACCTGCCTGACATGGCGGCAAGTCTTTCACAATTTACGAGACCAGGTTCCAGGCCCCTTGATAATCGCCCCTCTCAAAAGTCAATGTGGTGGAAGGCTTCCTCAGATGGGGTGGCAGTCTGTGTCGCTGTTCTGAATGCCCTCTGGTACCTGCAGGGGAGATGCCTTCTAGGAGAAGATGAGACTGGTTCACCCCTGCTGGGACCAGCGCTGAGCAAGAGGTACCCAGAGACTGGGGAGGGCTCAGCTGGTGGAGCTGCAGCCCTGTGACTTAGAGGTCAGAGTTGGCCAGGACACACAGGGAGGAGGAAGGAGTGGAGACCCTGCAGTCTACACAGTGCAGCACAGCACGGCACAGCACGGCACAGCATGGCACCGGCACAGCACAGCACAGCTCAACACGGCACGGCACGGCACGGCACAGCACAGCATGGCACGGCAAGCCGTCCCCAGGAGGTGCAACTTGAGGGGTCTGCCATGAGAGAAAGTGTGGAAACAGCTCAACAGAGGACCTTCTGCTCCAGCACAGCACTCCTACATCTGAAACGTACACCCCCGGGATGTGAATATCACTCCACCCCAGGCACTAGCTTGGCCCCTTTTTCCTGCACTCAAGCCATTAGCATTTATGGAACACCTTGCTGTGTCCAGCTGTAGGAACACGGAGCAGTATAACTGCAGAGGATAAAAACCTGAACCCAGTGTTTAGCAAAAAAAAATGCAATTGGGAAAAACAACTAAACTAAACTAAAAAGCGATCTGTCCAGGAAAGGTGGGCAGTACTGTGGGGGGATGGGAGATGCAGATCTGGAAGACTCTCTCCAGGCCAGAACTCTCGAGGGCAGCTTCCCATTGGAGAACAGAATTAAAGGGACAGATGTGCAAAGGCCGTGGGGTAGGCAATAGTGTGATTCACGCAAGAACACACGGGAAGGGGTGTTGGTGGTGAGAAATGGGCCGGCCACCAGGGGACATGTGGACCTTGAGGGAGGGTGTGTCCCATGTTCACAATTAGAGCCCTTTCATAGATTAACCACAAACAAAGACAGGGCCCTACCTTGTGATTCATGAACACACTCTGGTTAAAGTGTGGCCTGACAGATGGGGGTCAGGTAGGTTTGGGAAATCCGCCAATCCCTGACACTTGTGATGTCTTGCCCCAGGAAACTGACACCCACACAAATCCCCACTCAGGATGCCAGCAGGGCCCAGTAGGCTCGACCTGCTTCCTAGGGGTCAAGATGTTGAGGGTGAGGGCTAGTGAGAGCAGAAATCACATTGCAAAAACCAGAGGGGAAGAGGGAAACAGTGGGCTTGCTAAAGGGTAGGAACTTCACTTCGGGTCATCCAAGGCTGAAGAGTCACAGGGACCAGAGGACAAGCAGCCTGAGCTCACAGCGGGTCACAGGAGCCTGTGCCATCCTCAGGACTGGCAGTAGGTGTAAGCTAACAGAGTCCTCAGGTGACCTGAGTGGGCTGCAGGGCATGAGGAGAGAGCAGGAGGATGCCACCCTGCGGCCTCAGCAGTGCCCAGCTGCAGGTCAAACCTGAAGAGCAGAGAGGAAGCCAGAGTGCGGCTGCAGCAGGCCTAGGAAGCCAGGGTGGCCCTGCCTGATGGCCATGCCTACCGGCCACTCAGCCAGCAGCCTTTCACGTGCCCACAGGAGGCCTGGCACTGACAAGGCCAAGCAGGCTGTGTGCCACAAGGACATGTTTAAATTATAGGGTGTGGGCATTCTTCCTTTTCTCTCCTCTGCTCGGCATTCCTGAGGCCAGGCTTGGGTTTGGTTACCAAGCAGCAAGGGGCTGGAGGGCACCACCCACATGCTGGCAGGCATCCTTGGCTGCTGCTGACTCCTCCCACCAACAGCAATTAAGCAAGTCTCAACTGGTTAGTTTGGTTAGCATCAAGGCACGTGGCTGGTATAGCCCCTGCCTCGGGTTGTTTTGGGCGGTGTGTGTGCATGTGGGTGTATGACCATGTGTACAAGTGCGTGCAGGCATGTTTTCGAGTGCCTGTGTGGGGTCGTGAATACATGTGAGAACATGTGAGCCTACTGTGGGCATCTGTGTGGGGCCTGTGTTTACAGGTGTGTGCCTTGGTGCCTCTAATCTGCGTGGGGCTGGATGATGAAACCATGGGTGGGTTGAGGTCGGGGAGCTGTCGGGAGGTACTGGCAGAACTGTCTGGCATGCAGGCCCTCTAACGGGAGCCATCCTGGGTGGTGGAGGTGAGCTTCCCTCACCAGGCCCTAGCTCCATGGTTCCTGCGCACCTCTGATTGCTCTGGGACCCTCACCTGTGTCCATACTCTGTATACAGGACCTGACTTCATAGCCTGTGTAGTGGAGCCCTGGATCCAGCACAGCCTGTGTCCCTGCTGTGAGCCACTGTGCTTTTCCTGTTTAGAGCTGGGACCTGGCCGTGAAGCCACTGGCTCATAATTCTGGAGATTAGAGACAGCTAGCCAGCAGTCTCCTCTGCGTGTGTGTGTGTGTGTGATGTAACATTATGTGTATGTGTGTATGATGTGATGTGCATAAGATGTGATGCTGTGTAATGTGATATGTGTGTGCCTGATGTGCATGTATGTGATATAATGGGATTTGTATGTGTGATGTGATGTGTGTGATATGATATATATATATGTGATATGTGTATATATCATGTGATGTGTGTGTACATGCTGTGTGTACATGTTGTATGATATGATGTATATATGTGGTAGGATGTGTGTGTTATATATGATATGATGTGTGTATTGATGTGATGTGCATGTATATATGATGTGGTATGTGTGTGGTATGTGTGTCATGTGATGTGTGTGAATATGATGTGTGTAGGTGTGGATATGTGTGTGTTATGTGATGTGTGTGTATGGATGTGATGTGTGTGTGTTGATGTATGTGCATGTAATGTGATGTGGGTGGGTGTAGATGTGATTTGTGTTATGTGATGTGTGTGGTATGATATGTGTGTGTGTGGTGTGTGTATGTATATGTGATGTGATGTATATGGATGTGATGTGTATGCATATGATGTGTGTTTATGTATATAAGTGTGGATATGTGTGTTATGTGATGTGATCTGAGGTGTGTGTGGTATGATATATGTGTGTATGATGTGTGTGGGTGTAGATGTGATGTGTGTTATGTGATGTGTGTATGTGTAAGTGTGGATATGTGTGTGTATGGTTGTGATGTGTGTGCGATGTGATGCGTGTGTGTATTGATGTGTGTGCATGTAATGTGATGTGTGTGTATGTGAAGTATGTGGGTGTGTATATGGCGTGTGTGTGTGTGATGTGATGTGTGTGGTGTGTGTGTGTGTGTGTGTGTGTGTGTGTGTGTGGTAAGTTCTGGGGCACAGGTGTGAAGGTCAGAGGACACCTTGCAGGAAGGAGTCAGTTTTCTTCTTACATCATGTGGGTTCTGTGGACTGAACTCAGGTCACAGTCCTGGCTGTAAGCAGCTTTATTCACTGAGATATCTCTCCCGCTTCTTAAACACCCAGCCTGACAATAAGGGTTTCGGTGTGTGCTTCACTTTTCTTGTGGTGTCAAAGAGGTGGCAACTTAGCCAAATGGACAAGGAGGCATTCTGGAAGAAACCAAAAAGCCCTGGTGTGAATCCTTCCTCGAGTGTTAGGATTTACCCACGAGGTGGTCAGTCTAGGATTTTTCCTTTGAGTTGATTATGTGGCTCTGACGTGACTCTGACACACTCCTACTCTCAGCCTGTCCTGCACCATGTCCTTTTGGCCTTAGTCCTGGGGTCTGTCCATCTCTCCCTGTCATCTGGTTTGGAGCCAGCTGCCTCCTGGGCGGCATTGCTCCCTACCCTCCTATAGTATGGAAGGAAGGCCACAGCTGCCCCCACAGGCACTGGAACATGGCCCCCAACCTTGGCAGCTGCTTCATCCAGAGCCCTCCTCCAAAAGTCCCTGTGTGAGCAGACCTGTTCCCACCCCCAGTCCTGTCCTCTGCTGACCTGACCTCCTTCCCTAAGGACAGAGATCATACCACACACCCATTTCTCTTTGATTCATAGCGTCAAGTCTCTCCATTCCTGAGTGGATGGAAGCATACAGAGACATATATGTAATCACAAATCATGGAACCATATTAGCAGTTGGTGTTTCCTGCAACTCACCTGTTTCCAGACACAAATGAGGTCCCAGGTGTGTGTCCATGCAGATTCCCTGCCTGCCTCCCATAGACAGAGCCCTCAGCCCTAACCTATGTGTAAAGAGGACCTTTCACTTCCACCAGCTGGATGACCTTCTCATGCTTTGACGCGAGGAATCTGGACACCAACGGGTGTGGGACAAGGCCCCTCTGCCCAGTTCTGTAAGAACACTTGCAGCTGAGCCCAGAGTGGGCAGTCCGCAGGCCCTTCCTGCTCTTCATGTTCTCAAGGCCAATTAGCTTGTCACCAGAGAACAGACATGGGCCAGGGGACCACAGACTGCCACTTCTCCCTATGGGGACAGTCTACACGCCCAAGCCAAGTGATGCTGGGCCCCACAGCAGAGAAAAAAAAAGTTAATTGGTATTTTTGGAGTTGATGAGATAACTCAGTGGATAAAGTTGCCTGCCACCAATCTTGGCATTCATGCTCCACAAATAAAGAAATATATAAGAAAACATATAGAAAAAAAGAAACTTTCAGCTTAGAGGGGAAAAAATCCTAGCCATAAAGAAAAGAAGTCTAAGATAGGCTCACACACTTCTTTACCATGACAGAAAAAAGTTTCAAAGACACAGAGAAGCTATCACAAACTAGGAAAGACAAACGTATCCTTCATATGCAAAAAGCTCCTACAAACCACTAAGATCCAGAAGCTGTTGACGTGTGGGCACTGAGTTCCCAGACTGCTCCTGGCTTCCAGAAGGATGATCTGTGTTCACTCCAGAGCTCACACTGAGAACGGCCCGTCCACACCTGGCATTTTACTTGGGTTCTGGAGATCCAAATTCAGGTCCCCATGCTTATACCGCAAGCATTCCAGTCCTTAGAAGTTAATCTTTAAACTGAGGGAAATTATCACTCAATGAAGTTCAGATTCAACAAAACAACCAGAGCTGCTTTCAAGGGAGCAGGTGGAGAAGGAAAGAAAGGGGTGGATTCCTGCCTGGCAGGCAGCAGAGACAGAGATTCAGGCCCCTCCCCCGGGGGGGGGGTCCCCAGCTCTGACTCCTGCACATGCCCGGAGGTGGCTGTTGCTCCTGCTCACTGGACTGGCTCTGCACCTGCTCTTAGGGACCAGAGCACTGCCCTGTGTGGGACAGAGGCCAGGCAGGCCCAGCCCCACCCTTCAAATCACAATGATGACAAAGGGGTCCCCTCCCAACACCTGCACTGTCTTACCTGGGCCCTGAGGCCGCAGGTGTTGCAATGATTCCCACCCAAACCCTGGAATGCCGAGTGGCTCAAAAACAATTGGGATTTCCAGAAACTTCGTCAGCTGCACTGGCCATGTCTCCCTCCCCCTCTTCTCTGTGTCTCCTTCATACACACTTCACACTTTCAAGAGAGTATAAAACAGAAGAGTTTTGTGTCCCACCTATATGAGTTTCTTTCTTTTTTTCTTTTTCTTTTTTCTTTCTTTCTTTTTTTTTTTTTTTTTTTTTTGTGAGAGTCTCATGTAGCCTAGGCTGCCCTTGACTTCTCTAGGTAGCTGAGGAAGACTTTGAACTCTGCCTCCACCCTCTAAGTG
This sequence comes from Chionomys nivalis, assembly GCF_950005125.1. Classification (NCBI taxonomy): domain Eukaryota; kingdom Metazoa; phylum Chordata; class Mammalia; order Rodentia; family Cricetidae; genus Chionomys; species Chionomys nivalis. The sequence continues at coordinate 52,304,502 of NC_080093.1, forward strand.
CTGGGAGACATATGCAACACTACACAAGGCTTGCACAGTGCTGGAGATGGAACCCGGGGTAGCTTCACCTGTGGCTAGGTGAGCACTCCACCAGCTGAGCCCCAGGGTCCAGCAGCACTGTCTGTGAGGACCTGCCCTGCCTTGGTTGTTCCCTTTGCATAGCTTGCTAATCTATCTGTCCTTTGCCCGGAAAGCTGTGGCAGAGAAAAGCATACTTGGAAGGCTGCTTGGAAGAGACTGTGTGGGTGTCTGTCTCCGTCCTGTGGTGCATCCTCAGAGCCCACAGCCTGCACACAGGAGGCGATCGACACACATGCCAGTGAAAGTTTACCTCCACGAAACACACAGGCATGCAGCACACTGCTGGAGAAAAGGAAATCTGAGGCCCCCACATCCTGCCCTCAGGGCCAGCTGGCCTTGTGGATTCCAGAACTTTCTGCAGGAAGCGGAAGGTGCAGAAATAGAAGCGCACAGAAAGGCAGTTGCTCCTTTCACCCCAAAAGGAAGGGAAGTGGGGGGCAGGGGTGCAGGGAGGAAGCTGGGGGCAAAGAGGGACTGAGGGAAGAGCTGAGGAAGGTGAGCCTTGGGTCCTGGGGTAGCTGGGCTACAGCCCTGCTCGTTACTGTCCTAAGTTTCAGGCAGGAGTCATAGGGAGAGGCTCCCAACACCCCCTTTTTTCTGACGAAGCTCCAGCAGGCAAGTTTCGAGGTGGTTTTGGAATGTGACAGAGGGCATGACTTCCAAGGCTGTCACCTGAGCAGGGGCCCTTGGAGAGAAGGCAGTGCCTACAGAGGGTCATGGTTCACACAGTCATGGCCACAATCACTTCTAACCACTCCTCAAAGCAGTTACAAAAGGGAAACTGAGGACCAGAGGAGGCGAACAAGTCTCCTTGAGTGTACTGTGACTATGTCACTCAGTTCTAAGCTGATGACATATCTACCTCCCCAGGATCCATGGGAAATCAGGGACCAATAGGTCAAGGGACCAGAGCCTGGGATGGTGTGGCTAGGCAAAGCCAGCAGTTCCCAGACTAGCCCTATACTCTGGAGTCTTGGGGTGGCTACTCCGTCTAGCCTGGACCTTGGGGGTTGCCCCAACTTAAACTCATCCAGTGCAGTCTCTCTTCCCTTCCCCCACCCTTACTACTGACCCCCAAACTTCCTGTTTTCACAGGAAGTATGATGACAGAATCCATGTCCTACCCCACCCTAAGAACATTATATGAGTCCAGAAATCATATACATAAACGTCTACAGCTGCGGGCAGACCCGGCATCTGCCGACCTCACTCGGGAGGTTTGGGCCTTCCATTTGGAAGCACCACTTTCTATGCCTGGGCTGGGCCTGGGGCCTTAGGAGCTGTCTGACGGACAAAGGGTCCTGTTCCTTCCTGGGACTCTTTGGAACAGCTTTACTGGGGGGCTGCTGGCACTGGCAGAGGTCAACACCTACATTGGGGTTGGAGGTGCTTACTGCACCTGCCTGCCCAACTCCCATAGCTGCCCCCAACCTCAAGAACAGCTGCAGCCAGCACTGGCTGGATTCTGTGTTCCTCTTCACCTGCCCTGAAAGGACTTTGTACTGAACCAGCAGCAGAAAATGACAGAGCCATGTTAGACTCCAGGCAGAAACTTCTAGACTAGCAGCAGAGGAGGGGTCCAAGTTCAAGGCCCTTCTCTGCCCATTGCTAACATCATGGAGGCAGGCCGCACTCGAGCTTGGCCTCTCATTCTCTCGTCTGCTGTGTGACCTCTGTGAACCTCCTTCCGATGCTGGAAGACCACCAGTTCAACACCAGCCTGGACAACTGAAAGCAGCCCTGTCTCTGTAGCTCCACGGTATGGTACTTGCTTAGCACGTGAAGCCCTAAGTTCAATCCTCAACACTGAAAATCAAAAGAGGTTCTGATCGAGACACAATTCCTTCCATGGGATCCCAGGGCTCCATTTCTGGACCCCATCCAGTGCTCCATCTCCAGAGGTCCTAGAGACTCCATCCAACCAGGGCACGGCTTCACGGCTCCTGGGAGAATGCACGGACGCAACTTCACCAAGAGCTCCTTGACAACACAGGCTTTCCTCCCTGCCATCTGGAACCCTGAGCCCCTAGCCATCACTAACATCGCTTGACTTAGGAGGTGAGCTGTCATGGGTTCCAGGACCCCAGCAGAGCCTTACGCATACTCCCCAAATGGAGGCTGTGTCCTGTGGAGAGAAATCGGCTCTGCACCTGACTACCTCCCTGGAGAACACTGACTTCCTGCCAAGCCGTGGGTCTGAGGCCAGGCAGATGGTCTGTGTGTGAGGACCAGTTTCCTCTGGTGGGTGTACAAGCACCCAGTTAGCAAGTGCCCCCTCGCCTTGCTGTGGGAGGAAGCAGAAGATGTCAAGTCTGGCCTAGTGTCACCGTCCTGGCAGAAGTGAAAGATTCTGGAGAGAGATACGAGAGACACAGTTGCCCTGCCCACTGGCCATCAGAATTTTGGGACAATGGGCCCCAAGGCACTGGAATTTTCCCAGGAGTCACACGCTGGGGAAAAGAAAGGCTGAAGCCTGGTGCCAGCCAGAGGGGAGCCTGTCTCCCAGAGAGACCTCACAGAGTTCTGAGAACTTGTCAGACCGCCTTGCAGGAGAGCCTGGAGCAGACAGTGATGGGTCAGTGATGGGCAGGACCACACCCTGACCAGGACTGCTTAGCTACGCACACCTCCTGCCCCCTGTTTAACCCTGAACCTCATGTCTGGACCCAGAGGACAGACTTGGGAGTCTCTGGACCTCTTTGTCCCTCTTCCCAAGGTGGCCGCACAGAGTGACTCTCCTCTCTGCTTTTCACTGCTACTTGGTGTTTGAGTTGTTGAGGATGGTAGCTGAGCCAAGGGGTTGCTGCAGAGGCATGAGGCCCCAAGTTCAGATGTTAGCATCCATGGAGAAGCTGTGTGCGGGGTGCATATCCGTAATTCCAGTGTTAGGGGACAGACAGAAGGATCCTTGAGACCCGGTGAGTCACAGACTCAGTGAATGACCCTGTCTCAAAGATTAAAGTGGAGAACACCTTGTAGAGACTCCTGGCATTGCCCTCTGGCCTCCATGCGGATGCCCACACACACAAGAACATGTGTACTCACTAGTAAACACATACACAACACGCATGCATAGATAGGCAGGTATAGTAAAAGGCCCCCCGCCTGCTCAGTCATCTCTTGGGGTCCTCTTTCAGGTTTTAAAATCTTAAGTCGTGAACATGAATTGCGACATCGAAACATTTTCAACTCTAGGAAGATCCGCACCTCAGAAAGTAGTGAAGGCTTGGTGCTCTGAGAACATCTCCTGCCACTAATGCCTGCCTCTCTCCTTGGTGCAAATGGGGACCACAGGGTGCCCTGCAGACTACAGTCCTCGAGGAGGAGAGCAAAGGGTGCTCAGTCCGGGACCGCTAGTCCATGCCTCTGGTCTCCATTCCCACATCTCCAGTCTCCAGGGACTTCTTGTCCTGCAAGGCTGGAATTCTGGACCCGGTAAGGCTGGACCTGCCGCAGGGCAAGAAGGCTTGCCACTGTGGAGGCAGTCCTGGAATTCCAAACATGTCCTGTGGTCAGGTCTCGCTGTGACTCAGCGACATGGCCTGGCCAGGCATAGTCCGGCAATCTGCTTTCAAACTGGAGATTGTGCTGGGGCCCAGCAGGGCTGCTGTGATGGCTGTGCTCTCGGGGATTGCTTGATGGCTGCTAGTGCGTCCATGGTGTCCAAGGCAGGTGCAAAGAGGAGGAGCCATGTGGCATACACAGCACAGGTCACAGTGGAGACAACCGGCCCCACAGCCAGCACACATCCCAAAGGCAGCTCAGCACCACAGGCCTTCTCAGGCCGGGTTGTCAGCATGTGCTCTGCACGAGTCCCAGCCCTGTCCTGTCTGCAGGCTGCAGCTGGTCAAATGGCTGCAATCACAGGTAAATCTCCTGACCCTGGCCTGTGTGTGTCTCCTCCCAATGTCCCTACCAGTGTTCTGAAGGCCCCTCCACAGATGGGAGGCAGCTTCTGTGTGGCCCCCAAGACCACATGGCCTCCCCTGCCTACCTTGGTTCTTACAGCTTTCGTCTTTGCTGCAGATTGAGCTGCCACCTGAAAGAAGCTTATTTTGGTCCCTATTACAACCCCAGTGCTCAGGAGGGACACTGGCAGCCAGGGCTGGTAGCTAGGTTTGGGCTAGCACCTCAGAATGTAGCCCTGGCTGGTCTGGAACTTGCTGTATAGACCAGGCTAGCCTCAAACTCTCAGAGATCCTCCTACCTCCCCTGGGATCACAGGCAGGTACTGTCACACCCAAAGTGGCTCTTCCCTGAATGACTCACAGGGACAAAGGAGACCAACATGATAGGAGCCCAGCCTGGGCTTGCCACCACACAAGGCCCTGCTTTGAAGGACACTGAGACATAGCCCTCCATCCGTGGAGCTTCCCGACAGGTGTATAAACATGCCCAATCTACAGTCACGCAGGAGCACAGGCAAAAGCCATCACTTGGCTTGTGAGCCAGAGGTACCCAGTGGCCACATTATCCCCCTCACTGACATGAAAAAGTTGGGCCACCCTCACAGCACAGCCAAAGACAGCGGAGTCACGCTGGCCACCCTAGCTAGAGGCAGGATGGGACTGACCAGGGTTATCTGAAGCCAGGCAGGACCTGCCCTATGTATCTTTGCTCCAAGAGTCTCTTGCTGGGACTCCTGACTTCTCCTAATGGATGGGAATAGACAAGATCCCCATTACCTCATCCACAGATTGAAAGTGAGGGGTCAGGACTGCCTGTTCACCCCAGAGTAACACTTTCTCCATTAGTAGTGTTCCTGGCCTCGTGCCCTCCACACCTGCTCAGAGATGTGGGGTGTCCTCCCTAGAGCAGTGTGCAGGCTTCAGGTGGCCTCAGGGTGACAGATGAACAGGGACATTGCCTTCGCAATATTGTAGTGATGCCTGAGGAACACACGTGTGACTTACCATGGCCACCAAGGTCAGTATCTCTCCCTGAATCTGGATCTGGTGAGACTGACTGGCCAGTCAGCCCGAGGCATCTTCCTGTCTCTGCTTCCCCAGTGCCGAGGTTACAAGCGTGCCCCCCACCAAGCACATTTGCGTGGGTGTCGGGGCGCAAACACAGATCCTCATGTTTGCACAGCAACACTGGACCAGCTGGATCATCTCCATTTTTCTTTAGTGCCCCCCTGCACCCCCTCCCCCGCTGCACCCTCCCCAGCTCGGCAACCATGAAGCTATGACGATGTTACCAGAGAGAAACCTTGTGTGGGGACATGAAGAGAGACTTTGTTTTTGGCTTTCAAAGGAAAAGGGCTGCAAAATTCTGCTGACAGGGACCTGCTTCCTCGGACAGGCACAGATCACCTCTGCCCTGCTATAGGAATGAGCAAGGCCGCGTCAGGCTGCACGTGATCTGGCCAGGGTCCTCTTCCAGCTCAAACCCTGGGAAGCAGCCAGACCAGCTGTCCTGGGGTACATGCATGCCCACGAACACTGGAATTTGACCCTTTTCCAGCAAAATAAACCCAGTACAGGATCAATGGCGAAGCTGTTATCCAGGGAAGAGAAGAAAAGCAACTGATAACCCTGAGGCCACAGGCCAGGGGTCAGGACCTCTCAGAACTAACACGCAGCCCTGGGTTCTGCCATGGGACTGCAGGGTCCCACACAGTGAAAATATCAATCTACCCAGGCATCCCTGGGCCTTGCCCCAATGAAACCTGACTTGCCACTCCCTTCCAGGAGGTCAGCCAGGCTACCCAGAACCAGCGGGTGTGGATGGTTCTCTGGCTGGCAGTGGTGACTATGAATTAAATCAGACCTCCAGATTCTGATTTATCAGAAGAAAGACTTTATCATCATCATCATCATTATTATTATTGTGCTGGGGATAGTACCTGGTCTTGGTGCATGCTAGGTAAGCATTCTGCCAACATAAGCCCCAGAGTAATTTTCACGTGTAAGTCAGTTAAGGGGATCCATGGGATGGGCAGTGTCTTTGGGAAGATGGGAAACTTGAATGCAGAGTCAAGTCTGCACACAGTGGTGACACACACACAAACTTAAAGAGCTCAGTCCATTAAAAGTCAAGGATAAACGCCTAGGGAATGGTGCCACCCACAGTGGGCAGTTTTCCATTAAACAAGATGCTCCCTCAGATATTCTCAGAGACTTCTTCCCAGGTGACTCTGGATTTGGTCAAGTTAAGCAATTAGCCCTAACCATCACACAAAGTGCAGCTCTACCCAGACTCTGACACTGGGAACAGACAGACCATCCCTCACACAGGTGGGCCTTGAAAACATAACTGGTACCCGAGCATAGGTTGCCATGACAACTCTTCAGAAAGGAGTCAGGCATGGGCCCTGGTTCTCAGAAGGCCACGGTTAGCTGAAAATCTTCCCGTCGTCTCCGCTCCTGCCCAGTCACTCGCCCCATAAGCCTAACTCTTTACCCACGGGGCAGACTCAGGCCCCAGCCCAGGAAAGCAAGGTTTGTAACAGTCTAAGGTGACCCCTAGAACCCCAACCCCTGCGATTCTCCCGTGTGTCGTCTCCTCCAGGTGTCTGGATACAGTGGGGCTGTATAATTGGATGGGTGAACTACACAAATGTGGACCAGGTAGGAGAGCCTGGCGGAAGGCTGGTGTGGCAGTGCACACTCAGAGGTCAGAGTGAGTCCTGAGGCTGCAAAGAGATCTCCACTCCACACCAAGGATGAGCCTGGCTCCATCCGAGCCTGGACTGCAGCTTTCATAGACAGAAGATGCGGCTACCTGAGGTATGTCCTGCTGCCTTTACTCCACAGGAGTGGCCAGGCTCCATGCAGATTCAGCCAGCTCAGGGGCCATATTTCACAAAAGGTTACATCTGCTCAAAAATGTGTGTGGCTGCCTCCCATCATGGTAGCTCACAAGTGAAGCACGGCAACAGTATACATGGTAACGGCTTGCAGGTGAGTGATGTGTCACCTGGACATGGCTCCAGGGCTCAAAAGAAACCTTGCAAGTTCAACACTCTGCCTGGGGACCCGCAGGGTTGGGCAGCCCAGCCGCCAAGTGCGTCATTCTGCAGTAGTAGAAAGTCAACACCAGGCCGCAGGACAGCTCAATGGATGAAGGACCTGCTGTGCAAGCCTTACAACCTGAGTGTGGAGCCCTGGAACCCACGCAAGAGACAAAGTGGGGGTGGGATGGCAGCACTGGAGGCAGACAGGCAGGTCCCTGGGGCTCCTGGCCAGCCACTCTAGCTGACAAGGACCTCCAGGTTCAGAGGGAAACCCTGTCTCAGAAAACAAGGTAGAGAGCAATAGAGAAAACCACCCCATGCTGACCTCTGGCCTGCACTCACATTTGCATACTTGTGCACACACAAACATGTACACACAAGCACACATATAACAAGAAATTAAAAATGAGTTAAGAAAATAAAAGGAAAACAAAACACAAGGGATTTCTTGAGCCAGAAGCAGATTTTTCAGGAAAGCATCTTGTGTTGAAGGGGGAAGTTAAACTCACTGGCATACTCACTTGTCGTGATGTTTCATTTGTATTTTAATAAATAAAGCCTGCCTGAAGATCAGAGAGTAAAAGAGCCCCTACTGATCAGCCTTACAGACCAGGCAGTGGCAGCACACACCTTCAATCCCAGTGGCCACACTAGTTTGCCATAGAAACCAGGTGGTAGATGTGCACACTTTTAAGCCCAGCATAGAGAGGAAGATAAAATGGGAGGAGACAGCTCTCAGGCTCAGTCTCATTCTGATATTCCTGGATGCAGAATCGTTGTTTCAGACTGAGGTAGAAGTAAGAGCCAGTGGCTGGCTGTCTTGCTTTTCTGACATTCAGGTTGAACCCCAATATCTGTCTCGAGGGTTTTATTAATCATGCTACACTCGCTCCTCGGTGACACCAATTCACCTTCCAGCCAGTACACTGTGGCTCCTACTTTCTCTATTAATGGGGTCCCAAGTGGATCTTGTGGGATCACTACCCCAGGAACTCAAAATGTGGCAAATTGGAGTCACACAGACACCCTGGGGACCTCTGAGGCTGACTGAAGTTGCCCATGAAATGAAGATGTTCAAACAATCAAGAGATATCCTGCCTTAAATGCAGAGCCTAAACCAATCAATGCAGAACTAGCCACCAGTCAGGGAGCCACGAGCTGTCAGCCTCCCCGACCCCCTACCCCCACTACCCCCCACATCTATTCATGCCTTTGGATCAGGCATCTGTTCTACTCCCCAGACTCCATTCAGCCTTGGGAACCTTACCACGTGCCTCTCTGTGCCTACTGCCGCTGTGTGACTGCTCTGATGAGTGATCAGGGCTTGTTATTATGTTCCAGGACTATCCAAAGCACCGCCCGCCCACGCCAGTTTGGCAAAGTGTGGCTAGCAGTTCTGTCCTCCCCCCCCCCCGCACTCAAACATAACCCCTGACCCTGATTGCCACACCTCTAGCATCCAGGCTGTCCCAGAGACAGGCCCTAGTCTTAGCCCCAGTGCAGTGTAGGTCCTTCTTGCTCATCCAACTAACTGAGTCCCTGGGTCTTCCCATCAGGACTTCTAACAGTTAATCCACTACTGACCAATATCGGAGTCCTGCACCTCCCAGCCTCTACACTGGCCCCTGGACCCTATCCTGGGAGTTTTCTTGGAATTGTCACATGACTCTTGCCCATAGCTGATACAGGAGACAGACTCACAAGAATCACACTGTAGTGAAATTTTATTTATGTCTTAATAATAAAGCTGCCTAAAGATCAGATGGGCAAAGCTAAGACACTAGAGGTCAGGCAGTGGTGGCACATGCCTTTAATCTCAGGATTTGGGAGACAGAGGCAGATGAATCCCAGTGAGTCAAGGCTACCCTGGGCTACCCAAGATCAAGCAGAAACAAACCCAGGTGCTGGTGCCTCACTAGGGAGTCACACACCTTTAATCCCATCACTAGAGGGAACAGGAGGAGAGACTTGGGCTGCTTCGTCTGCGGTCGCCCAGCCTTGGGAGAGGTAAGACTTCTCTAGTGACTTGGCTGCTTTGCTTTTCTGGTTTTCAGGATGAACACCAATATTTGTCTCTGGGTTTTTATTATTCATGCTACATCAGACTGATTAAAAAATAAATAAAAGAGGTTGGCTGGGGACACGTGTGTAAAGAGTTGGGATTAGCCAGGCCAGCCCAGGAAAGGCCTCATGTGGCTCCCTTTGTCTTAAAATTTGAACACTTCTTTCTCCCTACCCTCCACCTGGGAAAGGGAAAGCATGTGTGTGTGTGTGTGTGTGTGTGTGTTACATTTCAAATGTGTCTTGTGTGTCTATATGCGTTATACATGCACGTGCACACATGTACACACACACAGACACACACACACTGTCATGGAGTGGCTACATTTCCAATATACCTTGTGTGTCCACGCACTAGAAACTTCATGATCAGCCTGGTGCTGATGGAGGCAAGGAGGCCTTTAAGAAGAGGGACCTTGTGTGAAGGGATTAATGTAGTCCTCATGGAAAGCAGGTTAGCTCTAGCAAGAGTTAGTCACTACAAGGTCACCCCATGTGTGTGCCATCTCCTGTATGTGGCCCTGTCCTGGCTGCTGCTCTGCGATGTGTCATGAGGCCGAACAGATGGATTTCCACCTCTGAGACCATGAGTTAAATAAACTTTGCTTGTTTGTTTGAGATAGGAACACTGTGTAGCCTGGGCTAGCCTGGAACTCACTGTATTGCCCAGGCTGGCCTGGGACTCACAAGCTTCCTGCTTTAGCCTCCCTAATACTGGGATTTTAAGCATGCACCACTATGCTTAGATTCTTTTTTTTTTTAATTATTCACTTTCCAGGTTATAGCAATACAGAATAGACCAAGACACACACTCATGCACACATCTATACACTCTTCCTCATGTATACAAACATACACTTGAGTACACTCACTCACAAAAGAAAACACATGCACACACACATGCATAAACATTTGATACCTATACATACCTACATGTATACATCTATACATGTGTAAAGTCCATCTTTCTCTTCTATCTTTTTTTGGGGGGTTGGTTTTTCAAGATAGGGTTTCTCTCTGCAGATTGACCAGGCTGGCCTCAAACTCACAACGATCCTCCTGCCTCTGCCTCCGCAGTGCTGGGATCAAAGGTACGCACCACTGTCCAGAACATCTTTCTCTTCTAGGTAACCCTTGATCATGCCTATCACTGTACATGTCTGACTGCCCTAAATGGTCGGCCTTTCTCCCCACCATAACATGACCTTTAAAGGTACAAACGCTTCTTTCATTCTTTCCTCCATTCCCATTCTCGGCACCAAATACAAAGCTAGGGCGTGGCAGGTGCTCAGCAGATGAAACCGGAGTGAAGCGTGAAGGACAGATGCGCAATGTGCAGGTGGAAAGATGAGGGGATGGATGAGCAGATAGATAAACAAGCCCAGAATGACCGAGCAGAGAGTGAGTGTGCCAGTTTGAGTAAGAATGGCCCCACGGGACCATGCCTTCGAATGCTTAGCTATCGGGGAGTGGTACTTGTGAAAGAACTAGAAGGATTAGGAAGTGTGTCACTGCAGGTGGTCTGTGAAGTTTAAAAGCCCATGCCAGACCCAGTCAGTCTCTCTCCTCTCTCTCTCTCTCTCTCTCTCTCTCTCTCTCTCTCTCTCTCTCTCTCCTGTTGTGGATTAGGGTATAGAACTCTCAGCTACTTCTCCAGCTCCATTCTATGCACTTCCCCACCACGATGACAATGAACTAACCTCTAAACTGTAAGTAAACCCCCGATAAAATTCTTTCTTTTCTAGGAGTTGCCTTGGTCACGATGTCTCTTCAGAGCAAGAGAACAGTAACTAAGCCAGTGAGCCAATATACGAATGTGTGAGTGAGCAAGTACAAGCAAAGGAGTGCACAAGTGAGCACACGAGTGACTGGATGAACACGCAACTGAAAGACTGGATGAATAAGGAGGGGATGATTAAATGAACACGTGAACGTGTGGATGACTAAACGAACGGACGGATGATGAGCAGATGCAGGGCAGGAGGACATAAGGGCGATGGTTTGGACCTGTCGCCAGCTGCAGGGCGGTGACCGCCTCACACTCTGTCACCCTTGGTGGGGTACACAAGCATGATAGGAGCTTCACTCAGAGTTCTGGTCACTCCCTTTCCCCACAGGCTCATGTGCTATAGGTTTTGTTCCAAGCTCTGTGACCTGCAGGCTGGGAGTTCAGCCTACAGGATCTGCTCACTAAATACTCCACAAAGATGGGGGCCCAAGGCTGATGTCACATCATCAGGGACCGGCTCAGCTCCCCTTACTCTCCCCGGCACTGCAGCTTCAAATTTATCTCCCACACTGCAAACGCCAGAGCCAGGGCTTGCATGGGAAAGGAGGTCTATTGCAATCTGGGAACTTGTCTGCAGAGCTTGCACTAGCAGGAGTGGTGGGGGTCAGCAGTCCCCACCCCCAGGGGCTGGGAACATAATACATCTATCAAAAGTCTCTGCTTTCTGTCTGTATGACCTCATTGGACAGCGGTCCCCAGAGAAATCCCTGCCATTGCTCAGCAGCCCCCAGGAGAACAGTGGCCCAGCTTCTACGGAACCGAGCTCCTTCCTAAGCTAAGGAGAAGCCGTTTCCCCACATGTCCCTAGACATGTTCTTGAGGGTCTTCACAGTAGGGGAATTTAACAGAGACAACCCTGTCTACTCTCTATGCTACATAGTGGGCCCTGCCCTAGGCCTCCGTGGGGTGGAATTGTCCGTAAGCGGGTTCCTGAGGGTGGACATGGGCCAGGGGGGAGGAGAAGGGGAAGCTGCTATGTGTAGTGATGTGGTGTGGATCTCCTGAGATGCGGGTGCTGGGAAAGGCCTGGGGACAAAGTTCCTGAAGCCCAAGATCAGTCATGATCTCGGAGACCCCACAGGGAGCTGTCAAGGGGACAGCCGGATATTTGGGTCCAGAGGTCAGAGGGGAGATCAAGGCTGGAGACAAATTTGGAGTTCACCAAGTCAAGGTTTTTCAATCCATGGGAACCGATGAAGTCACCCAGGCAGAAGGGTGGAGAAAGAAGAGAGGGAACCGAGGAGCCCCCAAGTCCCATGAGCCTGAGAACCCTGGAGCCTAGTGTTTCAGATGCTCCCAGCATCCTCTAAAACCCTGAGGCCTGAAGGAGGGGCCCGTAGGCTGGGGGAAGAGGGTTCAGGGAGTCACAAAAGAGAGCGAACCCTGGGAGCCCGGTGGGACCTCCCTCCCTGTCCCATCACAGGGCTCTCCTGTTAGTAAAGCAAGGCCAGCTGGCCACATGAGGGAGGCCTTCTCGGGAGCCATGCTGCGGGAGAGGGATGGGGAGGGGAAGAGGTGCAGGTGGGTGAAGGTGGTGGTGTACTCCTGGGTGGAGGAGCCCCACAGGTCTGTGGACACATGAAAGCCGGAAGTGCTCAGGGGAGAGCAGGGACTGTGTCGAAACATCAGGAGAGCTGGAGTCTGACCACAGCGCAGGTTGCTGGGAAAATGAAGGGCCACCTTCTGCTGTGCCACGGGATAATGGAATCCAAAGCTTGACTCTACTTCCTGAGTACCCTGATGGTCCCAAGATCTTTCTCTACATTCCCAAAACTAAAGTTAGGTGAGAAGGGCAGGGTCTTGGGACTGCGCTCTCAGAGACAGTGTCTTCCTGGCCCTGTTCACTGCTCACAGGACCCTTTGGACTCGTCCCACCACTTTGAACTTTCAGAGCTCAGAACAGAGGATCAAGCTGGAATTCCTCGGCTTGCTAGAGCAGGGTGGGAGACCCACCTCTAGCCTCCTGGAGGCCATTAGCTCATAAATTCAAAGGTTCCTCCCAGCAAGAGGTGAAACCTGAGGCCTGGGAGAAAAAGACGCAAAACACAGCCCACCGCTGGAGACAGAGGTCCAGGCAGGGGCTTCAGGGAGGGCCCAGAAGCAGCACTGCAGATCCAGGTCTCAGATGGACCTCTTTCTACATGCACCCTATTCCAGGCCTGCACCCTGGGCCACAGAACATCCTGCATTGCACAGGAGTCCGTCAGGCTCTGGAGCTAAACCCACCTGCGACTTCTGTTGTTGTCATTTGGTTTTTTGTTTTTCGAGACAGGGTTTCTCTGTATAACAGTCTTGGCTGTCCTGGAACTAGCTCTTGTAGACCAGGCTGGCCTCGAACTCACAGAGATCCGCCTGCCTCTGCCTCCCAAGTACTAGGATTAAAGGCGTGCGCCACCACCACCCAGCCAGCTATGATTTTAATGACGAGGACATGCCTGCTGACCTATGACCCCATGTCACTGAGTGGTGGAACCTCACTCAGGGCTGGGAAAAGCCAGGAAGATTGTGTTTGGTTCTCTATGCCTGCACATTGTGTCACGCGTCTTCCCTCTCAGCACAGCACAGTGACTGATCAGGCAGACACTCTGGGAATCACAGAGCAGGGGGTAGACAGAGAGAAGGGACAGAGCTAGCCCCGAGGAGGCTGACAGCCCAGTGACCAAAATGGGGAAATGGACTGGTGAGTGAGGAAGAGGCAGAGGGCTGGGTAGCAGGGAGAGTGAGTCCAGGAGGGGACTGGGGACCTGAGGCAGGACAGATAGGCATGAAAAACTGTGGGGACACAAGAGGGAAAGGGGGACTTATTCTGGGGTCTAACTGAAGCCTCTTAACCAGCAAGAAGTCAGAACAACCCACTGCTCCCTCCCAGCTGTGAACCTTCATTTTCTAGGAATCTCTGAGAAACCCCACTGGCAGGAAGGGATGTGTCCTAAGCCTCCTCCGTTTCTGGAAGGGCTTCACCTCATCAGGGTTAAGCCATCCGAGGCTTCTCCAGAGCCACCTTAGAATCTCCCTTATCAAAAGGGGGGGGGGGTTACTAGCAACTTTTTGAGACTTGAAGTCACCAAAAGGGAGTGTTGGGTTAATAAAAGAGCATTCACTAATGTCGCCATCACCACTGACATGGGGAAGCATGTCCCCACATGTGTGTGCCTTTTACTCCCCCAGCCCCATATCCCCTCATCCCCCGCTGCTGGTGAGAAGCCCATACCCCACTTGGGTGTTTCCTACTGTCTTCTGAGCCCCTCCATCTCTTCTAACCCTGGTGCTTATTTAATAAAATCCCCTGCTTGCTTCATAAACTGGCTTGTCTTGAAATTCTTCTCAATGTTGAATCCTGGTCAGGCTTTAGTCAAAGTCCCTAAAAATGTAGAGGAACTCAGGCTGTGAAAGTGGCAGCATGGATCTGTGTACCTGTCCCCTCACTGAGCAAAGTATTTGTCAAAGCCTGCTAACTCTGAGCCACCATGTGGTTGCTGGGAATTGAACTCAGGACCTCTGGAAGAATAGTCAGTGCTCTTAACCTCTGAGCCATCTCTCCGGTGTTGACAATTTAAGTGTAAGAGTTAGCTAGTAATGAGCCTGAGCTATCAGCTGAGCATTTATAATTAATATAAGCCTCAGAGTGGTTATTTGGGAACAGGTGGATGTGACAAAAAGCTCCACTGACATCTACACTCCAGTCCCCTGTCTCTACCACCTCCAACTCTGAAGTCAGAACCCCACACCTCCCTTGAGATCTTGTTTTAAGACAAGTCTTTACCAGAGACCTGGGTTAAGATGAGGGGCTCTGCCTATAATTCGTGATCCTAGAGAAGCTAAATAAGAAGGTGAACCCAAAGAAAAACATATAGGCATCCTCCTGAATATTAACCTTCATCAGGCAATGAAAGGAGACAGAGACAGAGACCCACATTGGAGCACCGGACTGAAATCTCAAGGTCCAGATCAGGAGCAGAAGGAGAGAGAGAGCACGAGCAAGGAATTCAGGACCGCGAGGGGTGCACCCACACACTGAGACAATGGGAATGTTCTATCAGGAACTCACCAAGGCCGGCTGGCCTGAGTCTGAAAAAGCATGGGATAAAACCGGACTCGCTGAATATAGCGGACAATGAGGACTACCGAGAACTCAAGAACAATGGCAATGGGTTTTTGATCCTACTGCATGTACTGGCTTTGTGGGAGCCTAGGCAGTTTGGATGCTCACCTTACTAGACCTGGATGGAGGTGGGTGGTCCTTGGACTTCCCACATGGCAGGGAACCTTGATTGCTCTTCAGGCTGATGAGGGAGGGGAACTTGATGGGGGGAGGGGGAGGGAAATGGGAGGTGGTGGCGGGGAGGAGGCAGAAATCTTTAATTAATTAATTAATTAATTAATTAATTTTTAAAAAGAAAATAAACCTAAGTCAAAAAAAAAAAAAAAAGATGAGGGGCTCTGAGCTACCAGGGGCATCCTTACCTCGGGCTTTGGATCTCCAGGAGATGCCTTCATTTCAAATTCAAGGCAGAGCTGGGCCAATCCTAAGCTTGTGGCCCCCAAATTGTAGGATGTCATTCTGAATGTCATTTTCTTCATTGTTTTAAAAGAGTAAAACCTTACCGTGTAGCCCTGGATGACCTGGATCCTTGTAGACCTGAATGACCTTGTAGGGATCTACCTGCTTCCCAGGGATTAAAGGTGTGAACCACTGTGCCTAGCTGTTTCCTTGCTTTTTCAGGGAGCTGATTGCCTGGGAATCTCTCAGGAGAGGGCCCAGCATCACAGGGAACAACTTACTTGGCTCTCACGCAGAAGTTCCACAAGGCTCAGCCCTGGTTCCCTGCCAGAGGGAGTCAATTCTACATGTTCCAGGGTACCATCTTCTCTCCAGCCTTCCATAATTCCCTGGGGCCTCACGTTGGCATTCAAGGTCTTCTCCAAACTGACCTCAACCCACCCCGCAAGACAGCTTTTCTCCCTGTCATACTTGGAGTCTAGATTCTGTCCGGGATGGTTCTCTCCAAGTTTAGGAGTCTCTCTTCAGTCACACAGTTTGCACGGACATCTAGTCCCTGAGCCACAGGATTCAGGGCTCTAGACAGCAGCATAGCCAAGAGGGACCAGAGTCCCACAGCCTGCTGTCAGGAAGGGGAAGATGATAGGCTAGCCTACCCTCCATGCAGAGTGAGACCCTTCTCTCCTCTGGGACACTTGCAAGAGGCCATATCCAGTTTGTTTGTAGAGTAGCCCTGTAGTTTCCTGAAAACTGAGGGTGAGAACTGGTCCCAGGCACTGTGAAAGTCCACCGATCAAACAGCTTACGGGAGCATATCAGGGGCCCAGAACTCATCCAACTTCTGGGTGGTGGTGAAGTCAGCTAGGACCCACCATCAGGGAGAGATGCTAGGCATCAGAAGTGACAGGCAGCAGGGATGGTGGGGCTCTCAGTAGCATTTATAAATACAAGCCCGCTTTACACAGCAGAGCCCACTTCCCTACTCAGTAGCAAACACAGGCTGCCCAGAATGTCTGGACTCCGGTCCCCAGGTCCCAAGGCTCCCATGCACAGCGCCTGTCAGTGAAAGCTAGGACCTAGCCAGTGACTGACGCGTGGAATAACCAAGCAGTGTGACCCCAAGTCTCTGTACAGTCCTGCAACAGTGAGAGGCTTCAGGAGCCCCTACCCTGAGCCAAGGCAAAACCATCATCCTTAAGACATTGTCTGGGGCCCTGCAACACAATCTGTGAAAGTGCCTGATGCTATCCTTGGAACCTGCAGCCCCTCTGAAACACAGGCAACTGTGTTCCAACAGCAAGCGCTTTTCCAGACACAAGGTCTTAAGTGCCGATCCTGGAGGCCACAGGCAAGCCCACGGCTATTGTCGGGAGCTGCAGCCAAGACTTGCAACGGACGTAATTGTCCCACATCTCCGAACAGTGCGGGGAATTTAAAAATAAATATTAATATAAAAGCTCCTCCCCCTCCCCCCCTCCTTGGGGGAGGGGCTCTCTGCCATTCACAGTTGGAGAACTGCTCACTGCTCGGGCCCCACGCGGAGACCAAGCTGCGGCCGCTGCTGATTGGGCCTCGTGGCCAGAGGCTCAGCCAATCCGCTGTCTGGGAAGCCGGGCCATTCATGAAAGCACTGCGAGACTCTGGTACGGGAAGTGCCGCTTGTAGCCGGATTCCTGTGGCCCCACAATCGGCCACCTGGCCTTCGGTCCTGGCCTGGTGAAGGCGACTCCCTCGCAAGGGAGACCCCAGCCAGAGGCTGCAGAATATGCAGGACCTTCTGGAAGTTTTCCTGGACAGGCCCTGGCAGCAGAGTTGTCTGCTTCAGGGGCTGTGGTCATGAAGTCATTTTTCTCCTGATTGGAGTCATGTGTTTTCAGTTCCCTTAGTAGTCGCTGAGTTCCCTATGAGGATGGGGCCCTGCGGACTGCGAGTGGGAGCATGAAGCTGGTGCCCAGGCCCACCCTGTTCCATCTTGAATTACTGGCTCTCTAGACTTCAGAAAAGACATCTGGGAGGGAGGGGGCTGCTGGAGGCGTGGCTCGAATGGGTTCTTTTTAAATTAACTAACTAATCAATTTAAAAAAAAACATGCTAACAAAAAAATCTCAAGGTCTCATGTAGCTCTGGCTTACTTCAAACTCACTGTGTAGCTGAGGCTAACCTTTAATTTCTGATCTTCCTGTCTCCACCTCCTCAGTGTTGGGATTACAGATTCCAAGTGTGCAACACCATGCCTGATTCATGCGGTGCTGGGATAGACTGCAGGGCTTCATGCATGCTGTCAGCAGAGCTATGCCCCCAGGTGGCTTCTGAAGTGACTGTGTACTTGTTCTCCAGCCCCTGAGCTGCTGGACCTGGGTCTTCAGACAATAGCATAGCCAAGGGGGCCCATAATCCCACAACTTGTTATCAGGAAGGGGGAAAGGGGGTGGAAGGCTGGCCTCCCCTCCCTGCAGAGTACACCCCCCTCTGATCTGGGACACTTGTGCAGGGCCATGTCCAGTTTGTAGAGTGGCCCTGTAGGGCTTTGCAGTGAGAGCCAGGGACATGCCAGGTGACTCTACCTTGTCCTCTCCCCTCAGTGTCCTAAAAACTGACTATAAGAACTGGTCCTGGAACACTGTGGACTGTCCACCTGAACGAAACGGCCCACCAGAGCTCCTCGGGGTCCCCAGTTCATTCCATTTCTGTGTGGTGGTGAAGTTGGAAATGACCCGGTGCCAGGGAGAGGCTCCTGTCCCTTGCCAGGCACCGGGTGTGACAGAAGCAGCAGGAACCGTGGTCTCCAGAGCCCCAGGTCCTTCTCAAGCACCACTATCACACAGCTCACTGGAGCCACTGAGGACTTTTTCTCAATGGAAAGATTTCCTCATCGCAAGTGTTTCGCCAGTGCTTCTTGGGCCGTGAAGGAGACTCCACTGCTTCCAAGTATGTTGAGTAAGCCTAAGAGCTTAATTCAAAAAATAACAAGGATTGAGATGTAGCTGAGCTGGTAGAGTGTTTGTTTAGTGTTTATGAAGCCCTGGGCTTGATTTCCGTCACTGCATAAACCCAGAGTAGTGATGCATGTCTGTAACCCTAGCACTAGAGACATGGAGGCAGGAGGATCAAGCATTTAAGGCCAGCCTTGGCTATCCAAGACTCTATCGAAAGAAAGAGAAAGAAAGAAAGAAAGAAAGAAAGAAAGAAAGAAAGAAAGAAAGAAAGAAAGAAAGAAAGAGAGAAAGAAAGAGAAGAACCCCACAAAATCTGAGGCTGGCTACACAGCTGAGCTCTCCAAGTAACCAGGCAGGGCTCCCGGTTCCTCCTTCATGTTGTGGTGGGCAGAGAAGGGCATAGTCATCCCTGCTCTACAGCACCCATGTAGAGATGGGTGCACACACAGAAGGGTGAGGAAACCAGTACCCCCAGTTGAACAGGATGATGGCCACACACCCCAGGCTCATCTCATCACAGAAGGTATGAGTCTAGAGGATGAGCACTGCCCAAACACAAAGGGAAGCCAAAAGCCTTGAGGGTTTTAGTGGGGAAGTCAGGATCCCACTTCTCTCTTCAACCCTGGGCTGAAGCGGTCTCTGTTCATCTTTTTCTCAAACAGAAGGTGTTGGGGGTAGACATGCCTGTGGGGTCCCAGACTGGGCACACTGGCTTCAGAGTGCAGAGAAACCTTAGAAATACAGTAATACATTTTCTTGTGGCTCAGAAGCATGGGTAAGCCCCAAGTCACTTATAGACTGTCCCTTACCTCCCTGGACCTGCCAGTCCCTGTCCAATAAAGGGTCTAATGGTTCAGAATCAGCTACTGGGTTTGTGGTAATAAAGCATTCCACATCACACTGATGTAGCATGTTTTCACACACGGGGACATATGCCACAGACATTGGGACATGATCTGAAATGCATCAGTCAGTACACACAGGTCACACTGCAGTAACAGGCATCCTTCCCCAGGTCACAATGGCTTAGAGCACCAGTGGCAAGCCTTCCTCACTAAAAGCCAGATAATGAATAGATTTTCGGTATGTTTCAAGTTCTCAACTTGGAAATAAATGGCTTCAGAGAGTACAGAAGGGACAGGGTCGTATTCTGATAAGATCCCATCTGTGGGTTGAGGAGACAGCAAAGTAGGTAACTTGCTTGCCTGGCAAGCATGAGATGAGTTTTAGCTCCAGAATCCATGGGGAGAAAAAGAAGCATGATGGGCCAGAGAGGTGGCTTAGCGGTGGAGAGTAAAGAGGACCTCATTCAGTTTCCGGCAAACACATGGCAATTCACAGCTATCTGTAACTCCAGTTCCGGGGATCCAACACCCTCACAGACAGGTAAAACACCCAAAGCCATATAATTAAAAAAAAAAAGAAAGAAAGAAAAAATTTAATCTGAAAATAAATAAATAAATAAATAAATAAATAAATAAATAAATAAGCAAGGGTGACACCCGAGGAGCCGCAGCCAAGGCTGACTGCTGGGGAATAATCCTTCTGTGCACTCTGAATATGTGTCACTCCCCTCGGCTAATAAAGAACTGACTGGCCTATAGCTGAGCAGGAAGAGATTTGGGTGAGAAAGCCAGACTTAGGAAGATGCTGAGAAGAAGGAAGGCAGAGTCTGGAGTAGTGAGTAGATGCAGAGAGAAGTAAGATGGGCATGCCGTACTGAGAAAAACATAGATAAGAAATATGGGTTAATTTAAAATGTAAGAGTTAACTAGTAACAAGCCTGAGCTATTGGCTGAGCATTTGTAATTAATATATGCCTCAGTGTGTTTCTTTGGGAGCTGCTGGTGGAACAGAAACTTTCATCTACAGCTGACCTCTGGGACACACACACACACTTCATTAATAAAAGTAGGCAGTGAGCGTCCACATTTTGTCCCTGCGCTGATGTTTGCCAAACACTCTGCAAAGACCATTTCCATCTTCACAATGTGTGAGACAAAGAGTCAGGTTCAGCAGAACACATACTCCAGGGCCTCTGGATGATAAATGGACCGTGTCTGTTCACTATACTAGACATGAAGTCTTTGTGCTCACAGGTAAGCACTCGGGAAACCAGGAACGTTAAGCACTCAGACTTGTCTCTTCAACAAAAGGGATATATAACCTGTTTTTCACCCAGAAAGCTGTAAGTGGATGTTGTTAATAGCCTGGTAACTTTTGCTATCTGTACGTTCAGGCCTACATACTTAAATATGTCTAAAATAAACTGCCTAGTGTCAGACTCCAGAAGTTTGAACCAGCCCAGCTAGCTGAACTGAGTTTCCTTTTTGCCTCTTGAGGTGCATTTCTCTGTGGATAGTAGAGCTTGCAGGGACCCCCCACAGTATTTCCACTGCCCTAAAAAACCAGACTGGCAAGCATGTTCCCAAAACTTCTAATTGTGGCCACCCTCATCCCTTCCATCCCATTGCATGGGCTGAGCAAATCATGTGGCCAAATGCTACTTTAAGGGGAATGAGCAAGTCTTGCATGCTGCCATCTGTCCAGAGAGCAGAAAACAGGGCCACCCCTTTGCCACCAGCCCTTTGCGCCCGTCCTCCCTCCTCCACAACACACACACGATGGTAACCTGTGAAAAGCAGCCGGAGATTACAGGTTGTTCAGGAGCAGTGTCACCGTCCCCAGCTCTGCTTCTAGCACAGCCTGTGAGTTTGTTCCCATCACTCATTGATGGAGCAAGGATGAGGCCCTTCTGGCCAGGGTGGGTCATGCCGGGACCCAGTTTGCAGAGGGTTTTCCAGCACCCTGAGTTTTGAGGCTCCGTGTAAACTGCTGCTTATGATAACCCCGCCAGGCAAGTAGGTATGAACTGGGCAGCACTGCCAGGCAGAGGAGGCTGAGCGGGGAGTTAAGAACCAAGACGAACAGAAGCAGAATGTATGATGAGTGATCTGGGACCAATGAAGAGACAGGCCTGGAGGACATCTCCAGGGGGTAAACCCAGGCTCCTCCTTGAGTGGGAGCCACCTTCCAGGAACAACCCAGATCTCAAGCCCGAGGGGAAAGCAGGCCTGTCATCTGCCTACATTTGTCCATTGCTGGCAAATACATCAACTCTGCTGCTGCCGCCGCCGCCGCCACATCCTTCCCTGTCGTCAGAACTTGTCAGCCTTCAGTGTGGATGAAGGACCAGCAGCTTCTGTGGAGCCTCTGGTCTCATGGAGTCAGACCAGGACTATCATGACAGCGGCCTCATAGCGCTCAGCCTCCTCAGCGTACAGAGCTCAACTTTGTACACCCCAGCCTCTGCGGTGTGAGATAACCCAATAAAGCCCTTCATGATATATTTTCATGATGCTAGTTATTCCTCCAGAAAACTCTTGATTAAAACAAGTAGAAAATAGGCCACCCCTCAGGCCTCAATTGGATGACCCAAAGAGGGGGATCTCCAGGGACCCCCTTTGCTCTTGCTGTTCAAATCTTCGTCAACTGCCCAGGCATCTCCCGACAACCTTTATAGAACTGCACCCAACTTCATCTGACTTCCTGTCGCCACCCTGTGTCATCATCTCCAGAGACCACACAACCTTAAAATACCATTCATTTAGACTCTTAAGGT
This sequence comes from Chionomys nivalis, assembly GCF_950005125.1. Taxonomy (NCBI): domain Eukaryota; kingdom Metazoa; phylum Chordata; class Mammalia; order Rodentia; family Cricetidae; genus Chionomys; species Chionomys nivalis. The sequence continues at coordinate 52,326,450 of NC_080093.1, forward strand.
AGGCTTCCCCGCTCCATACACAAACACTGAGCACAAGAATCTCCGTCTATTTCGACCTCCACACCTCTTGCTCACACCTGGCATGTATATAGTAGGTGTTCTATACATGTTTACAGAATCAAAGCCAGGCAGGCCCAAGAGAAAAGGAAGCAAGAGAAGCAAGACCCGGGTGTAGTTGGCTCAGTGCTGGACTCAGAAGCACTGGGTTAGTTCTGAGAGCCCATGGCAGCCTGTGCATATGTGGGAGGGTCTCCTCCTAGCCCTAAGGCCGTATGTGTGACAGTGACATGGGGGTGGGGGGGCAGGCAGCATCCTCTCTGAGGTGGAAAGAGCTGTCTGGGACCCTGCCACCTCTTCAGGATCCCAACCTTTGCAGGCTATGGGGCCTCCAGTACAAGCTGTGCCCTGGGACACTTGGTGCATCCTAGAGACAGAATTGTGAACAAACAGGCCACTGTTCAAATTTGAAAAAAATGAGAGACCCACCGTCGGGCCTGAGGTGAACTCTGGATGCAGGAGGCTGACAGGAGGCAAGCGCTGGGGCTGCAGAGATAGGAAAACCTTCGCAAGTGAAAAGTGGAAATTCTAAATATAGAGAGAGCCCAAGAGGGGAAGTGGAAAATCCCCCTCCTCCCCAGCCCTGTGGCTTTTAGCCTCGCCTCCCGACATCTGGGGTCTGTGTGCTGCATGAAGACCAGGGAATGCGATGGAGACGGCATTTTATTTTAAATGACACCGAAAATGAGTCTTGACGGCTGTGAAGATGGCTTGGTCAGTGGTGCCTGCCGCCCAGGCATGCGGACCTGCATCCTCATCCCCGGCATTGGTGCAGCACACACTTATAACCCCAGAGCTGGGGGGCAGACAGGAGGATCCCCGGCCAGCCTAATCAATTGGGAAGTTCCCGGCGCAGTGAGGGAGCTTGTCCCAAAATAAGGCAGAAGACAGTGAAGGAGGACATTGAGCATTCTCCTCTAGACCGCATGCAAATGTGTGTGGGCGTGGGCCCATGCCCCCCCCCACAAATCTTATCTGGAGTTAGGCATGATGGGATCATTGGGAAGACTGAAACAGAGGCAGGAGAATCACGGAGAGTTTAAGGTCCACCTGTGCTTAGTGTAGGACTCGGCCTCAGAAGTGAAGAACTTCCCCTGCAGCCAGCACACAAATGCAAGCATCTGTGGACCCTGAAGTTTCATAAGGGGGGAGGGGGCTGCAGGGGTTCCAGGGGCTCTGGGTGGCCAGTGTGCCCAGAAGGACAGCAACCAGAGGGGCTGCCACCAGGAGAAGAAAGCATGAACCAACCCCTGCTATCCTTTGCTGAGCTCTACAACATACCTCTGAGCCCCCAGTATTATTGAGATCTCAAGAGACACTGGTTTGGTAACCATGGTGACCCGTGGGGCCTGTCAGGGGACCCACTCAAGAAGGTGATGGGCATGTTGGCCTATTCTCGGGATCATGACCAGCTAGAGAAGAAAACATCCCTGAAATTTAGGGAAGGCATGGGCAATCTCAAGACTGCTAGACAAACCATGCCATCTCTTCTGCTGGCTACTCAGCCTGGAAGGCTCCATCCCTAGCCCCTCCTGCCAACAGAAGCAGAAGCAGAGATCAGGCATTTCCGATGGCTCTTCCTACCCGGGAAGGCCAGGAGGCCATCGGCTGATGGAAGCCCTAGTACTAAATGCCGGTCTCCAAAAATAATCCTTCTTCCTGTGTTGGAGGCTGTGGACTGTACCCCACAGGAAAACAGACGGAGCATCTGGAAGCCTCCAATGACCACACGAGGCACCAGCTGGCCCTTGAACCTTGGCAATCCCGTCCCCACCACTGAGCAAATCACACACATACTCAGCTCCCAGTTCACAGTCATCTGGGTTAGGGCCTCACAGGTGAGTGCCTCAGGAGCCCTCCCACAGAACTTTCTCCTTGCCCTCCTGGGGGCAGGGAGGGGGAGCTGTGGCCACTGCCCTGAGAAGCTTGTCCCCTGGAGATGCTACTGTGTCCCCATCATGGAGGCTGCGACTGGCCTGTGAGCAGGCGTGAGTCATGGGCCTGCTCAGCGGATTCTGTCTCTGGAGCCGTTTCCTGCAGATAAGCCCAATATACAAGGGAAACCTGGCCGGGAGGGCATCCTCTCCAGAGCACTTCCTCCAAGCGCCCCTCTGCCCCCCAGGGCTCATTAGCCATTCCAAGCATAGTTTCAGGAGCACTAAGGGATTTCCTCATCAAAGTTAACTTCCTCCTAGGTTAACTGCACCTCTTGGCATCCGAGAGCATCCCGTTCTCTTATTCATTATTTTTTCCCCAAGTTTCATGGTGGGTAGGGCTCCACCCCCCTTTGGGTGGATACCCAGGCGAGGGCCAGAGCTTTGGCAGCCTAGCAGGCCAGGACCCCCTTTGGAGGTTGCCTCTCTATTGCTTCTGCTGCAAGCTGAAGCTTTGGCCTAGACTGTAGTAAGGGCTGCAATGGATGAATCCATTCTGGCAGTGAGTGAGGGAGCTCTGGGTGAGCTTGCAGCACCCCACACCTCCTCTGGCCCTAGCCAGCCCCCCCTGTAGACTGGGTTCCTATCTAGACCGCTGCCAGGCCCAGCCACTGATTTCCAGGATGGGAACCAGCAACACGTGGAGGGGAGGAAACCCTTCAAGAAGATCTCGGGTGGGGCGAAAGGGTAAGGGGCTTCGCTCGGGCCCTAACAAGGTGGCTTGTGATTTAAAAATGAAACTAGAAAAACAAAACAAAACAGGTCACTGGCAGCTGCCCTTGATTGGGCCTAGGGATTGCTGATCATGCAGTGAGGCCCAAGCATCTCCAGATCTGTCACATCCTGCAGCTGGGTCCTGCCTCCTAGGGTGAAATTTAGCCAGGATAGGTGATTTCCCAGAAGACCCACTGGTGCCGGCCTGGCAGGCTTTTCCCAGATGGAACCAGATAAGATGAGTTCTGTTTGGGACTGGCTACTTAGTCAGGAAATGAAGTAGTACTGTGGGCTATTTTGGGGCAAGATTCCAGAAGGCCCTCTTCATCCACCCATGGTCTCGCTGCTGGGGGGCAGAGGCAGTGCACCCTGGGATGTGCCTGTGTCTGCTGGGGCTTATGGGCCTGTCTCTAGAGCCTGCCCATGGCAGGGGGAGGTACAGACGGTGCCAGGGTCCTTCGGGCTTGTGGGCAGAGTGGGGAAGAGTCCTTTAACCCGAAGATGGCCGGCTGTAGCAGGGAGCTGGGCCAGCAAGGCCTACGACATCCGAGACTGAGCAAGAGGAAGGAAAGGAGGATGGATAGACGGACAATGTGGGCTGAGTGGGTGGATGGACGGACAGTGGAGAGGAAGGAAGGGGGGGTGACAGAAATAAGATTAAGGAACAAACCAACAAGAGTTATTCCTAGAACCCCTGGGTAGCTGCACTGGTCTTAGCGACCCCCTGCCCCGAGGTAGCAAGTGCTTTCCATGCAGGGACAGGTGCACACAGCTTCCCCCTCCCCCTCCTAAAAGGCCTCCCCAACCAGCCTTTCAGGTCTGACCTTCTGTGGCTCCCTACCATGGGCCATCCAGCTGACTTCAGGTCCAGCACCAGCAGCCCCAACTTCAGTGTGGTAGTTTAAATGAGATGTACCCAATATGCTCTGGCATTTGAACACTTGGTCCCCAGTTGGTGGCACTGTTTGGGAACATCTAGGAGGTGTGGCTTTGTGGAGGAAGTATGTCCTTGGAGGTGGGCTTTGGGGTTTCAGAGCCTCATGCCATTCCCAATTCACTCTCTCTGCTTCCTGCTTACACTTCAGGATGTGCGTTCTCAGTTTGTCTTCAGCCACCGTGCCTACCATCATGCCTGCCACTTCCCCACCATGCTGAACTATTGTCAAGTCCAAGTCTCTTCTTGAGTTGCCTTGGCCCCAGTGTTTTCCCACAAGAGAAATGCTGGTGTAGCAGGTAGGCTGGGCAGTTTACGCCAATCTGACACAAGCTGAAGTCATCTGAGAGGAGCGAACCCCAACTGAGAAGATGCCTCCATAAGATTGGGTTTAAGGCATTTTCTTTATTAGTAATTGATGGGGTTCTTTAATAGCAATTGATGGGGGAGGGTCCAGACCATTGTTGGGTGGTACCATCCCTGGGTTCATGGTCTCGGGTTCTATAAGAGAGGTTGAGCAAGTCATGAGGAGCAAGCCAGTAAGTTGCACCCCTCCATAGCCTCTACAGCAGCTCCTGCCTCCAGGTTCCTGCCCTGTTTGAGTTCCTGTCCTGACTTCCTTTGATGATGAACAATGAGATGGAAGTGTAGCCAAATAAACCCTTTCCTCCCCAAGCTGCTTTGGTCGTGCTGTTTCGTCACAGCATAACTAAGACAGTGGGTGAAGACGGGCTGAGGGCTAGGTGTCCCCTAGAGCAACCTGTGCGCAGGTACCCCAGGAGAGAGTACTGGCAAGGCCCACAAAACAGTGGATGTCGTGATCTCCATTAACAAGCTTGATGCACACTCGGACTCCTGCAGACACGTGCTGAACCCACACTAGGGAAGATGGAAAAGGTGCTTGGGAGCTGCTCACCAATGTGTGTCCCACCTCTCGAGACTGGCAATGAATCTCAGGTGGGAGGGAGTCACTCCCAACACCACCACTCCCATACCACCCCCATTACTTCCCCTTGGTCACAGGTAGTTAAGAGAAAAGTCAGGATATCGTGTCTACCCAGAAACTGATCCAAACCAACCCTGACTGTCTGTGCTGACCAGCCTGGAGTCACACAGTCAGAACATCTGCACTAATGACCAAGTCAGGAACTCCAGAGATGGCTGGTCCTTACTTTTTTCTTGGAAAGACTCAAAAAGAAACCAAATAGGCTAGATGAATGAGGGGGGGGGGGCACCATATGCCTCAGTAAACTTTCAGTGTACCATCCACAGTGATCCTGGGAGGCAGAGAAATTTGGATATTGACAATGTCACAACATAAAGGATGTTTCCTCATCTGCAAAATGAAGGATTAGAAGAAATGTCCTCTGGCTCAGCCAGTAAAGGGCTTGCCTGTAAGGATCAGGACCAGAGTTAGGTCCTCAGAACCCACGTGATAAAGTCAGGCCTAGTGGCACACACGTGCCAGCACAGTGCTGGGTAGACAGAGACAACTGGATCCTGGAGCTCCCTGGCTGGCCAGCCAGCCTAGCCTACCTGGTGAGCTCTGGGTCAATGAGAGACCTTGCCTTCCTTTTTTTTTTTCCAAGACAGGATTTCTCTGTAGCCTTGGCTGTCCTAGAACTCTCTCTGTAGACCAGGCTAGCCTTGAACTCACAGAAATCTGCATGCTTCTGCTTCCCAAGAGCTGGGATTAAAGGTGTTCACCACCACCCAGCTAGACCTTGCCTTAAAAAAACGACATGAGGAGGAGGCTGGAGAGAAGGTTCATTGGTGAAGAACATGTGATGCTCTTCCAGTGGACCCAAGTTCAGATCCGGGCACTCATACTGGGCGGTTTACAACCACTTATAACTCCAGCGCCCAAGGATCTGATGCCCTCTTCTGGTCCCCACGGGCACTGCACTCATATGCATACAAACACAGACATATACACAACATACACACATACATATAAATAAATGATAAGTATAAAAATGAAAATGAGTTGGAAAAAGCCTAAGGAATGACAGCTGAGGTTGTTGTCTGTCCACACACACACACAGCAAACAAATAAAAGGAAGGTGTTTCTGGTTCCCTGACTGCAAGGGCCCTGGGAGTCTGGATTTTACAAAGTTCTCTCCAGAAGCAACTTTTCTGAGCAGGGAGTGTGGTAAACACCATCTTCATTTAAAGGTCTGAGTCTGTGCAGGCCCAGACTGAGCACACGATGGAACAGAGTGGTGGGAACACCATAGCAAGCAGGCTCCTGGGTTAGAGATGTCACCAGGCTCCTATGACACCAGGAAACAGGTGTCCCAGGTCTCAGACCCAGTATAGCACCACACCCTGGATCTCTGTTCAGTGTGACTCGGGGGGGGGGGGCGACAAGGTGGCCTCAGGCCAAGGAGAGAGTAGAGAACAGATTTTGTGACTCAGTCGGTAGAGTGCTCGATTGACATACATGAAGCCCCAGGGTCAATTCCCAGCACCATGGGAAGGAGATGTGTCCTGGAATTCAGGAAGTGGAAGCAGATGATCTGAAGTTCAAGGTCATCCGCCTTCCCTGACACACAGAAGTTAAGGCCAGCCTGGGCTACGTGAAACCTGTTATCAGAAGGAAGGAGGATGGAGAGATGGCTCAGTGAGTAAGAGCACTGATTGTTCTTCCAGGAGTCCTTGGTTTGATTCTCACATCCACACGTAACCATCTGTAAGTCCAGGAGATCCAATTCTCTCTTCTGACCTCTGTGGAGCACACGTGGTGCACAGACATATATGCAGGCAAAACACCCACACATATAAAATACATAAATAATTTTAAAGAAAAGAAAAAGAGATGGAAACAGAAAGCTAAAAAAGGCAAGAGAGAAAGACACTTGTCACTTGGGAAACACACAGTTCTGTAGTCCCAGTTCTTCAGATGTGGCCCTCACTTCAGCAAGGCCTCCTGTGAATTGCACCATGTGGGGGTCTGAAAGCCTGTGGCCCCAGCTCTGGACCTTGGCACCCTCATCTGCTCCACCAGGATGTGGTGTCAGCAAGAATCTATGAGCTGTCCCCTAAGCACAAAGCCTGGGTGAGCATCAGTCACAACGTCTGCTGCTCTGATGTCTGCGGGGACGGGAGGGGAGGGCTTCAGGATCTGTGAGATCCAGACTCCTGAGTCTTCCAGGATTTCCTAACTTTACCCACTTCATTTGGGCTTTTTCAGTCTGAAAGCAAGATGGTTGTGTCATTGACACAGGGTGACATACCAGACAATGTCTTCATCTGCATAGGGCAAAGGGGCTGGACCCTGGGGCATTGCTTCTCTCTGTATGTTCTCATCTTTCTTTTTCTTTTCCTTCCTTCATTTATTTATTCATTGAGATAGGGTCTCATGTAGCCCGCGCTGGCCTCTCACTATATAACTACGGATGATCTTAAACTTCTGATTCTCCTGAGCTGACCTTCTGAGTGCCAGGATTACCAGTATGGACCACCATGTTTGTTTCGCATATTGCTGGGGGTGGAATTCAGGGTCTCATGTATGCCAAGCAAGCAGTCAACCAACTGAGCCTCACCCCCAACCCCAAGGTGTCTCCCCTGAAAAGTCACTGAGGACCCCTCCTCTCTTGTCTTTCACTGGGCATCGTCAGCCTCGGACTTACCAGTCTTTGGGACAGGCTCCTGCTTGGGTCCAATCAAGTGGCTGTAGACAGAGATGCCTGCCATGTGTCATCTCAGCTGCAGGACCGCAGTCAGGACAATGCAGAGCAGGATGGGTGGACAATGGTCCTTGTTAAATGACCCTTCTTGTGGTGACTGGCCAGTAGTTACAGTCCCTAAATGTAGTTAACACTCAGAAAAGAACAATTTCTCATTAGAACCAGGAAGAGCCTCTGGCCAACTGCACTGTGTTTCCTGTCCATTCCCTACCCATCAAGGGCAAAGCCTGTGCTAGAGATGGCTCAGAGGGTCTAAATCCAGATCCTCAGTCTGTGCCTGTGACCCCATCAAGTGTCTGTGACCCCAGCATGTGCCTGTGACCCCAGCACTGGTGGGGTGGATAAAATAGGATCCCTGGGGCTTCCTGGTCAATCAAAGTTCAGTGAGACCTTGTCTGTCTCAGAAGACAAGATGGAGAGCAACTTGGGAAGCTACCTGGCATTGACCTCTGCCTTCCACACTTGGCGTATGTGGGCCCATGTATCCATATATCAATCACACACAGAAAGAAAAAAAGGTGCATCTCCTTGGCCCTCACAGCCACCCCTGCAGAGTTCATGTGACAGGTCTAATGTGGCCCGTGGCACCTGGCACACCAGAACAGGAAGACACAGCAGGTCACACAGCAAGTCACACAGCAGGGCCCTGGCTCACTGAAGATGTCTGTGCTACTCTGATTCCTGACACTCACTCAATTCCTGAAAACTGAAACTCTAAACTGAGTGTGGTTTGCCATATCTGTCATCCCAGCACCAGAGAGGCTGAGGCAAAAACAAAAACAACAACAACAAAACAAAAAACAGAATCTTAGTCATGAGGGCTTCAGGAACAGAAAGGGAGCAACAGTGGCTGCACTAATCACCATAGAAGGATATGACAGTTGGCCCCATTCTACAGATGGAGAGACTGAGGCACAGAGTCAGAGCACCACATCTAAGATCATTCCAGTGGAGGATGCTGGGACATCTGACCTGCTGCTCACTGGGGCCTCAGCGTGAAGCCAAGCTGTCAGGATTGAGAAAGAGGCCTCTTGACAGCTGGGCAACCATGTCTGCCCAAAGCCGATAGAAGAACCAGTGTGATCTGAAAAGGATGAGGTTAGCAGAAGCTAGACATGGAGAAACAGGGTAGCCTCTTACTGAAACCCAGGGAGAGAAACATCAAAACCAAACCGAGGGAATCTGCCCCGTGTCCAGCACAGGCTCAGTGTATCTCAGCTGCACCCAGCCGTGTTCTGACCGCTCATGACCAGCTGCTCACAAAACAGGCAGATGCCCTATGCACACCTGAATGGGTTCCCAAGAGCCATCTTCAAGGAGAATGAAAGTTCTAGAACACGTGAAGATGGGAGTTGGGAAGCTGAACTGGAGAAAACAGTGGTGAAGATCTGAAGGATCTCAACTGGGGATGAGGACAAACAGGGCCTTGGGGTGACGGAACACTTTGAGTAGGAAAGGGTGCTTAGAGGAAGAAGTTGGGCACAGCAGGAGACTCCTGGGGAAAGCTCAGGCCAGAAGAGCTGGGTGGTCGCAGACCATGGGTCCCCAGTCTGGAAATCAGCACTAAGATGAACGGCATTCCTGAGCACACCACATAGACGGGCCTGGTAAAACCCTGGGAACCGAGGCAGGGTTGCAGCCACTCCCCAGATGGAATTGCTGCAGCTCAGATGACCACGTGGGAACTCAGGTGTCATCAGTAGAGACCATGGAGAATGTCGCCGAGGAAGCACCAAGACAGAGGCACAGAAGAGCCAAAGAGCTTCCAGCCTTGGGAACTTCCGTGTGGTCACTGTGTAGACTTGCAGTCCTCTCCAACCTTGGGGATCCCCAAGGCGCTGGGCCCCAGAATGTCCTGAGCCCTCTCTTTGCATCTACGCTGTCCCTGATCTGGGATCTAGAATGGCTGACAGATGGCCAGGTCTCCCTCTGGATTCCCTGGTATCGTGGGTCAGTTACAGTTCACACAGAGGACTGGAACCAGTTTTCACACCCAGGGACTTTCCCAAACCCCCAAGTTTGCTTTTTCTGGTCTTCAGCCATTTGGAGAAGTCCTTTTGTCAGTGGCAGTGGTCAGGGGTCCCCATTCCAGGTTCAAGGGCCAGCAGAGTCCCTGTCCATGTGGTCTCAGATAGAGACATGAGTGTCTTTCCAGACACAGCAGGAGCAGCTCCCAGAAAGCAGAGCGGGCAAATGAGACACTCTCCCCACAAAGACAAGCTGGGAGGAGGAGGCCCCCTTTCTGCAGATTGGGTCAAAGAAGCCTAAACCTCCCCTTGCTCCACAGAACTGCATGTGAACAATTCTCTTTCCCTAGCAGGTCCCTGGGGTCCCTTCCTTCCTTCCTTCCTTCCTTCCTTCCTTCCTTCCTTCCTTCCTTCCTTTCTTTTATTTTGGACAGGAGTCTGTATCTGTGTTGGTGTGTGTTGGCGTGTGTGCAGACACATGCACATGTATGTGTATGCATGTGATGAAGAGGTCAGAGGTCAACACCTGGTGTGCTTTTTGACTGCTGTTCAACTTATTTTTTAAGACAGGGACTTTTGAACTTGGGAACTCAATAACTTGGTTAGACTGGAGTGTGCACCAGGGATCCCCGTCTCCACATCTCCGGCACTGGAAGTACACACCATGATGACCTGCTTTTTGTGTGGATGCTGGGGATCCGAAGTCAGGACTTTATGCTTATGTGACTAGCACTTTCCCGACTGAACCATCTTGCCGGCTCCAAACTCTCCACTTTCTCTCGCTCATTCTTTAAAAACAAAACAAACAAACAAAAACTTTAAATAGTGCAGACAGATGATGGAGAAAGACCCAGCATTATCACAGACCTGTCCCCAAGCATCAAGGTAGACACCCCCCATAATCTTTCATCCATAAGGTGGGCAAGCCTGCCCAACCTTGTTTTCCATGACATTTTCCTGTCTTGGGGGGTGGAGATCAAAGAGCCTGGAGGGCTCCATTCCCACCGGTAGGGGTCCAGGGAGCCACAGCAGGCACTCAGCAGGCCAAGGCCAGGCATCCCCCAAGCCCCCAACCCTCCCCACTGTCCAGGCAGCCCCCTGAAGCGGCCTTGGGCAGCAAGGGCCTCAGGGCCCCACGTTCAGTGTCTGTGCTAAAGCCCCAGGGTGGGGAGGGAATTCCACAGGGCTCATGGTGATTTATAATGGAAACCTTGGTGCGGCTGGGCATTGTTCTCCCTGACAGAGTGAAGAAAGAGGCCACTAAATCCCAGCCCATCAGAAACAGTGATGGAGCCGTCCGCGTCCGGCCGTCCTGATGCCCTCCACCACAACAAAGTGGCCTTTTGTGATTTATTACATTTTTCTCCAAAAACCTTCAGCCATGCACAAGGCCAACCCGGATCCCTGAGTGGGCTGTCCCTCACTGTCCCGCTGAGGGAGACGCCAAGTGTCAGCCTGAATAACGCGCCTTCAATACTTCCCAGGAGCCGGCATGGCTCCAGGGATAAAGACGCCCCCACACTTTCTCAGGCTCCTCAGGCCTGAATGAAAGCCGCCCCAAGCAGGCTGGCGACAAGTGGCCACCACACCACCTGGCCTTCGAGAAAGAGTGGACTGGCTGGCCTGGTTTGGTGGCTAGCCCCTGCTGGTGAGGGCAGGAGGGCTCTGACCGTGGTTAGAGGTTGCTGGATGGAAACTTCCTGCAGTGGGAAGCTGGTCAGAAAATCCAGGGGCTCCGAGGCATCCTCAAAGTGCCAATAGAACCTGACCATGACCAAAAAGCAGAACGATCAGCCACATGTGAACCAGAGAGTGCTTTGTTTTTACTGATTGATTATATAAGTTTGCATATGTGTGCAGGTGCATGTTGGGTGGGAGGAGTTCACATGCACACATCTGCATGCTTGTACAGCCAAAGGACACCTCAGGGGTCATCCCTCAGACACCATCAATCAATCTTGTCTTGAGCCAGGATCTCTCACAGGTCTGGGGGGTGCAATGATTTGGCTAGGCTGGAGGGCCAGCGAGTCCCAGAGATCCTCCTGACTCTCCCTCCCCATTGCTGAGATTACAGGCGCACACTCCCACTTCTGATTGACTTTCATTCCTTTATGTGGGCTCTGAAAATGGACCACAGTCCTCATTGACCTTGTAAAGCTCTCTAAAGCAGTAATTTCTATGTTCCTTTCAAAGTCGAACCTAGGCAGTAGATCCTGGGCAAGTTCATTCATTCATTCATTCATTCATTCCCTCACCCACTCGTTCATTCATGCCTGCTTCACCACCCAAAGCTTTGGTGAACAAGTGGGATTGTTTGTTTCCTGAGCCCTCCAGGGGATGAGGTTGTGGGCACGGTATGGGGCCACACCTACTGAGAGGAGGACTCCACCTGACACTATAGAAGCAAATGGTCCCTGTGCAAATGGGAAGAAACGGTTTTGACTCCCATAGCCATGCAGAACCAAAGGCAAAGGGACAGCTAGCCTGTGGTAACCATCAGACTCCCACTGGAGACAATGACCCTGATCTGGGTACTCTCCATCCTTCCGTGTTGAAGGACTCCCCCTGGGGTGTAACCCACAGCCCAACCCCAACTCCCCATGCAGCACCCTCCTCAAGCATGGTGAACCTGGTGCTTGGATTACTTCTGGGGTTGCCGGCAGCAAAGTCTTCAGGGCTCCCATCTTGGAGATGGCTTCACCTAACCACTTTATCATCTAAGGGGGGAAGCTGAGGCAGGGCTGAGGCGTGGGAGCCAATGTCCAACCTCTGCCTACCCTCAGAGGCCTGAGGGAAGCCTCCTTCCCCATCTTTCCTGCAGCCCTTAGCTGCATGTCTGACCCTGGAGCAAGCCTGAGATCGGAGGTTTTCCTCTCTTGCTGCTGTGCTAAAATCCTCCAGCAAAATCAGTTTAAGGGGAAAGGTTTCTTCTGGCTTCCAGTCCAAGGCTACAATCCATCACGGCAGGACCATCAAGGTGACAGGAAGAGCAGGAAGTAGCTAGTTACCTCATGGTGTCTCCTGCCTCCTGAGAGGCACAAACGTGGAAAGCAGGCCACCACCATGCTCAGGTTCAGACCAGGTGAGGGAAGCCACCCAACAGAAGCCAGGTGATGGTGAGAAGAGAGAGGACTGACTAGAGCCCAAAGCAGAAACCCGCCCAGTGGGCCCAGCCTCTTCTACGTTTCTCAGATGTCACAGCGGTCCATGTCTGTGCTAGAGATGTTTGTTACTCGGTGACTCGTGTCTCTGTGACTGACTGTGGAGAGCTCGTCTTTCCTAGTTGCCGTCTTCCTTCTTTCCTCCAGGGCTGGCTCTAGATCTACTCTAAGCCTCAGCTTCCAGGCTCCCTGTTGTAGATTATAATAAAGTAGTCCCATACTAGCTCAGAATGGAGTATAATAGAGGTCTCTTGCTTGATATTGTTTATGCTGGTTGTAATTCTAATTTTTATACTAGATATTTGTTCTTATTGTATATAGTTTTGTATTAGGCTTAGAACTCTTTATTTTAGATAAAAGGGGGAGGTGCTGTGGGAACTCCTTCAGCCAATAGCCGTTAAAATATTGGCGCACTCTGGGAGTGGCTACATGTACTATATATACAGATGTAGAAACACATGCAGCCCCTTGGCTGCTGGATTTGGTTCCTGTTCCCCACTCATGCAGAAGACTGCTGATCTGTGAGTCTATCCCTAAATAAAGAGATTTTTATTATACTCCATTCTGAGCTAGTGTGGGGGCTACTTTATTATAATCAACAGCAGCTACTCCTACCCTCGCCTTGTCCTAACCACACCAGAGGAAGTGCAGGGACCCCTGTGCAGGACAGCTCTGCATCCGTTCAGATGTGTGCAGGAAAGACCCAGACTCCAGTACACCGTCCATCATCAGACAGAACAGTGGCACACAAGTTCCAAATGTCTTCTCACTGGATGAGCCCATGAGAATACAGCAGCTGCTCAGGAGAATCAGTGCTGGGTCTACGACTTGGTCACTGGGAGCCTCAGTCTATGCCTGGTCCCCAACTCTGAACCTCCTTTTGCTGAGAATTTCTCACCCCAGTGGATTGGAAGAGCCCAGAAGGCAGTGTGATCATTCATCCTAAAGCCTAGACCACAACAAAGACAGGGCCCAGGTTAGCCTCTAGGTGCCGGCGAGCCTGCCACTCTTCGGTGGTCCTCAGGAAAGACTTTCTTGGTTGCACAGTGGTGGCTGGGAGAGAAGAGTGGAACTTGAGGGAACTGAACTGAATTAGACTCAATGACGTCACGTGAACAGCCTGGGCTGTCTCATGGGCCATAGTACAGCCTTGTCTTCAACACTATATTGGAAACGGGAACCCTGCTTGCCTCCCTCTAGATCTCTACACACAGGTGAATTCATGGTTGAGAAGCCCTGGCCTGGAGACACATGGCTGATACAAGTTCATGCATTACCCCAAACTGCTGTCATTTTTGTTAGAAAACTCCAGGAACTAGGGATGGAGCTCAGCCTGCCGACACCCCGGGTTTTATCTCCAGCACCCTACAACTCGTTGTGGGCACCCCTGTGATCTCAGCATTGAAGAAGCAGAGGCAGGAGGATCAGGAGCTCAAGGTCTTCCTTGGCTACATAGCTATTAGAGGCTGTCACAGAAATCAACAAACAAATAAAAAGAAAACTCTCCTTCATCTGTTTATATTTTGAATTTGGCAGGAGATGGGGGCATGAGAGCACTTACTGCATGTTGGGAACTGAGAGGCTCAGGAGGATGCAAAGGTGACCTGGACATGAACACAGTTGCCAGCAGTCAGGGTGTCACTATATCACAGAAAAGACAGATACATATCCATCAGAAGGGTGTCAGGGAGAGGTAAGCAATGTTGGAACAGATTTGAGCACACCCAGGACACCAAAGAGAACCCTGTGGAGATATGGCATTCAAGATGGCCTTGACAGCAAGGGTATCCAGAGGGCTGGGAGAGGAACAGAATTTGGCCAAGTGGGCTGATTTGCTAGGAATGTAGTAGCAAAGGAGCCAGAGGATAAAGCAGAGGTGGCCACGGGGGAGCAGATGGAACATGAAGGTGCTAGACTAAAGGGTTAGGAGCAGATCACAGACCTGTTCAGTCTTGTCAAGAGTTGAGTTTGAAAGTTGTTCATCTCCCAAGCCCTCAGCCTGTACCTTCTGCCATATGCCACGGGCCACTCCTTCCAGGACAGAGTAGACACCTGCACCGTGGCTAGGCTTTGACCAATGGGACATGGGTAGAGGTTTGAAGGCCCTTGCAGGGTGTGCTGGCTAGTTTCATGTCAACCTGCCACAACCTAGCAAGCTAGAGACATCCGGGAAGAGGGACCCTCAATTGAGAAAATGCCTCCAGCAGATTGGCCTGCGGGCAAATCTATGGGACATTTTCTTAATTAGAGATTGATGTGGAGGACACACCCCTTATGGGTGGGGCCACCCCTGGGCTGTTGGTCCAGGGGTGTACAAAAAAGCAAACTGAGCAAGCCACAAGGAGCAAGCCAGTAAGAAGCACTCCTGCACGGTCTCTGCATCACTTCTGGCCTCCAGGTTCCTGCCCTGACTTCCCTCAGTGATGGGCTGCTAGCTGGAAGTGTAAGATGAAATGAACCCTTTCTTCTTCAACATATTTTGGTCATGGTGTTTTATCACAGCAATAAAATCCCTAGGTAACACACAGTGCTTCACCGACTCCATGGGAAGGTTCCAGGCAGTTCCCCAAATCTAACGAGACACCAGCGCCTATCAGAGCTGGACACAGGTTGGAGGAGCTGGTTGCTCCTCTCCCTGCTACTCCCTAGAATGTCTCCAGATCCCAAGCCTCACTTTCAGTTCAGACACCGTGAACCTGAGCTGGTGGCTCAAATAAGCACTTATCTCGCAACGTCCCAGGAGTCCAAGGTCAGATATGGTGTGTGGTGAGGGCCACTTCCCGGTTCTACAGTCTGACTTCCCCTATATTCCTCTGGGTGTCTTCTTATAAGGTCACTAATACCATCCTGGGGCCTCATCCTCATGACCCACTCCCTTGCCAACCCTCCAAATACTATGGTGGCGGCCTTTAGGATTAAGTCTTCAGCATAAAAACTTGGGGACACGGGCCTTCAGTTTTCAGTGAACACATAGACCAAATCCTGGTCTCCAGCTCCACTTGTGGGAAAACGCTGCTGAACACGTCAAGTATGCACTACAAGACCTGGGGAGTGTCGGGGACTCCCAAGAGACAAGGAATGGTTTACTGAAGCCACTCTTGCTGCTTGTCTGACACTGAAGAAGGGCTCATGGATACAACCACACCTCAGAAGGCACCCTCAGGGAACCTCAAGTGAGAACCAGTCCACAAGGTTCCACTTTGCCCTTCACTGGAGGAGAGGGTGGGGGTTAGATGCCATGAACTCCAGATCCTCTCCTGCTGGGTGCCCCTAGGCCCACACCTGTCCCAGTTCCTCTCCTGCTGGGTGCCCCTAGGCCCCCACCTGTCCCAGTTCCTCTTCTGCAGGGTGCCCCTAGGCCCACATCCATCCCAGAGCCCCACACAGATACTGACCTGACAGCAATGGTCTCTTGCTAAGCACTTGTGCCTAGGGCAATGACTTCCTCCTTATCCCTAAATTGACCAACGTGTTGCTCCTTCCTGAACCCTAACGAGGCCTCTCCAAGTAAGCAGAATGGATGTGATGCCATTGGGGGGTGGGGGCGGCTGGTGGTAGCTGGAGAGGTCTGGCTACAGATCCTTCTTAACCGCCACTGCTCCCATTGGCTACCTCCTCCCCCTCCATCATCTCCAGACATGCAGGGCAGGCCGCTGCAAAGGCCTCATCTCTGATGGGGACTCTCCTTGTAGGCAGTGGTAGCTTGTCACGTTGGGTCACCCAAATCGAATGTGATAGTAAGATGGGCCCTCCAAATTAGGCCAGCATTCTAAAATCTCACTGATTGCGGCCTGCACACAAAGACGCCCAAAGGGGCCACCCAGGGGTCATTAATTTGGATAAGGTCCATTGTTTACACAAATTAGGACACCATGAGCACTGCTTGCAGAAGCCAGCAACACCGTCAGAACTTCTGAGGGGTCCCACGTTCCCGCCTGCAGTCCTGCGAGAGAAGACCACCCACTGAAGAGGATGAGTCCGGGTCATTCCCAGACTCAAGCACAGACGGCCGCAAAGGCAAGGTTGGCTCCATGGGCTCCCCAGCACCAAAGCCAGCCTTTGAGGATCACACCTACACCATCTCCAAACCATCGTGGGCAGATGTCCCACACCCCAGTATCCACTGAAAGCAGAATGTCAGGTTAGAAGACTCTGAATGCATCTTCTCTGGGTCAGAAAGAGCAGAGCTAGTCCACCACACTCAGAAGGGAAAAGTGGCTCAGGCAGACAGTGTAGGTCAAAAGGCCCTGCCCTGCACTGCAAGGGAACCATATCACCTGGTAGCCCTATGAGAAACAGAAGGGTGGACTTAGGCACAGGGTCTTGGAGCACAGATGTGACTGAGGACAGCACGAGGGATAGCATCTCATGGCTCCTGTCTAGACAGTTCCTGTCACCTGCTTGACAGGTAAAACCCTGGGCATGGACCCTGGTGCTTTCCCCAGGAAGCTCTCACCCCATGCTGGAAGCACCTGGGATGAGGACACAGTCACTAGCAATGGAGTGGTCAGGTACGCCAAGACCCCAAGAATGATGACAGCTGGCCCCATGGGATGCTGGAGCAGTGATGTGGGACAGCTCCCCACCCCACCCCCTTATGCCGGAGAATAGCTTCTCTGGCTTCTGGCATGGAGCGCTGGCAGCATCAGAAGGCTCTGTGCCTTCGCACTGTCTGAGCCCAGGGCCTCTGCCAGCCTCGTGGCTTTGTCTTGTCTCCCTTCGTGCCCAGCCTCCACCTGGGCAGAGAACTCTTTCCCAGATACATAAGCTTTCACATTTCAAAAGGGCTTCTTTTATAGGCCTGGCCTTGACACAGGTCTGTAATTTCAGCCTTCGGAAAGCAGAGGCAGGGGGATCTCA
Organism: Chionomys nivalis; assembly: GCF_950005125.1. Lineage (NCBI taxonomy): Eukaryota > Metazoa > Chordata > Mammalia > Rodentia > Cricetidae > Chionomys > Chionomys nivalis. The sequence goes on from NC_080093.1 coordinate 52,343,766, forward strand.
AGTTAATTCAAGCCTGAGGTACAGACAAAGATCCTACTGCCAAAAACAAACAAAATGAATTTTCTTCAAAAAGCAATATGTGGGAGGCAATTATATGTGAACTCAGAATTTTATGAAACAATTTGGCAGCATAGTTTTAGAATGGTAAATGGACACACGTGAGAAAAATGGAGACAGGAGGTAACCCTCAAAACCCTGTGGGGGCAGTTTGGAGTCTCAGGGCATCCTGACACAGAAGACCTCATGCATGGAGGGGTGTCTACCCACTGGTGCCTCAGGTCCACCCAGGAGGGTGCTAGATGGTCATGCCAGGCCCCTCTAAGCCTCGGCACCACAGGAATTCCTCTCAGCAGCCAGGCATCCCACTTAGCAGGTATGGATCTCCTGGCCTGCCATCCTGCCAGAGAGCCAACCCCTCCAGGCAGCCAGGGAGACCTGATTTCCTCCAGTTCCCACGCCACCTTCTCTGGCTTCCTAACAAGCTGCCTCTGTGTCCCCCTAGCCCTGGGTGTGAATGTCTCTGCTGTGGGGACAGAGCTTGCCACCCATTGTCCTCTGGCTATGGTGCCAACATAGGATGGGCATCTGTAGAATTCACCAACTCCTCTCTCTCGGGCTCAGTGTGAAGTCCAGCAGGGGGACACCACCTGCCGCTGGGCCAACCGCCCCTCTGACGGCTCATCTGCTGAACAAAGTGGCCACTCCCAGGAACTGGTGGGGGTGGGGAATGGGCAAATGGTGAAGGTGACATGGACCCAGGCCACACAAAGAGTCGAACTGGAGCCAGCAGCCAGTTCCCATCACGGCTCTGGCCTTTCTGCAGGCCTGACCCAGAGCAAGAGCATCTCAACGCCCTTTGGCTTCCCCAGGGATGGTTCACAGGAGTCCAAACTGGCCTGGAGTGGTGCCCAGGGACCCTGGGGGTGTAACTACAGTCTTCAGGGGCACCAAGGGCTCCAATGAGAGTCAGTGTCTTCTTCCCTTTGGTATGCTGGGAAAAGTTCCTGAGTAGGGTTGAAGGGTTCCTCTTAGATGCTTTGTGTCTTCTTCTCGGAGCCTGACTCCCAGGAGAGTAAAGTCCACTGGTTGCTCTCCTCTCCCCAACTCTCCCCACACCCAGGACGAGGGCGCAGACAGGGTCCGGAACCTCAACTTGCTTCCCAGTGAAACTCTCAGACAGGGTGAGCAATGTTCATCTAGGTTCCTTCCCTGCGTTGGGCTGAGGGAGGCAGCTCTTTGGGTAGAAGCTACATGACCCCATAGGCAGGTGCCCCTTGTTCTATATCAGAGTCTGTGGGAGGTTGCTGTGGCCAAGGTCATTCACACAGAAACCTAAGGAAAGGAGCAACAGGCCCCCTGACTCCCAAGAGGGTCTCAATCAGACCCCAGCCACCAGCAAGGAGAAGGACAGGATTCAGTGCTCATCCTCCAAAGCTAGGTCCCCAGACCAGGCCCCCTGCTATGGGTGGGGGCTCACGAAGGGATGGTGGTATGCTGGCCACATAAGGCATGCCCACACCCTGCACAGCTTGAAGCCACAACTTCACTCCTTCAACCTTGTAAGAGAATGAAAAAGAAAACAAAATAAAAAGGAGAAGGTTGAGTGTAGAGAAAGGGAGCATGTAGTCAGAGGAAGAAACATCTGGGAGGGTCCAGAGTGAACACAACCCTGAACCAGGCCATGAAGAAATGGGGGAGGGGAGAGCCAAGGGGCCAGCAGACCAAGAGGCCAGGAGGTAAAGGGTAGACTAAAGGGCTGGGAAACAAAACAGCTGGATTACATAGGGAAGGGTAGGCTGGGGAAGGACAGTCCAGCCCCTAGACTAGAGTTTAGGGTAGGGGCCAGGGTATGCAGGCCACACCCTGTAATAGGTAAGAACTGAGGGATGCTGGGATAGCCTGGTGGGCAGCTTTGATATGTTAAATAGGCACCTCAGATAGACATTTGTCCACAGTTTGAGATCTACAAGGAGGGTATTGGGACCCTGGAAGGCATGTCCCTCATTCAAGCCTACACTCACGGGAGCTGCAGGTCCTGGCCATCTATTCTGTGCTTCTGTGACAGTCACCACCCACTGAGCTGAGTCCCTACCAGAGCCTTGGAGTGGTTCTTGGGCCCTCTGAGTATGTGCTGAGTGTGGCCAGTCAGGGAAGGGCAGGGCATCCAGGCTGACGTCCTTAGCTCTCCAGTATGAGCAGACTCAGCCACCTTCAGCAGCCTTTGGTAGTCCATACCAATGTAGTTCAAATGGCCAAGGCTAGGACCCGTCCATACCAGTGAGGTCTCCCTAGTTCCTTAGGTAGGGGTAGGGGAAGGAGAGAAGGATGGAGGGGTGGATGGTGGGTGGGTGGGTGCACGGGTGGGTAGACAGATGAAGAATAAATGTGTGACTGGATGGACAGATGGATGGGCAGATAGATGATGGGTAGGTAAGTGGAGGGGTCAGTGGCTAGAAGGGTGGTGGGTAGGTGGATGGATGGATGGATGGTAAGTGCACGGATGGATCAGTGAGTGGATGGAGGCATAGAGGACCAGAGGGATGGTCAAGAGAAAGGAAGGAAGGAAGGTTGATTGCTTCGGTTTAAGCCTCCCCTTCCTGGAAAGACAAAGCCCATTAGAATCTTTAACAAAGAATGTGTTTGTAGATCCAAGGGTTTGCTAAGTTGCATCCACAACAAAAATATACAAATATACACATGCTGCCTATCTGAAGGACAAGGGCCATGCTCCTTTGTAGTTCTTGCATTCATTTCCTGTAGAGAAATGTTGACTAACACTAATCAGTGACCATACAAACAGATGGGAAGTGGAGCCCTACCCTGGAGCAGTGTCAGGCTGCACAGGTGCCCCTCAATCCATGCACCCTAGAAAGAGCACACTGCCTGCTCCTCTCTCTGCAGCCTCCATTGTGAAAAGCACCAACACGGCTTCACTCACTGCCCCAGGTCCTAGAGACCAAAAGTTCAAGTTTGAAATGCAGCAGGTCTAGCTGCTTGCAACATCTCTCCTACGTTGTAGGAGGCCACTAGTTAGTTCCCAGCTGCTCAGCCCCGAAATAATCACACAGAAAGCATATTATTTGTAATACTATTTGGCCAATATCTTAAGCATATTTCTGGCTAACTCATATCTTAAACTAACCCATCTCCATTAATCTGTGCATCACCACGAGGCTGTGGCTTACCGGGTAAAGTTCCAGCATCTGTCTCCGGCAGGGCTACATGATTTCTCCCTCACTCAGCTTCCTTTCTCCCAGTATTCAGTTTAGTTTTCCCCACCTAGCTCTGTTCTGCCCTGCTCTGCTATAGCCTCAAAGCAGTTTCTTTATTAACCAATGGTATTCACAGCATACAGAGGGGAATCCCACATCAATCCCCAGCTTGCAGATGGCATCTTCTCCTTGCAGCTTCATAAGGTCCTCGTCTGTGCATGTTGGGTTCCTGACGTCCTCCTAGTCTGAGGACAGTCACATGAACTAGGGCCTTTATTCTACCCTAATTGCATCTAAGTAAACCCTGTCTCCAAATAAGGACTCACTCTGGGTTCTGGGGGTTAAGATTTTAGTGAATGAATTTGAAGTGGAGGGTCATGATTCTCCTGTAACCTTGGCTATGCCAAGGCCCTGAGGTCAGCAGAAGGAAAAGCATTGTGCTCATTGCTCTGGGAGTCCCTTCTGACAACACCACACCATCTGGGGATCAGCCATGTTCTTGATGTGTCATAGAGCCTCTGCCTTCATCAGTGTCCGGATCCTCAGCCTCTTGGCCTTTCTCCCTCCCCAGAATGGACTCTCTAAGAGCACTCGTGCTCCGGCAGAATCCCAGCTCCTACACATGCTACCTCTGGGTCCTTGGGCCTGTTACTTCAGCTTTCTATGCTTCTGTGTCCTGCTCTGTGAGTAAGATAATGCAGAACCTACCTCACAGAGTCCTTAGGAATTAAAAGGTGAACATTTTCCAGATGTTGGAAAGATAACCATACCCACGAAGCATTAGGGCATGCTGGCCAAATACAGGAAAAGGCCATCTCCGTGAAGGCTCTGGACTCTTCTGTTCCCAGGAGCCTCTAAGGAGGCTGAAGGTGTAGCCATGGGTAGTTATGGTCTTGGTCCTTAGAGGTTGGGGAAGAGGGAAGGACCACTGGGCTTAGATGAATAGCCAGAGGAGTTCTCTGCCCCTCCGAGGCCACTCAACAGGCAGCCCAGCCACACCCTGTTTGATTAGCGAGAGAGCGCTAGCCCCAGTGACTGGCGATCTTTCTGTCTGTTTACAGCATTTGTTCAAGCATATTCCTGCCAAGGAAGCTGAGATGGAGCGAGACCCTCCAAGCTGGCTGGCGGGAGGCTGCAGTTGCTGATAGTGGTTGCCTCCAGGTGAGCTGGAGGAGTTTCAAAGGCCAGCTTTTATCTGAGGCACCCCAGCCAAGAACCCACAGACAAGCTCTTTCCTTCAGGGATGCAACGGAAAGGGAAGAGCCCCCACGTCTAAGTTGTGAGCCCTTCTAGAACGCCAGAAAGCAGGACCTCACTCCCTCCTGGTGCCACTGGACTCCTCAAATCCCACGTTCTGCAGCCTTCCAGGTAGAGAGCATGGAATCAGCCAAGAACCAGGCAGCCCTAGGCTCAGCCTCCCCACCAGGCCTCCCTGACCTCCCAGAGACAGAGATTCTCCCTGATACCTGGAGATGAGGGCCCGGAGACCCAAGTAGGAAAGAAATTTGTCCAAGGCTCAATGATGCTTCATGAGTATGGGGAGTCCATTTTCTAAGTGCCCCTGGCCCCAGCACCTCCTTGTTCACCTCCAGTGTTTGCTCTCTGGATAAACAAGTGGATCGAGCAATACATTCACAGGTCATTAGATGGAAGTCTGACAATTGCTCCAACTGAAGTCTGAGTTGTCACCGGCCTCAGAAAGGAAAGAGGAAAGCCCTGCCTCCCAAGATACTCACTATGGACATTCTCACAAAATCCTGCTAGCCAGGCATAGTGATACATACCTGTACTCAGGAAGCTGAGACAGGAGGATAGCTGCAAGTTTGAGGTGAGCCTAGTGCACATAGTAAGTTTCAGGCTAGCCTGGGCTATACAGTAAGATCCTGTGCCCCACAAAACAAAAGCTACAAAATGGAGTCAGGTGTACCCACAATCCCTGTGATATTTGAGAGCCCAAGGCAGGAGGATCAGGAATTCAAGACCATTCTCAGCCACATAGAGAGTTTGAGGCTAACCTGGGCTAGGTGAGACCTCTTCCCAATAACTATAAAAGACTTTTTCTCCTTGGGACCGTTGGGATAGAGTAGGGATGTTTGAGGCAATAGGAAAGGCCCAACAACCTCTAAAAAGAGAAGAGAGGCCCAGGAGGGCTGTAAGAAGGGAGGCAGTCAGGCACCCTGGTCCCTGAACTCTGCCTCTGCTGGGTGGAGCCTCACCGCCAGCTGCAGCCCACTTCTTCCCAGAGGCCACTGGGGCACCAGAACTCTAGTTTGCTCCTCCATTCTGTGTGTGGAGAATTTGGTACACAGGGTGGGACTTACAACTATCTGTATGTAGGCCACACCTCCTTGGCAGGCAATGGCTTCCTGAGAAAAGCGGTAATATTCAAATCCATGATATATAATATATACACTTACATATCTTGTCCTGACCTGAGCCTGGAGTTCCAAGTCCAGGTCCTAAAAGCAGGCTCTTTGCACACTAAGCCAGTGGATCCTCACACAAGCAGGGGTTGCCGTGCCCAGTCCACAGAAGGTGAAACAGAAGGGGTCAGGGGGAAAAGGAAGCACAAGTGAGTTGGAGACTCACAGGTTCTCTCAGTCAGGGCTGGACACAAACCACGTGTACCCTACAAGCCTTTATCCCAGAGGAACCAGAAAAGTTTTTAATCAAACCAGCACCTTAGGCCCCTGGCCAAGAGCAGATGCTACTGAAGGGTAATGGGAGGTGGCAGTGCTTTTGGAGAGCTCTGCCGCCGAGGTGGTCCTGCTGCACCCACAGGTCGGCTCTGACTATATACAGATGGACCTGTACCTGAGGCTAGACCGCACCACCACAGAACCCTCTGATAGTCGGAGATAAACTACAAGGCTAAGGAGAAGCAAGGTAACTGATACCAGGCCGTGAGGTGTCTGCCACCAATCTGACTCTCAGACTCGGTCCAGGACGCTCCAACTCCATCCAACAGAGAACAGGAAAACTAGAGTCCTACTTTAGCCCTTGCTCGTGACCTCAGCTGCACCAGGGGTCACCAGGCAGATGGGGAGTGACATGTCTCCTGCAGAAGTCCTAGGACCACATGCAACCAGGTGGACCTTTCCTCTGGAGCCCCTCCCTTAGTCACACAAACAGGTAGGACCATGAGGCCCAGCCATACACATGCTTCTGGGCTTTGATGCCGTCTGTATGTGACAGGGTCTCAGACTCACTATGTGGCCAAAGACAACCTTGAACTTATGACCTTTCTCCCTTCACTGCCTGAGTTCTGGGCTTACACGTATGTGTGCCACCACACCTGCTTCATGCAGTGCCAAGGATCAAACCCAGGGCTCAGCAAACCACATCCCTATGCCAAGATGACACAAAGCTTTCTACTGGGAGACCTGTGGCCGGGGAGCACCCTGGCCAGCTGCTGCAGTTGGGGCCTAGAGCACAAGTTTGGGATCATCACCCTGCTCATGACTTGAGACCTGCTCCCAACACACACACACCCTTGCTGTGCAGATGTGAAACACATCTGTGTGGGGTGGGAGGGAGTGTAAACAGGGAACAGTCTTGGGAACAAGGATGCCTGGGCCCCTGGAAAGATGCTGTGATGGCTAATCTTGGCTGCCAACTTGACTCCATCTGGAATTAAAAACCCAAAGATCTGGGCACGCCTGTGACTTTTCTGGATACTTGAGGTAGGAAGACCCACCTTAAACCTGGATCTTTGAGGTGGGAAGAACCCCTGTAAATATTGGCTGTGCCTTCTAGCCCTCTCAACAGTAAGTTCATCCATCCTGTTGCTGAAGCATTCTTTCCTTTGCTAGTGATCGAAATTACTTCTTCAGGGTTGCAACGTGGGCTGGAAACTGACTGCTCTCTAGGCCCTCCCTGGGACTCCAGCACCAGAAGGGGCTACTGAGACATCCAGTGACTCATTCATCATCCACGGACCCAACAGCGATGGGATTCTTACCCTTTCCTTCAAAAGCCTGTTGGGCTACCCAGACCACAACCTGTAAGGCACTCTGATGAATCCCGTGTGTGTGTGTGTGTGTGTGTGTGTGTGTGTGTGTGTACTCATATATTCTATCTGCTCCTGACTAGTACAGATGAGAAGCCCCATTCTATGGCAGGGCTGGGGCCTGCCTAGGCCCTACCCAGATCCAGGCAGGAAGATGCACATGTCAGTTAGCATGAACTGCCACATTCCTGAGGTCTCCTGGCCGGGAGCTGTCTTGTATCTTTTCTGGTCCCTTGAGGAACCCTTTCCCCAGTCATGTCCCTGCTCTGTCAGTGTTTCAATATAGGGTCCCCAGCCCCACCCTGGCTGGGTTTTCAAGTTCATTCCCAGGGGTCCTGATGGTGGCTGCTGCCTCCCGCTCTTGGGCTGGGTATTTTCGGGCATCCCCTAAATGAAAACATCAGAAGAATGTTGGAAGCCCAGTGAGTCCCCAAGGCTTGGGTGTGGTGCCTGGAGCTGGCAGTGAAGAAGAAAGGGCAGGAAGGAAAGCTCAGAGCAGGGGGAGGGAGCCCCTAGGAGCCAGTTACAACCAACAGGCCCGTGAGCAGACAGGACAGACAAACCACGTAGGGGACTCAGGGGCATCGAGAAAGCTGCTCCAGGGTCTGAGGATGTCAGGCTGAAACCCTCTCTGTTTCACCTTCACCCTTTCTGCACTCTCTCACCCTCCCTACATCCCCTTCCTTGCCCATGAAGTGGGAGGTGAATCCACAAGGCCATGCAAGGGCACCAGGCTCAACCCCAGCCTAGAACGGGAGAAGGGGCCACATAGTGTACATGGTGTTGGCCCCAATAGACTCCTAAAGGTCCTAACAACCATCATGGATGTCACAAGGCTTTGCTGTGGCTGATTTCTCTTGAGTGGGACATTTCCAGAAGCCCCCAGGAACCTGCAGTGGATGTGGGAGGTGATGTATACTGTGAATATGTTTTATTACCATTGGTTAATAAAGAAGCTGATTTCAGTCAATGGCTTAACAGAGTAAACCCAGGCTGGAAGAGATATCTAAAGTAGGCAGAGTCAGGGGGAAGCCATGTAGCCGCTGCAGGAGATATACGCCGGATGCTGGATGGAACCTTATCGGTAGGTCACAACCATGTGGCAATACACAGATTAATAGAAGTGGGTTAATTTAAGATATAATGGCTAGCCAATAAGAAGTATGAGCTAATAAGTAAAGCAGTGTTGTAATAATACAGTTTCTGTGTGATTATTTTGTGTCTGGGCAGCCGGAAAAATAATGAGTGGCCTCCGCCAACATGCAGCGGTCCAGGAGAAGCTGAATCCTTGTGGCATCTTGCTGGAAGCCTCACATCCCTGAGAAATTGAGGATTCCCATCCCCACCCTGCCGTGACAGCCTGGTGGCCAGCTCTGCCTCTGTGCCTTTAGATGTTTCTATGAAAATCAGGACAAATAGTCTTTGCCTTAGAAACCACTGCTCTGTAGAGGGGGAAACTGAGGCATGGTTCAGAAGTCTGTTCCCACTAGATGGGTCTAGTGACTGAAGCTCCTATGTCACCCATCTGTCACTCACATCAGGAGCGTCTTGATGTGTTGGAATCCCAGAGGCAGCAGACCTCCCTCCTGGATGGTCTGCCAAGGACTAAGCAGGCTTCCAGGGCAGGGCTTGGCACATCTCAAGCCTGGGAGAGAAAAACGATTACTCAGCAGCCATGGTTGCCGGGGTGGGGCTGGCCAAGGCTCCCAGTGGCTCTTTAGGCTGTAGCAGTCTGGGTTGGGAAGCTGGCCAGAGCCACCTTGAGCCACCACACACCCCTTACCCTCAGAGGTTCCTCTGAGTCCCTGAGGTGAGGATCACACCCGCAGCCTCTCCTGGGACAACAGGGGGGCCCAGAGAAAGAGCCTTTGTCCTGCTCTGGGGAAGGTCCTGGGTAGCTCCTGGGTCCCTGGGCCATGTGGGCAGAAGCTGCTAAAGAGCCAGCCGGTGGCCCACACAATGGCTCCTTGTGCTGCTTGTTGGGACTGTCACCATGCTCAGCTGTCAAGGGTCTTATGCTCGGGATGCATAGCAGAAAGAGTGCCATGACGGCAAGGGCTCAGTCCCACAGGAGCAATGACCTCTTTGAGAACACCGGGCCCAGCAACCACCAGCAAGAACAGACACCTGAGCACAGACATGGACATGAGAAGTCAGAACTACCAAGATGCCTCCGTGGGGGAAGCAGTGTGGTAGTGGTAGTGGGTGAGGCCCGGGGCACTGCCTCTGCACAGCCCAGCCTTCCACAGCTTGAGACCTCGCTGGGCCTCATGTTCCTGCACTTGGCTGTGGCTCCTGAGCCCCGAGGCCACAGCTGGCTCTACACCTGCACATGGCCAACTCTAGGAGACCATGTGACATGAAAGAAGAGGATCCTGGGCACTTGTGGGTGTGGTCCTAGAAGCCACTTAGAACTTTGGCTTATGTGCAGTCACCAGGTGTTCCCTTGGGCAAGAAGAGTCTCAAGTAGGACCTCTGTGCCCAAGGTCCCCCATCACAGCCCATGCTCAGGATCTCAAAGAGACTTCAAGCCCCTTTCAGAAACAGTTTTCCAAAAACACAAATGAAAAGCTTGAAGACTCCATGGTTCTTCCAAGTTCTCTGAAGGCCTCTGAAGGTAGACGCCTTGACCCCATGAAGACATACCTCAGCCTGGACCTCCGGGCCCTAATTCTAGGGAATGGAGCAATGGTGCCTTGCATGCCCCAGTGGCCATGGGGATAGGCCTGTGAGTCCTGAGAGGAAAAACAACTTGGGGGAGCTTTCCCACAGGCCAGGGGTATTTTTAGCTGTGGAGTCCAGCG